>NC_090447.1:420134477-420752969 GCF_031143425.1 Pleurodeles waltl | reverse complement strand
AAGATGACTCTCCTTTCTTTAGCTCACGTGAGGTCCCTTCAGCCTAAAGAGTTCATTGGGAACACACGTCTAAGTGCCATCCGCATACTGGTGAGTGGGGATGTTGTCCACTGATGTCATCCTTTTCAATTCCCTCTACAATGCCCTGTCTGATGTGGTTAGTATTATATCTTCAATAAGATTAGTAGCCCAGGAGGATTTTTATTGAGTATAAGTAGCTCTTATTAGAGAAACGGCTGTCATCCTTTTTGATTCCCTCTACATTATACAAATGCCCTGTGTGAGGTGGTTAGTATTACATCTTCAATAAGATTAGTAGCTCAGGAGGATTTTCATTGAGTATTAGTAGCTTTTATTACAGAAATGGTTGGAGACCCCTGGCCTGGAGACTAGCTGTTTTCTGCCTAGACCCTGGTTGTTGTGAACAATCCAGGTTATGTGAGGCAATATGCACCTGAATGTGAACCACCATAATTTTGCCAGTTGCTTAGTCCTTTGAATGAGAGTTTTGAATACCACTGTCAGTTTTAACAAGTCTTTCTGCATAGGCTGTCTGTGTTTTTTTTTTTTTTTCTTTTTTGAATGAGTGATTGATGCAGTTTAGATGGAAGTGCTAATATTTTTCTTATTTACATGTGTGTGGTATAGAGGACAGTCCCTTACAAAGACCTAGAATAGGGTCATTGACATAACACATAGGAAGGAATGCTAATTTCCATCAGAGTTAGTTATAGAAGTAAACTTGTCACCTTTAAATTCAGATCAGTTAGGGATTAATAGGTATGGGGGTACGTGGCTTGTCAGCTTTGTCATGGGTGATGTTTAAGCTTACAGTGTAATTTTGGAGATCTTTCAAACTGTAGAGTAGTTGGTGAGATCAAAAGGCACAAATATCCCTTCTGGTAAAAAAGAATAAGATTCTGAACTTTATTGGTGCATTCTGAATTTGTTTTATGAAATTAGATTTTTTTTTATATCCGCTTTTGTCAGTCTCTCTGTTCTCTGAGTAGATCTGAATTAGCATTGGTTTGTGAGCGTTGCCGTTGTCCTTATTCGGTTGTCCGACAAACCAAGTGGTGGCAACTTCTGCTTCTCGTGCGCAGTCTGGAATTAACTTTTGGTTTCCAAGTGTCATAACCACAGTGTAGCACCCTGTCACTTTTTTAGGCACTTGGCATTCGTGCTAGCTGTAATCAGCATTAGTCTTTCAACATCCTTATTTTTTTTTATTAATCCAGCTGCATCGTGCTGTCTGTCAATAAAATGTTCTTAAAATATGTTTCGTTGGGCTGTGCATCAGCATTTTGATCACACTTAAAATGTATACATGTATTTTATTCCATTGCTATTCTGTGAGCATGACTTTGGAAACCTTTAGTTTCTGATGACCATATTGCAAGAAATGGTCTACCTTGTTGTGGTGTCTCACAGTACAGTGTCTCTATAGCATGCCCTGCCTACTGTGCAATATTACAGCAGCATGATCTAGCGACTGTCAAAGTGAAGCAGGTGTGAAGCAGGTTTTCTTACTTGCTTCACTGGATGGGAAGGATGTATGAAATGAAACTGCAATGAAACTGTATTTCTTCCACATATAGGTCCTTCTTCTCAAAATGCTTCTCTATCCACAGGAAGCATTGTGGAAAGAAGGAGCAGCGTGCCTGTGCTCCTGCAAGGAGTTAGACACGGTTTAGATTTTTTCTTGAGCTAAGAATGCACACATTTATTTATTTATGGAGAAACATCCGAAATAACAGTAAACTGGAAGAAATCAAGTTTAAAATGAATGAGAGAAGGTAGTGGAATGGCAGAACAAACTAATGCTTTGATTCAAGAGCGTTTGGTACTTGTAGCTCCATATTGTCTTTTTATTAAGAGGATAAGCAAGCATTTCATCTCTGATTCCCTTGGGATACCATGAAGAGAGACGTGAACGCTTTGAGCAAGTTACCTCTTACAATCGTGGCTGAGGGGGTGTATACAAAGTGACTAAGCCACTGAGGCTGCTCTGCAATATAGATTATTTTTTTCTTTACCATACCACATAACTTCTTCAGTTGACCCTTTCGGACACTTGTTCGTTTCTGTGAAGGGGTAAACTATAACATATTGCATTTATTAAATGCACTGACTCTTTGTATAAGGGAGGCGCGGGAATGACCTACATCCAGCTAATGTATTGATGATCACAATTAGTCGTTGTACATGAATGGCTGTTTGGGGACCGGTAAGAACAAACCTTCTTCCTTAAGTGCTTAGACTTGGGAGACACAAGGCTGAAAGTCACCCTGTATCGGGATACAGTCTTAAAAGCTCTTAACAATGTTCTGGGAAAGCCCTCAAATGGACAGAATGTCACTTCAAATGTACACATGAACAGTATCGTAGTTTGGATGCTGGTTATGGCTCTCAGCCCAGCTTTCCGGCTCTGGAAAATGGGACAGTACTGGAATTTCACATCTTTGGGACTTGTGGGAAAGGGACACAAGAAGGGCTTTGTATGTTACAGCAGCAGGAATATATAATCTACACAAAACACAAATTTACAAAATCTACATCTGAGGTTCACCCTTGAAGCTAGCCACATTGGTCCAGATACATTACCGGATTTCAGTCCATTGGAGTCAAGGGTGTTAATTGGATGTCTAGTAAGATGTGCCATTCCCATGACATAAAGAACACTAGAAAGTAACTCTCCAATTCCCCTCAAAACAGTAAAACTAAATTGGGTTGGGGCTTCGGCCCCTTAGATGAGTCAGATTGGTGACAAGCACTAATGGCCCTGCACTCGCTGGCCATTTCAGATGGATTGAGGCTAATAAAAAATGAATTACCTACATGGAGTTCACTTTACCCCATGAGGCTTTGGAAATTGGTAAGAGTTTCTTTCCTAATAACTATTTATGCCAGCAAAACGAAGAAGATTTATTACATATGGTTTGGAAATGCTCCATTGTCACACAATACTTGGCTATACATTATGAGCACAATGACTCAGATACTGGGGAGACCTGTAGACATATCACCCCAAAATAGTGTTATGTGAGGTGTTAAATAAAACCAGGGGGAGAGAAGGCCCTGGGAATAGGTGTGGCAACTCTATTTGCTAAAAAAAAGACTTGGCTAAATATTTGATAATAAGAAAGAGATCTCTTCCAATAGAAGAACGTTTTTAGGTTACGAACATGTGCTCAGGGACTGAGGAACTAATCTACAAGGAACAAGCATACCTGCATCAATACAGTCAGATAAAGGGATATTGGTGGAACCATTCCCAGGCAGACACAGCCTAATTCAAAAGCTTCTTTGATGTGAAAGTTGAAATTGCATATGTAGCGTCATAATTATTATTTTGTACTAAAATAATAAAAAGTTAAAAAAATGTATTTCGATTGTGCTTGACATTTGTGGGAGGAAACAAGTGCAATGTCCATGGACATCACAGAAATCTATAGTTGCTGAAAATTAGGCCAGATTCTAAATTCAACAAGAGGTCATTTGTGTGGCTTACTTGCAGTTTTCCCAAAGAAACCAGTTGCTGAACTAAAAATAATAATAAAAGTGATTGAAAAAATAGATTGATTACAAGGCTTCCACCTGTGAACCTTTGCCCTTAAGGCAGATCCACAAAAACAAGCTACCATTACTTCTGTTGAACTCTTCTGTCACGGGTATATGCATTGTCTGTAGTTTTCTTTTCAATTTATTGTATTAACGTCCATACATGCATTACATACAATCTGTGGATAGCCTTAATCAAGTATATCTTGTTTCAAGTTTTACAGTGTTTACAACAATAGACTGCAATAAAAAAACAACAGTAAATGTATTTTCTGTCATGTATTGTGTCCTGGTTCTGGTATTCTAACTCCTATACTAACTGTTCCCTATTCCAGAGGCCTCCCATATGCTTCATTTATGACATCTGCGGCTTTCCCATTCACCTGCTAACCATCGGAGTTGAGCTGCTAGTTAATAGTAATGTTAATAATCAGGAGCATCTGAACACCCCTCTATCACTGGCAGTTTATGTAGCACCATGTTATTTCTCCAGCTGCCCCATACTAGATTAAGAAGTATTTTATTTAGCTTCCTAAATCTCCTTCTTGGTAACACCTCTGGCACATTTGAAAAGAAATATAGAAGACGAGAAAGGATGACCGTTTTAGAGACTACCCTTTTCTGATGAGGGCAGTTTGATTCAGACATGAACCGACTCCCTCATAGCTATCAGCATCCTGCCCACATTCCCCTCAACTGTATCAGTCATCATGAAAAATCTGAAATGCTAGGTATCTAAAGGACCTCAGGCTTCAGATGACCAAGATGCTCTAGTAGATCTTCAGTTGGGATGACAAGATATAGCGAGACTTCATCAGTGTATTGTGAGCAGACGTATGTGTGTGTGAGACCTTATTGTGTCATGACCCTCCTCTTTTCTTCCTTCGCGTGGCAGCCATAGACTACATAGCCAGAGCAAACAGTATAGGCGACAAGCGGGCACCCCTGCCATATCCCTCATTGCACCTCTCATGCCTCCAAAATAACCCTGCCACTCCAATCTCTAGCTGATGTACAGAAGTTGTACTTAGTCCCTACACTCTATTCTGAATCCTGTTTCCTCCATCACAATCTGTAAAAACCTAGCTAAAGTTGTCCATTGCTTTTTTCATATCTGTGGTAGCCACCGCTGTCTCACTGACATCTATGAGGAAGTTAACCAAATGGTAGAGACAATATTCGGTGATGTGATTCAATCGTGGCCCTTGATAATGAAAATTCTTATGAATAGAAATTGAAGATGGTGGATTAATGAAAGAAACTATGTATTTTTGGTACATATCTAAGATACTGACATTAGGGATAAGGGACATTAGTTCCAGTACGAATTCTGGACTACCCCCCTATTGCCATAGGATTCTGAGGAAGATTTTTCAAAAAGTGTTGTTATCGACCCTGAGTTACAATAGGAAGCCAAAATATAGAGTAATTCAATAGGTAATAGCAAACATCCAATCTACCTGCTTTTCCACACTCGTGCAGATTTAAAACTGTAATCCATATGTTTGAATAGGCCTTTTGCCATGGACAGAGAAAAACAGAAGTATTCAGCCGTGGAACATGCAGGAAAGAAGCTTGGGGAATGAACGGTTGTGGTATTTAGGGCCAGGGTTAACAATCACCAGTGAAATGTACCAACAGCAGACAGTTCTGAAACATAGACTGTTGAGAGAATCCTGACTAGTGTGGCATGCATAAGTGTCTCACTTTTTCTTACCTAGAGTGTTCTGCAAATATCAAACTTTGGTTAAAAAAAACAGCACTAAAAAAAATGTTCTAAAAAGTTTTGGAATTTGAGAGACTCAGCAAAAGTCCCAACACCTAAGGTTCAACGCTTCTACTGATTAAAACAGTACCTGTGGGCGTATCTACGGTAAGAATAAGAACATGCCAAAACAGTGGCCTTGTAAATCAATATGGCCTTTACATGGTCAGAGTTTTGGCCTACTTCTGTCCCAGGTAATAGGCTCACCCACTCATGTGAGATACTGTTTTTATCAGAAGAAGGGTGGGAATGTTGGATGGCAGGACATGTGATGCTTGCCAGAATAGCTGGAGTGTTTTGTCACAGAAAAATGAAGAAATTGTGATTTTTGTTTTTTAAACATATTTTACAACTGCAGTGGATTCTGGGTAATCAAGCATGCTGGAATTCAAGCAAAACACACCATACTGGATCCCCCTTGGAGTCTACATTTTCAGAGTTAGTAGGTTACACTGGGAACTGGCTGACCACCTCCCCTAAATACTGCAGACCTCCCCATGAAATCTACCCCCATCAAAGCAGTGCCTAATGATTAGTGTGTGGTCCACACTCAAACCCATTGAAAACCTACACACTTGAGGACCCAAGAGAACATTAAATGTCGGTCTAGCTTTGGCAAAGGTGTATTCTTATCTGAGAAAACCTAAAGAGAAACTACCAAATGTTGGCTGAAAATGCTAAAAATGTGACAAATGTTATGTACAGTGCACTCATAAGCCTCTTACGCCACGTGAGGTTTTGTTAGCATTATTACATTCCTCAGGTTGTACAAAACTATATATAAATCTTATACTTTCCTTTAAGTTCTTAATTTGATCTGTCATCGAATTAGCAGTGGACCAATGTACACTGATTGTGTGACAGTTTAATGATCTGCATATATATATTACATTATTAGGGCTCCCGGTTTTATTGTATTTATCATTTTAACATTTCTATCTATATTTATCCATATTTATTTTGTGTTTTGAGAATAAATTAAGTTGTAAAATTGTATATTTTCTCATGTATTTAACTCCTAGATATGCACTCATACATGGAAGCCTGTTGGATCTCAGTAAATTAAGCAGCCACATCTAACATAACACAACCCCCATAGGGGCATTTTAGCTTTTTACTACGATATACAAATACTACAGTACCGCTACAGTAATATACCTTAACATATGCCTGTACTCAAGGAAATCTGATCCTGTTTATTTGTAACTCTCTATCTGTCTATCTGCCCAGCTTTTGCCTGAAGTTCATGAAAAAAAGCATGGAGAGTCTTTAATAAAAAGCAATTTTTAGTGATTTTCCGATTAAAAAAAATAAATACAGACAGGAAACACATTGTTTTCTGTCTGTATTTATCTGTAAAAACAGAAAACTGGGAACCTTACAATCAATTATGTTTAAGAATACATTTCTTAGGAATAGTAACATATATGTTTGGTGTTGCTGTACTTCAACTTTCAAGGCAATACTTGCTTGGTTACCGTTTAGGCATTTTGTGTTGTCCAGATGAGAAATGCAACAACATATTGACCAAATATGTTAAAAAAATTAACATACATCCACATTTTATCTTCAGTCTGGAATGTGATACTGATGTGGGGTTTGCACCAATACTTACCCTCTTAATGTGCCAAAAACACACAGTTTGTATGGATGCCCAAAGAAACCAAAGAGGTATATGTGGTTGAACAAAGTAACTCCAATTCTTTTGAAAAAAAGCTCTGACTCAGAGGTGTGCAACAACCTTGGCAGTAAAACAGTTATTAGGAAAGTGTTTTTGTGTGCAAGTCAAACTTGAACACAAATAGATTTTTGAGTGAACCCACTGTGTAATACTAGCCAGCCAAAATTTACCAGTTTGAATGCTTGTAGACTGATGGTCCACAGTCAAAAAGCAAATGCTCTTTATTGCACTGCAGCATTCATCTTTCCATCCAACTGACCTACTTTTGATTCTTAATTTTGATTAAAGCTAGGCAGCAGGGGTATATGTGTGCCCCATACTTGTAGTCCATGTATATGGACTGACAGAGAAATTGATAGAGGTATGTCGTACAAAGGTTTGAGGAAGAGGTCGATCGGGGGAGTGTAAAGACAGGTTAGAGACATTTGGACAGGGAATATCTTTACTATTTATATGCTGTTTAAAACAAATAATAAACTTTACTTGTTAGCTCTGGCACAACAAGTTGTTGTTTTAAACTACACACCCAAGCAAGTTAAGTGGTCCAAATAGATGTGTGGTGATGACACTAGAAAAAGACCCTAAATAACTGAAAGGTTGGGAAAGATGTTTGGCATGTGTAAGGTTTGTCAAGACTGCTTTTTGTCACAAAGGCATCATTTTTTCTAGTTCTGGGCTTCCTTTTTATGGTCTGGCTTGACAGCAAGGCTGTCAACAGACAATTATGTGAGAATCACCAGGGAAGGGTTTTTGGCTCTGCCTACGTCGCCGAACCATGTTTTGATTAGGCAAAAGTTGTGTGCTTTCATTAAAAAAAAAAAAAGTGCTTGCTCTCCACACAACCGTGATCATTTTGTTTATTTATCCAGATGCCTGAGGTTGAACTTTCAGGGGCACATAGATGAGTCTACAATGCTATTAAAGTGTGTTTGATAACTAGATAATATATGGTATTTTTCTCTGGCAGCAGTACAGATGGCAGGATGGTGGTCTGTAATCTGCATGTTATATCTTTTGTATAGTTCACTAATCATCCATGAGGGTATCCGTGAGGGTATCCAGGCACTTAAGCAGGTGTTTAGGTGAGTGTCTTCTCAGAGTAATTTGAAAAGCTGGGTCTTCAGCTTCTTGCGGAACTCAAGACGTGAGGAGGAGGCTCTGATGTGTTGTGGAGGCCATTCCATATTCTTGATGTGATTTATGAGAAATAAAGACCTCACGTTCTCCTCTTGTGAATGTGAGTGAGAGTGAGGCTGAGTGCAGGTGTCTGTCAGGATGGTGAAAGTGTATGAGGTTGTTGAGGTTTGATGGACCAGTGTTGTAGATTTTTACGTTTGGCTTGACATTGCAACTGTCACCAGACCTTCTAACCTACACCAATTTTATTCTGTAGTTCCTTGCTTCAGCACAAATACATATCACTTCCCATGTTACCTAGTTCACATTACCACATGCCATTTCTTTGCCAGACCTATTTGCATTGTAATACTTGTTATTGATCATTGAACCAAATCATGACTACAACTCTCAGAATGCACTTTTGTAAATGAAAGCACGCAACCGTATCTCTGATATCCCGGTAAATCGGTAGTGTCGAATAACCCATTAAAGTGAAAGCCATTCTCCATCTGGGGAATTCAGTGATCGCACATAAGGGTTAGGATTTGATGTTAGAAGATCTATTAGGTAGATAGTTAGTAGGCTGATAGATCTATTTGCAACAGGAAGCGTATACCCCATCCCAAAGCTGGAACGTAGTGTTTTTTAAACTTTTTTTAAGTGTTCAGGCTGAGGTCAGGGTTTCTCCTCGGCTAAAATCCAGACATTAGTAAGTAGCACTTTCAGTCTCTAATTGTTGTGAGCATTCTAACACAAGAATGGAAGGGAAGCTTATAGGAGCTAAGTGATCAAAGGATTGCAAATGAGAGTGGCAACAAAAAAACTAATGGTAGGCTGTGGGCGGGTTGTGGTTGCTCAGCACACATGCTGTGTATGCTAGACCTAAAAATAATCATCACTTGTACACCAGCAGAAAGGAAAACATCATCTGTAACTGAGGAGTACAACTGAATTAGAAGGGAATTGAATGTTCTTGATAAGTTATTTTGAGTGTGTCTTGAGACCTCTGTATCTGGCTGCCAGAGCTCATGGGGCGAACAAAAAATAGAGAACGGCATTTATCAGCTGCTTTCAGCCATTATTTGGTTTGGGTTAGTCTTCATCAGATATTGCTTTTTATTCTTGTATTTGCAGTCCTTTTGCCTTCCTGCTCCATAGTGTTTCAGTTTCTTTTATTTCTTCAGACAGGTTTCCATGAATTCTCGCAATTGCTCAGCTTCCAGTTATATTGTTTATTACTTTTGGTTCTTATTCTAGAGGGTCACACGGCCGTAAAGGAGCTTTCTGTTAATATTTTTAGGTGGGGGGCAGAAACACAGTGTGTGTTGAGAGACACTGCTATGTACGTATTGCATGTGCCTAGGTGATTGGCATAGTTTTCTTTTCATAGCAGCTAGTTACTCAAAGATGTTTAAGAAAACCACTGCAAAGCATGTTTTCTGTTGTTTAGCACTGTTATATATGGCTGTTCATCACAATCTGAAAATACCATTGTCTTTCTATGAAAGATGGTTCATATTGTTCAAGTCAACATTTATCGGATGTTTGCATTTAAAGTGATGGTGTCTTTGAGACATAATCTCCAGGTAGGATCTCATCTCTGAATTTCTTGAAGCCAGCAAGAGTTAATTCAGTAGATGTAGTTGCCTTACCTCATTTGTGATTGCTTGATGGAGGGATTGGTCTTTGGGCTTCTCGATTAATTCTGCTCAAATTGTCAATTAGGTCATCTTTATTACTAAATACATAACTGTGGGTCCCCTTATGTCCTTTAGAGCATAGCCACTGTTTTGCAAGAGACCTTTAGATGACGTCTGGGGCGGGTATAGAGCTTTGGCCCTTATATACAAAGATTCAATTTAGGAATCATAAATTGCGACAAATAATTATTTGAGATTCCTTAAATGGAATGGACAAAATGGATTAGTTAGAAGTGGTCGTAGTTTGCACACTGACTTAAAAAAAACAAAAATCCATAGGTATTTTGAGAACCGACCTATGTATTAAATAATAGGTTGGTTCTCCAAATACAGGTTCTGGTGGGTTTTGGCCAACCTCATTAATATTCACGAAGTAGGTCATATATTGAAACCCACTGCAATTTGCTCCAATGACAGGCATTGTGGCCTGCTGGGGTCAGCAGACCCCTATGTCCGTGATTGCTTTTAAATAAACCAATATTTTCTTCTTTTCTATTTTTTTTATTTTTTTTTATGCAGTCCTTTTTCCTTAAAGGAAAACTTGATGCATTTATTAACGAAAAATGACACAAGCCTTTTTATGTGCAAGCAGTGGTCTTATGGACCACTACCTGCTCATAAAAAAGTGGTTTTGTGAACATTCACAACGGGGAAGGGGTCCCCAATGGACCCTTTCCGATTTGCAAATGGCTTACTACTTCCTTTTGATGAGGTGGTAAATATTAAAACATTCCTAAAGGAATCTGTATTTCGAAGGGGCGCCTTTAACACAGCCCTTCTGAATACTTATTTGTTATCTATTCCCAAACCCAATTAAAGATTCAGTAATATTCTGTAACATATTACCAAATCGTTAATTGGGTTTGTAAACTTAAAAATGCCATTATGTGGTCAGAAGGGCTCTGATTTTACAAATTAAACCCTTACATACTATAAAATGGCATGATACATGAGGGCCTTTGTCTCCAGAGGCTTCTTTGAACAACACAAAGGGGAGTGATGTGTTCTTGTAACTCTAATTTGTTTATAACTCCAGGTAATAATGCTGCATACCTTTATTTTGTGGCCTAGTCTTCCAACACTCACATTCTGGCTAATATCAATACTATTTTGCCAACCCTTCTTTTGACTATGGTTTTTCCACTGTTTTCTACTTTTTGTACAAGGAGTCTGAAATATGTAAGTATCAATGTTTATTTTGTACAGGCTCTTTGTCCAGGTTGAATTTTCTGCGTGGCTTCACTTCAAATCCCCGCTCCTTGTGGGGCCTCCCTCTCGCTGGTGTAGCCTGGGCCCTGATTCCTGCCAGAGTGTCTTCTCCCAGGACCCCAGCATTTGCCCGCCCACTCGGGCTTTTGCACGCTAAATGGCCCTGTTCAGGCCTCAGTCGTAGGTCAGTCACTTGGTCTGGCTCGTCTGGCTCCTCAGGTCCGCTGGTGGAGCACTCAGCCTGGTTCTCACCTCTGCGGCCTGCTCTGCGCAGCGGGACTTGCAGTTGGCTGGATCACACCCCTGGCTACCTCTTTTGATATGGTCACTCACTGTGGACTACTGGATCTACTCGGTTGCCCCATGAGTAGCTGGGCCGTCACGCCTCACTTGCCATGTCTTACCACTCTGCCCGGCTGCTCTCATCAGGCCCGGGCCTCAGGCCGGGTTCCGTCATCCTGGTGCTTGGTATCGGATGTCACAGTTCTTCTTTTGGGAGGCTCAAGGGGCTCTGCAGTGTCGTGCCGGGCGTGGATCACCAGAGTCTGCGGCGACGGTCCATTCCTCCTCTATAGCCCGCCATGGCTCCAGTCGTGGCTCAGCATCCCAGTCTGGGAGGGAGCCACTGGCCAAGATGCTCGCCTCTCTGGTCCTTCTTGCATTGTGGCCTTTGAGTCTGCCTATCTGCTCCTCCGGTGCCCCTCTCTCCAGATTCGCTTACCATGGGTGGCTGGTCCCGTCCAGCCATTCCACTAGCAGCCAGGCCCTCATGCACTTCACTCCTCGGCCCGGCCGCCTCGTCAGTCCAGAGCCTGGGCGTGGGCCACCAGAGTCAGCGGCGGTCCCCTCCTCCTCCATGGCACCGCGCGGGTACCAATCTCACCCTCGCCTCCCGGATCATCTCACCCTCGCCTCCCGGATCATCTCACCCTCGCCTCCCGGATCATCTCACCCTCGCCTCCCGGATCATCTCACCCTCGCCTCCCGGATCATCTCACCCTCGCCTCCCGGATCATCTCACCCTCGCCTCCCGGATCATCTCACCCTCGCCTCCCGGATCATCTCACCCTCGCCTCCCGGATCATCTCACCCTCCTCCCCGGGCCAAGGAAGGAGCCGCCGGCCCAGGTCCCCGCCTCACAGGTCTACCTTGCGTTGCAGCCTTAGAGTTGGCCGATCTGCTCCTTTCCGGATTCAGTTACCGCAGTTGGCTGGTCCTGCTGGCAGCTGGGCCCTCATGCACTTTACTCCTCGGCCTGGCTGCCTCATCAGGCCCGATCCCGGCTGGGCTCTACCTTTCTGCCTGCGGACCTTTCAGTTGCCTCGATCCTTTCACAAGGCTGTGGGGGGGGAAGAGGGGTACAATCTCATCAGATGGGTTTTGGCCTCGGGACATCAGGGCTTTATGGCGGCAGATGATGGAGGGGTCCGAAGTACTCTTAGAGTGCGACCGAATCTTGACGCCCAAAGCCACTCCCGCCTGTCAGGATTGTTAATTGTGTTGGCTAGTTCGAAAGCTGTGCTCCTCTTCTTGCATTGCTGCACGAATTGTGATGACTACATAAGTCATAGTCATATGCCAATCATTTTCATCAGTCATTTACTCAGGGCATTGTATACTGTACTCCATGGTGCCATTTTCACTGGCAAACCGTTTCCTACTGAAAAGATGCCAATCAAAACAGTGCAAGTGTGAGTTCCTACTTCTTCATCACAACCGCCCTCAGGAAATGTTGTCATTCTGTTGAATGCATCGCTTATTGTCAGACACTGATGTTGCAAACGGGTGGAAGATTTTGGTGCTGAGGAAAGAAAGCGTGCATCAAAAGATACATTTCAAAAGTAACTGAAAGTGTGGGTGGTATCAGCAGTAGCAAAACGTGACAGCCAAATCTGTACACCACACAGAAGGATAAAGGAAGGTGTAGTTGTGCATCCTCCTTTGGGGCCTGACTATACTAGAAAGCAGTAGGCAGATATGCAGAACAGAGCACATTAAGGATGATTTGTCACCCTGCCTCATTTATATTAAAATCGGAAGTTCTTTCAACCTATCTTAACAACGTTCCCTCTAATTATTAAAAGCCACAGGGGTTGAGACTGCTAATCATTTTGGCTGCTTACTGTGTAAAGCTTTTTACAAAAGCTTCCATATCTCAGTAAAAAGACATGGAGGAAATAGTCCAGGTTTATCTCTCGCTCTCTGGCTTTCTATCTGTTTGTCTCGATCACACCCACCAACAGTCTAAATTAGTACAGCATGTTCAGTAACACTGCATGCTTGTGTCACATACACCGAACCCTAGTGGCATAGCTAGCAATATCTTATGATTCTTCACACACGTAATACTTCCAGTATATGTAGTATCCATGCCAGATTCCAGCACAAGTTTTGCATATGTATGTATGTATGTAGGTAGGTAGTTGTGGTGATGTGAGCATGTGTGCTGGTTTGCGTTAGTGTGAGTGATCATGTGTTGGAGTGTGATGTGCCCCATGTTTGGTATTGCAAAATAGACAGAGCAATTTAAATATAGATTATGTCAAAATTTAAGGCATATGAGCAGGACACCTCTTTTCCAGCCATTCCATTTCTAAGACCACACTTTGTTTATACTTGATAGTGTTTTTGATCTACATCACACCTCAGAAATGGAGAGTCCCTGACCTTATTTCACACTTAGTCTGCCTGAATAGAAAATCTCAAAGTGGTCAGCATCATTTGTTGGACTGGGCAATGCCTATTGTGTCACAGTTTCAAACGGTCAGTTTCCTAGTGGCACATAAACCTAAATAGTATTTCTCTCTCTAGCATTGGGTAGTGGGCAATGTACCTTGGCCTCCATATTCAGTAAGTATATATGCCTATATGATGTACACTCCGTTGCCAGTTTCCCTTCCGTATGTATGACCACTATAGTTGCTGTTCTCTGATCATCTGGCAACTGTTGGGTTTGCAGTGCTTCCTGGTACATTGCAGTAAGATGTGGGACCACCCTACTTCTCAGCCCTTTGTAAAGCTCCACTGGGAGTCCGTTTGGGCCAACCACCTTTCCTGATTGTAAGGATTTGATCGCCTGTCCTACCTCCTCTGCCGTCAGATCCCCTGTCGCCCTACTTTCAAACCAATTTGCGGGTGTATTGAGCAATCCATAGCAGATGGTTGGCTAAGTGTTCTCGGCTCTCCTCTGTCCCTGCTTGTTCATTAATGTACGACCTTGACTGTAGGTTTCATCTCCAGTCTCGCTCATAACTCCTGGGTCGTTGCACCAACTCCTGCCCAAGTCTCAGGTATTCTCTACTCCCATTGCTTGGCTCGATCCCAGCCCCTCCTGACTAGACTCTCCCTCCGGGCTGGGCGGGAATCGGCTCATCTGTCTTTCACTCGCAGTCTGGTTCCCTTGTTGATCTCCAATTGTCTGGGTGACACTCGTTGTGGCCCCTCTCTCCCTCTGCCTCTCTTGTCGCTCCAGAGCCGCACCGTTCTGCCTTGTGCCAGCCAGTCCCAGGCCTCCTTCAGGGACTGGAAGAGCCAGGACCTGCCATCTTGCACTAACTTTAGTCTGGCTGGAAATATCATCACGTATTTTATGTCCTTGGACCGTAGGGCCCTTTTCACCTCCTTGAAAGCTCTTTCCTTTTCTGATCCACTTGCAATAAATTGACGTCCAATGTCACTGCCTCAGTTTTCGGTTCAATGTTGCTCCTAAGTGCTTGTATGGCCACCATAATTTCATGCAATGAAGGATCTCCACTCTCCGGGCTCCTCCCATGGAGACTGTGGTGTCCCTCTCCAATCCAGTGTCTTTACCTGCACGCTGTATTTATCCAGGTTGTTAGTCTGTGTTGCTTGTAGGCCCTGATTGCGCCCCATCATATCAAGCTCCTCTCCGATATCTTACTGCAGGGGGACTCTCTTGGGCCAGTTATTGTGGGTTGCTTTACTGGTCGACGTCCTTAAGGTACCCTCTTGGGGTGTCTCCGCCTGAGCGGTTTAACTGTTTCACTCCTCTCAGGCCGTCTCTCGGCCCAGTCCCGGCTTCTCAAGTTGCCTCTGGCCTAGTTCGGTTTAGATCCCAGGTCTAGCACCCGCCACTTTTCCTCTGGTTGTTGCTGACAGGGCCCTTTTTGGGGAGTGCCACTGCCTCCATCACCGGCTCTCCTGGCTCGTTCCAACTGGGCCTCACCAGTCCCCACGGTGTGTCAGTAGCGCTGAGGGCGTCTGCGCTCCCTCCCAAGGTTCCTCTGACCAGACCTCCCAAGCTCCACTTCTTGGACCTTATTTATCCAGTGTGCCGTATATCTTTCTTGCCCCCTCCGGCTACTTTCGTCTATCCGCGCCACTGCTGCCACTCTAGTCTTTCTGCCTGACTCTGGGTGCCAGGCCATTCACTTCTTCTGCTGCTTCCACCCGTCACTTGTCGCCTTTGTTGCCCCGGGGGACACGTCCCCTCCCTACAGGTTCCTTAGCCTACTTGTTCTACACACCCACCTTTCCCTGCAATGCACTTCCTTGCGCACAGCAGGCTCTAGGGCACTGTGGAAGTTTTGCAGGTCTCGCTGGCTGGGCTGCTCCCATCTTCTTGTGGCCTTCTCCACAAGTCCTGCTCTTCTGATGCCACTTAGGCCCGAGGGCTTTGGCCTTCTTTCACTCACGCCAACACTTATTCTTATCTACGGACACTTCTCCTCTTTGGGGCTGAGCTGTTTATTTCCTCGGCTCCAGGCAGTCTGCAATTAGTCCGCCTGCCATTTTGTGCTGCTTCACCCTCCAGCTTGTAGGCTAGACCGCAATCCCGGCACTTTGTTTTCTTCAAATCTCAGTCCTTTAGGTCCTGGGGGCCCCATGATCCCAGTCACACTGCATGTCCCCGACTCTGGTCTGGATTTTAGGACGAACTTTCGGGCATTGAGTTGCCGTTTGCAGAGCTGATCAACTTTGCGGCCATCTTTCGTGCTGCTTAGCCAAACCCCCTCATACTCCACAAATTCTAATCTAATGATGTAAATAGTTTTGGGATTGGGTCTGGAAAATTCCTCTTTTTAGCTAAAATACATTCACAGCAAATATAATTACATAGTAAAATAGCTTACATGGGCCACTTTAAGAATATTTAATGGTGGCGTTTTTCATTCCCATCATGCTCCTGAGTGGATTACTTGCCTGCTGCTGTCACTGTGTGCGTTGTAAGATCAGCCACATTGTTTGCTCTAAGTTGTAAGTGTGCATGTTCTGCGTGGACAGTAACTAATGTGTATGAAGACTGTGGGTGGTAACTCCTGAACAGGCAGACTTTGAACAACTGATGGGCAAACATTTTCCTTTGGCACTAGTACATATTATGGATGTCCTACTTCGCAAATTATGTTTCTGTCTTGAATAAATGTATCTTTATTTTAGAGATGCTAATTGTGCTATATGGTGTTTGGTAGTTGATATGTGTCACTCTCATCCTTCAGAAAATGCTGAACAGGCTTTCTGAAATGCACTCTTTCTCCTTTCTGTGCCTTTATTTCCTCCATCTGTCTCCTATTCTACTTGTAGTTCAGTGAGTTTGTCGGGAGAGAAAGCCTTTTTGCTGTAATTGAAAAAAGTGCTGCCTTTCATGTTTGTTAAGAATTGGGTGTTGTTTCTCAATGACTTGTGCTCATTTTCGTTGCATTACTTTGCAACACTGGCTAAAGCTGTGGTCTTCCGTTGAAAGGTTAAGTCTTTAAAAAGTGACATTCCCTGTTGGATGCCATTACAAAATGATAATGATTCTTCACATTGGTGGCTCTAAAATATCATTGATAATTTGGACAGTGGAATAACTATGAACTATAAACAACTAAATGTTCTCCCTACCCATTACCTAACAACTCCTTCTATTTCCTAATACACTATCAGTGTAGACCCATCTTCATGCTGTTTTGAGATTTAAACATTTATATTACTTTTTCAAATGTATTGAGTAGTAGCATTACATGAAAAGGAACTGAAATCTCCTACTGAATTATTATTTGCTGTTTTCCAGTGCCACTATGGCTGCCCAAGTGACTCTCGAGGACGCCTTGTCTAACGTGGACCTTTTGGAAGAATTGCCATTACCTGATCAGCAACCGTGCATTGAACCACCACCATCATCCCTCCTTTACCAGGTGTGTTTTCATGGAGGCCCGATCCTGTTAATCAGTTCATCTCTGCCATCAAATGTTTGGAGTTTTGGTCCACATGACAGATTCTCTTTTAATAGAAGCACTAAATGTACTGTTTGCCAGAACCTTCTGCCTGTCTTTTCTGAATGTGGTTTCAGTCACTCGCCTTCCGTGTATGACATCTCAGAAGAGTTATGCTTGTCTGGAGGAAAAACTTCTAAGTTTGTAAGATATTTCATTATACTAGTATCCACATATGACTGCCGTCCACGGATGCACACACGTTGCCATCTTGGAATGATCTTTTGCTTGAAGTAAAGTAATTCCAAGATGGATGCTGTTCCAGTGTGCATGTCTGCAGGAGAAAAAATGTATTGGCAAAGCCAATAGCTTTCAAAGTTGAGGCCTGTTTGCTTAGCATTGTTTGTTTCTTCAGTGGGTAAAGGTTGGCTGCATTCTTTTTCATTTTGCATATTGCATTTTTGCAGTGAGTTACTGGATCTACTCCCAGATGTCAGTATTTTGAATGTGGATCATTTTGAAGTACTGGTTGATGCTGGATATACCACTTGTAGATTTAATTAAGCTTGCAATTGGAATTCAATGCAGATATAAAATGTGTGAGGATTATTTTAAACTTTGGTGAATAATACCATGATCATTTTGCATACTAACATTTGCTACTACGCTTGTTGATTGAATACAATCACACGAGGAGTGAACCCCCGAAATTTGAGCCTCTCCTTGCAAAACTGACTTATCTCAACCCCTGGTTCATTGCACAAAATTGGAATGGACATTGTAGTTGGGACACTTTTTCCATACCGTTATGTTCTAATGAATTAAAGTGGACGGTAGTTATGAGTTATGTTTATTCACATTTTTTAACACAGCACTCAATGGTGTAGCAAAACCACAAATCAAGGTGTTGTGGGTAAAACATGTATTATAAATATTTAATTATGTTTTGCTATGGTGTGTATGATATGCAGAGGATTTAGGATAGAAGAAAAGCAGTGATCATGCAAATTAAATTCCTTGATCGTATCTGTAGGCAAGGTACTTTATTTCATTAAATAGTTTACATTTACAGCGTATACATTTTTGTATTCAACTGTTCCTCTTTCCACAGCCTAACTTCAACACTAATTTTGAAGACCGAAATGCTTTTGTCACCGGCATTGCACGATATATTGAGCAAGCCACTGTTCATTCTGGGATGGTAATTACATTTAACTTAATTGATGTTATTTTGTCCGTTCAATTTATGAATTGCCAACTGGTCATTTAAATATGACATGGAATAGCAGGAAAAATTAAATGGTGAAACAAAGGATGAATGCCCATTTCATAGACGTATCATTAAAAACAAGAGTCAGCAGAGATGTGGCAATGTGTTGGAATTTGAAGAGTGCGTTGAATACCTAAAGATGAAAACACCAATCGGAAAAAAGAGTTAGGTTAGATTTATAAAATGCACGTTGCGAATATAAAACTATGCATGCAATTTTAAGAACTGTACCTCAACTGAGAACACATTAAGAAACTGACAATATTTTTGCTCAAGTTCCCCTTATGAGCATTGAAGGACTAAATGCTGTTCATAGATTGTGAATGAACCACCACCTGTTTGTGATGTAATGTATCTCATAAAGTCTTAAATAATCATGATTACTGCGTAAACTTCTGGATTTCTGTGCAAATGTTCCTTGTATATGTCAGGTAAAGTTATTACCTGATGCCCCTAGCTAGCTGTTAAACTCTTAATTTTGAATGGAATGCCAAGACTTCTGTCTCTTTTTGCACTGCCAAACCTCCCATGTTAGCGTCCGTTCATACACTAGTCCTTCATTCACAATAGTTTCACATATTTTAACTATTTTGTCACCTCTAAGTGTTGTGTACTTGTGTTTTCAACTACAGAACCATATATGAGCACAATTTGATAACAGGGAACAAAAAGAGCCTATTTGTTGTTTTAATTGAAATGATTTGGAAATTGGCAAACATTTGTTCACAATTTGATTCAAATGATTACAGCCTTTAAGTAATATTATATATATGTTTTACATTTAGAATGGGATGCTTGAAGAGGGGCAAGAATATGCTGTCATGTTGTACACATGGAGAAGCTGTTCGAGAGCTATTCCACAGGTAACTTGGTTTTAACACACTAGTAGTCGTTTGTAGTCAATGTTATGATGAAAGTTTCTTTGAAATGCAGGTATTTCACCTTTGTAATATAATTGCAGATCAGTTATTCCATGGCAACCTATTTACAAATACAACAAGCACGTAGACCATTCATCTGCCATATCAGAATACTTTCAACATCTAAACTTCTTTTGTTTGACATAGTCTGTACCTTCTTTCAGAATAATGCTTTTCTCACCAACTTACCAAACAACTATTTTCGAAACTACGTGGACTCTCCGCCTGGCTCACTAACCAGCCTGTTCCACCTTCCACTAAGTGGACATGTTATGCAGTTAAGTTGCAAAAACAATCAAATTAATACTTTCACTGCTGGCCTGAACTTCAATGAAGTGAAGGAACAAATTTCAAGACCAGATTGGAAAATGTACCTCAAAAAGAAGAGTGGGAGGCGTTCAAAACTAGGGAGTGAAAGCTTTTGGATGGAGTGAGAAACACACTGGTACATATTTAATGGAAAAGCAAAGGAACATGCGATGTGCTGACTAGAGTGCTAGTATCAGATACTGATGTATGACAATGAGGCTTGCAGAGAGGAAGCAAGAGAACAAAAACAATAACGGTAGCTATTGCATTACATACCCTAGGATCGTATTAAAAACATCATTAACTGAGAGGGGAGGAGAGAGGGTGGTGAGAAATCTGTGGGAATATCTTGTATCCACCAGAAACATTGTCTCCAAAGGTAAGTAACATTTTTTGTGAGGGATACTTTTTCCTACAGATTGCTCTCCTTTTGAATGAGTCTCAAAGCAATATCGCCGGGAGGTGGGATTTGAGTAGTTATGATTAACCAAGGAAGTAATTCAACACAGCCCTGCCAAATGATGTCTCAGTGTGAAGCTGAGCGGTGAAGCAACAGTAATTAGCCAAAGAGTACAAGAATGACCATGTGGGTGTTATGCAAATATCAGCCACTGTGATGCTTCCAGTGAGAACAGTAGATGCAACAGTAGCTCTTGTGAAATTAACACAACTGCCATTCGGAGACTTCTTGCACAGTGCATAGCAGATCTTAACGCTAAGGGTAGCACTAAGTGATTGTGTACTACTTAACCTTTTGCTCCAGCAAATCCAAGAAACAATTCATCATCCACTAAGTGCCTCATTTGCAGTAAATATAGTAAGCCTGAACCCACTTTGGAGCCAGCTTGTCCTCCTCTGCTTTGGTTGGAAGAGGAGGAGGGAATAATTAAAGGAGAACGATTGAATGACAGATGTGAAAAAATGACACAACTTTTGAAATAATTGAAATGCAGGTGGGAAGCACCAGTTTTTCTGGGTAGGACATCGTGAAAGACATCTGGATCAAGAAGCCAACCTCATCCAGTCAGGGGGGTATGCATTATACAACAAGCAAGGGACATGAGAGGGGCTAAAGGAGCAGTGGAAAGGGAGACAAATGCGGATTGGTAGAAGTACTAAGGGTAAAAAACACAATATTTTCTAAAATAACCAACATTTGTGAAGACTTTTAAAGCAGAGAGTGAGTGTGTGTGCACTTTTGTCTGTGTACATGTAAATATTCCTTGTGAATAAAATGATCCGGATAAACCACTTTGATATGTCATACCTGTCCCTACAGAGACTCTGTCATATTCACCCATGGACCCCCCCCCCCCCCCCCCCCCCCCCCCAAGCTTGTATGAGATGTGGTCAACCAGGGGTGCACATGTGGCATGGGAGTGTCTGGGGATACAACCTTTTTTGGGGGGCGGGGTTGAGGGGGTTGGAACGTACCTTTGCAGCGGTCCTTGGTTGTCCCATTGAATTGAACACAAGGGTGGCGCTGCTGGGCCTTCTGGAGGAGTTGGGAGGGCTGATCGAATATTCATGGGGGGGGGGGGTTACCTGCCTGGTAGCTAAGAGAGACATTGTACAGCTCTGGAGTGGCCCGACGGTACCGTCACTCTGGAAGTGATGATCTGGAGTGAACTCGTGCTCTCAACTGGAAAAGCTGATCTGTGAGGCACGGGCCGTCCCCACAAATACGCAAACATTTGAGGGAACTGGTGGGCTTACAGAGGGCTGCCTGTGTGAAATGCGGTTATCATGCTCTGTTGGTGAAGGGAGGCGGGTTGTAATCTGCGGAAGATATTGCCGTGATTTATTTAGCAGGACTGTCATGTACTCACTGATATGTATGTGCTTTCTTTCGTTTCTCTGTTGTGTCTACACACATTTAAAAAATAATAAAACTGGTAATAAAAAATATCCTTGTGAAATCTGATAGACCGATCACCACACTAGACTGAAATCACCTGCACTCATCTATTTCCCATAAAGTATATTTATTACGGTGGGATGTAACATCCCAACTCGCCTCCCTCCAAAACTAGGCTTGTGCATCACATGCACCTCTTTTACCATTTCTCTAAGGCGGAATGGTTATATCTGCATGACCTTTTTAGTACGAACACTAAGGTTTTGGAGAGTTTCCACTCAACTTGTAATGCAGCTAGTCAAACATGAAGATAAATATTTATTTACATCTTCTGTGTACACAACTTTATATTTCATTTCATATTGACATATAATTTTGGCTCAATAACTAAAATCATTTTGGACCTGTAAAATTAAGGGGAGATATGAAATAGATAATGTGTCTTTGGTTGAATCTCTTTAAGGCTTTTCCCTGGGATAGCCACCCTCACAAATACTTGGTTGGACATCTATGGCATCTTAAGTGCATCTGCTGATTTAGAATGCATGGAGAATTGGGCTGCACAGCTTGTGTGGTGCCTGCGTTGCTAACCCCTATCCAAAAGCACTTCTTGAGAATCTAGGCCTGCATGTTTAAAAACTGCTCGCACATCTGCGACGGACAACATGCTCCTTTCATATGTATCTGCACTGTGTAGCAAGGCTCACCCTTTTTTAGAACATGTTGCCCTGGAAAAGATCTTATTTAAAAAAAAAAATGGATGGCCTGTAATGAGCGAGGGGGCATTTTTTAATCCTAGCATGTATCCTAACCACGGTTTTCATGTGCTCTTTGACTATACAGTCTGTCTGCACAGGAGGAAGTAAAATATTTGATTAAAAATAAGGGATACATATGATCTTAACATGTAGTCTAAATATGGCTCATAATGTGGAAAGCCAAGCATTTACCAACTTTAATATTATTATGTTTTCTTTACAAAAAAATAAAGGCAGTTCTAATTACTTTGTGTGTTCTCTTTTTTGTTTTATTTCCTATAATGTAATTTATTGAGCTTGAAATATGCCTAGACTTGTTTTTGCTAATGAATAAAACAAAATCACAGGCCTAGGTGAAGAATTAAAATAGTTAAAGCATAAACAGTCAAGTTTTCTTAACATGGTGAAGGAGCTTTTTTTGCGCAACTCTCCTGGGAAAGAAGTCCCAGTTTTGTCACTACCTGCTAAAAAACCTTTGCCACCAGATGGGACTGTGATTGGAGAAGTAGGACCAGAGGCACTATAGTCCAAGGAATTTTGTTTTTACTGAGTATACTCAGCTATAATTAAGGATATCAAATAAGATGTGCAGAAGTCAATTTATTTTTCTGTTTCCCTGGGACTGGCCTGGATGCCCACTGAGCCATTCTACACAACCCCAAGACAAATAGAAAGGTAGGCATGTATTAATCTGGACTATATTAATCTACAGGAGACACTTTCTGCTATGAGGTGTCCGTGTTCGGAGGGACTCTTCTCAACACCTGTCTCAGTGTTCATATGATTACCAGTACCTGTATGTGCAGTAGCAGTAAATTAAGAGGAGCTCACTAACTTGTCTCCCCTCAGCTTCTTATAATTGCTCCTCTACTTCTACTTCCCCCTTGGCGCCCCTCCCCCTTTGTGTTAGGCATTTACCCATCAGTGATACAAAGTAGCTGTAGAAAAGAAACCCCTTAATCACTTGCCGTGGAACCATGGCTGATGGGAACTCAGAAACTGCATCTGGACTGATGGTTGATTCATGGAATTAACGGCACCCCTTAGTGTCTTCTGTCTTTTCTAAAGCTCTGCCTTGCTGTTTGCCAGTCTTCTCCCTTTCTGTATCTCTCCTACTCAAATGGTATTCTTTCACCTTCAACCTCTGCCATTATCGTCTCTTTTTCCACCACTCATCTGCCAGTATTTCTTTGCTTTCTACATAGACTGCTCTGCTTTCTGTCTGTTCTCTGCTTTTCTGATGGTGCTCCTTTGCATTCATTCTGTGCTCCTGGTTCTCTTCTTATCTGCTACTCTGATGGTACTCCTTCTCACTGTGCCCCTTTGCACTCACTTGTATGCCCTTTGTCCTCTGCTTCTACTTGCCACACACTCCTGCTCCATCGCTTTCCACTCTCCAGCAGCCTGTTTGTGGAAGTGCACTGCCAGATGTCCTTTCAGTGCCCCCAGCTTCATGTCTGCCTGTCTTGAAGTTGCCATCACAGGTGGAAGTGGATGCACTTCCTTTAGAGAAAATATGGAAATAGAAGATAGCCGATTTGAAATCTTTGCATTGTAGTTCTACTTTCAGGGATCTCTACAAAGTCAGACTTCTTTCTCAGGTGAAGGTTTGACACCTATGTTGATGTGTCTGGGGGGTATGATGTGATGATAATCTTTCCATTTGGGAGCACATCAGTGCACGCTATACAATGGGCAAAGCTTTTCTATTCATCAATAAAGCCCACCATGTAAAAGTCATCTTGAGACGCACACTATTCTGGAAGGAATATTATAACGGGCTTTACCTGGATCTTCCTGAATCAGCTTTACTCAAACTCGAGTAGATTCAAATGTTTGCTGTCCTGAAAGGAGCAGGGTTTGGAATTTGTGACTATGTGCTTGTCTAATATACCGAGCAATTGGCTCTAGTAAAACCTGATTAAGTTCCAAGACGTGCCTTTTGCATGGGATTTTTTTATGGGTTGAGGAATTGTGACTTGAAGGCAATTTTTTTTAAATGTATTCTTCCTCAATCATAATGCTCCAGCTCACTTACACTGCTACATGTCCATGTTCGGAACTTTCCTTTACTGATGGATGGCCACAGAAATCTGGGGCCCACATTATGGAACAGCCTTTCATCTTGTTTGTGAGCATCTCAACCATCTTAATTTTAGGAAGTCTCTTAAAATGTAGTGTTACTGGTCTTTTAAGGTAAGATTGTCCTCGGATGTTTAGGTTGGTAAAAACATGTGCTTAGTCCTTCAGGACCTTCGAAATCTGAATAGACAGTGTGCAGTTGTGGTCTTCTCTCCTGCCGTACTTGAACTCTGGCCCTGGTCTTGTCTCTCTGTCTGAGGTGGGACTTCATTCCCAGACTGCATCAAGGAGAAGCAGGCCCGGCGGTATAACTCTCATAAGCTCCACTAGAGTCCCGCAGTATGGGACATGATCGAGCAAAGACCCAGGCCAACACTAGGTCCTTTTTTGGCCATCGGAAGCTGGGCTGGGCCGGGCCACCCACCTTGGTTTTAGTCCTGGGGCTTCTTCTAACTGTTGTTAGTATTTATCACTTCCCTCTTCTGTGGAGTCTTACCCTGTTGCCCCTGGGGCCGTAGTAGTTTTGGCAACAGCGTTCAGGCTGCGGACTTACTGGTGAACAAGTTCTGCAGATTGGTTGATGGCTTTTGTTCAAATGGGCAAACATAAGACAACCTCCTCGAATGCTGGGAGTACGCTTCAGGGGGAGTCCACAAAGGATATTGTAGGGAAGGGCCTCTCCAGATCATCTATTCTTTCGTATTTAACCACAGTGCCTGGGGCAACTAATGATGAAATTAATACCTGCAAGGAGAGGTTGGGTATCCGACCCATGTCTACTTCCCCCTATAAATCTATGGGACCTACTGTAGTTCCACATGTTAACACTCCTGTGTTGGGTCATAATGGACAGATGGCTGAAGGAGGTTTTAGTACTAAGGTTTCAGCTGCTGTTTTGACTTTTACTGCTGATATCTATTATTCACCGGCAGTGGTAGAGGCTGGGAGTTCGCTCACAGCCAGTGGTCCCCCTGCGTCTAAGCACAAGAAAGGAAAGAAATGGTTATGCTGGCAAACTGCCCTGGGTCTAAATTAAAGGACAAAACAACACTTCAGGCATCAAAGAAGGGTACTAATCAAAATCTATCCAATGACAATCTCTCAGATACGAACATTAATGAACTTGCTCCCATGTTGTAATCCTTGTTGAGGTGGCGGTTGATAAGTGTATAGAAAAATACATGGGTAAATTGTTATCAATCAAGACCAGTTTAAATAATTTGTTTTCCTGTAGAACTAATTTTTCAGGGGAGCGGATGGGTCATTATTTGAATGTTAGCGGTCCGTCCTTTGTTAAGTCTGGGATGGAGGTCTCAAAGGACGACAGGTAGCGGGTGCTATCCTCAGTGGGTGCCAAGTATGCAGCTAAATGGGGTTCCCATCACACCCGAATGATATTAACGATATCTGGGTTCTCCTGGAATCTATGCCACATGCCTTGACACCCCGAGTTACCCAGTAACGCAGAACTCCTGGGGCGGTAAAAGATGGGGCTGCAGAAAAGCCTTGTTTTGAACGAGAGGAAGGGGCAAATAAAATAGAACCGTCAGTACCTCCCCTGCATTTGTCACCCTAAAAGCTCACCTCCCCTCGGATCCTATTTTATAGTACTAACAGGAGTCCCTGTACTGAAGACTGGTGCAAGGGAAGATTACTGTACCCTAAAGTACAGAGTCGCTTACTGGTTGTCCTGCTTGAGCCTGGAGGGTTATCACCTAGCAAACAGTGTCATAGTGGCCTGGAGGGTTGATTGGATTGGCTTGGACCTTCCCCTAAAAACTGTGCTGAGGATTGTATTGTAGTTAATTTTGATCACAGGGGTGTTGTCCAGGTGGTTCTAAAAAATAATTATTGCCAATTCAACGGTTTATGCATCACCTTTCCAGGCGATCTCATTGAGTTTTTTTTTTTTTTTTTTTTTTTTTTTTTAATCGGCTGGCTTTTGCTCCAGTTTTGTGCCAGCCTGATGTGAGGTCTAAATGTCAACAGAATATTAATGTGTTTGCGCTGCCATCATGTAACAGGTTCGAGTTGGGTATTGTGGATTGACTCTCTCACCCCCTGGTTACAACCATACCGCGCTTGGGTCAGTCTGTGCCAGTACCTTAATAGTCCCTCACCTGTTTTGTCAGATACTAGGGCCTCATTGCCTGAAACCCATGAGAACACCTAGTCAAGGTATAGTGTGTGTGTGAAAACATTAGTAACAAAAGCGAGGGAGCCCTGGGCAGTCAAGGGGTGATCCTTCCCACTGTTTTATCAGAAAACCCCACGTTATTGAATAATAGCATGCTACCCGGGATTTGAATTTAGCCTCCTGGAATGTGACTGAGGTGAGAAGCAAAAAACATTTCAATCGTTTCCCTTCAAGAAACCTGAGAGACTGAGGGTTCCTTTTTTCGGGATGTTTGCAAGCCCTTTTTAGGTTGAGCGAGCAAGCACTTTGAACTGTTGTAAGTATTGTGATCTTTTAACCACGTCTACCACTTTCACTCGTTCATGAGTTTGCCTTTCAAAAATGCTTTGTTATCATTGGTAAATACTTTAGTTTTGTCCCTCCTTGGGGCGGTTTGGTTACCGCCGTGCGGACTGCCCCTGCTTTATGGATAATTGCACAATTGCTGATACGTTTGGATGCAAGCAAACTTCTTTATCTTTTTGTATCTCACCTTCGTGCTCATGGCGGCCATGGCGCTTTGAAACGGTTTGCTTATGTCAACTGTTTTTACTTTTCATTTTCAATTTAAGTGGCAAGAAATTTACAGTGCTAATAGCTCTAACTCAAGCAAATGTAGGACCTATTGCATTGCAAATGCTTGTTTAACCCTACGGTGCCCCCACCTAGGGTACGGCCCAAAGGTTGCCTGTTAACACTGGTCTCTCTGTCCTTAGATTGTAGGGTTAAACAATTGGCTACATCTTCTCATGAGCCAGCTATCTGAATTTCATCAACTGCCGTTGATGCTCTTACATTATTGCATTTTTTATAACTCCACTAATGGTTCCGCTTTCTTTGATACACTCCACAAACTTAGGTCACATTTGTTGGACCTGGAGCATAGGGTGGATGTCAGTGCTGGTATGATTCTAGTGGGAGACTCTAACATCCACCTTTGCCTGAGTTCTTTCTCTGCATGTGATTATATACATGGTGTTAATATCTTGCACCTTGAGCAAATACTGGCGGATGATTGTTTAAACAATATCTTAGTCGAGTTTAATCTAAAATGTGTTATGACAGAGTCATGCTTGTATATCACACTTTTCCCCTGACATTTGTAGGTCACGGTGCAAATTCCACAGTAGGTTATATTATTTGTTCCACTCCTTTGCGGAGTTTGTTTGGCTCTTTTGATATCAGTATTTCTGGTTTTAGTTACCATTTTTGCATTAGCAGCCTTTTTTCCTATCCTTCCATCCAAAGTACTGCATTTCTGTTGGATGGCAAAGTTGTAGATCAAGGAAGAAGATTAAAATGGGTGAAAATTGTCCTGAATGATTTGCTGAGGAATCTTGTTGTTGCCAAAGCTAGGGATTTTGAAATTTGTGTAGGGGACCAGCTGGATGATGGTGCTTTGTTTTAGTGCATTTCAGGCAATACAAGCTGATGTTTTGTCCAGATTGACCCTGCCTCCCAAAAGGTTAATTGATAACAAACCTAGATGGTTTAATAAAGAATGATCCCTTAGCGCTAAACTATTAACGTCTGCGGTCAAAGCCTACCCTAAAGATTATTGCCTTATTTCCTGTAGGCATGGAGCCTATAAGCAGGTGATCAATGAAAGAAAAATTTAACTTTGGGAGGCTGTCTGGGCTGACCTGCTGGAGGTGTCTAGTAAGGCAGATAATGGGCAGTTTTGGGAGGTAGTCAGTTGCCCCCTTTTTGGTGATGACTGTGCCCATGTTTCTTCCTTCTATATTGCCCCGGAGGTTTCGGTTGAGCATTTTGAGGATATGTATGGTACTCATAATAAAGTTGGTCTGAGCGAGTCACCAGATATGATCGTACAGCATGATCAGAACAGCTTAATTTTTTATGCTAACGAACTTGAGCAGGTTATAGTTGGGATGAGAAGCCACAAAGCCCCTGGCCCGGATGGGGTCCCCGCTGACCTGTTTAAGTTATTTCCTAGTTTATGGGTCCCTAACTTAGCCAGACTATAAAATCTTGCTCTTCAGATGGGGACGCCACATTCTTGATCCGTACTTATTCCCATTTTTAGGCAGGGCTCAATGGATCTCCCAAGTTGTTACAGGTCCTTTTCAGTGATAGATTCAGTTGTGGAGGTGTTAGGCAGGGTGATCCTGGAAAGTTCTATGTCTTGGGCAGAGGATGGGTCCATCTTATCAGATCTTCAGTACGGTCTTCGGCAAGGTTTAGGTGCATGTGATCAGTGTCTCAACTTTTATATGCTGATCAACAAATGTACTGTAGCCAAATCAGGATCTTTGTTTGTAGCTTATATGGACTTATCCTCCACCTTTGAAAATGTCAATTGGTCCAAACTGTGGCAGATTCTCCTGGGTATGGGTATGGATGTGGCTGTTGTGGGTTTTCTTGCCAATTTGCACAGAGACATGAGAGCAGTATTGCTCTATACCACAAATTGGCTTGCTCTGATTCTTTTAGATTGAACAATTGAGTAAAATAGGGTTGTATATTGGCCCTTTTTTTTGTTCACGTTGTACGTGAACGACCTGTGGACCAGATTGTTGGATAACCCACTGGATTGCCCACAAATATGTTCTTGCCAGATCCCCGCATTACTGTATGCAGATGATACCGTATTATTGGCAAGGAAAGCCCTGGGGCTTCAGCCTTTACTTGGTGGTTTTGTAGGATTTATGAATAATCTAGATCTTTCTACTAACTATAGCAAGTCCTAGGTGGTTGTTCTAGGCCCCAAGAAGACCAGGACAAGATAATTTTCTGTGCCACGTAACAGGCTGTCCAGGGTCCAGACTTGTGCTTATTTGGACATTGTTTTTGATGAATGAATCACTTGGGGCACCTTGGTTAAAGCATAGAAGACCGCCCTGTTAAAAACTATTGGTGCTTTGTTTTCTTTTTCAACAAGAATAGGTAGTAAGCCACTTGGTGCCCTGTTAACAATTTATCAGGCGAAATCTGTCTCAGTGGTTAATTATGACAGTGATGTATGGGGCTCTGCTAACATTAAGGAACCTCAAGTGGCTAAGAACAGCATTTGTTGGTTCCTTCTTGCTGTCCCAACCTCTGCATCAGCATTTGTGGTTCATTAGGAAATAGGGTTATCTTTATTTATCAGACCTTATTGCCCTTCACCCGTTGATTATATAGCTGACTATATGGGTGCATACAGAAAAGAAGTTAGGGAGAGAGATCATTACGGATTGTCTTGCTCTGGATGGTTGGAAATCAGTTAGGTGGCTAAAGTATATTAGGGACATTTTGCACAACTTGGTGGGCCTGCCCTGTACAAGTCGCCTCTTTCTGTAACAAAGGCAGACATTGTGTGGACTCGGGAAATGTCTTTTTGCAGAGACAAATGGAAAGGGCAGCTATTGAGCTCATTAAACCCCTGGTTCATGGTCCCGGTTTGCTTACGACATGTCCCTCTAGTGAACCTTACCTGCTTAATTTGCTCAATCCTCACTATTGCTTTCTCCTAACCAAATTTAGATGTAATCAGATCCCCTTTTTGTTGGCTTACCCAGAGCTTGTTTTTGTGGAGCAGTAAGCTGAGTCCCTGCACTTGTGATATTTCCCCACACGATTTGCTGCATTTTTTTTGTAGTAGTTTTTTTATGAAATCCCTTGTCAAATGTTTTTATTCCCATTGTTGAAATCTTTGTACAGGTGAGGCCCACCCTGATGTTTTTACAGCTACTTTCGGATGGTCATACAACTTATACCGTTGCATGTTTCCTAGCTTCCTCTTAAAGCTAAGGAAATTACTGGTGGTAACATGAGTGTGTTTTATTTGTTATATGCACCTTGCATTTTATCATAGGACCGTTTTTTAGATGTTTTTACTGTTCCTCTCGTAGGAAAATATATTATGGTCAGTCTGATGAACTAAGAGGCGTGCAGGTTATTTTAGACTGTTTTGCACATATAGGGAGTCATTACGACCTCAGCGGTCTTTTCAAAAGACCGTAGAGACCGCGGGAGACAGAATACCGCCATTGCCAGCGGTATTTCTGTCTCCCTATTATGACATTTCCGCTGGCCCAGCGGAAATGTCACATCAACATTGCAGCCGGCTCGTAATAGAGCCGGCGGCAATGCTGATGTGCAGCGGGTGCAGTAGCACCTGTTGCGCATTTCACTGCCCGAAATTCAGGCAGTGAAATGCACGACGGGGCTATGCCTGGGGGCCCCTGCACTGCCCATGCTAAGTGCATGGGCAGTGCAGGGGCCCCCAGGGGCACCCCAAGTCCCCTTACCGCCGGCCTTTCCATGGACAGGCCGGCGGTCGGGGACTCATAATCCCCAGGGCAGCGGTGCTGGCACCGCTGCCCTGGGGATTATGACTGCCAGGCGGAATCCTGGCGGGAAAGTGGAGGGGCAGGCGGTATGGCCGTGGCAATTCCGCCACGGTCATAATTGCTGGCAGAACACCGCCAGCCTGTTGGCGGTGTTACCGCCAACATACCGCCGGCCACCAGTATCATAATGACCCCCATAGTGAGTAAGGGCGTTAATTGAGATTGCACTATTTATGACTTTTTAAATGTTTTTATTGATGCTTTTAATGCTTTGGTATTTATGTACTGTGTGTAATAATTGTTTTTATGCACTTTTATGGTCTTGTGTAGATCAAATAAAGTATCTTTTGATTTGACTAGAGTTTTTGGTCAATACGAAGTTATCAGGTATCTGCTTCCTAATGTTAGCCAGTTTCCCTGACAGTGAAACGGTAACACTAACCAATTTTCACCTTGTTAAAATCGTGGGGCAGGCTGAAAAGGAGGCAGGTGTCATCCGCATACTTGTGAAAATGGATCCCCTACCAGTGCACCTAAAAGGCCAAGTGAGATGCACTCAGATATTGATTAGCAAATATGGGCTTCAAAAACCGATTTACTAGCCAATTGAGTTTGTTCACCAAAAAAAGTGGTAGCCTTTTCACGTTTGCAAATTGGTAGTTTCTCTGCTGTAATGCCTATAGCTGTTTTCGTTGTCTCTGCAGGATTCAGATTGGTGTAGTAAGAATACTGGAATCATTTTTAATATTAAAAAACTGCACAACCTTTTCAAGCCAGCAGATTTTGTTACTTTTCTAGTGCTTGCCATTTTGGTGGATTGTATTGGGTCTTCACTGAGAGATATAGGTTAGAAACAAATACACAAATAGCTATACCTCTGATTAGCATGATTGAGGTATACCGCATGTGTGCGATTATTCAAGACCTGTCAATGTTTTAACCACAACATGTTTCCTTTGGTGAACCTCTCTAAAGCAGACCTGCTTTTGTGGTATTGTGAATTCAGAGAATGATAACTATTTTCCTGCTTCTAGGTGAAGTGTAATGAACAGCCAAACCGAGTGGAGATTTATGAGAAGACAGTGGAGGTGTTGGAACCTGAAGTTACCAAGCTGATGAATTTTATGTACTTTCAGGTAAGTGATAATAAAAAAAAGAGTTTTAGAACTCCTAAATCCTTTACAGGAATAAGCAAGAACATCTCAGTATTGCTTGAGTTATGCTTCAAATGACAAGACTATTATTAACTTGAAATATATTAATACTAGTCCATAATTTAAAAATAATTTATATAACCTGTTATTATATCATATTGTATTTCACATTTGTGTAGCACATTACTGCTGCTAGTATGTATGTGAAAAACCTGATGACTGCGCTACTCTTGTTGCGGCAAACGTGATACTGTGTTGTAGGCATGTCTATGTCAAAATGAAGCGTACAATAGTTCGTTTTGCTTTACATCCAACTGCTTGGTTGTTGTGGCTGAATGTTTACTGTGTTCCCAAGCTATCATACTTGTGGTTCACATTAATATTTAGTTCTTATTGAAACCTTTTTTTTTTATCAGGAAGATGCATGTTTAGTAAATAATGGCATGCTCTGGTTAATTGATGAGACTGGACCATATTTGTAATATAAGTATTTTAATCCAAACAGAAAAGATATGTGCAGTAATAGTTCAAGTACAACAATATGTGTACATGTGTTTTGTATATATTTTATTTGTTGTGGTTTTAACAGCACGGACATCATCCTGTGAGATTTGAAGGCTTCAAGAATCTCATAAATTCAAAATAAGCTTTATTCAAATATAAAAATCTAATCATAAAAGTACCATGACATATATATTTATATATTGTTACTCATCAGTTAACAAAGCACAGAATTCCTGTGTCTCACTGCAGACTTTAAGAATGATCTAAACGCAAAGAAGACATCCTACACCTATAGCATCTGTAGAAAACATAACGCTGGTCAGCATTTCCTAAAATTGATTGTTTCAAGAGAGGAATTAAAAAAACGTTTGGCATAAATATAGTAAAATTCACCAAAGAAAACAAAATGCAATAGAAACTGGTCACAAGGGCATACATAGACAGATGCACTGTTATATTGGCAACATAAAACGATTCTCCTAGAGTTGTAGACAGTTTGTGCTGTAATAATCCCTCACTTTAGGGCCATGTAAGGCACTCTGTACATATTGTGTGTTGTAAACTTCAGGCAAAGGCATCATTGATTTACTGTCTAATTTGATTTTAACATAAAATGCACCCACTGATTGGCTGAACATTTAACACACAGTAATATAGATGAAGTCCATTAATTTGCAAAATCAGTAACAATACTGAGATATGGGAAGTGGTACACTTTCTCACGGGTATTTCCTTTCATTGAAAGTGGTCTTCTTCACTGTTTGGTCCACAAGATATAACTTGTGATTTAGACAAATTGGTCTCAAGCTTTAAATCCATCATTAAACTTGTAATATAGTCCACCTGATTTTTTTAAGGCCTTAAGGGTGTGTGCTAGAAGCACGGCATCATCCATGGATATGTGCAGGTATTGATTTGTGATGAATTAAAGACACATCTTGGTCACTGTTGACCAAAAATAACTTAAAATTATTAATATAAAGAATACATTTGTTCCTAGGACATACTTTAGGGAAATTGATAAGATAATAACTGGGTTCATATGGGGCTCTAGCCTCCGTTGAGTAGCCCTGACCACACTGCAGAGACCAACAACAGAGGGAGCTATGGTAGTCCCAGAGTTAGACGCTTAATATCTGGCAGCCCAGCTGCAAAGGCTTACACAGTGGGTAGCGGGAAGGAGAGCACCGGGAGGATACCTCCCCATATTGGTCCCAGACCTAGTGCTTTGTGTAGAGCGATTCTGCGGCTCCCAGACACTGATAGTGGAAACAAACCTGAATTCCAAGTTACACAACAGTGCTGGGCAAGACACCTCCGGAAAATATCCAGAAAGATCCCATACTCTCCAGACGTCACGTTAGAATTTTTGGAGGAGCTTCCACACGGAGGATCTTGGAGAGGGTTGTGGTCCTGGAAGGAAGCATGGCCGACCGGGATGAGAGCACTCTATGGTAACGGAGTGCTACTTTCGTTCATAGAATTTAGGGCCCAGTATGAATTGCCAAGAAGTCACTTTCTTTTACATAGAGCAGTTACTGCAGCTATTAAATTACACTGGAAGGCTGGGATAGAGAAACCACACCAATCAATTAGATGTTGATATCGAGTGATGGCATCAGTGACAGTCAAAGCAATGACCTGCATATATGGGAGGCTAAGGAGGGAAGTAATGAAGCCACTGGAGGGCCTGAAAGATAAGTGGGAAACAGACCTTGGTAAGACGATTGGGGACAAGAACTGGGAAAACATTGAATATAATACAACGAAGGCCACAAGAAATACCTGGTTTGAGCTAATTCATTTCTATATATTACATACAGCATACCTTATACCAGAGAAAATTAATAAGATGTATCACATAGCTAAATGTGCTTGTTGTAATGAATTAAGGGCCACTTTTTTTTCACATGCTCTGGGGTTGCCCTGTGCGGGGAGGAGGGCTTTTGGAAGGGAATCACAGAAACAGTCTTGGCTCTGAGGTCCCATGTTCGGCGGACTGATGCTTGCTGAGCTAGTTTCCACACACATCTAAAAATTAGATCACTATCCCATTCCAATACTTAGCCTGTGCGCTCAGAAAAAGGGAAATAACCAGAAACTGGAACAGCAGAGGGGGTCCTCGCATAGCCGCTTGGAAGACAGAATGCAACAAATGGGTGGGATATGAATCAGATGTTAGACTCAGAGAGGCCAGGAGGGGAGGTGCTTCAAGCATGGGAGCACTGTCATGGGTGGCCTTAGCAGATGCCCTCAAAGATTAGGAGATCTGAGGAGCAGAAACCTCTTCTGGGTGAAGTAGGAGATGTGCCACAACAGAAAAAATGTTTGGGCCTATCTACGAGGGTGGGGAACATCCCGTAAATGAAAGCCGAAGAACTGCCAGGATCACATACCATCCGCAAATCCTGCAGATTGCAGAAATCCCTGTGCCCTAACACCAAGAATCAGGTGTGCTGTGACTAGGACAGTCCCACAGAAAGGGTTGAGGGAAGTACAGGCTTTAATGGTTATGAAGTTTGAGAAACAAGACACTGACTACACTATAATACTAGTAGAGGAATCAGGAGAGGGCGGTTGCATTGTACTGTAGATTCGACTTACAAGGGCTATCCGGATATAATAGGAGGTACTATAGACCTTCTCTGAAATACTCCTGACAACACACTGTTGTTTTAATAATGTACTGTTTGTAGGTATTGATGCAAAAAAATTCAATAAAATTCTGTAAAAAAATAAATAAAAAAAGAATACATTTAACCGGAGCAGGAACACAACCCAGGAGTACTCCAACCTCCTAGTTTGCACTCGCTGTTAGGTCCATATCAAACCCTCATCGTCATGTCAGAATATAAATCGGATATGACATTCACTATTTGGTTGTCTAGGCTGATCTGAAGTAGGTGGTTCCAGAGTTTTAATTGATTAACCCAGTCAAACGCACTTGAAAGGTCCATCAAGGCCAAGTGCAATGGACAGTGCTTTCTTATGGTATATTTACCAATAATAAGATGGATGTTCAAGCATTGCACCATTGTGTCCAGTCCCTCTCTGAACTCATATTGGAATACATTGAAAATCTCATTTTTTTCCATCCATTCCACAATCCTGTGCTCAGTAAGTATATCGGTCTGCAAGATTGTGGTATTAGCCGATTACCATTCTTGAAAATGGAAACGATAATGGAGGCTGATCAGGGTCTAGGAAGCTGATGTGCCAGCTGTTAATATGGACCGTGATAAGCAGCGGAGCTGAAAGGTTAGTATTCGACTTAAACAAGTCTGTGGGTCCAGGTTCTTTACCCAATGGGCTGGCCATTAGCTCAAAAGTGAGACCATTCTTGGCATCCTGAAGCAAAACGTGTTGAATGGATTAACCAGCAAAGTTATGACAATAGTTGTTGAAAAATGAGACGCCCACTATGTGGCAGTAATGTGTGACAGTCTGGATGAGGGCCCACTAGAGGCATATGTCAAAGTTACTTTGTTCAAAAATAATTACAGATTTTTATGTTTACATGCCAACAGGGACAGGTCACAATTATTTGGCACAATCTCAGGTTTCTCCCTTTTGAATGTCCTTTTTGTAAAGAACTATATATTTGACAATCTCTTCTTTTTTCCCAGGCCTTTTATATTCAGTTAGGTGCCTACTGACTGAGAAGCAGGGTGTATCGCACCATCTGGGCATATTAGAATCAGTTCAGCGAACTCAGCCCCTTTGCTGCTAGGCCTTTTCCTCTCGAGGGCTGAGCCTTTTTTCTTTTGGCTATTTGGGGCAGTTTGGCTTAGACCCTTATAACATTTTGTCCACATAAGCTACCAATTCCAAATTTGCGTCCTTTTTTCCCCAACATCCTAGGGATTCTAGAGGTACCCAGAGTTTGTGGATTCCCTTGGAGGAGGCCAGTAAATTAGCCAAAATGCAGCTAAAATTTCATTGATTTAAAAAAAAAAATAATAATAATAATAATGTGAATAAAGGTCTGCAGAAGAAGGCTTGTGGTTCTTTTCCTGAAAATGACATCAACAAAGGGTTTGCGGTGCTAAAATCACCATCTTTCCAGCTTTCAGGAACAAGCAGACTTGAATCAGAAAACCACTTTTTTCAACACAATTTTGGCATTTTACTGGGACATACCCCATTTTTAAAAAAAAATTGTGCTTTCAGCCTCCTTCGAGTTAGTGCCAGAAATGGGTGTGAAACCAATGCTGGATCCCCGGACAGCTAAACATTTCTGAAAAGTAGACCACATTCTAAATTCAGCATGGGGTCAGTTGTGTAGATCCTTCAAGGTTTTGCTACAGAAAGTAATGGCTAAAATAAAAAAATATTGAAATTAAGGTGAAAAAAGAGCCATTTCTTTCCACATTTTCTTCTACAACTTTTTCCAGCTATGGCATATGTTTGAAAGCAATATACTGTTACGTCTGCTGGACTCACCTGGTTGCGGGATATATATAATGCTTGTAGGTTCATCAAATGTGCAAATGAATAATGTTTTTTGAGTCACCTACAACCGAAAACAGAAGTGGTTTCGCTAGTGTTCTCAGTACAGCCTTTTCTTTTCTGACAGAGGACTGCGATTGACCGTTTCTGTGCTGAGGTCAGACGTTTGTGTCATGCTGAAAGGAGAAAAGACTTTGTGTCGGAGGCCTACCTTCTTACTTTGGGCAAGTTCATCAACATGTTCGCAGTTTTAGACGAGCTGAAAAACATGAAATGCAGTGTTAAAAACGACCACTCTGCATACAAAAGGTGAGAGTTGTTCTTTTAGTACATTAAGCCTAAGTGTGTGTGGTGAGAGAGGAGCACATGCTTTTTTACAGTTCCACTGTTGAAGCTTGAGGGGATTCAAATTCTATTCTCCTTTTATTTAGGGCTGTCAGTAACGCAGACTTAACCCCGAGCATAGCATTACTAAGAAGCCATGTGTCCAAGGATGTTTACAATGCGGAGGTGTACATATATAAAGCAAACATTGGTAAGGCCAATAGGTCTCATCTTTTAGACCTATTGGCTTTACATTGATTTTTGGCAATGTGGTCCAGCATTAGCAAAATGCATTTATTGCTGATATTCTGCAGCATAGGGCAAAACAAAAAAAAATAAAAGGCCCGAAGATGTGGCCACTGCTGCCGGCCGTGTAATTTCTTAAATGCGTGCATGCATGATAAAATATGCGCCCGGCTACCAACTGACGTAGGAACTATGTTTTTTTCATTTATGGAGCCATCTTGCATCTGTAAATAAAAAAAATAAAAAAGAACAAAATAAAATCAGAATAGCATGCAAGCCACTTTTTGTAAGGTGGACGGGTCAACAGCAATTTGTTGTTGTACCCTCCAAACAGTGCTAAAATAAAAACAAGCATTGACAAAACCTGTAGGTCTTGCCTTTGGTATCCGTTGGCTTCATGAATGGATTTAGCTTTGCCATGCATTATCCCCAAACAGTGCAGCAGTGCTAAATAAAATTTTAAAAGCCCGTTGTGTCAGTTTTTAAAAGTGTTTACCGTTCCTGTAGCACCTTGAAAACGGCACAGCTGCTTCTTATTCTTTTTATTTGCTGATCCAGTTGAGGCAAAGAGTGTTAAAGCAACACCGTGGCACAAAAACCACATGAAGGCCCTGGATAGGAGGAAGCAATGCAGAGGGTGTGAGGGGAGCAAACAGGGAGAGAGAGTAGAGCAGAGCTTGTAAAGAAAAGAAAAATGGGTGAGAGGGCACATTTGGAGGGGTAGAAGCACAAAGGTGAGAAAACAGCGTGGGTGGGGGAGCACACGAGGGCCAGCGCTTCACTGAGGAGGTCTAGGAAGGAGAAGCACATAGGGGTGAGAGAGCAGTGCAGAGAGGGTAAGAGAAGACCACTAGGATATAGGAAGATAGCTGGAAAACACATGTACTCTTGTAGAGTGCTTAAGCTAAAAAGAAAAAGCACCTGAATAAAACAAACAGTGTAAGGACACAGAAATGCACCCATGCTCCGGGGAAGGACAAACCCAAGAAGAGGAAGCAAAGTCCGCACAAGCTAACGAATAAGAAGCAAACAAGTGAGAGTGATAATTAAGCCAACCAATGGTAAGTAATTGGTGGGCTCGAAGCCCACTGTAAACTAACTGTCGACACACAACAGACCGTGCTTGCTCTGTCTTGTAGAAAAACCCTAAAAAAACAACCTTGGGTGAGGTGAGCTAATGGGTAAAGCATGTAGAGTGGGCAGGGAGATAAAATAAAAATAAAGCTAGGTGGGCGGAGGATGGGAAAAGTAGCACACACTTTAGAGAAAACCATGGGGGCGGGAGAGTAGGGGAAGAAGCACAAGAAGTAGAATCCTGGGGGCGGGGGGTGGTTATATTGCTGGGATGAAGTACATGAGTGAGAGCGAGCAGCATATGAGGAGGAAGCTGGAAAACACATGCACTTCCATGAAGTACTTAACCAAAAAGAAAGAAAAGTAGTTTTTTTTTTAAATGTGAGCAATGTAAAGATGCAAGACAGCCACCATAAAAAAGTATGGTAAAGAGGCTATGCTCTGGCAAGGGATGAATTCCAGAGCTGTAAACAAAACTGCAAATATTCATCCATCTCCTAGCCTTGCAAGATGTAGCGGTGACTCCTACAATGTTCAACGCCTATAATCCCAACATTTGGTAATTTTAATAGAATTTTGGAAATAGAAAATGATTGTGACCCTGGGAATGATCTGTTCACTTTAAAATGACGAAGTGATCAGGAGGTAAGTCAACCTGAGAATGTGATGTAGAGACAAATAAAGGTATAAGAGGTTACATTCTGCTGTGTCATCCTGACATCTTGAATGCAACTATAGATGCAAGTAAAAGGGGTTAAAAAAGGTTTATTGAAGAGGAGACTTGCACTTCCGAATGTTATAAAAGAAGGTTCATTAGCTTCAGGAATGACTCATGGATAGATTAAAAAACAGAGGGGATCAAGCTATCAGATCGGTTGAATTAAGAGATGTGAAGAAGCTTCACCTGTCTTGATTGAGGCACCAACTTGTGTGCAAGTACTGTGTGACTGTAGTGGTATTACATGAGCTTTGCATGTCTCCTAGATAAGCCTTGCTGCTCATCCACAGCTACCTCTAGAGAGCCTGGCTTCTATACACTGCCTGCACTTCAATGAGAGGGGGTACCTGGATCTGCTATAAGGTGTAACTACTTGGGTACCCACCACACACCAGGCCTGCTTCCTATATTGGTGGTGCAGAAGTGGGAGAAGCACTTCCAATTGCCTTACCACTCTTGCACTTGGTGCTTTCTGCAAGAAAGACCACTTACTAGTTAGGTTTACACCTATACCTAGTAGCAGGGATAGACTCTTGAAAATTGGGTAAGAGAGGGGTCTGGCATAGCCACTGCTCCAAACTTCTCCAAAAAGAGACTAGAGGTTAGGCACACCCTACACCACTCGTAACTTGTCTTCAGTACCTAGTACATCTCAGAACATGGATTTTCCTTATGAGGATCTCCCCTTCCAGGAACTGAGGGAGGTGTGCAAGAGAGACATGCAAAGCTCATGCAATACCACTATAGTCACACACTACACACAGGAAAGAAAACACTTGGTTGTACAAAAATAGTGTAGGAAAGTAGCCACTTTCTAGCTTGGTTACCCCTGTGTGTTTTTAATTTTTTTGTGTGAAATGCTTCTTTTGATGACTAAGTGACTGTTACAATCGATTGTAGTAACAATTATTTTTTAAAGTAAATATTATTATCACGCACTGCAAAGGAAACATTCTAAATGACATTCCCTTTCCATTATGAAATAATTAACTTTTTCCTGGATTCACTGAATCTAAAACTAGGCTTATTCAGTCTCGGTCTTTGATTTGTTTCTTTGTTGACGTATGTGGCTATGGGCCTTCATGGGGTGATAGTGATTGCATGTTATTTGTTATTTTTTTACTACTGTCTTTTTTTTAAATGTATTTTTTTTTTTAAGATAAACCTTATTGGCTTTGAATGTTAAGTACATTAACAAAATGCAAAAGAGAGCTTCAGTCCCATTCTGTGTCACCTCCACACACCCTCAGTTCTCCCCTCGGTTGACAGAGGAGCACAACTCTCTGAAGACGCAGCCTTCAGTACATTATTCAATCTATAGTACTTCCACCATTTACCACAAATTTTATGAAATGGTTGTGGACAGCCCCTGGCAGTGCAGATCGATTCCTCCTGTTTAGTACACCTGTCCATGCCTGATCTCCACTTGACCAGCATTGGAGGATATTGCGACTTCCATTTATTTATGTGTCTCTCTTAGTGATCATTGCTGTTAAACCTACCAGTATCCTGTCGAATCTCATGCCTCCAAACTCATCCATCATTCCCAGGAAGGCCACTTTTGGTGTCAGGTCTATCCAGGACCCTGGTCAAGGATTGGTCAACCCACTTCCAGTAATGTGTGACCTCAGGGCACTGCCAAACCATGTGGAAGAAGGCCTGTCCCTGGGCCGGAACGCCGGGCACCTTTGGGTTCAGGGAAAATGCCTACAGTTCCAAGTATGTTGTGTGCAGATAGTGCAGTGGTATCGTTTGAATTAGTGCTGATATAGCAGTTGTATGGGGTCCATTCATGCCTTCCTCCATTCAGTGCCCTCCAGACTACACAACTACTGCTCCCATTTCCGCCAGAAATCTTCAAGACTCTCAGGCGCATTAAAAACCAAAGAACAATAGATCTGTGAGGTCCCATCACAATTTTACATCTAGGGGGCTAAAATCAGGCAGGTTAGTAAGGTGTGTCTGGTTCTGCATAAGTGGTTGCCGTATTTATGAAACTGGGTCCTGGAAAGGCTAAAGTGGGGTTGCAGGTCTTAAAAAGACTGCACATGGAAACCCTGCCATATGCCCCCAGTGTTGTGATCCCAGCCAGATTCCAACACTGGACTCCTTCCAGTCCCGCAGTGTGAATCAGCCATTGGCCCCTCCATAGTGGAGTCTGTTTGGTTAGTTTCTTGTCCCACCCTCTGAAACTGTTGGCCGCCCGCCACACCAGAAAAACCCTCCTTCTAACCTCAGGGACATGGTGGGGGACCAAGCTGTGTTATATATAGTGTCCTATATTTGACTTTCAGTCATTCTGTGGCCAGATAAAAATGTTTGAAGTCCATTAAACAAATATTGTTATTTCCAAGATGCCCTGGCTTGCTTTAAAAGCAGGGAGTAAAAGTAGTATTTTATTATGCATGTGAAAACATTCCAAATATTGGGTATGTGAGCTGCAAAGGTGAGACAAAGCTTTAATCATATCTTTTATGACCATTGAAGGTAGTGTGCTGCAGAGTACTTAAGGACTGCTGTGCGACAAGGACAGGTTTCAGCATGCTAGCCAGTCTTCCAATGACTACGGGACATCACCTGAAGTCTGCACTTTGTGCTAGGGGAACGTAGGTTTCACTGTGAGCAACAAAGCCTGCCTACCGAGAGAGGGAAAATGTGTGCCTAGCTCTGCAGAAGGAGCAGAAGCTTGTGAAGAGGTGGTCCTAAACTTGTCAAGGGCTCACTTGGTTATTCAGGTAACTAGGAGTAAGTCAATCATTGCAAGTGCAAACGTCACCTGATATGCCATTGATAAAGATCTCAACCTCTTCTCGTTGAAGTTTTATCTTTCTTGTCTCACCTGGTCAGGTCTAGGATGCACTTTGATTCATGCAAATCCTACCTGATAGCATAAGGAGCTTATTGAATTTCCAAGAAAATGCTATGATCCAGTGTTATTTTAAGTGACTCCTGTGGTTAGTTAGTCCACCTTACCTGTGCACAAAACAGTTCACTTGGTATGTAATCTTAATCTAGTTCATTGTGTTCTGGCAAATACTTTCACATCATGGTGAAGTGTACTTTTTTGCCTTGTGAATCCTATGCAGGGTTTGAAAAATCCACTCGACCACTTGCATGGGCGAGTCTTATTTGACCAGGTCAAGCTATTTTTAATACTTATTCCTCCCTTCTGGCGAGCTGACAACTGAACAGCTGTTCTGTTCAGTTGAAAAGTGGAGGGGCAATAATAAGTGCCTTTAAATCTTGTCCTTATGTCTGTCTTTTCTCTATGTTCACAGACAGAGGTCAAAAGTCAATTTTTCTTACAATTAATTTTCTTTCCAACTGCAGAGTTCCAGGACTTTGTAAGGTGAACTGTGTGACCTGCTGCTTAGACTGTAAAATAAAAAGGATGTAGGGTGTCTTGTTTTTCCTAACACACAACATTTAAGTGACTAAGTCAACTGGGCAAACATTTCAAAATATATTTCAGTAGTTGCTGTGTGAGGAAACAATATTTTAATAGGATGAAAACAAATAAGAACACTTTACATGTTGATGTGCAAAGGATATGTTTTCTGAAGCCCAATTTTCACAGACTGTTAATACACTATATAGTTTTATCAGTAAAGCTGCAAATTAGTGGAGAGGTTTTTGGACATTTCTTGGAAAGTTACTGTGTGTAGTGGCTAAAGTGAGTTTGCAGGTCTTAAAAAGACTGCACGTGGAAACCCCGCCATATGCCCCCAGTGTTGTGATCCCAGCCAGATTCCAACACTGGACTCCTTCCAGTTCCGCAGTGTGAATCAGCCATTGGCCCCTCCAGAGTGGAGTCTGTTTGGTTAGTTTCTTGTCCCACCCTCTGAAACTGTTGGCCAGCCGCCACACCAGAAAAACCCTCCTTCTAACCTCAGGGACATGGTGGGAGATCAGCTAGCTGTAGAGGAAGTGCATAATACCATCTAAACCAAGCTGTGTTTTATATAGTGTCCTATATTTGACTTTCAGTCATTCGGTGGCCAGATAAAAATGTTTGAAGTCCATTAAACAAATATTGTTATTTCCAAGATGCCCTTGCTTGCTTTAAAAGCAGGGAGCAAAAGTAGTATTTTATTATGCATGTGAAAACATTCCAAATATTGGGTATGTGAGCTGCAAAGGTGAGACAAAGCTTTAATCATCTTGCCTGAAAAAGATGAGAAAAGAGTAAAAACTATATTTAAAAAGATGATAGCAACCGAAGGTAGTCACACCATATGAAGTGTTTGGAAGTGTGCGAGAGATTGAGCTGCGGAATGATAACATGCACTCCTGCTGAGGAGTATTATGCTCTGTAATGACAAAGACACAATTGTATTCAGTATTTTTTAATGACCAATTGTTATTTTGTTGAGAACCCATAGATTTGAGGATTCTGATTTGTGAAAAAACTGAACAGAATTCAACATCCATTCATTGATGGGACATGTATTTTTAATCGTAGTAACTGCTCTGTCAGTTCTGAATGTCTGTTTCCCCTTTGTTTTCCAAGAGCTGCTCAGTTTTTGCGTAAAATGGCAGATCCACAGTCCATCCAGGAATCACAGAACCTCTCCATGTTTCTAGCAAATCACAATAAGATCACTCAGGTAAGTGGTTGCAACACTTCTGACTCTACTCCATATTTTACAGGGGTTAATGAAGGTAAGACGTTAAATCTGTGGGTCTCTGAACATGTCCAGTTATGACCCATAACTAAATATGCTCTAATTATATGAGATAAAATAAAATGACAGACAAATGGAGATACTTGGTTGTGGGATGAACAAAAGAACTTAGGTCTTAATAATTTTGGGCCTTTCAGTTTGGGCCTACCCCTCTGTTGTACAGAAGAACATAGGCGTTTTGATGCACTATAGTCTGTTAGATCCCATAAAGCAAAATCTGCTGGTCATGTCTACCATAGAATGATACTTTATTGCCACCCCTATTGCCTGAAGAATGTAGTCATGCAAAAGTTCTTATCTTAATAGCTCATTGATGGATAGAGTGTGTACAGAACAGAACTGTGCATTAGGGGCCTACTTTAGAGTTTGATAAAGAGAGTACGCCGTCAAAACCAAGGCACAATTCTAGGTGTGAGCAAAGAATTCCGCTCTGCCAGCAGAGTTTGCGGAGTTTTGCGCACTCCGCGTGGAGCGAAGGAAATTGCTAAGTTAAAGAACAAGATTTCTGAATGCGTTGCTGTAGCAGCAGGTCCCTAACACTCACATTGAGAAAGCTGACGCTCATGTTGAAGAAGCTGCTACTCGAGTAGAAAGTCTAGTTGAGTGGCAGAAAGAAGTTAGCGCACTCTGGCGCTCCGCATGATGTCGTTGGCGCTGATTTTGCAGCATGGGAGAACCTCCTGGTGCTGAAAATCAGCACATACTGAATTACCCAAACACCGCCGCTCGTCAAGGTCCGCGTTGGTTGGTGGAGTTTTTTTGGCACTTTGGGGAGTTCCACATAGTAGAATTTCGTTAACTTCTCCCAGGCCTACAGATTTCCCATTCACCAAATACTTTTACATGATAGTCGATGGCACTCCAGATATGGTAAAGAGCACATCCGCTGCCTTTTTGTGAGAGCTCCCATTTTTCCGAACTCTACATGAGCCCTTTGTGTCAGACTTGAGAATGCTCTAGTCTTCCAAGTCTTTTTCAAGGTTACATTAGTTGTCAAATAACAGACTGTTATACATTTAAAATCTGTGACCTATTCCACAAACTCACAGGATATCTTAGATTTTGGAACAGAGCATCTTTTGTGCAATAAACATTCAAGTATGCATTGAAGCACTCAATTGTGCGCAGCCTTTACATCTTACCACCTGCATATGTGTCCACTTCTCACATCTCCGTTCTTTTAAATCCATAGGATCTTTTTCTCAGTGCATGATTCATCCTCAGTCAATTTCATTTGCTATACCTCCCATTTGAACCACTGGCTTTGGCTCTTCCCACCGTCTTTGCCTCCTAACGTTTCACTGACGCAGCCCATATGAATCGCATCTTGACAGTAATGCACCCTGCATGGTAAACAGGTGTATTCCCCTACCCTGAGTGCCCTACTACTTGTGAAAACTGATATCCTGATTTTATTTTGAGAATGGTGTAACACTAACTTAACATGTGCACAAAGGCCTAGGCCGCTCTTTGGCATTGTGAGGTCCAGGACCTGTCCTGTGGCCTAGAGTGGGTTGCTCCAATTAGGCCCTCATATAAATCAATGTACTACTGTCCTTGCCCTGGGTACATTGCATAAAGTGGTGGTGGCAGCTTAGCATGTTTTGTGAATTTATTTTGTGTCCAGATATTTATCTATTTAGGATTTCACAGGCGTGAACCTTAATCTTGTGCATAGTATAAGATGGAGGTTGATGATAGCTTCCCCAGACAGTTGAAGTGTATTGCTTCTGTTCTTATGGGTGCAGTATGGAACCCCAGGTGCTGGAATGAGGAAAATAGAGATGGACACCTTTAGAAATTTCACAAGGCCCTTGTTAGCAAAGGACTATTGATTAGTTGTTCTGAGCATATGGATGTGTGTAGATGTTAAGGGTGAGGGGCAGGACTACAGTTTCTTTTGTTCAAAGTATGAAAATTACATTTGAAAGAGAACAAACCCAAATTGGGTCTAAAAGCTTACACAGTGGGTCCTTATTCTGGTTTGATGACATGTTTATACATGAAATCCAAAACAGTACACTTTGTTTCAGTTGCAAGTTTTTTTATGACCATTGAAGGTAGTGTGCTGCAGAGTACTTAAGGACTGCTGTGCGACAAGGACAGGTTTCAGCATGCTAGCCAGTCTTCCAATGACTACGGGACATCACCTGAAGTCTGCACTTTGTGATAGGGGAACGTAGGTTTCACTGTGAGCAACAAAGCCTGCCTACCGAGAGAGGGAAAATGTGTGCCTAGCTCTGCAGAAGGAGCAGAAGCTTGTGAAGAGGTGGTCCTAAACTTGTCAAGGGCTCACTTGGTTATTCAGGTAACTAGGAGTAAGTCAATCATTGCAAGTGCAAACGTCACCTGATATGCCATTGAGCCATATCTAAAGATCTCAACCTCTTCTCGTTGAAGTTTTATCTTTCTTGTTTCACCTGGTCAGGTCTAGGATGCACTTTGTTTCATGCAAATCTTACCTGATAGCATAAGGAGCTTATTGAATTTCCAAGAAAATGCTATGATCCAGGATTATTTTAAGTGACTCCTGTGGTTTGTTCTGGCAAATACTTTCACATCATGGTGAATGAATGAAGTGTACTTTTTTGCCTTGTGAATCTTATGCAGGGTTTGAAAAATCCACTCGACCACTTGCATGGGCGAGTCTTATTTGACCAGGTCAAGCTATTTTTAATACTTATTCCTCCCTTCTGGCGAGTTGACACTGAACAGCTGTTCTGTTCAGTTGAAAAGTGGAGGGGCAATAAAAAGTGCCATTAAATCTTGTTCTTATGTCTGTCTTTTCTCTATATTCACAGACAGAGGTCAAAAGTCAGTTTTTCTTACAATTAATTCTCTTTCCAACTGCAGAGTTCCAGGACTTTGTAAGGTGAACTGTGTGACCTGCTGTTTATAATGTAAAATTAAAGGATATAGGGTGCCATGTTTTTCCTAACACACAACATTTAAGTGACTAAGTCAACTGTGCAAACATTTCAAAATATATTTCAGCAGTTGTGAAAGCCCTTTTTTTATATTTCTGTGTGATGAAAACATATTTTAATAGGATGAAAACAAATAAGAATACTTTACATGTTGATGTGCAAAGGATATGTTTTCTGAAGCCCAATTTTCCCAGACTGTTAATACACTATATAGTTTTATCAGTAAAGCTGCAAATTAATGGAGAGGTTTTTGGACATTTCTTGGAAAGTTACTGTGTGTAGCGGTTTAGTGATATATTTATTAAAATTGAGTGTTTAAACAAACTGAGAAACACTCCTGCCCTGATGACAATGTAGTAGTAGTAGTACAAACTTTATTCGACTTTCAGCAAGTCAAAAAAGTATCAAAAACACATTTCTATATAATAGCACAATAAATAGAATTAAATAATAAAAATAAATATCAAAGATAAAAAACATATCATCGGATTTCCCAATCACAAGTATTTAAATAGACTGGTTAAAATTACACCAATACCCCCATGAACTTTCTTACAGTTAATACAGAACATAAAACATCTGCTAAAATTCCACACATTTCAGTAGAAGATAAAACCTGAAGTCTAACATACGCGCTACGGCAGTGACGCAAATTAGTTGATCTTAAAAGGGGCACTAAAAGGCGCTTTCTCTGGTTAGCGTAAAATTTGCAAAATAAAACCACATGAATTGTGGTTTGGGATGCCTTTGCGTCACAGGGACATGGCCTTAAGGTAGTGCTCCAGTCATTCATAGTTGGAAAGGTCACCAAGCGATGGAAGGTGTCCAGCCTCAATCTTGTAAGAACAAAGCGATGCCGGTGATTTACCACGTTTACCAGGTAGGGCTGCATGCCCTCCACAGACAAAATTAGTTGGTTAGACATAATGCTGGACTTTTTTGATTCTACCTCCCATCGCAATCTTCTAGATACTTTAATGTCCAGGCCCTCAGTTCCTTCCTGGTGATTTTTCCCAGTGAGTCTGGGTTTGTATAATATTCTTTACTGCCCATGTTTTCAAAAAAGGCAATAATATATCTCAACCAGGGGACCCTTGACGAGTATATTGACGGCATAGAGTCAGATACAATAGCCTTATTTAATCCAGTATGCTCAGAAGTCCAGACTTTGTGCTATAATAGTAGTGGCTGGATCTTTATCAAATCAGCTCAAAACTAGACCCCTAGCTCCATGTGACTGATACACGACGATGTGCCGTTAGGTACCATTAACAGGTGTCTGAAGAAATCATTTTCCACCGTCTGGATCGGTTTACAGTTAATATACCCCCAGATACCTGATCCTTACATAGCAGCCGGGATACACTTGGCTCTGTAGATTTTTACCATGTTCAGCGGGGTAATCCCCCCTAGCCTTTTTGAAAAAAACCTCAGAGCCGCCGTTGTCTTAATAATCTGTTTTTTTTTCGTTTTCATACAATGTGACCAGGAACCCTGTTTTTCAAACATTTTGCCCAGGTATTAGAATGTTCGGGCTATTTCCACCTTCCCCTCCTGGATAGTAGTATTATAAGTCTTACCATATTTCCTACCGTAGTTCATTATAAAAGTTTTAGAACGTTAACGGTAAGTCCCAGGTCTGCCATAAAAGTAATGCAGGCAGTTAAAAGTTTTTGGAGGGCAAGTGGTGTCCTGGCCATAAGCATTGTGTCATCTGCATAGAGTAGCGCCGGGACAGCACGGTTACCTATATGGGGAAGATCTTTACATTTACTTATCAGCTCACATTCTAAATTATTTATATATATTGAGAACAGGAATGGAGCGAGTACGCAGCCTTGGCACACTCCTCTATGTATGTCGAATAGCCTGGTACATTCCCCTCTTAGCCCGTACCTCACTCTTGCTCTACACCCAGTATACAGGTCCGGTATAAACTGAATTATTGATGGTTCTACCCCCATACTGCTTACGATGTCCCATAGCTTCTCATGTAGTACGCAGTCAAATGCTGATGATAAATCTATAAAGGCCAAGTACAGATTACCCTCTCTAATCCTTGTGTACGTTCCAATAATGATGCTTAGATACAGATCCTGCTCCACCGTGCCTATTCCTGTGCGGAAACCATACTGGACTGGAGATAGGATACCATTTTCTTCTGCCCATGTTTGAAGTCTGTTCAAGATAATTCTCCCTGCTAATTTAGCTGATGGATCAAGTAGGGAGATTGGCCTGTAGCAGGCTGGATTGCGGCGATCACCTTTTTTATATATAGGGACAATATTAGAATCTCGCCACGATGATGGGGGTCCTTGTATGCAAATGGCCCTCAATGTCTGCGTCAATAAGGGGCCCCATAGCTGCATGTTAGTCTTATATAAATCTATTGGAACACCATCAGGACCCGGGGCTTTCCCCGCTTTACTTGAATTTATGGCTTCCACAACCTCCTCAAGGCTAAACTGAGGTGTTATAATCAGATGTGGGCCTTCCTGGGAACCTGGGCCTTTAAAGGAATGTGTAGGATTTACATCACTGGGCTGCAAATATATCTTAGAGAAATAGGCAATCCATTCTACTTCTGAAATTGCAATTTCCATCCTAGGGGTATCTCTAGCCCCTAGCACAGGAGAATTTATTGTTTTCCAGAAGATGGTGTTGTCCTTCATACAACTAGCTTTGTGTAAGGTTTCCCACAGATTTCCTTTCAAGGTTGCTTTCCTTTTTTTTATAGCTGTCTTATTTTCCTGTCTACACGTACGTACTTCAGTCAGGCATCTTGTTGGGGCACTTAAAGCCTTTTTTAGTCTCTTATGTGCTTTTGAGCAGTCATTGTCAAACCAACCCATTTCCCTTTTCTGTCCTGCCTTTCCCGTTCTAATGGTAAGAGCTTCTTTTACGCCTTGCGTAATCTGCAAAGAGGCACTTAAACACTTTCCTGGCTCTATGTTCTCGGTAAGACAGTCTACAAAGGCTTGATTATGGTCGCATATTAACTGTTTCAGTAAGGTATTTGGGTCTGTCTGGGACCATCTAAGTGTGTATCCATTGCTCGGAACTAGTTTGATGTCGTTTGCCAGTATGACCCTATCAGCTTTGGCCGATGTCGAGGGAGTTAGTAAGAGTTTCAGGCTCTGAGGGAAATGGTCACTTATTGCAATATCATGAAGTATATACTTAGTGAGATAATGTGCAAAGTGGGTTGACATTAAAACATAATCAATCACTGTATCAGCACCCCTTCCATTAAAAGTTGGTTTAAACTGAGGTTCTTCAAAGTATAATTCATTTACAAAAGACAAGTCATATTTTTGAGCCATTACGTTCATTGCATCTCCTTGAATGTTATGTGAGAAGTGAGGTCTTGGACCAATATCTTCAATATCCCAGCCACATATCTTTTCCGAGATTTCTTTACAGAGATGAACATTAAAATCACCACCCCAAACGATGAGTGTCTCACGTCTATTACTTGCACATATTTTCTTTAAATCCTCTCCAATTGCCGTTAGGATATTGGGAATTTCTCCTGATGGTGCGTTATTGTAAAAATTAATGATTACTAAGTGAGTCTTCTGATCCAAATTACTCTCTATCATTTGATAGTGCGATCTCATAGTTTGCATCTTTAGGTTCTGCAGCCATAGCTTAGTGGAGATATATGTACATAGGCCTCCTTTTGACCTTCCGTGTTTGGTCTGTACAGCCGGTGTGTGGAATGTCTTGTATCCATTTATATGGGCAGGGTTTAATAGCCAGGTCTCCTGAAGACATATGCATGAGAAGTCTTCTATAAAATTCACCCAAAGCTCATCACTAATCTTGTTAGCTAGGCCTGCGATGTTCCAGTAAAGTAAGGCTATTTCCGGTTTCTGTTGGGTTTGACAATACGCATTATTTGTAATTAAAGGGGGTGTGCCTCCGTCTTTTGTATGAATTACTTTTAAGGGGAAATTTCTCTACTTTAACTGGGTTCCTGCTGAATTCCTTTCCAGTACCACATCATAAAATATCTCTTCCTTATTCGTACCAAGCCCTTCTGTATGTACTTCCTTGACCATTTCATGGGAAGGGTCTTTCTTATTCATGCTGTGTCAATCCAGACCTTCTAAGGTAGTAAGAAGTTGGAATCTATTACGAGAAGGAAGAGAGGATCTGGACTAAATGAAGGTATTCTACTTACTAATTGTGGTTTCTTAAAATTATGCCCCACAGGTCTTTGGTAAAAAAAAAAAAGACCCAAGGGTAGTAGAGAAATTCCCTGAGAAGTAGCTTGCCTAGCTCCCAGATCGCGGATAATTCTATCCACTAAATCTGGGGATCTGAATGAAAGAACCACACAATCTCCCTCCAATGCTTTTTTGCTACTTCGGATCCACTTAACTCTTCTAAGCAGTTTTATATCATCAAATAGGACCCCCACCATTCCAGAGCCCAGACGTGTTCCTATCCAATTAAGAGCCTTGTTCCTCAAAGCCGACCATGATTCCCGCTGTCGGTCATCTAGAGATGAAACATTAGCCAGGACCACTACATATGGAGTTGCCTCCGGTGGAAGATGTAGCAGGTCACTAGGGATTTGTGTAGGCCTCGAAGATCTTATTTTGGGGCGTTGACTCCCTCCTAAGTTAAGCTGGGACTGATTTATCCCTGCCCTGGGTATAGAATTATTTACTGTCTTTAATATTCTAGCATTAAGTGGTGGTAGAGGTGGTTGTGATTTGGTCAAAGTCTTTGAGGTCAGGTGTAATTGATTAGAGTTTAATGCTGATGATGGTGGGTGTAATTTTATCAGGGGCTTTGCTTTCAAATATGGATCATCTATCCTGTCTTGCGTAGCAAGTTGGATATTAGATTCATAGTTTGGAGTCAGCAGTGGAGTACTAGAGACTTTTTTCACACAATATGTGTCTTCAAGTTGTAGAGACTTTATAATTCCTAAGCCTGCCTCGAGACTGCTCTCCACTGCTTTTAAACGTTCTGACAAAGAGTCCAATGAGGCCCCAATTGATGATTTCAGAGTATTTACTAGATCATAAAGTTTTGTGAGGAGAGTTCGAGTCGTGTCTGCTGAATTACTTAACATTTTCTTTCAAGATAGTTTATTTAATGGCTGTCTACCAAGTGTGGTTGTTGAATCTTTCTTTAACGATTTATTGGGGGAATTATCTACTGTTCCTACCACCGGTTTCCTTGGGCGTTTAGCTACAGGGGAAAGGTCATCCAGAGTATGGATTAAATTCGAAGTGTCTTGAATGCATCCATTTGTGTGCCTTGCTTCTATGTTCACAGCCCTGTGATCACTATGAATAGTATCATCAGGCATCCCAGTATGCTTTAATGATTGGGAAGTTTGTTCTTTAGATGTCAACAGTTCTCCTTCAACATTGGCAATTTGTTTATCTATCATCCCCATCGCCCCTGAAATATATTTCAATATAGATGTACTGTCTTTTAGATTTGTGGAGTGCTTCAATGTTTGCCCATATCATGTATAGTATCAGGCTTGTTCCAATGTGGGTGGTAAGACTAGGCAGAGAATACCAACTAGATTGGCTTACCAATCCTCTACAACACACTGCCCCAGGTAGATGGCTTAGGAATTAAAATGTGCAGTCACAATCAACAGTCAATAGATGCCAGTTCCCAAACTACTCAGAAATCAAGTGTCATATAAAAAACGTTCTCAATGTTGTTAGTAAACTAAAAGAAGTCCTAGGTTATGTGGGCTAGACTTCGTGGTTATGTGGGCTAGATTATTGTGAAGCATGCAGCAAACTTTAGTCTACTTAATCAAACAAAAGAGGGTTTTGTACTGCAGAAATGCTGAGTTCACATATTTGAAGGTGCCTTCTTATGTGAGAATTAAGAAAAAGGCAACTTTGTAAACTATATGCCTAGGATCACACAATTTGGGACCAGTTTACTGGTCAAAAACATTACAGTTACAGACACCTGCTGGTCTAGTAACATTTTAATCATTTTTCGAGCCATGCTATGTTGTCTTCTGTAAAGATATCCTTGTCCTAAAAACATGCAATTTTTGCTAAACGCTCCATCAGATTCAGATTTCCATATTAATGAGGAGCGTAGCTCTCCTCTGTGTTTCTAAATCCTTCTTTCACCGTGGAGAAGATTTTGAACTAACTGTTCTTTCAGAAAACCCATTGCCTTTTTCCTGTTCGGAAAAATGTCTTTGCTACTCATGTGGGCTGTTAGCTGCATACCTTGAAACTGGAAGACCAGGAACCGGCCACATATTAGCACTTGGAACACTTCTTCAGATGAACCTTCCAACCCAGTCTATTCAAACCCATGAGTGTAGATGGAGAGGAGAGGGCTGTAGTGTAGAATGGATGTTCACGAAGGAAAATCACTTAGGATCCTGTGACTTTGTTAGGATTGTGTTTAATAAATGCGGTGTGTGTGTTCGAGTTCTGTCGCCCGGAGATACATGAGTCTGGCTGGATGAGAAGCTAATTACTGAAAAGTTTAAGAGCCAATATGGAGAGTAATTTGTACTTCTTGTACATAGTGCTATCTTTGATTGGTACAGTATTTTCCTAGAACAAGTTGCTTTTGTTATGTTTCCTCTCAGACATTTAGGTTTTGCATTCAACTAAGAGTCTCAAAGGAAATATGCAGGACGGAGAGCAATCTGTATCATTACCCAGAAGCAGTCTTCCATTGCCTCCTAGGAAAGCAAGACATAGTTGCCATTAGGGCCCCTACTGAAGGATTGCTCGTTCCCAAAGTAATTTATTTACCCACTCCACCTAAAACTGCAGCTAGCACTAAAATAATGTAGCTTATTGTATTTGAAATGTTTTCTGTGTGCCTTAATTTTCAGAAAGTCTAGTTTGTGAACTCCAGTCATCACATATTTTATATATATCTTTTTGGTTTTCTGAGTGAGTTATTCACCTACGGTTTTCTGATGGCTGACCCTGAAGTGGGTCGGTCTGTAGTTGTGTAGTTCATCGCTTAGCAAAACACATCTTGTCATTCACAATCCCAAGAGATAATCATTGTTTTAATGTTTCACATGATAAAGTCTTGCAGTTTGCAACTTTCCTCAGAAGATATGACCAGTAAAATGTTACCATGTTTTTTGCTTAATTTGTCTTATGTTGGAAGTGAGCAAGGTTGTTGAATTATACCAACCACAGTTTAGTGCTCAACACGTTGCTGTCTTTGCATGCATTATTTACTTCAATTAACTGCATGCCTTTGAATTCTGTATAGTGCTTTAATTATGTAATACTCCCTTTTGTGTTGTTTAGTCTCTGCAGCAGCAGCTTGAAGTGATTGCTGGCTACGAAGAGCTCCTGGCTGATATTGTAAATATTTGTGTGGAGTACTATGATGATAAGATGTATCTAACTCCTGGTGAAAAGCACATGCTGTTGAAGGTGAGTTTTTTTAAAATTAAGTTTGAAAACCATTTACCAACAGAAGGGAAACTGAAGGACACACAAAATGACAATTCACAATTTTCACCCATAATTTGTTAACTCAGGAAGCACTTGTCCCCAACATGCACTTCTCATCAAAATTGCACCATTATGAAAAGATATGAGCTCTGATGCTTGAGGAGACAACTAAATTACTCTTCTTAAAACTACTAAGATTTTGGCTGTGCTCATCTGTGTACATGTGGAACTCCCATACATTTTCTTGTATTTAAGGTACAGTTAAAGTATAACATCTTATGCATATGCACCAGTTTTTTATAGGTTTCCTGTAAGGAATAACTCCAGATGGTTATTCCACTTGAAACATTGAATAAAAGCCATTGTCCAGTGAAGCATTAGATTGAGACCTGGTAAATGTATTGCAAATGCTTTGAACTAAATATGTATAATGTGGGTGAAATATTTATCCTAAATTGAAACAGAGTGAACTTGCTCACCAAACACACATTCTTTAAGTGGACTGTTGGCTATGTAAAGTGATTAGCTCCAGGGAATATACCTTTTTATGCCACTTTTCCAGTTGTAGCTGGGAATTATGCTTAATGAAGCAGAGTAGTCCAATATATGGTGAATATTTTCTTTAGAGAAACCAGTCAACAGGCAAGTGTGCATGCCTTTTGCAGAGTAAAAATGGTGGCTCCTTTGGGGTCAAATAAAGTAACCTCAATCTACTTGGCCTTTGAAAGCCTGGCAGAGATGCACTACTTCTTAACCAGTTTGCTAGTATTCAAAAATGTAAATCTACAGGGCAGATTGGACCCAAAACAAAAACTGATCTCATTCTGAATTTAGCATCTGGGATATTGCATGTTCTGGTCCATGACACTGACGTCGGATCCTCACTATGCACAAGCGCAGTGAAAGCGGTTCAATATTAACAGCTTACTCTTTGCGAATAGTTACTGCTCACTGTGGGCATTCGGTAACCTTTCCATGCTCTGCAGTAAATAAATGGCCACTGTGCATTTGTGCATTTTTGCAAATCACACAAGTTCTCTCTGTTGATTGCAATTTATGATCACAGTTACAAATCACAGTGAACTTGTATGTATTACAATTTATACCTTTCCATTCACCAAGTAAGCTGTGCTGGCTGTGCGAATGAAAAGGGCTCTTGTGACTTATGGTCACATTTAATCAGTTTTAATCAGTGTGCATTACAATTAATAAAAGTTTTTTTTTCTTTTGTGTTTAAAAATAATATGCTTTCTGTTGTCTCCAGGTCATGGGCTTTGGCTTGTACCTGATGGATGGAAGTGTTAGCAATATCTACAAACTGGATGCCAAAAAGCGGATAAACCTAAGCAAAATAGACAAATACTTTAAGGTATGTTTCCCTATACTGCCAACAGGAAGACATATTACTATGCTCAGATTCTGCTGTCATACTTTTGGAATAATTTCTATTGCGCATTATTTTAAATTTGGCAAACATATATATATATAATGTCCTGGACCTGGTGCTCTCTACTTCTGTGCCATTGAAAATGCTAGTTTTTGAGGCAGTCTCAAGTGTATTGTAGTGAACAAGCACCTTCTAATCAAATCAGCACAGCAGAATATTTGTTAATTCATTCTTGCTCTTCTAACAGCGCATCATTTGGGTCTTTTGTTGGACTTGAGCATTTCAGCTAACTTTAAGCATTTCTTTACTTGACTATAGCAACTCCAGGTGGTTCCACTCTTTGGAGACATGCAGATAGAGCTGGCAAGATATATCAAGACAAGTGCCCATTATGAGGAAAACAAGTCCAGGTAAACGTTTAGTAGTCCGTCATACTTTGGAGACTTTATAGGCATATTTGGAATTATAAATGCTTTGAACTGTGCTGAATACACATGACCTGGTACACACCGCCCAATCTTTTTCTCTGTTATTAAGAGGGATTTAATTCAACTTAAGAAGGCTAGGAACAATAAAGAAAGAATGCAAGTGAAACTCTTGTGTATGCCGATTAGGCAAACTGCACAAACATTCATAGCCAAATATATCTATATAGGGTTTTTTCTACCACTTCTGTTTTTAGTGATATTTACTGCTGGGATGCAGTAATTGGAAATGCACAGGTAGTGGTGCTACATTAAAAAATATCTTGCCCAGCATGTTTCAGTGACTTTTTAAAATGTTTTAGACTGTGTAGAATACCGGGTCACATGGGTAAATATGGGCACATTCTGAATGTGACACAAAAAGTGAAAAAGTGGTATTTCAGTACATAAACATTGTCTTGTAAACTTTGTAGATTTAAAAAAGTATGTTCCTTCTGTTCCAAGTTACCGTTTTCTGGCACAGTTTGTTTTTTCACTCATGTTCTAATAACCATCTTTTATATAAATAGTGGTATTTATTTATAAATAGTGGTATTTATAATAACCATCTTTTATATAAATAGTGGTAATAGTGGAACAGAAGAATTCATTGAATAATTAAAAGCCAGACTGAACAACATGTCAGTGGTGTAGTATGGCAACAGATTTTTTTAACATTGTTTTTTTCATCTAGGTAGTCAGACCCTTAAACCTTTTATCCAAAGCAAAAATATGGCCATTATATTTCTAGCATGTTTTCGCTGTGATACGCTCTCATACATTATGTATTAATACTCCTACTGTTCATTAAAGAGTAACATGTTTGAACTGATGTTTACTTTTGAATATATTTGTATCAAGCTACTCCAGCATCAGGGCAGAATGGTGAATCATATTTCTGGGTGGTCAATTGACATATTCCTACTTATTGATTACATTATCTGTTTCTTTTGAGTTCTCAGACTGTTGGTGATTCCCATGAACACTTGCATGTGGAAGTTCTTTTTGCACATGGAGATCTGCATATGTACATTTCAGCATGTGAGACTATGACAATAAATTCCATTTGCACTTAATAACTTAATTTTTTTCTACCTGGGTAGAATAGTTTTCCCTCTGTTAAAACCTGCACCCTTTTGATACCAACTATTTTTGAGTAGACTGTTTTTGATTGAGTTTTAATAACCTCTACCGTAGCCTACACCCAACCTGCCAGCAGTGAAACATGCAATGGAATAATAAAAAAAATAAGACTTGATCTCCTCATGCCATCCGTTCCCAATTCTGACTTCTGTTATTTCACGCTGACCGCTTAAGCTCTAGGATCATTACCTAAGGCAATCTTTATTGTTCTGACGATGGTGTGCTGAGGCACTCTATTTTATTGTAATCAGAAAGGATTTGTGTTAATATTTCTAGTATCACTTGTAACACTTCAAAAAACAAAATTCTGTCCGGTTAGTTCTCAATTTTAGACAGAGAGGTGCTTTAGGAACGAAGATCAGTTTGTGTCAAAGAAGTTGATTATGTGTTCTAATGGCACCATAATTTTCTTGAAAGCCAGAAATTCCCAAATAAGGAATTTCCTGTGTCTCCAGGATAGTTGTTTTTTTTACCTTTATCTAAAATATTGATTGTATTGCTGCCACTGTTGCCATGACTATCTATTTCCCTGTTGGTGACCAGTAGGTCCTTATACCAGAGCCCCAACAGTGCGACTCCCAGGTCTTTTGGCATATTGGTTGCAGAAATATACACAATCTCGCCTTCAGAATGAAATCCAGGATTTAATTATGAATAATGCCCCAGCGTATACATTAATGACCCTGTTGCTTCTCAACCTCTCCTGCAGAAGGGAAGATTTCTCCTCATATCATTTGTGTATTTGTTCAGGGGGTTTGATATCCATAAGAAGGCAAGCCCTCCCTTTCCTTAGCTGTTTACAAAGCCATCCTAGCTCTGTTATAGGTTTTCTCTCAATTTCCATTGAACATTTCTCCTCCCACGTCCTTTTCCCATGGCTGTTGGCCTAGGGTCTTGTACATTAGTATGGCCAGGAGATCAAATGTGTGTCTTTCTTTTTCATTCAATGTTGGACTATCATATGTTTCCATGTAACCCCCTACGTGACCTGTGGGTGTAAGGCCCACTGCTTGATTTGTAGGTAATAGAAACACACAATCTTCGTATAACCATATTCCCTCTTAAAGTCCTTGAAATCTTTGAGTTTCCTCTCAAACAATGTAGCTATCTCCAGCGTCCGTGGTTGATTCTCTCCCATTTTGTCGAAAAGTCAGACTTTTCACTAATAGGTGTGAAAGGTGACTGGAAGTTTGTGGAATACCTTGGTCTTAACTATTATGTGTCAAATCATTAGTTTCACTCCAGTCATGGATTATAAGTATAACTCCCTGCTCCTGTGCCTACTTTCTGTCTATTGCAAAAAGAGCAGATGATGGACGGAATGCTGAACAATGCAAACATTCATCCCAAGTCACAAAGATAATGGGTTTAATCCATTGGTATTTTTGCCCACCATATCAACTCAGTTTGGATCCAGACATATGCAAATCAGTCTTGACCCTGCTTCCCATGGGAACAGTCAAGCCCGAACTGCTAAGGAGGTACCATACACCTACAAGTCTGAGAATGGTATTGTTACAGCTGTGATGGACATTCTATACTAGATGGAGAATTTTCTTCCTGTTGTCACAACAGTGGTCCATATTAAACTTGGATTGATCCAGCCTAGCAGTCCATTCATCAGCAGACCTAGCCAAGTCCCTAGATCCTTTGTAAAGACCTTTACATCAAGAATCGGGGCGGGGGTGTCAATGTAGATGATGCACATTGTGCAAGATTTTAAACAACTGCCACCCCAGCATCTAACATAAAGTCTGCTACTATGCCTGACTCTCTAAAAGACTTGAAGCATCTGTGAGAATTAGGGCCAACATTTTGGAATGCGGGTTATGAAATAAGACTTTAAAGTTTTCTGGGCAGGGGACTTTCCCTAATTTCAACCTAGGTATACTTCGAATTATGTCATCAGTTCCTGTGGGTTTGTCCTAAGCTTCAGCTTGAGGTGCTACTATTCTCTGACCTTGGTGTGTGTGAACTTGTGAATCGACCTCTGCTTCGCTTACTGAGTACTTATTGTCATGTGTTGTTACCTGAGAACGTCTGCCTAGTTCTTAAATATCATGTTACACTTTACCAGTGTCCAGTGTTCTCACCTGCATGCAAGACACAAGAATTGAATGCCATCTTTCACATGTTAAGGTCCATTTCTGCCCCAATTTCAAATACTGTTGATGGTTTGTTCTGATCTCTGTCCTCGCTCTGTTAAAGTGAAAGGGTGCCACTATGAAGGTTCCTTGCATGCCTTCCTAGAGTATACCTTCTAGTGTTTTTATCAGCATTCCCTCGCTGGCATTCTCTGTAGTAAAAGTTGATATCTTCAGTTTCTTTTTGAGGTTGAAATCTTAGAGTAGGTAGTCGATGAGGCAGCATCTAGCTCCCACTCTACATGATGTGGGCACCGAAAATGTGTTACAACAGGTGTTTGATCTGATAAGGCAACTCGTACTGTGGTAAATGCTATAATTCCTGAAGCTACATTGTAAGCCACAAAGAAATGAACTAGCCTTTCAGAAGGGAAGTGGGCAGAGGAATGGTATGTGAGGTCCATATCAGGCTCACCAAGCTCAAACATTTTTTAAAAAGGCCTGTTGCTGTTCCGCTCTGTCCCTAATCTTTGACTGTGCAATCCTTTGGGCCATCCCGAACTTAACACGTCAGCCCCATGACAATTTCCCCCTAGTCATTCGAAACACTTCCAATATGGCTGCCGTTTTGTTGGATTCTTGGTTTCCAGTTAGTGCATATAGCAACATTACAGTAAGTGGGTTCCTACTGAGAAAATCAGTCAACGATCTGCCTGTAAGAAATTACTCTTTTAACCTATTTCTGGAAGTGTTTCATGCAAAGTATAGCAATGCCCCTTTCATATATGGACCAGAGGAGAAGTGTTATTGGGTAAACCATCTGAACTTCAATCTTGCGCAGTCCCACTAGACTAAGTGGGTTTGTTGGAGCAGGAAAATAGCCCCCAAGACATAACTGGGAGATTTAGATTGCTAGAAAGTTACTATTGTACAGTGTCCCAGAGCAGAGTGGGCTGCACTCTTCAGTACAATTAATAATCTACTCAGACAGATACTGAAGTTTTTACTTCGAGGGGCTCTGTCTCCAGGTTGTATGTTGGGTGAGAGTGGGTTGAGGGCACTGGGGGAAGGAAGGACTTATAAGTTGCAGAGCAGGTGGGCTTTGTTGTTTGGCCATGGTATGATAATCTATGTTTAATTTATTGATTTTAATGTACAATGCCAATAAAAATGTATTAAAAAGTAAGGCTAGCAGGCAATTATACAGGAGTAGCTTTTCAAGTGTCATTACTGGCTGTAGTAGGAAGTTGGGTTCTGGTTGCTTCTGATTGAAGTCCCTGGCTTCCCGCTAACCAGGTCCGCACTGCCAGTGACCCTTTAGCACCTCTGTAAGTCCCTAGTAAATGGTACCACTGGTTCCTAGGGCATGGGTACTGAAGGGGACCCTAAGAGCTGCAGCACAACTTGTCACTCTGAGGGACTCAGCACCAACCCCATAGCAGACTGCCATTGCAGGCTGCATGACAAGGTGCTCCCTTACAAGTGAAAATACAACATTGCACACATACTGTGTGCCATGTTCCCTAAACACTGCATGTAATATTTTTAAGTCACCCCTACAGCAGGTCTTACAGTCCTCAGACAGGGTGCATTATATTATATGTGTGGGCATATCTGTAAGAGCAGAAATGCCCCTGCAATGTCTTTGTTGAATCTTAGACACAGTAAGTGAACAGCGAAGCCATTTTAAATACATGTGCTGGACACTGGTCAATACAAGTTCCCCAGCTACATGATGGCTACACTGAAAATAGGGATGTTTTGTATTAAACATCTCGTATTAATAAACCCTCTCTGATTCCAGTGATGGACTTATTAATACATGCACTCAGAGGGATCCTTAGAGGTGCCCTGTGAAAAAGCTACTGACTGCAGGTGAGCTCACTGACCAGTTCTAGCAAGTCTGCTGTCAACAGATGAGAATCTGACCCCCAAGGGAGGGAACCTTTACTCTCTGGAGGTCAGAAAAAAGCCTGCTCGGGCAGGGGTGTTACACACCCCTCCCCACAGGATGACCTGCATTCCAAGGCAGGAGCTTCAAAGAAGCCCACCACATTTGGTATTGAGAACTGGCCTTCCTCGGCGGGAGATGCCAACCCCCCTCCTCTGCCCCAGGGCCCATCTGGCATCTGGTCAGGCAGGAAAACTAGTTATACAGGAGGTGTGTTACATTTCCAAACTGAACACACCCCTAAGATGACCAGTCTGAAGTGAACACAGCCTAGGAAATTCCACCATCTTGCATGTGGTGAAATTTAGAAGCACAGGGCAGGGTGATTCCCACCACCTACAGGAGGCAGTCATCTAGAGGGTATAGTGACCCCAAGGGTAAGTAGCCCATTGGCTACTCCCCTTACGGCCCTTTAATTGAGTATTTAGGGAAGCCAGGATACCAGATCCTCAGATCTTCGCTGGATAAAAAAGAAGGAGTGGACTTGAAACCTGCTGAACCCAAGAACAGAGGAGCACGACGGACTTGGGTGCCAACCCTTCTGCAGCCGACCCTCCAGGAGCGACTGACCTGTCCTGCAGCCTCCAAGAACCCGGTTGAGCTGCCAGTGCTTCACAAATCGGCAAGAAGAACTCCCTCGGAGCAGAGGAGCTGCTTCACTGCATCCTCAGGCACCCAAGAAAGAACTGTGAGGACCAGGACCTACAAAAACCTGATGCCAGACATCACCACTGCACCCGTGCCGCCCAGTTGAGCTAAAGTGGGCAAGCAATGTCAGCGTGGCCCCCAGGCTCCCAAGAGATGAAGCCCACCTTGAGTTCGCCCACTGTGGACTTCACTGTTTCTGCAGACCCCCATGTAACTGCAAGTTACCTGAAGACAAAACCAGATGCCTCAAGACACCTCTGCACCCGTGTGCCCTGTACCGAGGAGAAGAGGACCAAGGGTGTCCCCACATCTCCCAGCCTCGTGAAACCTGAGCCTCCTTGTTGACTTGGTCAGACTGGACCCCCAGTCCACGCCAGCAGACTGTTTCTGCGGGGCCCCCTGAAACTGTGAGGAACTCTAGCAGCGGACCTGAAGGCAGAAGGCACCACTGCCTTCCACTGTGCCCCACAGCCCAAGGAATAGTGGACCAACAGTGTCCCCAAGTGCCCGAGGACCTCAGGGTTGACCTGGATTGATCTTCCAGTCCATCCCTAAGCAACTCTGTAACCGGACCGATCACCATAGACTTACTATGGCCACCCAATGTTGAATTGCACCCTGCTACCCCAGTGCACCTGCTGGTGCGGCCTTGGACCTTGCGCCATACTTACCCTAAGTCCACAAGATTGGTCCCATAAGTTGCTGTACTATACCTGTTTGCAGTGCTTATTTTTCCTCCATTGGATAACTTTACTGCATCTGAAAAATAGACTTGTCAAAATTCCTAACTCGAATAGTACTCATCTGATTCGGATCTTCTTAGTATCAAAATTTATGTAAAAGTATGTGTTATTTTTATAAATTGGTGTATGATTTCTTTATTGAGTGTGTGTCTCCCTTTCTGTATGAGCGTGTGCCTTACATGCTTTTGGTCCAATATATAAAGAGCCAGCTTCCTACATCTGTTCTTGGACCTACACCTTAAATCTCCTCTGGTGATCAGCTGAGCTCCTTCACATTGGGTAGTACATTCACTTTTATAATGTGTTTAAGAGGTGAATGCCTCTCTGTTTTTTACTGACATGCTGTCTGCCAGAATGGTCTTCGCTCTCCTTTGTCTGACCACTGCTTCCTGCCTCCTTTTGTAATGTCCTCTTCACCTATGCCTAGGATCTTCCGGGAGCGTGTTGTGTGCTGCTTCACTTTTACCAGAAATTAACATGCAAAGCAGGTGACTTCATTGGTGCATCCCTTCACTTCCCGTGAGGAATCGAATCACAGATCTAAACCTTTTTGCTCCTTGTTGGACCCGGCCCTTTTTGCAAGATTATCCCCAAACTTTGTGACTTCTTCCTCCTATTTGTTCTGACCTGTTTCTGCTAACCAGTGCTAAAGTGCATATTCCCTCTGTCTAAAATGTATTGGTGATTGGTTTCTCCATGATTGGCATGTTTGATTTACTAGTAAATCTCTAGTACAGTGCACAGTGTGTGCCCTGGTCCTGTAAATCGAATGCAAATAATGGGACTGCAGCATTAATTGTCCCACCCACATGAGTAGCCCTGTAAACGTGTCTCAGATCTGACACTGCAGTGTCTGTGTGGGCATTCTTAAAGTGCACCCACCTGCCAGACCCAGACCCAAACCTTCCCTTTTACTACATGTAGGCCACCCCTAAAGTAGGCCCAAAGCAGCCCCATGGGCAAAGTGCAGTGTATTTAAAAGGTAGCACATGTACTGATGCGTTTTACATGTCCTGATCATGAAATACTGCTAATTCAGTTTTCACTATTGCAAGGACTATCTCCCCCATGGGGCAACATGGGTATTGCCTTGAAATATCTTTTAAGCATAATTTCCCATTGGAAGCAGCTAGAAATAGGGATTTTGGGGTTTCTGAACTCACAATTTAAAAATACGTCTTTCTGGTGAAGTTGGTTTTTGAACTGCAAGTTTGGAAATGCCACTTTCATAAAGTGGGCATTTTCTTGTGTAACCATTCTGTGCCTCTGCTTGTCTCTGGAATAAATGTCTGGGTCAGGATGGCAGGTGGGCTGTTTGTGTATTCACTCCTGATGGTCCATCTTCAGCATGATGGGTCTTCCTGAGCTAGAGTGGTTGGAGGAGCTGTCACTTGCACCTGAATAGGGCCGTCCCTGTCCTTACACAAAGTAGTCTCTAACCCCCTGAAGTGTGTCTGAGGCCAGGGAAGGCAGGGTCTTGTGCACTATTAAGACTCCTCTTTGAAGTTTGCCTACGTCAAAAACAGAAATAGGTATAAGCACTGAACCTCTGACACCACAGAGTTAGACTCCTTCTGGACTGTGGACATTCTGCTGGGAAGAATAGCTGGATGCTGTAGGAGGGACTGACACTCTTCCCGTTGCTTTGTTGTGCTGGCCTGCTGCTTGCTGCTTCTGTCCTGGGAGTGAAAGGACTGGACTTGGCTTTCTACATCCTGCTTCCAAAGGTTCTTCGAGGATGTGGACTGCGCTTGCCTCCTGTTAAGAAGTCTCAAGAACATCAAAGACTTCACCTGCCAGCGCCTGGGCTTTCTCGTTGAGAGTCCTGACTTGCCAAGTGGTGCCAAATCCAGTTTCTGGGCCCTTGTGAGTGAGTTCTGGTGTAACAAGAAAGAAACTAGTGCATCGACGACCAGAACAACTTCAGGACCGACGCCACTATCTGACTCCGTGTCGCTACCTGCACCGAGACTGTGTTTCTCATAGAGTGCAGCGACCGCGACCTCCACCACAGGTCCGACGCTGCCGCACTGTGTCACCGCCATCTATGGTACCCTACTCTGCCACAGCACTTGTGGCACCGTGGTGTGATCGCGACACCACAAAGTCGATGCCTTATGTCTTGACCTGTTGGATCCATTGACACTCCCCTGCCTTATTGTGAGGAACTGCCGCCTTGCTGCTAAGGCCACATCATCTCTCCTGCAACCATAAGGAACCAACGTCTCACCTACCTTGGCTTGCAGTAAGGAACTGATGCTGCATCTCTCGGTAGCAGTGAGAAACAGACGCCGCACCTGCTCCAGCAACGCCTCACCTGCCTGATTCCGTGTAGTGTTTTGCTTTCCTCATTGTTTTCCAAGGTACTGTGTCTGGGGTCAGTGCAGCTCTGTGCACCTGCCCTCACTCCCTCATGAGTGGCATCGGACTGTTGGAAGTGACTCCTTCAAGACGCAGTGATTGCCCCAGTTGGAGCTATTGTGTTTCTAAGCGCTATACTAAGATTTAATCTTTGAAAATGTGTATCTTTACTTGTGAATGTTGAATTTTTTTGTCATTTTGGTCTTGTTTTTCTCAGATATTATATCGGCTATTTTCCTAAACTGGTGTGGAGTACTTTGTGGTGTTTTCACTGTGTGTTTGTGTGTGTACGTACACAAATACTCTACACATTACCTCTGAGATAATCCTGACTGCTTGAGCCAAGGTTGTGAGCAGGGGTTATCTTAGCTGTGTGACTTCCTTACCCTGACGAGAGTAAGGGTCCCTACTTGGACAGGGTGCAAACTGCAGCCAACTAGAGACCCCATTTCTGACACTCTTCCTCAGTGTCACAGCCATCAGATCGTGGTATATTTGCCCTTTTTTGCTCTTGTAGCAGATCTGCTGTTTAGGCCTTGCCATTGGCATGAGCTCACCCCTCTTTTTCCTCATAGAAGTGACCTGCATTAGGATGTCCAGCTGCTCTTTTTGCAACTCACCATTTTTGTGTCAGTCACATCAGTGCATCGTCCAGCCTACATCTGACCTCATGTAGTAGGTTTCTGCATGTTACTCACTTCCTTGTGCATTCATAAGCACTCCCCTTCTGTTTATTAATGTAGGCCACAATCTGTGTATGTCTGCTTCAAATTATGGGTGTGTTACCTCTCCACCCCTACCCCGAAAATAGATTTATGTATAAAGTTGACAAAAATACCTATTCAAGTGTTTTCTATGTGGTAATTTAGTTGCAAAATGTTTGGGAATACTGACCTATTTCCCAATTTTTGCAACCGTTCCCATGTTCTAATATTCACAAACTATATTCTGTGAGCAGTTCCATAATTTTGCAGAAAGTTGTGTAGAGATCTGTTTGCAAGTGAAGCTTTGTTTGGGATTCAGTAGTGTGGATCTGCCTCTGGCGTCCTTTACAATTTGCCCAGTTCTGACGGTGATCCCATATCTAGAGAGGATCGAAACATCATCTACTACTTTTTCACAAGCTTTTAATGTAGTATTTCATTGTTATGATCATATGAAAAACCACTACATGTTATGCACTGTAATGACCTTATCCCAGTGTGTGCCATGTGTGATCACTGAACGCTTTGTTTTCCCCTGTCTTTACAGAGAATATAATATATATATATATATATATATATATATTTTTTTTTTTAATAAAACAATTTTTATTTTGCAGAAAAATACAAACGAAAATCAAATTTCTGCATGATGTATCTCTCAGGGTACAACTTCAAAGTATAAGTGAAACTCCTCACAATATCCCTTACACCCTAAAGCCCCCATCGCAAACAAAGGCACTTGTCATTTATGGTCATTACACCAGTTACTCCTGTCCCAACGTGCCATCCTGGAGGCCCCAATAGGTTCCCAACATTCTCCATCCTTTCTCCCACTTGTACGGGCATCCTCTACCTTCATAAACCTGTCACACTGCGGACATGCACCGTTCCATGTCAAATTTCCACTCCTCAACACTCAGTGGATCAGTGGCTCCCCAACTGCAAACAATATTATGCTTAGCCCCTGCAAATCCGAGGGTGGATAACAGTCAGGGGTATTTTCCAGGGTTCTCCTCTCCCCATATATTCAAGAGGATCGTTTTTTGTGAGATTGCAGCAGAGGCCAGCTTCCTCTCAGAGACCGTCTTGTACCCCTGCCAAGAAATCTACTAGCAGTGGACAGTCCCATTGTGTATGCATAAACCACCCCTGCAACCTGCAACTCTTAGTGCACTTATTGGTGGTAGCCCGGCCCATCCTGTGCAGAAATATCCTCTTGTAGTAAGACCTGTGCAGTACACGCAGCTGGCCCAGTCAAAAGTGCCCTCTGATCGAATCACCTCCTGCCCTTCCTGCTCCCCTGGTTTTCCAAGGCCTCCTTCAACTCCAATACGCGGTTAGGGGTGTTACTCATCAACTTGCTGTAAGTGAGGGAAATCGCTTTTTTGAGTAGTGGTTCTGACAACAATCTATTCTCCAGTGGCGAGGCATCTTCCAGCCTAGCCCCACATGCACCTGCAATGCGTTATGCAGCTGGTGATATCAAAAATGTTCTTGTATTCCTCCTTTAGGGCCTCCCAGGTGATCAGATCATCCCTCCTCCATACATGTTGAGATGCCTATCAGGTACCGACCAGAAAACCCCTCAAGTCTCCCCACATCGGCCAACATATTGCTGCCCCACAATAGGGTCATCTCTGTGAGCCTTCCCTGTCAATCCAGAAACCTTTTTTGCCACCCACCAGATGGAGGCTGTAACTCTCATCAAAGACAGGGGAGACCTTAACTCCTTCTGGCTAAGGCCCACTTATTGATAATTATCATCTGTGAAGCCTAATAGTAGCTTTCTAAGTCAGGGAGGGCAATGCACCCTCCTACCACACTCTTCTGAATTTGGCGCTACTATGGCCGTCCCCTCCCCCCCCCATCCCATAGGAGCTGCTGGACTGTTTGGTTGACCCTGTTAAAGAACTCTGCAAACTCGATATGGCATATTTTGCAGCGTGTACAGAAGTTTTGGCAGTACAATCAATTTGTAAATTGACTCTCTCCCCAGGGGTGAGGGTGGTAGCAATCTCCAATGTTGCACATCCTTTCTAAATCGTCCTAGCACGTAGTAGAGGTTGGCTGAAAGGAAGAGCTCAGACTGCCTAGAAACATAGAGGCCAAAATATTTGAAGCCCACTGTCTACATCCCTCTGTGAGGCTTTTCTGTGTGGTCCAAATACATGGGGGTTGAGAGAGGATTTTCCCCAGTTTGTGTATCCCTAGTAGGTTCTATATAGATGGAAGATATGAAGTAGTCGGGGAATGGAAACCCCAGGTTCAGACACATACAGAAGGATATCACCCACAGACAGGGAGACTCTTTCTTTCCATGCCACTTCCAGATCCAGACCACTTACCAACGGGCCATTGCACACTCAACACACCAGGGGCACTACTGCCAGCGCGAAGAGCATCAGTTGCGGCGGGCACCCCTGTCTGGTTTAGCGGGATCATGCGGCACTACACCCCATTACCTCGCACCTGTGACAGTGGTTCACTGTACAGTAGTTTGACCCACCCTATATAATTAGGACTAAAGCTCATCCTCTCTCATTTTCGCCACAGGTACTCCCACTCAAGTTTATCAAAGTCTGGGGCCGCATCTAGTGACCAGACCACTGCTGATTAAGACCCTGCCATGGTACCCTCAATATAAGCATGGAGCAGCGTAAGATTCAGCTGTAGATTCATGTCGTAGTTGGACTCTTGCTCTGGGCAAGACTGCTGGTTCAAGGATGACAGTACTTATGTTTGTAGGCGACTGTGCCTATCCTACAACAAGTTGTAACTGTAGTCCCAACCCTTCTGGCTCACTAGCAATACCTCACTAAGAACCCAAACAGTTAAAGGTGATTTGTGGAAGCCTTTACACATGGACTCAGAAGTATGACATCTCAGGGAGTGTCATGGTTAAACTGAGATTATCCCTTTCTCACAGATCTATCATGTCTCAACCAAACACAGGCAATAACGAAGATGCAGTAATGTTTCAATAGTTTTTATTTAATACAATCTGCAATCTGTGATAAATCGCATGGGCTTCAATTATTAGGAAAAGGAACAGTGCAAGAAATAGAATTGTAAAGACAAGAGTCGTGATTATGAAGACCCCCACCATCTTGCAGTAACATAAAAAGACAGAGAGTGTATAATATGTCCTAGTACCCTATCATAATAGGCCTAACCTTCTACTGAGAGGAGAGCTGGGTATTTTAAACCTAATCTGCCAATGCATGTCCCTGGAAAGAGCCCCCAACCCTTGTTATCTTGGAATGAGGTCTTGAGCTCAGACTCCTGAGAAACACAAAGTCCGGGTCAGCATCAAGGCGACATGCAGCATTGATAGCAACAATGGTATCTGGTCGTAATCCCTCTGATTATCTGTCTAAACTGTGATGTATTTATACAGATCTACTTGGACCCCTGATGTAGATTGTTCCCAAACAATAAGATTCAGCCGCTGTCTTCTGTTTGGCATAAAACCCGACTGATCAGGGTGTATTAGTGTCTGTATAGTTATTCTTAGTTAGGTGGCCAGGAGTTTAGCAAGGAATTTACACTCTATATACAGGAGTGAAATCGGCCTTTAGCAGGTCCAGTCTGTATCGGGCTTCCCTTCCTTGTAGATTACCACAATAGTGGCTAACCTTTGGTTGCGCTGGAGGACACCCTGATGCCTTGCGTTCCAAAACATTTTGCACAAGTGCTGTGCCACCTCGTTCATCAATTTTCTGTAGAACTCTATCGGTAGGCCATTTGGGACTTGCACTTTCCCTGTCTGTATGTCCCTAATAGCCAAGGCTATCTCTTCTTCACTAATGTTCACATCCAAGCCCTATAGTGTCTCAGGCGTAAGCTCCTGCACAGTGATAACCCTAGTATCTGCTGGGGATCTCATGGTGTAGTTAGTATATAGGGAGCAGTAGTATTGTGCAAACTCTTCTGCAATTTCACTATTACCTTTGATAACCTTTGACCACCTTCCCCATCTCAATTCTGAAACATGATGGGCCCTGACTTGCTCAACCTCGCCAATAGCGACCCCGCCTTATAACCCACCTCAAGCATCCTCCTTTGGGTGACAAGAGCAATGTTGTGGGCTGCATTCTCTGCCAGATCTCTGTACTCTTGCTGTTTGTCAAAGCTTGCCACGGTGCTCCAGCATAAGCGGTGTTTGTCCCCCACCCCACAGTAGCATGTAGTTCTAATATTGCTTCTTCTAACATATCTCCCAAATCCCATTTCTTCCTTTTTAGGGTTCAGTGCCCAAGCACTCTAGTCTGCTGTAATCTCTCTGTGAGCTTTTAACCATGCCCACTGCATACCTACTAGTTCTGTTGATTTGTGGGCTTGCCTTTTAAAAATTTGCTTGCTTTCATTTGTATACATGTGACATGTATATGAACCGACCACCTACTGCAAACATACGAGGCTCCATGTTTTCTGTATGGCTTCTGGACTCCTTTTTATTTTTATTCCCTACGTAGCGCGATCTCGATGGGTAGTAGCCAATCGCTTTGCGTGACATCAACCCTGTTACATAGATAATTGCATTAATGCCGATATGTTTGACTGCGAGCGAACTTCTGTTTCCTTTTGTGTATTCCTTCATGCTCATGGCGAGGCACTTTAAATCGGCTCGCTTATGTAAAACTGTATTACTTTTCATTTTTAATTTATGTGGCAATAAAAGTCCGGTTAGGACTTTACAATGCTAATAGCTCTAAGTCCAGCAAATGCGCGACCCATTGCATTGCAAATGCTTGTTTCTATCAGCGACATGGATTGGCCCCGTAGGTCCATCTTATAGGCCTCCTATAACGTTACTACTCAACCATGCCAAATTTCCAGGGAAATGCAGATTGGTACTCTCCGTAATGCCATCTACAATACCTTTGTATCTTATGTACCAGGGGTCTAATTTTAACCCATCCTTGGTCCCCCAGAGGGGGCCCTGGAGCTCCACCCAGAGAGGTACCTGGTCTGATATTTCTCATGCCATACTTCTGGCATCCCGTAAACCTGCCAACAATGCTTGTGATGAGGAGGTAATCTTTCGGCATGGAGACAATGGTGTGACCCGAGTAGTATGGAAACTGCTTTTTCCTGGGGTTAATGGTCCGCCAGGGCACCTTCTCAAGTTGTCTGTGAAACATTCAAGTGTGCCCAAAGGTATCACACATCCCCCTTGTTGGGGAAATCTAGTACCGCATATCTGCTGTTGTCTGGCTGCTCCCCTGGCCATACTCTCTCAGCTCCATTGTGCCCTCAGGCCCCAGGTCCCTGACCAGTCAGGCGTCGCTCTCCCCAACAAGGTCCTACTCACCGTTTCTCAACAGGTCTCCAGCCCTCCAAGCAGTCTCAAGCTTCCTCAAGCTTCCTCTGGTGTGTTGAAGGTCCAGAATTTACCCTCATGAAGCACCTTAAGGTGTGCAGGGAACAACATTATGTACTTCACCTCACACTCAACCTCGCAGAAACTTCTTCTCTGATGCAGGACCTTGAGAGTGAACTCAGGATAAATCGGAACTGACAAGTTTTCAAATTGAAGTTTATTTCCCTGGTGCATGTAGAGTCGCATCTCTGTTCCTGTGATTAAAGATGCGGGCAATGATCGTTCTTGGCAGGGCACCCTGTCACGGCATAGGGACAGGTGCCCTGTGAGCTCACTCCACAGAGAAACATTTCAACAGTCTCTTGGGTTTCAGTGTTTGGAGTGTAAACTACTCCAAAAACAGTTAACACGAGGCCCCTCCACCTGTTCTGGGACCTCCACCACATGGATATTTCTTCGGTCAGGTGCGGCCCTCACTCTTCTCCAGTCTCACCTGGACTGCCGTGCTCTCTCTCTTTAATTGTTCAACTTTGACTTTCAGAGATATCTACTCTTCTTTAAGTTGGGACAGTGTTTTTCTGTTTGCATGGTACTTTTGTTTGACTTTTCTCAAATTAGCCCTGAGCAGAGTGACCTCTGTAGTAAAGGTGTTGATTTTGGATTCTAGAGGCTCGAGCATTGCCTGGATGCCATGAGTAGCGGTCATAATGTCCCTGAGCAAGGGCTCCGCTGCATTGTTTCCACACTGAGAGGTTTGCTGCTGGAGCCTGCCACTGCACCCCCGCACCCTCACTCATGATTTTGCCACAAACTGGGATGGGGGTGGGGAGGGAAGGAGTCCTTCACCAGCCACCCCTCCACCTCGAGACCCTCAGCCCTTGCAGGTCCACAAAGGCGAGGGGAGCCCCATGGGGAATATTCACCACTGCCTTGCAGGGCCCAGCTCCTTGCTTCAGCTCTCCTTACTGCCTTTGTCAGTGTGTTGGAGTTGCAGCAAGAATCCACTCTACCTTGAAAGTAGGCCGTAGGATGGGCGCTTTAATTCTGGCTCCTTATTTGGTCATGGTCATCCTCAGTGACTTCCAGTATTCTCATCCACACTGCAGAAGGATTGCCAGTCCCCCAGGCAAGGAGAAGAACCAGGGATTGACTGATTGAATTTCTGAAATTGTATTCCCCATCATTAATGTTTGATAAGCATCTTGGGTATCGCTTTGCTTAGGGAATACTGTTGTTGCAAATAATACTGAAACTTTGCCTTATCAGAAGTAAACTCTGATTTATGACTGCAAAAAAAACAGAAAGTAGTGCCCAGCTTTGCAAATACATGCTTTGTTGTTCCTGTATGCTGGTGGGCTTTATTCAGATGTTAGTTCTCGTCTTATGTAATCAATTTTGAGACGAGGTTTATGGTTTTTAGGAGAGAGTAAAACAGCATTTGAATTTATTTTACATTTACAGTGTCCTTCTTCCTTTTTTCAAAAATCTTTAATAGGTGGACCTGTACCAACTCAAGCAGCAGCCCACAGTACAACATCTGTGAGCAGATGATTCAAATCCGAGAAGACCATATGCGATTTATTTCAGAACTGGCTCGTTACAGCAACAGTGAGGTGAGATTATTTTGTATTTAGTTTCTCAATATTTTATAATGCATGCAGTTTGTGTGGAAGAACTATACTTTCTAGTTAAGAACTAGATAATCTGTGAATGAAGTATTGAATGAAAACTAGTCTGAACCCTGTTTTTCTGGGCTCAAGTTAATTGTATGTCTAGTGGTTGTATGGATTAATTTATTTACACACATTACACACTGCCTAGCAACCTATCTGACCAAAACACACAATCACATGAATGCTAGTGATGTAGAAAAAGGAATAGAATAAGAGACTTACCTCAGTTGCTGTTGTGGAAAACAAGTGACTCCTGTACCCAGCGTGGCGTGAACCACCCATTTATAGGAACACGATCACTGAGCATGAAGCATAATACTGCTGGGGTAGTAAATTTGTTGACGTTTATCACCTGCCTCAAGACCTTCTCTTCATGTAATACTGATTCAATAAGTACCATATAGGAGCACTGGAGTGCCACTTTGATAATTTAACCACTGGAGATAATTGTCATTTTGATTTTTGCCTTTTACTCGTATTTGCATTTTAATAGTATAACCATTACAAATTGTATTGGTCAGAGTACTTGTCATGTTATATTGGCAGATAAGGGGCGATTGGATGATTCACTTCTTGTATTCTTAACTCTAACACAACAAGCAGGTTTTCTCACGGTAACGTGTCTGCGAAATTGAATTGACTTTTTTTGTTGCTTAATTACAGAGCATTCGTCTACTTTGTTATGTAATTTGTAAAACAAAAAGGGTTTCAAATGCTGCATGTTTACTGCAGTCTTCTCACCATTTTACCTATGATGTTGCAGCGTAACAGATTGTTTCAAAGTGAGGTTGTGAAAGGAACTTTGAAAGTATTTTGGTCATAGTCTATTAGTTGTAGAGCTGTGTTTCCAAAACAGGGTCACAATGAAATAATTTATTTTGTTGTTTTTATTATTAGTTTTATCATTTCATAAGAAGGCATTTTATATCACCCCAGGAGCTTACACTGAAGAGAGCGCTTACCTATTTTAGACCTAAAGTTTCCTTCATCCTACTCAATATATTCCCTATAGGCATCACTGGAAAGTGTGTGTTTCTGCGTTACTGGAAAGTGTGTGTTTCTGCGTTGCTTGACTGTGGGGGATGTTAAATGTTTCAACATTAAATAAATTATAGTCAACCAATTATATGGATAAATACTTTGAAGCCTTTGATTCTGCGGCTGACTATCATCAAGTTGGAAGTTGCAGTGTCTCCAAATTGAGAATATTGTGTAAAAATTGTATGTGGGCCACTGACAATGATTGTTATGTACCACGTTGTTATGGGGACTGGTCATTGTGATGATGTTATGAAAAAATTTGTTATGCTTCAGGTTGTGACCGGAACTGGCCGCCAGGAAGCCCAGAAAACAGATGCAGAGTATCGGAAGCTCTTCGACTTGTCTCTTCAAGGGCTGCAGCTACTCTCCCAGTGGAGTGCCCATGTTATGGAAGTGGTAATGTCCCCGCAAGCATTAGTAGAGAATATTATTTTATACACTCTGTGTACCATGCACCATATAATTTATGTAAACAAACCTAACAAGGAATACAATACAGATCCTAGGTCAGTTAAGATTACAAATCCCAATATGTCTGATTCATAGAAGGTAGGTGGCTATCTAGGCATAGAAGTAGACTGTAGTGAAGAGGGCTGTTACTGAGTCCAGCATCAGTGGGTGAAAGTGTGATTTGAATGTGGTGGTGTCATTATGGATAAATGTCATCTGCCGACATCTTCCCTCTGTTGCTCATAACTATGAGGTTGATGCATCCCCTCTTCTGTCTGTTGGTGTTTCTGTAGGGCAGTCTTTCATGGACGCAAATTGCAAAAACTGGAAAGTAGCTTGGGGCAGCTGAACAAAGGCATTTCACCACTGCATAGACCAACTCTAGAAAATGACTTATTCTATTTTTATACATGCCTTACTGATGATATAGTTGTTGCTCTCATCATGCTCATACTTAGTAAGATAAATGGGAGTCCTCACAAAAACATAAACCTTGTTGATCACTTCATTGCAAGTGATCAATACATGCTTTTGATGCCCTCTTGTACTTTAGTGCCTTGTCAGTTGTTCGCATTTTGTGCCCTGCAAGTCTCAAACCTTTGTAAATAGAAGTGAGTAAGTAATAAAACCTCTATTTGAAGCAGGATGCAATCGTTCTCATACATTGGGGCGAATTTTTGAAATATGCACCATTTAAGGGGTGAATGTAATACTTCAAAATATGACTAAATGTTCAGTTTCACAAATAATTTAAATACCTTTTTCGTTTGACAATGTTGTTAAAGGATAAACCAAAAAAGTCCTTGATGTTTGGGAAGTAAAGCTGCACTGTATTTGCAATCTCTCAACTGACCTATGATAATTGTTTGTAGTAGTAAGAGCATTGCAAGTTGTAAATGTTTTATATCATTCCACTGCACATACAGAAAACATCGTTTCCCATTGTCCATAGTTCTCAGACTGGTAAAAATGAACAGGCTTATTGTCCTCCCCCATCCCCTGGGTCCACTAATTAGAAGTTGCTCTAATCAATGTCCTTCGCTCAGATTCAGATTATTTCGACATTCCAACTACTGCGTTTTGAATTAACTAGAGGTAATACTGAATTTCTGCCTCCGTAAGCAAGGATCGGATTATGCCACTGTTGTGTAGCCATTTTAGCTGTAATTGTACACATGTTATTTTGTCATACTAGACCTGCCACTGTCCACTTTAACTTAGATATATTTTATGCGGCTTTGTTTTATTATTTTAACTTTAGCCACATTTGGGGTCTTGTTTTATTGTCTCTATCCAGCTGTTCTTCGCCTAGGTCAGCACTGCGTTCTTAAACAAGACATTTCTTTCACTCTGCTTTTCTCAATGCTGCAGTAAGATAGGTTGCCGACAAACGTGGTATGCTTTGTCTCCAATGTTCACAGAAACATACACACTCTTACGTGGGGATCCTTTCTTGGAACATTAGTTGTTTTATTATAAAAACACTACTTTGACCCATGTACCTTAGAGGGAGATTCCAGACAGATGAACACTAACTGTATGCTGATTGCTTTGCTAAGCGGCTTATGTAGACTACAGGCCTCTTGCTCAGGTATGAGGGATGGTGTCTTCCCAGGGGGAACCTGAAGGGCAGAGTTAGAGCTTAACATGCTTTGCTGTAACATAACGTAGGTAGGAACTATCTCTACAAACCTTAGTGACAGTATGGTAGTGTTATTATTGTCTTTTACTCTCCTTGACACAATTTTAATCTTATTGTGCTTCATCATCCTAGTTATTGCAATACATGCTTTATCATCTAAGATGCAGTTACTTCAATAAAACCTTATTGAACTTTACTCTGCCTCTGATTGTCCTTGCATATGTGAGACCATGATTCCCCTGAGGAGTCATGTATGTCATGCGCCCGGTTGCCTCAATCATCCCTGCTTTTGGGTGTAGCTGAGGAACTGCTAGTTAGCCGGAACAAACCCGGATTAAGCAGACAGGTGTCACATTGTGAGGGATCAGACCCAGTCCCCCGCAGTAAAGGTGATTCTGCCGCCCGAATCCAGTAGTCTCATTAGGATAATGAGAACCTACGAGGCACCTCATCAGTGCTCTAGTTCCTTGCTCAATAATCCCCCACCCCCCAAAATCATTACCAGGCTGTTTAACCCATAGTGGGAGCAGGAGGGGCTTGCTTGATTTATTCCCTCACATGGTTAAACGCTTTGCTCCTTTCCCCCACACCAAAGTTTTATGCCTCAACTGGTTTTAGGACACCTTTCTTTAGTTTCTTATTACTTAGAATTTTTGAAATTGCTTTAGGAATGCAACCTCCATAAATTTGGTAAACTTAAGTTTGTCTTATGAATACTGAATCTTCAAGCATTTGGCTTGCATTCCTTGGAGAGAGTGCGTACATTTCTTATTGGCTAATGCTTCCCCAAACTTCATATAGCAATCCAGGTGGATGTGAGTGTTGCTGAAATACATCTCTCCAGGAACACCTGCGTATGATAGATACATCTGCCTGTGGATTCCTCACCTTTTCTATCCCTTCCAGGTGCCAGAATGGATCTGCAAAAGTTGAAAAAACTCTCCTGTGCTAGGAGATGTGCTTGGCTCCGAACCAGTGCCAGGACCTACCCCAGGCACGACATCACTGGAGCCTAATTGCAGCTCCTGTTACTGACGTCCGTTCCCACCTTCACAGATCTGGAGTGCTCACCTCTGAAATCCTTTCCTATAAAAATTTGTCTTCTGCATTACTAGCAGAATGTTCTCCACCATCATACTCCAGAAAATCAGGGTTTAAGCAGTAGCAATCCTGCCACAATCGAATGTCCTTTTTGGACACCACAAGGTATGCTTGTGGTGTATTGGACTGAAGCATGATTCCCGATAATGTAAAAAAGGCAGTCTCATGCATACCGTTACCATCAAAGAGTAGGCTGCCAAGCTGTTCATGGCGTTGGAACTCAATGTTCGCTGAGTCCAAGGTCTTTGCAGGTCCAAATCCTGCTTCACACCCACCCACTTGCCATCGACCAGAATGTCATCCAATATGCTGAAAGACATCACATAGGAGGCTTTGTTCACACAGTAATTCTTTAGATGTGTAGCATGAACCTCCACCTTTGGTTTTGTGTTCAAAGCAGGAACTAATTGACATCCCCCCTAGCCATGGCCCAGACCCTATGACACTTCTGACATTCCCAGAGGTACCAGCCCCTTGAGCTGCCCTCATGCAATTTGTGGCCTTCACACAGGCATTGCTAGACTTTTTTCTGCCATGGTCCTGCTGGTGCTCCTTAGGGCCTCATGGAGCCACCGGTTTTCCCAAATAGGCTTCTGATGGTGAGCATTCCCTTGGCACCATTTGGCCCCACTCAACCTTCCTCTGATGCATGCCAACACCAGTCTTCCATCAAAGGTCCCTCTGATGTCACCATCTCTAACGCAGTCTTTGAAGCTGCTGCATTGAGCTGAGAATGTTCCTAGGAACAAGACCATACTGGTCATTCCAACGGTGGAGAGGGTTGGGCCAAGCCTTGTAAATCATTTCACGATCACTTCATGGAGTTCGTACACAATAGGTAGGATGCAACCAAATAAATTCTCAGTTCAGGTTTGGACACTGTTGAGTCTGTGGCATGCTTGATGAGCTCCTCCATTGCTTCCTCTAGCATGCCTGGAGAAGTTTCACTGGATTTACAGAGGACGTCCAGGCTAAAAGGATGGAAAGCTCCCACCTGTTGACAGGAAGGCAGATTTAGCACTTTAACGGTTCAAGCAGGGACAGGCTACAGTGATAATGACACGTGCCACCTTGGCGGGTTAGGGTCCTTGCATCCTAAAAAGGAGACTTCTGCGGTTGCGTGCAGAATAATTTTCCAGCACATCACAACTTTATTTCTAGTACATTTGGTCAGGGAGAATGTATGATGGATGGTACTAACCCCTTTACTTCCCTTTTTTTGATTGTTTTTCATAGAGCTGGTTCAAGAGGGGGAGAGGGGGCAGGGTGTTTGTTCTTCCAATTCACAACCTTCAGGTCTTACCATCCTTTGCCAGCAAGGGGAAATTCAAGATGCTAACCATTTGAAGGTTCTGTTGGCTCTAGATCCAAGAAACTAGCTAGCTTTTCTCAGATTGCAGGACGTGCATTTCCACATACTGATCCAGCAGTCCTGTAGGAGATACTTGTTTTGTTTTAGGGTCCTCCCAATACCAGTTCACAGTACTCCTTTTGGGATTGATATCAGCACTTTGAAACTTTCCCTAGGTGATGTTGGTTGTTGCGACACTTCTTAGCAAGGTGGACTGTGTTCCCGTACCTCGACATTTGGCTTCTGAGAGTAGGCTTGCTGCAGCTGGTGTCGGACCATCTTAATTCCACAGCGTCTCTGCTTCGACTTGGGGTTTTTCCATCAGCCTGCTCAAGCTGCAGTCGAATCCCTTTTCATGTCTCCTATACACCAAGGTGGAGTTGGATAGGGCATTCCCATGGCCTTCTAATCTCCCCAGAGGAATTGGGACATTCAGGATATTATTCTGATGTTTCAGGAGATGGCTCTTTTTCCAGCCTTAACAGTTGTACACTTTCTGGGCCTCCTGCTAGTAGGCCCATCACTGGAATGTGCTGATGTACACCCCCCATATTTTTCCAGAGGCAGTAGCAGATTTTCGGTTGTGGTTAGTGACTGGAAATCTTGCTTCGTGATGCCCTTAACCCTGCAAATGCTTTGCAGTGGGCACAGTGAAAAGCTCCCTTTTTGTTCACCTGACCAACCTTTGTTGACCAACCTTTGTTGTGTAAATAAGATTCTAAAAGCAGTTGACTTGTATGTTTCCTCCTCCTCCCTTTGTAATATTACAGTGTGACCGTAACTTGATGCTAACCTTTTTGATGGGGTCTCTGCTCAAGCCCGTACATAGCTGTATGTTGTGACTGTTAACGATCAACAAAAAAAATCTGATTATCATTACCTCTGCTCAACGACTTCGCAAGCTGCAGGATTTATGTGTTTATCTTTCATATAGCTGTAGATAAATATTTTCTGAATGGCCCTGCTCTTCATAGTATCGTGACAGCCAATGAACTGCTGATCATCAATTTCAGTACTGTTAAGTCCCGTATTTATATGTTCGATGGCATCTGTCGCTGTAGATACGCATGTTCTGCAATAGCTCGCCATCTGGTGTTGGGCCGGAGTGTTACAAGTTGTTTTTCTTCGAAGAAGTATTTCGAGTCACGGGACCGAGTGACTCCTCCTTTTGTCTCCATTGTGCATGGGCGTCGACTCCATCTTCGATTGTTTTTTTTCCGCCATCGGGTTCGGACGTGTTCCTGTCGCTCCGAGTTTCGGAACGGAAAATTAGCTAACTTCGGAAGATTTTCGTTGGTATTGTTGCGTTCGGGATCGGCGTACTTAGGTTCCACACCGCATCGAAGATCGAAGAGCTCCGGTGCCCTTCGGGGTAGTTTTTCGATCCTCCGTCGGGGCCTGGTCGGCCCGACCGCGTGCTGAAGAACGCCGATGGAACGGACCCCGTTCCGTTTCTGCCCCAAATGCCACAATAAATACCCCTACACAGACCAACACTTGGTCTGCAACCTGTGCCTGTCACCTGAGCACAGCGAAGACACCTGCGAGGCCTGTCGTGCGTTCCGGTCCCGAAAAACACTCCGAGACCGTCGAGCCAGAAGACTTCAGATGGCGTCCGCACCGACAGCCCAACGGGAGTTCGAGGAACAGGAAGAGGAAGGTACCTTCTCGATCCAAGACTCAGACTCCGAAGGATTCGACGATACACAAACCGTGAGTAAGACGTCGAAAACCACACAGAGAAACATTTACAAGGCCCAGGGGACGCCACTGCCATCCGGCCATGGCTCCACCCATAAATTCGGTGACCGACCGTCGGCACCGAAAAAGGCCCAAACAGTGCCGAGATCGTCCGACTCCGGTCGAGACACCGGCACGCAGCCTTCTCGGGACCGAGAAAGTGCTGGAGACAAGCCTCGACACCGAGATGCCGGTGTGGACACGGCTCGACGCCGAGACAGCGGCACCGAAACAGATCGACGCCGAGAAGTTTCGGCCCCGAAAAAGAAAAAAGTCACCTCGGAGCCGAAAAAACACGCAGACAGGGTTTCGATGCCGAAACAAACTGCAAGCGACCCAGCTTCAGGCTCTTATACAGAAGAGCACTCGCTAACCTCCCAAATGCAGAAGCATAGGTTTGAGGAAGAGCTACAAGCAACTGATGTGGACCATACGCAAAAGCGTATCTTCATACAGCAGGGGACAGGAAAAATAAGCACCCTTCCCCCCATTAGGAGAAAGAGAAGGTTGGAGTTCCAGACTGAACAGACACCACAACCAAAAGTGGTGAAAAGAGTTACCCCACCACCCTCTCCTCCGCCCGTGATTAACGTCTCACCAGCACAAACTCCATCACACTCCCCAGCTCACACCACCATGAGCCAGGGTGACCAAGATCAGGACGCATGGGACCTATACGACGCCCCAGTGTCAGATAACAGTCCGGAGGCATACCCTACGAAGCCATCTCCACCAGAAGACAGCACCGCGTATTCTCAAGTGGTGGCTAGAGCAGCACAATTTCACAACGTAAGCCTCCACTCAGAACAGGTCGAGGATGATTTTTTATTCAACACACTCTCCACCACCCACAGCTCATACCAAAGCCTGCCTATGCTCCCTGGTATGCTCCGGCACGCAAAAGACATCTTTAAGGAGCCGGTCAAAAGTAGGGCCATCACACCAAGGGTGGAAAAAAAGTATAAGGCGCCTCCTACAGACCCGGTTTTCATCACTACACAGCTGCCACCAGACTCTGTCGTTGTAGGAGCAGCTAGGAAAAGGGCCAACTCTCACACATCTGGAGATGCACCACCCCCAGATAAAGAAAGCCGCAAGTTCGATGCAGCTGGTAAAAGAGTCGCAGCACAAGCTGCAAACCAGTGGCGCATCGCGAACTCCCAGGCACTACTTGCGCGCTATGACAGAGCCCACTGGGACGAGATGCAACATCTCATCGAACATCTGCCCAAGGACTTACAAAATAGGGCAAAACAAGTGGTTGAGGAGGGACAGGCCATTTCCAACAACCAGATCCGCTCCTCCATGGACGCTGCAGATACAGCTGCACGGACAATTAATACATCTGTAACTATCAGAAGGCATGCATGGCTCCGAACGTCTGGATTTAAACCAGAGATTCAACAAGCAGTTCTCAATAAGCCTTTTAATGAAAAAGAACTGTTCGGTCCAGAAGTGGACACAGCGATTGAGAAACTCAAAAAAGATACGGACACTGCCAAAGCCATGGGCGCACTCTACTCCCCGCAGAGCAGAGGGAATTACAGCACATTCCGTAAAACGCCTTTTCGAGGGGGGTTTCGGGGTCAAAGCACACAAGCCAGCACCTCACAAGCCACACCGTCCAGTTACCAGGGACAGTATAGAGGAGGTTTTCGGGGACAATATAGAGGAGGGCAATTCCCTAGAAATAGAGGAAGATTTCAAAGCCCCAAAACCCCTGCTACTAAACAGTGACTCACATGTCACTCACCCCCTCCACACAACACCAGTGGGGGGAAGAATAGGTCATTATTACAAAGCATGGGAGGAAATCACTGCAGACACTTGGGTTCTAGCAATTATCCAACATGGTTATTGCATAGAATTTCTACAATTCCCTCCAAACATACCACCAAAAGCACAAAATTTAACAACACACCATTCCAATCTCCTGGAGATAGAAGTGCAGGCACTATTGCAAAAGAATGCAATCGAATTAGTGCCAAACACACAAATAAACACAGGAGTTTACTCACTGTACTTTCTGATACCAAAGAAGGACAAAACGCTGAGACCAATCCTAGACCTCAGAGTAGTGAACACTTTCATCAAATCAGACCACTTCCACATGGTCACACTACAAGAAGTATTGCCATTGCTAAAACTACACGACTACATGGCAACTTTAGACCTCAAGGATGCTTATTTCCATATACCAATACACCCATCGCACAGGAAATACCTAAGGTTTGTATTCAAAGGAATACATTACCAATTCAAGGTACTGCCTTTCGGATTAACAACCGCACCAAGAGTCTTTACCAAATGTCTAGCGGTAGTCGCTGCACACATAAGAAGGCAGCAAATACATGTGTTCCCATATTTGGACGACTGGCTAATCAAGGCCCATTCGTTCATACAGTGCTCAAATCACACAAATCAGATCATACAAACCCTCTTCAAACTCGGGTTCACCGTCAACTTTACAAAATCCAACATTCTGCCGCGCAAGGTACAACAATACCTAGGAGCCATAATAGACACATCAAAGGGAGTAGCCACCCCAAGTCCACAAAGAATTCTAAATTTCAACACCATCATACAACGCATGTATCCAACACAAAAGATACAGGCAAAGATGGTATTACAACTCCTAGGCATGATGTCTTCATGCATAGCCATTGTCCCAAACGCAAGACTGCACATGAGGCCCTTACAACAATGCCTAGCATCACAGTGGTCTCAAGCACAGGGTCACCTTCTAGATCTGGTGTTAATAGACCGCCAAACTTACCTCTCGCTCCTGTGGTGGAACAACATAAATTTAAACAAGGGGCGGCCTTTCCAAGACCCAGTGCCACAATACGTAATAACAACAGATGCTTCCATGACAGGGTGGGGAGCACACCTCGATCAACACAGCATACAAGGACAATGGAACGTACATCAAACAAAACTGCATATCAATCACCTAGAACTTCTAGCAGTTTTTCAAGCACTAAAAGCTTTCCAACCAATAATAGTTCACAAATACATTCTCGTCAAAACAGACAACATGACAACAATGTATTATCTAAACAAGCAGGGGGGGACGCACTCCACGCAGTTAAGCCTGCTAGCACAAAAGATTTGGCATTGGGCAATTCACAACCAAATTCGCCTAATAGCACAGTTTATACCAGGGATCCAAAATCAACTCGCAGACAATCTCTCTCGAGATCACCAACAGGTCCACGAATGGGAAATTCACCCCCAAATTCTGAACACTTATTTCAAACTCTGGGGAACACCTCAGATAGACTTGTTTGCGACAAGGGAGAACGCAAAATGCCAAAACTTCGCATCCAGATACCCACACGAACAATCCCAAGGCAATGCCCTATGGATGAACTGGTCAGGGATGTTTGCTTACGCTTTTCCTCCTCTCCCTCTCCTTCCTTACCTGGTAAACAAACTCAGTCAAAGCAAACTCAAACTCATATTGATAGCACCAACTTGGGCAAGGCAACCCTGGTACACAACGCTGCTAGACCTATCAGTGGTACCCTGCATCAAATTGCCCAACAGGCCAGATCTGTTGACACAGCACAACCAAAAGATCAGACACCCAGATCCAGCATCGCTGAATCTAGCAATCTGGCTCCTGAAATCCTAGAATTCGGGCACTTACAACTTACCCAAGAATGTATGGAAGTCATAAAACAAGCCAGAAGGCCATCCACCAGGCACTGCTATGCAAGTAAATGGAAGAGGTTTGTTTGCTACTGCCATATTAATCAAATACAACCATTACACACAACTCCAGAACATGTAGTGGGTTACTTGCTTCACTTACAAAAATCTAACCTAGCTTTCTCTTCCATTAAAATACACCTTGCAGCAATATCTGCATACCTGCAGACTACCTATTCAACTTCCCTATATAAGATACCAGTCATTAAAGCATTCATGGAGGGCCTTAGGAGAATTATACCACCAAGAACACCACCTGTTCCTTCATGGAACCTAAATGTTGTCCTAACTAGACTTATGGGTCCACCTTTTGAACCCATGCACTCCTGCGACATACAGTTCCTAACCTGGAAGGTGGCATTTCTCATCGCCATTACTTCCCTAAGAAGAGTAAGCGAGATTCAGGCGTTTACAATACAGGAACCTTTTATACAACTACACAAAAATAAAGTCGTCCTAAGGACCAATCCTAAATTTTTGCCAAAGGTTATTTCACCGTTCCATCTAAATCAAACAGTGGAACTTCCAGTGTTCTTCCCACAGCCAGATTCCGTAGCTGAAAGGGCACTACATACATTAGATGTCAAAAGAGCATTGATGTATTACATTGACAGAACAAAAAACATCAGAAAGACTAAACAACTCTTTATTGCATTTCAAAAACCTCATGCAGGAAACCCAATTTCAAAACAAGGTATAGCCAGATGGATAGTTAAATGCATCCAAATCTGCTACCTTAAAGCTAAACGACAGCTGCCCATTACACCAAGGGCACACTCAACCAGAAAGAAAGGTGCTACCATGGCCTTTCTAGGAAACATCCCAATGCAAGAAATATGTAAGGCAGCCACATGGTCTACGCCTCACACATTCACCAAGCACTACTGTGTAGACGTGTTATCCGCACAACAAGCCACAGTAGGTCAAGCCGTATTAAGAACATTATTTCAGACTACTTCCACTCCTACAGGCTGATCCACCGCTTTTTGGGGAAATAACTGCTTACTAGTCTATGCAGAACATGCGTATCTACAGCGACAGATGCCATCGAACTGAAAATGTCACTTACCCAGTGTACATCTGTTCGTGGCATCAGTCGCAGTAGATTCGCATGTGCCCACCCGCCTCCCCGGGAGCCTGTAGCAGTTTGGAAGTTACCTTCAATTATTTATATATGTATCATCTCAACCTTAAATAGGTGCATACTTAGTCACTCCATTGCATGGGTACTATTACTACAATTCAACTCCTACCTCACCCTCTGCGGGGAAAAACAATCGAAGATGGAGTCGACGCCCATGCGCAATGGAGACAAAAGGAGGAGTCACTCGGTCCCGTGACTCGAAAGACTTCTTCGAAGAAAAACAACTTGTAACACTCCGGCCCAACACCAGATGGCGAGCTATTGCAGAACATGCGAATCTACTGCGACTGATGCCACGAACAGATGTACACTGGGTAAGTGACATTTTCAATACTGGACTTAGTAGTACCGGAACTGATGATCAGCAGTTCATTGGCTGTCTTGATACTAAGAAGAGCAGGGCCATTCAGAAGAGAACTCTGTCCAGGTGGATAGTGTTGCATATTATGATCTGCTATGGTCTTGCCAAAAAGGAATTCCAAAGGGTTCTAAGGCCCACGCCACCAGAGCGAAGGCAGCTTTTTCAGCATTGTCCAGGCATGTTACTGTTCTGAACATCTCCTGTGCTGGGACATGGACTTCATTCCACACCTTTACCAGACATTACTGCCTTTCTTCTGTTCTCTGTAGTGATGACCATTTTCCCAGAGCCGGACTTCTTGGTTTCGTTTTACTCAGAACCACCACCTGGGGAGTGCTGATCTGGTATGGATTCAAGAGTTGAGGAATCTTCAGGTTTAAGTGCCTATTAGAAAAACAAGTTACCTACCTTTAATAGCAATCTTTATGGTGAATGCTCTTTTATTTTTACCTTCAGATTCCTCATCAGTCCTCCTCCTCCCCATTCTGAAGAATGTTTTAGGTACTTCATTAATGTCCCCATCCTAGTTGAGTGAATTTAGTGAGGTGTCCATTCAGCCTGGTCTCAGTTCTTTGGGAGTGGCAAAAAGATGCAAATTGGAGCCCGTGTGTCGGGGAGATGCTTTTATGGCTCTGAAGATGTTGTTTCTGGGTTCAATCCAGTGCTCCAGCATAGGAGGGCTAGTTAAACGTCTCTTGCTTTACTCTGGCACTTGGAATGGTTTCACAAGGTGAGAAATCTGCAGGTAAGTGATTTATCCACCAGAAAGATTGTTATCAGAAGTATCTATCTTGTTCTTATCTGCTAATAACATGTGACTGATGAGCTAACCTTTGGACAAGTATAACTTCTATTTCCATGTGTATATTTTTGTAGTAAACCAGTATCAAATGGTTAGAGTCCGTAGATATAAATGTACAGACACTTCACCCCCCAACCCCCCACTACATAGTTTCTCCAAGCATTTTATCACCACATTCTTCATGTTTAATGCAGGACCAAAGATTGTATAATAGGGTTTCCACATTTTCACATCGCCAACACCCTTCACATCTAGTGGTGTCCATAACTTTCAGCCTTTTAGGAGTATCATACCATTAAAAATGTTTTTCATTAGTAATTCATTCCATGATACATTAGTAACTCCTATGAGTTAGTATATTTAGGTCCAAAATGCATTTAAGGAGGATAATTGTACAACTATGTTATAAGGTCTAAGGGCAGTAATATTATTTTTATTGCTAATATTAAAATTCCAGATAATGTTGGAGTATAACCTATTTTACCCCTCCTTGTAGATTAACTGGAGCTGCGTTTTCCTGTCAGTGATTGTATATTGAGGCTTGCATAGTTGTTACCCTGAATTTTTATTGTACGAAGCAGGATCACAGGCTTCATGAGTTCGGACAAGCACTGCCTAATGTACAGTCATGTGTCTCTGGAGGCGTGGTGACTAGAACTTAGGCCAGCCCAGCTCCACACCTAAATGTTGAGTATGAGAATATTAAGAACTGCTCTAAAACTCTTTTAATTCAGGATAATATTTTTGATGATCAAGCAGCTGTCAAAGAGGTCAACTTCTAGACTATCATTTTCCTGGAGTGTAGCTTTACTTCAGGATCCCATAGTCTGAATTGATATGTGGGGTCTCTGACTTTGTCCTATAAAGAGAGCCACTTCTTATCAGTGAAAATCTTCCAAAACTGTTAACAAATTCTGTAAGGGAGGACTGTTGAACCAAGGACGTCAAGTAGTATTGCCAATATGCCAGGGCCACCACTACGGGAGAAGTCATCTAGATAGCTCTAGTAATGACCACCACTGTGCCAGGAATTACCCCTCTTTGCCAGTCTGGCACCAAATGTCATTGATAGTCCCAAATGCCAGGGTTTGCCACCAGGCAGGGGCATTAACTACCTGTGAGTGACATCATTTCCAGCCCCTTCTATTGGTTTTGCTAGCAGCTGCTCTTTGGACTTTGGGGTTGAGTGGTTCTGACTCTTGTAACATACAGTAGGTAGCGCCACTCGGCTACAGACTTTCTGAATGATATCTTGACTGAACCTCATGTCTTAACTGGACTTAATGTCAGTGAGCAGCTTACAGGCACCTGGAGAGCTTCTAGTAGCTCAAGGGCTCCTTTTGGAGAGCCCAGGTGTACAAGAAGTGATAGATTGTGTAACTAGGGCAAGTTGAAGGCCAGAATAACAAAAGCAGATCCTTAAGAAGAGTGAGTCAGTATGTGTGCAGCATTGTGTGCTGACCTCACCAAAAGCCATTTGGCATGCCAATTGAGGGAAACTGTTTAGTAATGTTTCTCCAGAATCGTCCCTGGGACAACAGTCCATCTCAAGATGGTTGTATTGAAACTTCAACTAATGCTAACTTTGAAATATCCTCAAATTGTTACATGCATAGCTTGGCTCACAAGTACTCAATCTCGAAATATTGTCTTCTAAACTCTGCTTGAAAGACTTTCATTCTGATTCTAACAGATACTAAGCAATTGTGTATTTATCATTTGTCATTTAAAAAAAATGTTTTCTGATTTTCTTTTTTTCTTTTTTGTAATCAGTATTCTTGGAAGTTGGTTCATCCTACTGATAAGTACTCCAACAAGGACTGCCCAGATAATGCAGAGGAGTATGAAAGAGCGACAAGGTACAATTACGACAGTGAAGAGAAGTTTGCACTTGTAGAGGTCAGTGATTATTTCCCTTTTTTATTTATGTAGAAAACGTATTGGTTGCAACAGCAGGGCTGATCCTACCTATTCGCTCAGCTGTCAGCAATATGTTGTTACATTTTTTTGTTATTATCAATGCTTTTTTTAATTAATTTCCTTAAGTGTCCTTTGGATCGCGACTTATTACATTATTGGTCACTATGTAGGATCAACAGTTAGGTTGTCTCTTTAGAGACTTGTTTGTTTGCCCCGGCCCACTTAAAAAAAAAATAATTATAAAGTTCCACTAAATATATTTTAGAATTAAGTCATTTTCACTACATAACCTAAATTATTTCCTTATTTAACTGTAATCCTCATCATATTTATCCGTAGTGTCCCACAGTGAAGTAGATCTGATGGGTGTTCCAGATACAGCGCCTTCCTTGAGGGGGAACATTTTTTATTTTTCTCCCTTGAAGCCTTACTCTTTCTCTCCTTTGGAGACATGCAAACATGGTGATAGATTGGAACTTTTATAATACATCAGCAATAGAACAGCGCTCTCAGTCAACCTGTTATTTGTAAGCATTGAGTAGTAAAAGAACATAGTTACAGTACTTTGGACCTGTTTTTTGAACAGCATGTGTGGATGCAGCTGGGCATTAATCTGATTGCTCTATTCAAAAAATAAAGCCATCAATACTACTTGACTGAAATATGAGACAGCACTTTATGAAATGATTTTGAATGCTACTTTGATGATTGTGATCATATCATTAAATTTAAATTGACCTGAAGAAGCGACAAGGTAGTCGTGAAACTTGTGTTGGCCTTTTATGTGATAATTTGATTGGACTATAGGAAGCTAATTTCTTCAAATATTAAATACATTCTTTGAAGCCATCATTTATGCCTATATTTACATTACATATCGAAAGTCTACACCGCTTTGAACATTGTCTCATTTTATTGTCAGTGCCCTAGTTTCATTCATTTAAATGAGTATTGTTTTCCCTTAAATATTACCTGTACTTTATATTTTTCAGGGAAAAACAATGTCTTTGTTCTTAGGTGATACCGTTCATCAGGGATAGGGCGGGCTCCGTGCAGGAGGAGTTGTCGCACATTGCTCACACCTTTGCCTCATGCTATAGGTATCTCTGTGCTAAGGTCCCGCAGACTCCAGGAGAACAAGAGAACCCCATTCTTGGAGTTATCCCACTGTCCTCCATTCCACCCTCTCTGGCTAAAGAGCTGGACCCTCACCCTGACGAAAGAGGAGGTGGATGCTGCCATCTCAGACCTTCAATCGGGAAGGACCACTGGCCCGTATGGGTATCACATCGAATATTACAAGAAGTTCTGTTCGCACCTATTGCCCCATTTATTGAACTATTATGGGGAGGTGCTCCACTGCGGTTCCTTCGCATCGCACCTTGACTGTGCCTCGAGTGGAGTCATACCCAAGGGCGATCTGCCCTGAGACCAATGTCCTTCTTACCGCCCCATGTCGCTGATCAACGTCAACTTAAAAATATATGCAAAGATTTTGGCAACCCCACTGGTCCACACACTGTCCTATATGATCTACTCTGCTCAGTGTGGATTCTTGCCTAGCAGGAGCACATGAGACTGCATCCAACGAGTCCAGGCAGCGCTCTCGTCGGCGGAGCGGCTGGAGGGAGGATTGGTGCTTCCATTGATGGACTTCCATAAGGCGTTTGACACACCGGCCTGGGACTTCCTGGAGGGCATACTGATATGAATGGGCTTCGGCTCGGCTTTCTGGAGACTTCTCCATCTTCTTTACCGTAACCCAATGGCAGCGGTGCGGGTCAACGGTATGATATCAGACCCATTTCCGATTGGACGGGGGACTCGTCAGGGGTGCCCTCCATCGCCTCTGCTGTTCGCCTTGGCCATGGAGCAACTGGCCTGCCTCTTACGCTGTGACCCACTGATCAGTGGTTGGAGGTGGGGTAATCGGCCGGGAGGCTGAGTTTCCCTGAATGCTGATGATGTCTGGTTATTGCTGGGGGAGAGCCCATAAGTTCCGTACCTCGCTGCCTTAAGCTTATGGCTCTCTTTGGTGAGGCCTCGAGTCTAAGACTCAATCCCAAGAAATCATTTAAGGTGGAGGTGCAGGGAGATTCACGGGACAGTCTCCGGTGCCCGGACATCCCGGTCAGGTCAAATGCATTCAAATATTTGGGAATATACCTCTCCCCAATTCCGAACTTGGCCTGGCAGCTTAACATTCAGCCCCTCTCCCAGGCCTTAGATCGACACTTGAGCCGCTGGTGTAGCCTCCTGCTTAATCTGTTGGGTCGAAAACCCTCTTAAAAATGATCTGTCTCCTTCGATATCTATATGTGGATGTGCTGTCAAACGTCCAGTACATGGTACCCCATACTTGGCTTCAGTCACTTACTTCCCAACTCACCTCCTTTATGTGGGTGGGCGGGTGCCACAGAGTGGCGTTCTGTTTGACATGGAAATCTCCTTATGAGGGTGCTTTGGGGATACCAGACATCTACATATATTACTTGGCTGTCCAATAGTACCGGTCAACAGTTGGTTCACTGGTGGGTTAGACGACCCGGCTTATCATTTGGAACTTTACCATCTGGGATTTGATGTCCTATAGGGTCTACTGTATGGCAGTCCAGTCCTGCAGCCCACCCCTGACAGCACACGGTTGGCGGTGGGGTGTTGAAGGCCGATTGAACTGACTGTTAAGGTGGCACTTCTGGGGCTTCTGGAGGAGCTGGCTGGACTGATGGGGGACCGAACCTTTGTGGGTGTTGCATGCCGAGTGTCTAAAAGAGACATTGCTCAACTGTAGATACCCTATGACACCAACGCTATCTAAATGGCAGGCGGGGTTTACTGGTGCTCCCAACTGGAAAAGCCGATATATGAATCAAGGAGATGCCTGCGGAAATATGAGAAAATCTAGTGGAAATGGTGGGCTTACCATGGTTTGCCCTTCTGAGCAACAGGACTTTCTTATTGTGGGGAGGAATGTGGTATCATCGTACGTATTTGAATGCTTTTACTGATTCAACAGATACGTGCTCACTGTCTTGTTATGCCACCTTTTTAAAAGAAATAAGGTAGAATATAAAAAACGAAAAAACAAAGTCATTGTTAACAAATATTTATTTAAAATTCATAGTACGTAAAGTGGAGATGGGGGTTCCATAATACCTCTTGAATGTCATCATTATGCTACATAATGACACATTTGCCCAGGTTAGATGTGGGTCACAGAGTGAGTTGACAGCTCCCATCCCAGTCAGAGGGGGCGTGAGGCAAGAGTGTGTGCTGGCCCCAACCCTTTTTCTTCTTTATATTAACAACCTGGTGCTCCACTTAAAGAAGTGGGAGAACGACGCCCGAGCCAGGCTGAGGCAAAGGTTCTGGCCCTTCTTGTTTGCGGATGACTCTCTTCAGAGATCAAAATCGCCAATGGGGATTCAGAAACTCCCTGGATCGGTTTGGGTCCTTTGCAAGAGGGGGGCTGGAGATTAACATTGGCAAAACCAAGGATATAGCCTTTAATCCATGTCAAACTACTTGAGTACAGTCCAACTCTCAATAGCGTACTGCTGGAGAGAGTTCATATATTTGACTACCTAGGGGTTACGCTTACAGAGTATTTTGGTTACACCACATTCAGAAATGCAGGCTTAATTTAGAGCAATATTCTGGAGGAATTGTGAGGTCGCAGCAGGGATCTTTCTTTCATCCAATATCACCAGTCCTTGAAATCTACAAACACCAAGCTCTTGGGGTGACCTTTTACGGCAAGAAACTCTGGGGCCACAAAGACATCAGATCTTTGGAGACTGTAGAAAACATTTTTATGCAAAACCTTATTAATCTACCCTTCTTATTCCTTTACAGATTAACGTTGGTCTTAAATCTGTTGTTGACAAAGTGGGTCTCAAACCCTTATTATATTGGCAAAGACTTTGGGTGGTTGAGCTTTTGCTATAAAACGGAATTTGGAGGATGGGTTGGGGCAGCCTGGAGCACTTAAGATCCCCTGTCTTCAGTTTGTCAGGTTACAACTGCTCCAGATTGGTTACGAGAACCTTTGGTCCACTCACTCTGAAGCCATTGCCGTTCCTATAGTAATGCTAAAGAGTTTTACTGGCGGTATACAGATGGTTTGACTCTAAGTCCCGCTAGGGTTGGTATCGTAACAGCTTTCTTTCTGGAGCATAAAAATGGTTATAGCTTAGAAGGCGTCTTGGATGAGATCGAGCCCCCTTTAGCTAAGACACTTTACATAAAATTTAAAGTGGGGACATTGCCACTACGCTCTGCTACAGTAAAATGAGCCTTGCCCCTTTTGTCACCAGGTAGAGGAAACCATTGAACATGTTGTATTCTTCTGTCTGATTTACCATGGGTACAGAAGGAAGTGGATCCTTCTGGTATGTCATAACCTGGGATTTAGGGATTACAGAGGATCGTTCGGAATCTTAAGAAGTGATCCAAGGCAAACTATTGTATTTTTTTTTTATTAACGGTTGTGATGTACATGTGGAGGTTCAGGCAAAAAAGGGTGACCTATTGATGGGCTTGTGCTTGCCCCTCACTTCCATTCTCAGTTCCGGACCTCTGTTTGTAATTTGTCTATTGTATTGTGTTTGAATGAATTTTATTCTGTGGACTACATGCTATTATCTTGTATTTGAATGCATTTTAGTGTCAGAATCATTCTTATTGGACAGCCTTTTAGTGCTTTTATGTGCTTTTATGGCTTTGTAGCCTTATAAAGATTTTGAAACTAAACTTAAAGGAAATGTTCATTCTTTTGAATAGTATCTTTGGTAGCAATTACAGATGTTAGTCTTTTCAATCTCCCCTCTGCTAACGTTGCACTCCAAGATTTGGTATATATTTTTTTTTTACCATTCTTCTTTAGGAAATTGTTGAAGGTTTGTCAAGTGTATTGGAGAGCTGTGATGCACACCTAACTCCACGTTACATAAACATTTTTCATTTAGAGTTAGGTCAAGGCCAGTCATCTTGGTATACGGTTTGATGCCGTTTACTTAGGGTTGCCATTGCAACTGTGAAGGACGCATATTCAAAAAAACAATGTCAGTATTTATTTTTTAAATTATTTTCTAACTTGTTTTTGATTCTTTTCCTTACTTAGAATTTGTGTAGTAGTGTAGAGATGACTGGAAAAAGGTGTTAATTCATTTTCATTGCAATCTATAAGGCCAAAGAAGGTGTTGTTTTAAAACATTGGTGCAGACGTTCTATGAGTACTGTATGTGATTCACTGCTACGTCCCCATATTACCATCATATAACAGGGAAAGAGGTTCATGCTGTATTTAAGCCTACATTCTGACCCATGCTCTGATGCCTTCTTTTCCTACCTGTTTCAAGTGCCACTCCCATTAATATCTCCGGTGCTGCTACTCACAGTTCCATGTGGGATTATGTGCTGTGCTCAATGTCACCCGCTCAGGGGCCAGAGAGCTTTAAACTCCTGCTCATTCCCATCATGCACTGGTCATTGCCATCTTGGAATGGTGTATTTCTGAGTTGGTCATAATGTTGACCTACGTTTTTGGGTCACAGCTCACTTCAATAATGCTGATCAAACGGGTGGGAGTATTGGCCCACTCATGATATGCTCTTCTCAGTCTAGCACTCAACTTCTTAAATTGAGCTGTACTGGAGCCCTAGTTAATACAGGTCTCCCATAAGCCCATATTACTCCACCCCTCCAAATCTAAGTTAGCCTCTTTGAACTGAAGTTAGAAAAAATTATACAATGAGAACTATTTAAATGTCTACTGTTTTATTTGCCATTCTCTGGGAGTACAGAGCAATCAATACCTTTATAACCATTCAACATTTCCCCCTCAGGATTCTCATGTAAGTCTGTTGCTTACCAAAGTATCCATCTTGCATAATGATGTAATGTAAGCAGTCAGTTGACAGGCTTCTCCGGGCATAGGCTCAGCACTAGCAGTAAACAAACTCTTCATGCCTCACTTTACTGTGATGCCCTACTCTGCACTGTAGTATACCCAAGTATACTGTATTTACCTTTATCCACCCCTTGCTTTCTTTCATTCAGTTGAATTAAGCAGTACTTATAATTCTCCTCTGGGAGGCTGACAAAATAAAGTGTTAAGCTATTTTAGTAATACAGCTTATCCACTGATATTCCTGTGTTCAGTGCTGTCGGTTTTTGTGTCTGATTTAAAGTTGTACTGAAAAACACAAACGCTGAGACCTCTCAAATAAACATATGTTGCTGAATGATGACAGGCAATGAAACCTAAAGATGGCACTAATTTATATGGTATTTTAAGATTCCTGTTGCTGTTGTGAGGTATCTGGTCAAATGTCTCCCTGTGCCAATAGCCAAAGGGTTGTTTTTACAAATTTTGTATATTGTTCCGATCCAGTTACTACATGGGTAATATAAGAACAGCATGAACAATAATAATAGTATAAGATATTCATATGGCAAAATTGTTTTCAAGTAAATATGAAAGAACCCTGGATTAGTGTAGAGTATTTAACTTTTTCCCTATAAAGTCTGTGTTCATTTAGAAGCAGGAATAACCTGAGACTAATGTACTCCGCATGATTAGAGGAGGAATCCTGAGAGCATTATCTTTGTAATCAATGAGTTAGGTTTAGAAGAAGCTTGTTGGTGCTATTGATGCTAAATTAATATTCAAATTCCTTTGACGATGCAGTCTCTTCATTTACTTGAAAATTGACAAGTCTATAAAAATATGTCTTCAAAGAGGATGAAGAGTGAAAAAGATTTAGGATTATTTCTGGATGCCCCAGTGACTTTAAAATAAGTATTAACATTATCTATGTTTTATACCCTTGTGAGAAGAGCACTGAGCATGTAGAAAGATGGCTCCACCCTCAGTACTTAGAATTCGTCTACGACCCAATAGTGTGAGCCATTTCTGTTTTCAGGTGAGTCTTGTATGGCTGCTTGCACGCTTCTGTTTTGGTACAGGACTGGTTTAGGTATTAAAATACTAGGTCTTCAGGAACAACATCTTCAAACTGAGGCCCTCTCGTACAAAACCATTTTATGGTCCGTAGGACTCCAAATCAGAGCCTTTCCGACGGCAAAATGCAACCCCAAATAGCGATTCTGTAGCATGTTACCAAATCTTACTGATCCCTAATTGGGTTTAGTAATAAATAAAGGTTTGGTATTTAGAAAGAGCGTGTTAAGGCCGTCTGTTCCAGATAGCAAATTTTTAAGCAATGTCGAAATTTTACCACCTTCTCAAAGGAAATGTTAAGCCATTCGCAAACGAGAAGGGGTCCCCATGGAACCCTTTTCCCTTTGTAAATGTTCACAAAAACGTTTTTTATGAGCAGGCAGTGTTCCATGAGATCACTTCCTGCTCACAAAAAAACAAAAAAGGTTTGTGTCGTTTTTCTTTTCTTTCTTTTTTTGTTTTTTAAATCCTACTTTCCTTTTTTTTTTTAAATTGCTTTATTTAAAAACAATCACAGACATGGTGGTCTGCTGACCTTAGCAGGCCGCCATGCCTGTCAATGTAGGCAACAGTAATGGATCTCAGTTGACCACCTACCATACTGATGAGGTAGGTCGAATTGTGGCCCACTGTTAATATGTATTTTGAGAACCAACCCATCAGTATATAGGTTGGTTCTCAAAATACCAATGGAGAGGCTAGAAGTTGGTGAGCAAATTGTACCCACGTCTGACAAATTCATTTTTGTACATTCCATTTAAGGTATCACAAATTGCAAATTGTTATTTGTTGCAGTTGACGATTCCTTAAATGGAATCTTTTTGTAAATGAGGGCCTCAGAAACAAAACATGATCTTATAGCCTTCTAATGCTGTTGACACAAAAGATAATGCTGACAATCTTATACCATAGATCCATGCTGAGGGCAAAAGAGTATAGAAAGTTTCATGACTAATCTTCAACGGAAAAAGCATCCAGAGGAAACTTTGGCCCCGTGGCTCTAGCAAACATATTGCTGGAAAGTGGAGGTATATATAATGTCAAGTACATAGCCTTGAGAGAAACTCTAAATGTTGAAGAAGCCTTAAAAGATGGTGAGGGTTTGTTTTTGATCCTGATGGAGCATACCAAACCTAGGTTCCTATAATGTTTGCTCAAGCGAATGAACAGTGACAAAGGAGAAGGCAGTGCAAGGCCAGTTTCAAAATTTATTTGGCTAAATGCAGACAGTCCTGGATCCATGCAGATCAAAAACAAAACTGCTATCCTCTCGTGCACCGAAATAAACTACTTCAGTTCTTCAGAGATAGCCTTTAAATGCTGCCTAAGAGGGGAAGTGGCATAAGAGTCAAATACCAGGTTGCTTGCAGCATCAGATTATTATCAGATATGGAAACTACACTGTTTCATTCCAGTAGTGCGGTACATGGAGTGTACCTTAAAGGAAAAAGTTAATTTTAGGAAGCTTGGCTGTCAAGTCGGTTTGAGCCATAAATCATGCAACAGGGGATTTAACTGACTTTAATGTAAGAAGACCATAAAGTCAAATCAAACATTTCTGTGTAAATGCCTTTCTCCTTCATTGGGCCATCCATTGTAGAGAAAAACATGTTTTCTTTACCTTGTCTTGCATTGCTAACAATCACCAACAATAAGAATTCCAGAATGTTATCACACCACAAAAATATATATATGGAACCTCAGTGACTTCGGGGAAACTTCAGACTACAGGAAAATTCACTTCCACTTGAAAATCACGGACGGCAGTTTGGTCCTTGTGGTAAAGTGAGATCACAGAGCAGACCTATTATCTTGTGGCCTTCATTACTTGGCCTATAAGTTGTCAGTAAGAAGCAAAATGTCCAGAAAATATTGGGGAGTTTCATTGACAGGGAAACACATGTTCAACGTCAGTCCACCACTTTGATAAAGGTTAGAATCTGGCCAGAAGTTTGCGGTAGATGATATTTGTTTGAACCATGCCAAACATATGTTCTGATTGTTAAAGTCTGTCTTTCACTGTGAGTAGCACTATGGGTAGTAAAACAAAACTTGTTCAGTCTTTGCTTATGAGTCAAGTTTGGGATTTTTTAGAACCTCTGCTAAGGTTCTGAGCGAAAGGCTGTTGTTTCAGGGTTGATACTAGGGGAAACTAGAAGCTGTAGTCTGCATATTGTCTCCATCCCAGAATCAGACTAGGAATCCTTGGTGACAAAGGTACATTGATTGTGAAATGAGACCTAAAGTTATCTCTGCCCACTGGTACTTTAGGAGCGCCTGAATGCTCAATTTAATAATATGACATATATTATTGTTTGTATTGTTTGATATCATTTTTATTATTACCTATAAACAAATGATAATGGTGGTGATGATGATGAGTGGATAACCACTTCCACAATGTTCAGTTGTATTGACACTGAAAATGTATTTGTAACTTTGAAAGTGTTAACATTTTTGATTGTCTTTCAAAATATTCAGACACGTCTGGTGGGTCTGGTAATTCAACCGTCCTTTCAGAAGACTTGTACTCTTTAAGTCCAGATTTAGTGCCCACCAGCTTCAAAACCAGCTGCATTCTTTACAAAGCCATCACAACCAGTAACCCTACTTATATTGCAGACAAGCCCATAATCTCTGATAACTCTTGGGACACCTGCATACAGGATACCCTCAGACGGCAAACTAAGAGGGTAAAAAAAAAAAAGACAATAACGAAGCAACAGTCCTTTTCCATCTATGCTCCCAGGATCTGGAACAACACCTCTGTATTCATCAAGAATGCACAAACGCTGCTACGTTTAAAAAAAAGAGTTGATGGCTATCCTCTTACACAATACATGACTAGTCTGTGGAAGAAATTGGGTTAGCAGGTGTGAGGGATGTAAGTCTTTCACAAGTAATAATTCTGCAATTGTCTCCTTGCTGGGAACCTTGTACCCGGTTCTGCACTTGACTCTCTGAGTAGCAAAACAGAACATTCTAATGTCTACTCAGGGGAAGGGGTGTGGGATAGTAACCACAGTTCGCTGGTATGCTACAACAACACTCAATAAATCATTGTCCAGTCAGTGCCTTTTCTAATAAAAGGGAAAAGTACTTTTATATCCATGTACTACTAAATATTGCACATTAATTTACAAATATTCACATCAAGTGGATGGAAATCAATTTGGTGACACCCTTCTATTGCATTACATCCTTCATAGGCGCTGAACCCCATAATCACAATCCCCCCTGTGTATACTAGGCACAATAGTATAATACAAGGGTGTGTCATTATCAGTTAAAGAGGCCTATTGGCTTTGTCAGGGTATCACCACACTTTTGAAAGCAGCAACGTGTTATATTTCACTGTTGCAGTACCATTGACATCAATGGAAACAGTTCCAGTATTATTTAACACAGCATTAAAGTCAATGGGAATAGTACCGCCATTCAACAGCATTCAGTGTACTGTGAAACCTTGTATTGTTTTGATCACCATTATTAATAAACCATTGAATTCAGAAAAAGTATTGTCCAAGGGTCTTTCTTCTGTGTTCAGTAGGCTGCTACTGCAGCTTTATGGCCAGCCAACAGGTGTACCTGCACTCCAAAGCTTATGAGCTCAAACTTCCAACTCATGCGTGCTTTTACCAGTGGAGAGCCTCTACTCGGGATCATGATACTCAGAATGACTCTTTAAGAAACGTTTTCTGAGGAATGACTACATGTCTGCAGCCCCCAAAACATGCTTTAGAATTGTTGGTTGTGCCCCTGCACTCCCTTTCCACTAGAGAAGAATATGCGAACTAGATAGACCTCGCTGAGACTTATGAGTGCTTCTTAGCCTGATTCATGACTAGCTTTCTGCTTTGGGGCAAGGAGAATTTCCGTAATTATGCAGCCCGCACCTCATTTCTTTTCTTTTTATTGTTGTAGTATAAGTGCCCCGGTAACACTCTAGGCACCCTTGTGCCTCTTTGTTTTTGTTTTTCCTCACGGGCAGCATGGGAAGCCCTCTCCAGCACTGCCAAGCTTGCTCCCCACATGGCCAAAAACCATCCAGTGTGAGCACAGGAGTTGGCATGCTGATTCCTCCACCCTTGTGGCAAGCAGACATTGTGCTGTCTGCTGTGCTTCCCCCATCTCCTCCTCCAGACACATTCAATTGGGGCAGAGGAGGCGCACCACATTGCTCCTAGGGTTCTAGCCTCCCCGGTAGCCATGTGTAGAGCTAGGTTGTGCTCATTTTGATTTCCTTTTCCTGGGACAATAGGGTCCCCAGAATGTCTTGCCTTCAATTAGGCCCTGTGAGATGGGGTCCAGGACCAGGGTTGGTTTGGGGAAAGAGCCCTACGCACACCTTTTTCCTATTGAAATTAAAGAAAAGAAGATTGCACTGATATCCGGGGGCTTGGTCCTCCCAGGTAGATTTTTTAAGAAAGCCAGAGAAGCGCCATGCGGGTTATTCTCGGCTAGGTCCCCCTGCTGGACCCATAGGGCCCATCTTGCTGTTTTTGGGCTCATTTTGCTCCTGCCACCATAAGCATTTTCTTCAAGTCTCTTGAACTCCAAAATGGTACCTTTTCTAGGTAGCTTGATTTTATAGCGACCCATGCCAAACTTGTCTGCCTGAAGTTCAAGTGCTGGCTCTTGCTGGTCGGGACCTCTTGACAGCTCCTCAGCTGCTAACAAGTAGAACAGCTTCCCTTCTACTCCCCAGGCCCCACTGCTTTCGCCGTCTTGTGGGGCACCTGTGTGTCTGCTGAGTCAGTGGTAACCTTCTTGATGGTGGTCTTCTGAAGGTCTAGTCCATGTCAGTCTCAGGGGGACACTCCATAGTCTGCTAGCAGGTCCATTCCCCGACTCTTCCTCAGAGGGCATAATGTGGCTAGCCCTTTGCCCTGGAAAGATCCATCCTAGCCATGCGGTTCAGCTGGATTCATAGTCTCTCAAGCTATCCTTGCAATGCCATCAGGTGGCTACGCTTTCCAGCCGTTGTTGCTCCCTGGTCTAGTGCCTTCTCATTTGTCTCTCTCTTATGCAGGTGATTCTAAGTGAGTTTGGAACGTTCTAGAATCCAGGCACCACTGGCCGGTCCCATGGTACCACTTCAGCACTCAGCCCCTGCAACAGCCCTTCTGCACAGCATTCTAGAACATTCCAATGTGGGGGCATATGTCTGTGAGTAGATCTTCCCTGAAACCATTAGCTGTGCCCCTAGCTGACACAAATGTCTGATGCCTTAACACGAAAACAAAACTTTAGAGTTCAAAGGGGAGCCCCTCTTGTGTTTGGCTCCAGAGATCTGGATCTCCTTCTTTGTTTCTGTGGGGGCAGGTACAGTATGACAAGCTAATTAATAGATGCAAGTTTCCTCCCCACTTCTTTCTTTCTCAGTAACTGGGTCAAGAACTGTTAATTGACCTGTTGTGTGGGGAGGCTTTGATCCTTCTGCTGGGCAGCAGAGTACTTGTCTTGATCCAGTAGTAGGGACAAAGGCCTGGAATCTGATTATGAGCTGAGCTACCTAAATATGACCATTCTTAAAGTGTCCTAAAGAGTGTAGATATAATGTAAGGGGCTGTGGATCTGCACTCGGGTGTATGTTTACTGTTGATTGATACCTTGCTGGACCCTGCAGGCCTAAGCTGGGGTCAAAGTGTCTTTAGAGCAGATTTCAACAATAATGTGTAATACAGCTTAAGCACCACAGCTCTTCAGTAAGCACTACAGAACTACACTCTGAATGTCCGCTCACATTATAGGGCCTGTCCCAGGTCAGTACCAATCCCTGAAGTCTCCCTTCTGTGACATTCTAACTGTGCACAGGTTCTAGGCTGCGCATGACAGTAGTCTCCCACATGCAGCCTGCACATGTGTGCTCACATGTTCATGTGTAACCAGCTGCTGCATCCTAATAGGCTGACACTGGCAGGTGAGCACGCTCAGTCCATTTACCATGAATTTACAGTGACTAAAACTCATGTAGTAAGTCTTATTAACTTTAAAGGCCAAAAACCTGGGTAGTCAGAAGCAAAAAATCCAGGGGAATTTATTGGGTGCAACCATCTTTACAACAGTCCATATCTCGGCCTCCTCTCTTATTGCATGTTGATTTTATGTTTGTGTTTGATGAGGCACATTGATCCACTGCCTTTTCGGCTGGGTTCACGCTTTCAAAATACTATATACATACATACCTAATAGTGGTGATGACAAATAGATACCAAATATTGGCTATGACAATAATTTTATCATAACTGTATGCATAATGTTGACTGACCATCTCTCTGCAAGGTTTTGACCACATCCAATGCTTCCTGAAGAAGAATGTGTTTGATACACACGCTCAGCATACTCCTGTCGTCTTTTGTTGGGTCCGGTGTTTTATGCAATATTTTTTCTTCAAAGAAGTCTTTCGAATCACGAGGTCGAGTGACACCGCCTCTCGGTGATTAAGGCGCATGGGCATTGACTCCATTGTTAGATTGTTTTCTCTCTGCCATTGGGTTCGGATGTGTGTGCCTCCGCTCTGTGTTTCGTCTCCGTTTCGACCTTCCGTTCTCTTTTCTGTCTCCTTCAACAGTATTGTTATCGTTCGCACTTTCTACATCCGCACTTTGTCGGAAAAACTCTGCTGGTATGACTCCATTCAACAGAAGCTCCTTCGGGACACCACCTTTCAGGAACCTAACTTCAACATCATTACTAGTTTTCCCTAAAATGCTCCCCTGGTAATGGAATGCATGCCCTTTTGGTTTTGTCACACAGACCAACATTTGGTGTGCAACTTGTGCCTGTCTCCACACTAGAATCCAGCTGCAACACGTGTAAGTCCTTCAGGTTGAAGAAAACACTCTGGGACCAAAGAGCTTGTCACCTCGAGATGTCTCATAGAGCCACTGATGACACTGTTGACGTTTTCGGTCCCAGGAGCTACCATCCGTTGAAGAACAGGAGGCCTTCTTGATCGACGAAACTCCGGCTCCGACCTTGATGTTGATCTACAGATGCAAAAACTTCCATTGGCTCAACCTGTGAGTACTGCAGCTCCTACCCCTGCCCTCCAAAACAAGCCGACCAAAAACCCGTCACCTTCCATGGTCGCAGAAACCGAGGCCCCCGGTCCTCCACTGCTGTCTGGCCATGGTCTGCACCGGAAAACGGCTTCAGACACCTTGCCCAGCACCAAAACCGTATGCCAAGCCAAAACCTTCAGCATTGACCTTTTCGGACCAAGACCAGCGTTCGGTGCTGGCCAGGCAGTCAACGTCCACCACCTCAATATCGACAGTGCCTCACTCCTCGAAGTTGAAATCTTTGGACCCGAAAACCTCGGAGCTGAACATTACAAAGACCACCGACTGGCTCTGGGTAGGAAGCCAGTCGGGGACAACAAAAAGGTAGATGATAGACTTGAGGTGCTCTGGGACATAGGTGCATCTTTGGTCCTTCTCTCCAGGGCCCAGGGCGACGGATGCAGGGTTGTCTTTAGGCATCAGGTTTTTATGTCCGAGAGCACTAGCGGTAAGGGGATCCTGCGTGTTGAGACTGCAGGCGGTGTCGGGGAGTCCGACAGGTGTGGACCCAGGGTGGTCTCGAACTCCTAGGAAATAGGACAGAAGCGGTTGTTGGCACCCGTGACCCACCTCAGCTAGGGTCAGGGGTCACAGATGCAGTGGTTACTATAGCTGTCGGATTTTCTCTCACTGCAAGCCTGTGGCAGAGGGGGCCTGCTTGCAGGGGCTACAGGCATTTCGGGAGAGCCCAAGATGGGTGAGCCCACACTTGACTGTCTCTGGGCAGCTGGCGACCCACGTTGGCACCATTGGTTGGCTTCACCTCGCATTGGTCACTTCTGGTGTTGGGTTCTTGGGGTTCCAACAGCTGCAGAGTATTTTCCTTGGAGTTTCTTGTTGCAGGGCAAGTCCGGTGCCCACGGGAGACTCTAGTCTTTATTTGAAGGCTGGACGAGTTGGCTTTTTGTGCAGGATCCTTCAAGGTCGGCAGGCAGTCCGGAAGGGTTGGTTCCAGGTCATCTGCTTCTTCTTTCCCTCCTTTGCACATGCACCTCTTCTTTGTCCAGGTCTTCTTAGGTTGTCGAAATCTGAATTCCAGGGTTCAAGGGTGCCACCTAAATACTAAATTTAGGAGTGCCACAGGGAGTGGCAAGTGGTAGCCAATGGGCTGCCCACCTTTAGGGTGACTACACCCTTCTGATGACCACCTCTGCTGGGAAGTGGGCATAACCCTAACCCTGGTGGCCTAATTCCTTCCATACAAGATGAAGGAATTTGAAAAGTTGTGTCCAGTTCAGCTGGTTCACCCTAGGTGTGGGACTGGCATGAAGGGGACACTCCTCTTAATTTAACAAATTTTCCCGCCTGTGCTGCTGATAAAAGTGGGAACAGGAAAGGGGTGTTGGTCATCTCCACCATCTGGAGAGACCTGTGACTCATTACAAAGGGGGCAGGACCTGTGTTCAGTACGTGCATTTAAAATGACTTCCCTTTGCCCTTTCTATGTCTCAGAATCGACCGAGACATAGCAGGGGCATATCTGCTCATGCTTATAGGCCCTCACATGTACCTGGATGCACCCAGCTTTAGGGGTGACTTACACCTGGCACATCCAGTGTTAGGGGACCTGGCACACAGGGTTGTACGACAGGTCTTTTTTTCAATTTAGCCTGCACCAACACACACAATCTGCAGTGGCAGCACTTTTGTGAGTTTGGTTAGGGGTCTCTGGGGGTGGCACAACTGGTGGTGCAGCCCTCAGGGACCTTCATAGGTACCCCAGGCACCAGGGATACCATTTATTAGGGACTTACAGTGGTAGCTAAAGAGTTTGCCAACTGTGCATACCAACTGTGCAGGTTTGGGGAAAGAGATATGTCACTAGGGGCTTGGTTAGCAAGGACCCAGTGCAGCAACAGTCATAGCCACATCAGAAACCAGGCAAAAATTGGGGGCTTACCATGTCAAAAAGGGTGCTTTCCTACACAGATGGATAGTAAAATGTATTCAAGCTTGCTATGCTAAGGCTAAAAGATCTTTACATGTTCCTCCCAGAGCACACTCTACTCTGAAAAATGGAGCAACCATGGCCTTTTAAAGAAATATTCCCATATCTGACATATTTAAGACAGCTACATGTCCACACCACACACCTTCACCAAACATTTCTGTGTGAATGTTTTAGCATGCCAGAAAGCCAATGCAAGTTGCTATGTACCCTTTTCCAAACCACTGGAACACCCATAGGTTAGCCACCGTGCCTGCTTTACAGTCTGTGCAGAGCAAGTGTATCTACGGCCACACATGCCATCGAACAGAATATGTTACTTACCGTGTAATCATCTGTTCGTGGCATGTAGTGCAGTACATTCAGATGCGCAACCCATCTCCTCAGATACCTGTGGTCGTTGCAGTCCGTGTGTTTACTATTTTCACTATGTATACATTTAGCATCGTCATCACATAACTAACACAAACTTTCAACTCTTTTCCTACCTGCCTGCCTGATAATCTAAGAATAGAGTTGATGCCCAAGCGCCTTATCACCAAGAGGAGGAGTCACTCAACCTTGTGACTCGAAAGACTTCTTCAAAGAAAACAACTTGCACAACTCTGGGGCCAGCGCTAGGTGGCAGGAGTATGCAGAGCTTGAGAATCTACATCAATACATGCCAAAAGCAGATGCTTACAGTGTAAGTAATATATTCCTTTCATGTAGTTAGCATGGGGCCCATGACCCCTAAAGCTTTATCAATAACATGCACCTGAGGTGACATGCTGCATAACAGTTTACCTGTTCTGTTTCAGTTGAAACAGATCATTTTCTTTAACGGAAGTAATTTCATTCTTAAGTTGGCTGCATTATTTCTGAAAGTTTCATCAAGTCGTGATTGCTGAGTAGCTGACAAGACCTGTCCCAGACGAAAGCTGTAGGAAAGTGCCCTTGGTCCCCCCCACTGTTTGCCACTTGTACTGGGGTTCTTCAACTGAAGGTGCACTGGGTTCCTGCTAACCAAGTCCCCAGTGCCAGTGCTCTTTCCCTAAAACAAGGTAAACTAATTGAATTGTGTACAGTCGCACACACTTTAGCACCCCTGTAAGTCCCTAGTAGATGGTACCCCCTGGCAAGGGTACTAAAGAGGGTCCCTAAGGGCTGCAGCATGTTTTGTGCCACCCTATTGGACCCCCACTACAAATTGCACACAGCCTGCCATTACAGACTGCGTGTCATGGTGCAAACCTTGAGTGAAAACACGACATGGCACACCCATTGTGTGCTATGTCTGAATTACTGTATACAATACATGTAAGTCACCCCTACAGCATGCGTTAGAGCCCGAAGGCAGGGCGCATTATATTTTATGTGAGGACATATCTGCATGAGCATCTATGCCCCTGTGATGTCTAATATTATTACTAGATTTTGCAAATGACCAGGGAAGCCATCTTAAGGTATGTACTGGGCACTGGCCATTACTGATTATCGAGCTACGTAATGGCTTCACTGAAACCTATGTTGTTTGGTATCAAACAACCCATCCTAATAAATCCATACTAATGCCCTAATTGGATTTAATATGACATGCACCCAGAGGGAACCTTAGCAGTGCCCCCTGAAAACCTATGAGTCCTCTAGTGTGCTGGCTGACTGGTATCGACCAGCCTGCCACCACAGATGAGTTTCTGCCCCTGCAGAGGTGAGAGTCCATTCTCTCAGAGGCCAGAAACAATGCCTGCTCCAGAGTAAGGTTTTATCACTTCCTCCAGCAGGATGGCTAGTGCATCTGCATCCCAAGACCAGAGACTTCAAACCCCCTACTGCCTTTAATATGCAATCCAGACTTTCTTCTGACATAGGAGAGGCCACCCCATGAGGCCTGTTTTACACCAGGACAGGAGGGAAATTAGCTATGCTAGGAGATGTGTTGCACTACCAGACTAGTCACACCCCTAAGCTGGGCAGCCTGATGTTCTCCACAAAGGAAGGTTTCCTACATCTTGTTTTTGGTGGACTTAAAAATTCTGGTACAGAGTTATGCCCACTCCCCCAACAAGTGGTCATATAGGGGGTGTAGTCAACCCAGGGGTAGATAGCCCATTGGCTACTATCCTACACTACCCTAAACACCCCTAAATCTAGTATTTAGGTGGCCCCCTGACACCAAGACCTTGGATTCGACTGACTAAAGAAGAAGGACCAAGAAGAGCCGACCAGCACGAGAACTGTGGACAGGTTTTGGACTTTTGGTGCCAAACCTTGCCTATCTGCTGCTGTCCCAACAATCGTCCGGATCCGACTCGTGCTGCAGCTGTACCTCTTCCAAAAGCCTAGGAAAGGTGCTAGCACTTCGCCAACCAGCCAGCATCTCCCTTGGGATGGAGTAGCCACACCCCTGCAACCACAGACTGCAACTTCCAGTTCACCAAACTGCTGACCACTGGGTCCACCTATGCAGCAGTTACCCAGGTCACCATGCTTCAGAAGGACAAACCTGTCTCCCCACCAGGTTTGGAGATGCTAAGCCTGCCAGGGGTCACTCTGCACCAATACCCAGGAGCAGTTGCAAGCACCAAGGCTTGTTTGTGACAGGACCAGACGCCACCACTGCTAGAGACAACCTGAACACCGAGGGACGATGGAAGCGACAAGGCTGACCACAAGTGTGGCCCTATTTGTTTTTCTTCCTCCCTCTGCAGCTCTAGGTAAGACCCGTGAGTGCCTTCGATGCACAGGACCAGCTGACTAAAACCCTCTGCTCCCGAGCTCCCAAGCTGGGGTCCATGAATATCGACTGTGTCCCCTTGCTCCCAGGACCATCCCGAACAGAGCCACCTGTTAGGAGCTCCCAGACGTGTCCCCAAGTCTCCTTCGGCAGGCTGTTTCTTGGTGACCACTTCACTAACTGTGCAGTGCGCAAAGCACTTGAACCGTCCTACACCTCTGCACCCTGATCCTTCAGTCTAGGTAAAACATAACTGCTAGTGGTTATTGTTACATTGGCCCCTTAGCACCCTAAGACCTAAAAGGGACCCCAAAATACCTTTGCAAATGCCTGTATGCAGCTCATTTTCTTTTTCCATTGAAAAGCATTACTTTATAAAAGCACATTTGTGATTTACTTACCTCAGTGTGCAAAGAAATGTTATGAAGAGTACTTACCTAACTCTGAAGATTTTTGGTGTCTAAAATAATATAAAAAGTGTTATTTTTCTAAAACTGGTCTCGAGTTTCTTCTTGAGTGTGTGTGTGTGTGTGTGTGTGTGTCAGTTAGTGATCCTGTGGATTCAACAAATGCTTAGCATAACTGGTCTCCCACACTACTACAAAGAGAGCATTTAGGGTTAGCACTTCAACCTCTGTCAGCCAATAAGGGTTGCCTGTACTATCTGCATAGTGTACCCCTACGTGTGGTACACTACATAGATAGCCAGTTTCCGAAGAAGGCTGCTTTCATTCAGAGAAGACTTAAGATCATTTTCCTCTGTTACAGGAAACAGGAGTGTTGCCTATTAGTAGGGCTGAAAATACAATGGGACTGCGTTGATAGGAGGGCATATTTTTCAGATGAAAGCTTGACAATGGACTACTTGTCGGTTATCAGGGACTAGCCGTACTAGCTTATCATCCTTGGAACCTCGGGACCTGGGGAACGGTGCATGCAGGGGGAGTAGAGGAGTTCTCGTCCACCTTTCGTGCCTCGCGAGCTATTATTGTCTGCATGTTGAACTGTAAAAATGGGGACTGCATCCTTTGTGCAGCCCGTGAAACTGATGCAGCCCATTTTGAAAATCATCATATTGCTATCTATCCAGACTATACCAATAAGGACTAGGGTCTAGGAAGGGCTTTCTGGAAGTGAAAGCCAAGCTACGGTCAGTGGGCCTTCCCTACCTGCTCTTATACCTGGCCCGGTTAAGACTCTTGTCTGAGGGCAAGTCCCACTTTTTTGACACACCAGAAGATGTCTGGAAGTGGTTGGACGTCTGGGACAAGGTGCCTAGGGAGAGAGCAGGCACGTGGCACTCCCAGGCCAGAACTGCACAAGGGGCTCATAGCCCAGATTGAAGGCCCATGTGGGAGTCTACATTGGATCGATCCCCGTCCCCCGGAGGAGAAAGCCCAATGCGAATTGTGATACAGGGAGATGGTATCCATGTGCCGCAGGATGCTGTATCTATTGCTAGGAGGTGGGGAGGGGGTTTCATCACAGGCCCCAGTACCTACTATGAACGTGGGTGACTCTGTTGTTAAAATGCAGCCTCCTGCAGTTATATTATGTTGAGACACTACTCTTTTTTTTTTTTTTTTTCTAGGTCGTATTACATTCTGATGTGTTAACTCTGTAATGCCTAATGTGAATAGATACTATGTGAGGGGCTGGGGATGCTTTTCCCACATATTGTGGTAGGCCATGGTTGTGGGACTAGGGGGTTAGGCTGTTGGACCTGATAGCGTGGATATTTCTGGATTTGCAGTATGAGTTTAAGTTGTTTTAGTATCTAGTCTGGATGGTTGGTGTTGAATTGTCCTGCGCTCTTGACAGTTATAGGGTGCATGTTATTTGCAGTGCCGGTGTGGAGCTGAGTACTTATTTGCACTGGCTGCAATCCTTCAGGGTGGCACGTGATGTGACCGATCCCCAGGAAAGGGCGTTGTAAGACTGCATGGCTGACTGTATGTTTATCTTACCTTGTAATGTTAGATGCCTGAGAAGTTACGCCAAGAGATACAGCATCCATTCATTCCTCAGTAGGCACAAGGTACATATAGCGTGCTTACAAGAGACCCACTTGTCAGTGGGGGAGTCACATAAACTAGGGAAGAAATTGAGAGGCCAATTGTTCTCAGCTGTATATTCCTCATATGCTAGAGGGGTTGCCTTTTGGATTGCACCGGAGTCCCATTTAAGCACACCTATAGCCAGGCAGACATTGAGAGGCGTTCTTTCCTACTCCAGGGTGTGCTAGATGGCAAGGATATTACGATCTTCAATGTATATGCTCCTACTATCGCCAGTGGGCACTTCTTTGAATGAATGCAGGGTCTCCTGGAGGGCAGTGTGGGAGCCCCGATGATCTAGGCACAAGATTATCATTGTTTCATTAGTGACGACATGGATCGCTGTCCACATAAGCAGGGTACTAAACCTTTGATGACCGTCTCCCTCAACGCGGTCATGCGCAACTTGGGTTTTAGTGATGGTTGGCGTGTGCTTCACCCTAGGGATCAGGAATACGCTTGTCAGTCCTGAACTCATGACACCTATAGTCACCTGGATCGCATATTGGTAGCTGATTTGGACTTAGAAAACTTTGTCAGAGTGACACACTGGAGACGGTTCCTCTCTGATCACACACCAGTGCTGCTTTGCATGCAGTGGGGCAATATAAGATGCTGTGTGAGAAACTGGCAAATGCCCCCGACAGTGTCCTAAAATCACAGATTTAAATTGCTGCATTTTAATTTTCTGGACTGTACTACCGTGAAGCCCATTCGTCTGAACAGAATTGACCCCTCCAAAGAGGCCATAGGTGCACGAAGCGGTGAGTTGGAGGCAAACTTCTTGCATCTAGCCTGGGACTGTGCTGGGATCCAGGGATTTTGGAGGGAAGTGATTCCTAGGACTACAAGAGCCACCAGAATAGTGATCCCTCTGACTCGATGGCTTGTCTCCTAGTTGTGGTTAAAAAAACACAAAGGGCAGAAACTGTTGTGCAGGGTCCCCAAACTTGCTGTCTTATTGGCCAAAAGGAGGGTAGCCATTGGCTTGATGGGAACCTAGGTCGTCAGTAATTAATGTGTGGCGGCAGAATCTCCTTGAATGGGAAGTGGCCGAGGAGACCCACACGCACCAAACTCGCACAGATGAAGGCGCTATGGATGCGAGTGCAGCATGGGGGCACCTCCTGGATAACTTTAACGATGCTCTGAAACTGGCTCCAGTGATGAGGGGTAAAATGTGATGGTCTCCGAGTTAATTCATTACTGAAATGTCAGCCAAGTGTGTATTGATGTATTTTTTACCATGTGCCTGATTTAATGACTTGATTTAAGTACTGCACTTGTGGTCTTACTGAGGGCCCCTGCCCTTAGTTGTAATTAAGATTTTTACTACTTCCAATGCCATGACGTGTTTATGGTACATCTCCTGCAATGTACTGGGTTGGGATCTTGCACTGCTCAAAGTTCAGTATGTGTTTAATGAAACTCAGTAAAATGAAGTTTTAAAACAAAGAAACTGAGGGTTATGTCTTTCTTTGCTAAATAGTTTTTGACATTAGTTTTATTAGTTTTCAAATACAGCTAAATATGGTTCATGTATAATACTGACTGCATGTATTGCAACATACGCTTAATATGATTTTCAGATGAACCCATTATCATGTTACACGTTATGAGCTAGGGCAAGTGACTAACATGATTGTGCAAAAGTGCATACATTGTGAATATTGGTAATCCATGCAGTTATGGGAACAAGAGAGCTACAGTAAGCCACAATGATATATTGTGTAATTGATTCCTGCTTAATCTGCTTTTTGTCTAGGTCATTGCTATGATTAAAGGACTGCAGGTGCTCATGGGAAGGATGGAGAGTGTTTTCAACCATGCTATCCGCCACACAATTTACGCTGCCCTTCAGGACTTTGCACAGGTCACTTTGCGAGAACCCCTACGGCAAGCCATAAAGAAGAAGAAAAATGTAATTCAGAGGTCAGTGTGTATATTTGTCTTGAATGGCATTTTCTTACATATCTATTAATTTCGAACCAGTATGTATCCATACAACCAGTCCACCAACTGAAAGTATATATCATTCAGAGAAATAAATGAAAGATCTTCCTTTGTTCCAGGTGTTAATAAGCCCTAGTTTGAATCCTATGTATGATCCTTCATTCTTCTTGGATAAAGAATCAATAATTATCCTATGAAAGTGTGTACATAGTTTTGTATAAAGATGAAAAGATACTTTGTATGATCTCTGTGTATATATGTATATATGTTCGATGGCATGTGTAGCTGCAGATACACATGCTATGCATACGTCTGCCATCTAGTGTTGGGCTTGGAGTGTTACAAGTTGTTTTTCTTCGAAGAAGTGTTTTTGAGTCACAGGATCGAGTGACTCCTCCTCTTTGGCTTCATTGCGCATGGGCATCGACTCCATGTTAGATTGTTTTCTTTCCGCCATCGGGTTCAGACGTGTTTCCTTTCGCTCCAATAGTTCGATTCGGAAAAGCTTGAAAACTCTTCATTTCTCGTCGGTATTGTTTCGATCGCGTTACACCTTCGATCGACACTTCCGTACTGTTGAAACAAACATCTTTATTCGCCCTTGGAGCACGCGCGTGCCCAACTCGGGCCTGGTCGGGCCGACCGCGTGGAAGCCTCATGGATTGGACTCCATTCCGATTCTGTCCTCGGTGCCACGCTAAATTCCCTTATACGGACCAACACATCATCTATAATCTCTGCCTTTCCCCCGACCATCTGGAAGAAAATTGCGAGGCCTGCAGATACTTCCGGTTGAAAAAGACACTCCGGGACAGAGGAGTACGGAGATTCGAGATGGCATCAAAAAGCACTGAACATCTCGACATCGAAGAGGAAGAAATCATGCAGACCGCAGTCTCCGTTCGAGGATCCGACTCCGACCAGGATTCTGAGGAGGATAGACCGGTCACGGCAGGACAGCACGTGAGTACGCCTGCCCCTGTGTCATCTAAGCCCAAACATACGGCCTAGGGGACACCACTGCTGGAAGGCCATGGCTCGACCCGAAAGAAAACGCTCAGTGACCAACCCACCAGCTCGGCACCGAAGAAGGCCATTCCTCCAAAGGCATCGGACTCGAGCCAAAGCTCCATCTCCGAACCGAGCAAACACCGCTCTTCGAGTCTGAATCTCGAAAATCATTTTTGGATCCGAGACCATCCTCAACCCCATCTTTTTCGATACCGAAGAAACCAGCTTCGGAGCCGAAAAAACTTAGTTATACTGAGGAGCATGGACTTTCAAAAGCACTTAGAGAAAGCCAAAAATCTACTGAGGAGGACTCCAGAATGCAACCAATCATGGAAGCAATGGATGAAAGGCAAGCCAGGATTCATGTCCATAAAGAAAGTGGCAGAATCTTAACTGCACCTCCTCCAAAACCAAAGAGGAAATTAGCCTTTCAGGAGGAATTGGACACTACACAGCCTCCATCTAAAGTGCCAAAAGCAAAGGAGAGACCTCCACCTCCTCAGTTTTCTCCTCCTCACTCTCCACATCTACATATCTCTCCTCCTATCAGTCCTACACCTATGCTGTCACCATCACACTCATGTGATTCGCAGCAGGACAATGTGGATCCTTGGGATCTTTATGATCCAGACCCCATTCCAGACAATAACCCAGATTGCTATCCCTCTAAGCCTTCACCACCAGAGGATAGTACAGGCTACACTCGAGCAATAGCTAGGGCGGCCACATATCATAATGTCACCATGCATACTGAGCCATTAGAGGATGATTTCTTATTTAATGCACACTCCTCCATGCATGCAACATATCAGTCGCTTCATGTGCTCCCTGGCATGCTAAAACATGCTGACCAAATATTTATCGAGCCTATAAAGGCAAAAATAATTACTCCTAGGGTGGAGAAAAAATATAAGCCACCTCCTTCTGATCCTGTCTATATTACCCAACAACTACCTCCAGACTCAGTAGTGGTAAGCACTGCCAGGAAGAGGGCAAACTCGCAGTCGTCAGGTGATGCACCCCGACCAGACAAAGAGAGTAGGAAGTTTGATGCTGCAGGGAAGAGGGTGGCATCTCAGGCAGCCAATCAATGGAGAATAGCCAATTCACAGGTGTTGTTGGCTAGATATGACAGGGCCCACTGGGACGAGATGAAAGATATAATCCAGCATCTCCCCAAAGAACAGCAAAAGAGGGCATAGCAGATAGTGGAGGAAGTGCAAGCCATCACTAACAATCAAATTAGGTCGGCCCTAGACTCTGCAGATACAACAGCCAGAACCATCAACACTGCTGTAACCATAAGGAGACATGCATGGCTCAGGTCCTCAGGATTCAAACCTGAAATCCAACAGGCAGTGTTGAATATGCCATTCAACCAAAAACAGCTTCACAGCCCAGAGGTCGACACTGCTATAGAAAAAATGCGGAAGGATTCAGACACCGCAAAAGCCATGGGTGCACTATACACCACACAATACAGGGGATCCTTTCGTAAACCCCATTTTAGAGGTGGATTTAGAGCCCAGACTGCAGAGGCATCCACATCACAGCCAAAGCCGGCCTACCAACCTCAATACCAACGAGGTGGTTTCAAAAGCACTTATAGAGGCCAGTACTCCAGAGGCAGGGGAAAATATCAAACACCAAAACAAGCCTCACAACAAAGTAAACAGTGACTTGTGCCATTCCTTTCCAATCCACACCTCCCCTGTGGGGGAAGACTGCAAAAGTTCCACAACAATTGGCTAAACATTACCACAGACAACTGGGTATTATCAATTATCCGCAATGGCTGTTGCCTAGAATTGAAACAAACTCCACCAAACATTCCACCAAAACCACACAGGCTGTCCACAGACCATATCACTCTGTTACAGGAAGAAGTCAAATCTCTATTACTCAAACAAGCAATAGAAGCCGTGCCACAAAATCAAGTAGGGACTGGAGTTTACTCACTGTATTTCCTCATTCCCAAAAAGAATGGCACCTTAAGGCCAATATTAGATCTCAGAACCGTCAATCTTTACATCCTGTCAGAACACTTTCATATGGTAAACCTACAAGATGTTATCCCACTACTTCAGCAACATGATTTCATGGCAACATTAGACCTCAAAGATGCGTTTTTTCACATACCATCCATCCTGCACACAGAAAATATATCAGGTTTGTCATTCAAGGAAAGCACTATCAGTTCAAAGTGTTACCCTTTGGAATACCAACAGCTCCAAGGGTATTCACAAAGTGCCCAGCGTTAGTCGCAGCCTACCTAAGAAGACAACACATACATGTCTTTCCATATCTAGACGATTGGCTAATAAAAATCAAACAGTCATACACAGTGTCAAAACCATGCGCATTATGTAATACAAACCCCGCACACGCTAGGGTTCTCAATAAACTACCAAAAGTCACTACTACAGCTTGCGCAAATACAACAGTATTTAGGGGGCACTAAATACTCAAAAAGCGGTTGCAGGTCCAAATTCGCAGAGAATACAAGTATCCCACAATATATTGGCACAAATACAGACAGGTCAACAGTATACTGTCAATTTTTTTCAGGAAAGTATTAGGTATGATGTCATCATGTATTGTAATTGTTCCAAATGCAAGACTAAACATGCGGCCCTTGCAACAGTGCCTTGCACAACAATGGTCACAAGCACAGGGTCAACTTCAAGATCTAGTGTTGATAGACCGCCAAACATACATGTCCCTTCAGTGGTGGAATTCCACAAATCTAAACAAAGGGCGGCCATTTCAAGACCTTGTGCCTCAGACCATAATTACAACAAATGCATCAATGATTGGCTGGGGAGCTCACCTCAACAATCACAACATTCAAAGACAATGGGATGCCCAACACAAACAGCTACACATAAATCACTTAAAGCTGTTAGCTGTCTTCCTAGCACTCAAAGCTTTTCAGCCTCTCCTTATTCACAAGAAGGTCCTGATCAATACAGACAACATGACCACCATGTATTACCTAAACAAACAAGGAGGGACACATTTGTCTGAACTCTCCCTCCTAACTCAAAAAATTTGGAAATGGGCAATACACAACCAAATTCACCTGGTAACACAATACATTCCAGGGATACACAACCAATTAGCGGATGATCTCAACAGAAATAATCAACAGACACACAAGTGGGAGATTCACCCTCAAGTACTTCAAAAATACTTTCAACAATGGGGAACACCAGACATAGAGCTGTTCGCCACTAGCGAAAACACAAAATGCCAAAACTTTGCATCCAGATACCCACAGATTGGTCGGATATTTGCTTACGATTTCCCCCCTCTCCCACTCATACCATTTCTAATCAACAAATTGCGTCAAAACACTACTAGACCTATCAGTAGTACCACACTCCAAACTCCCAAACAGACCAGATCTGTTGACACAAAACAAAGGGCAGATCAGGCACCCAAATCCCAACACACTCAATCTAGTGATTTGGCTCCTGAGGTCATAGAATTTGGGTACTTACAACTACCAACTGAATGTATGGAAGTAATTAAGCAAGCAAGAAAACCCACTACCAGACAGTGCTATGCTAACAAATGGAAAATATTTGTATATTACTGCCAATCTAAACAAATTGCCCCTCTTTCAGCATCAATACAAGATATTGTATGCTATTTACTTAATTTACAAAAATCAAATTTAGCGTTCTCTTCCATAAAAATACATCTCACTGCAATTTCCGCATATTTGCAAAATATACAGCACAGCTCTTTATTTAGAGTACCTGTTATCAAAGCCTTCATGGAAGGCTTAAAACGCATCATTCCACCCAGAACACCTCCTTTTCCTTTATGGAATTTAAACATATTTCTTATGCGACTTATGGGCCCACCATTTGAACCTATGCACTCATGTCAAATGCAATTCTTAACATGGAAGGTTGCCGTTCGATGGCATCTGTCGCTGTAGATACGCATGTTCTGCAATAGCTCGCCATCTGGTGTTGGGCCGGAGTGTTACAAGTTGTTTTTGTTCGAAGAAGTCTTTCGAGTCACGGGACCGAGTGACTCCTCCTTTTGTCTCCATTGCGCATGGGCGTCGACTCCATCTTCGATTGTTTTTTTTCCGCCATCGGGTTCGGACGTGTTCCTGTCGCTCCGAGTTTCGGAACGGAAAATTAGCTAATTTCGGAAGATTTTCGTCGGTATTGTTGCGTTCGGGATCGGCGTACTTAGATTTCACACCGCATCGAAGATCGAAGAGCTCCGGTGCCCTTCGGGGTAGTTTTTCGATCCTCCGTCGGGGCCTGGTCGGCCCGACCGCGTGCTGAAGAACGCCGATGGAACGGACCCCGTTTCGTTTCTGCCCCAAATGCCACAATAAATACCCCTACACAGACCAACACTTGGTCTGCAACCTGTGCCTGTCACCTGAGCACAGCGAAGACACCTGCGAGGCCTGTCGTGCGTTCCGGTCCCGAAAAACACTCCGAGACCGTCGAGCCAGAAGACTTCAAATGGCGTCCGCACCGACAGCCCAACGGGAGTTCGAGGAACAGGAAGAAGAAGGTACCTTCTCGTTCCAAGACTCAGACTCCGAAGGATTCGACGACACACAAACCGTGAGTAAGACGTCGAAAACCACACAAAGAAACATTTACAAGGCCCAGGGGACGCCACTGCCACCAGGCCATGGCTCCACCCATAAATTCGGTGACCGACCGTCGGCACCGAAAAAGGCCAAAACAGTGCCGAGATCGTCCGACTCCGGTCGAGACACCGGCACGCAGCCTTCTCGGGACCGAGAAAGTGCTGGAGACAAGCCTCGACACCGAGATGCCGGTGTGGACACGGCTCGACGCCGAGACAGCGGCACCGAAACAGATCGACGCCGAGAGGTTTCGGCCCCGAAAAGGAAAAAAGTCACCTCGGAGCCGAAAAAACACGCAGACAAAGTTTCGACGCCGAAACAAACTGCAAGCGACCCAGCTTCAGGCTCTTATACAGAAGAGCACTCGCTAACCTCCCAAATGCAAAAGCATAGGTTTGAGGAAGAGCTACAAGCAACTGATGTGGACCATACGCAAAAGCGTATCTTCATTCAGCAGGGGACAGGAAAAATAAGCACCCTTCCCCCCATTAGGAGAAAGAGAAGGTTGGAGTTCCAGACGGAGCAAGCACCACAACCAAAAGTGGTTAAAAGAATTACACCACCACCCTCTCCTCCGCCCGTGATTAACGTTTCACCAGCACAAACTCCATCTCACTCCCCAGCTCACACCACCATGAGCCAGGGTGACCAAGATCAGGACGCATGGGACCTATACGACGCCCCAGTGTCAGATAACAGCCCGGAGGCCTACCCTACAAAGCCATCTCCACCAGAAGACAGCACCGCGTACTCTCAGGTGGTGGCTAGAGCAGCACAATTTCATAACGTAAGCCTCCACTCAGAACAGGTCGAGGATGATTTCTTGTTCAACACACTCTCCTCCACCCACAGCTCCTACCAAAGCCTGCCTATGCTCCCTGGTATGCTCCGGCACGCAAAAGACATATTTAAGGAGCCGGTCAAAAGTAGGGCAATCACACCAAGGGTGGAAAAGAAGTATAAGCCGCCTCCTACGGACCCGGTTTTCATCACTACACAGCTGCCACCAGACTCTGTTGTTGTAGGAGCAGCTAGGAAAAGGGCCAACTCTCACACATCTGGAGATGCACCACCCCCAGATAAAGAAAGCCGCAAGTTCGATGCAGCTGGTAAAAGAGTCGCAGCACAAGCTGCAAACCAGTGGCGCATCGCGAACTCCCAGGCACTACTTGCGCGCTATGACAGAGCCCACTGGGACGAGATGCAACATCTCATTCAACATCTGCCCAAGGACTTCCAAAATAGGGCGAAACAAGTGGTTGAGGAGGGACAGACCATCTCCAACAACCAGATACGTTCCTCCATGGACGCTGCAGATACAGCTGCACGGACAATTAATACATCTGTAACTATCAGACGGCATGCATGGCTCCGAACGTCTGGATTTAAACCAGAGATTCAACAAGCAGTTCTCAATATGCCTTTTAATGAAAAAGAACTGTTCGGTCCAGAAGTGGACACAGCGATTGAGAAACTCAAAAAAGATACGGACACTGCCAAAGCCATGGGCGCACTCTACTCCCCGCAGAGCAGAGGGAATTACAGCACATTCCGTAAAACGCCCTTTCGAGGGGGGTTTCGGGGTCAAAGCACACAAGCCAGCACCTCACAAGCAACACCGTCCACTTACCAGGGACAGTATAGAGGAGGTTTTCGGGGACAATATAGAGGAGGGCAATTCCCTAGAAATAGAGGAAGATTTCAAAGCCCCAAAACCCCTACTACTAAACAATGACTCACATGTCACTCACCCCCTCCACACAACACCAGTGGGGGGAAGAATAGGTCATTATTACAAAGCATGGGAGGAAATCACTACAGACACTTGGGTTCTAGCAATTATCCAACATGGTTATTGCATAGAATTTCTACAATTCCCTCCAAACATACCACCAAAAGCACAAAATTTAACAACACACCATTCCAATCTCCTGGAGATAGAAGTGCAGGCACTATTGCAAAAGAATGCAATCGAATTAGTGCCAGACACACAAATAAACACAGGAGTTTACTCACTGTACTTTCTGATACCAAAGAAGGACGAAACGCTCAGACCAATCCTAGACCTCAGAGTAGTGAACACTTTCATCAAATCAGACCACTTCCACATGGTCACACTACAAGAAGTATTGCCATTGCTAAAACTACACGACTACATGGCAACTTTAGACCTCAAGGATGCTTATTTCCATATACCAATACACCCATCGCACAGGAAATACCTAAGGTTTGTATTCAAAGGAATACATTACCAATTCAAGGTACTGCCTTTCGGATTAACAACCGCACCAAGAGTCTTTACCAAATGTCTACCGGTAGTCGCTGCACACATAAGAAGGCAGCAAATACATGTGTTCCCATATTTGGACGACTGGCTAATCAAGGCCCATTCTTCATACAGTGCTCAAATCACACAAATCAGATCATACAAACCCTCTTCAAACTCGGGTTCACCGTCAATTTCACAAAATCCAAAATTCTGCCACGCAAGGTACAACAATACCTGGGAGCCATAATAGACACATCAAAGGGAGTAGCCACTCCAAGTCCACAAAGAATTCAAAATTTCAACACCATCATACAACGCATGTATCCAACACAAAAGATACAGGCAAAGATGGTATTACAACTCCTAGGCATGATGTCATCATGCATAGCCATTGTCCCAAACGCAAGACTGCACATGAGGCCCTTACAACAATGCCTAGCATCACAGTGGTCTCAAGCACAGGGTCACCTTCTAGATCTGGTGTTAATAGACCGCCAAACTTACCTCTCGCTTCTGTGGTGGAACAACATAAATTTAAACAAAGGGCGGCCTTTCCAAGACCCAGTGCCACAATACGTAATAACAACAGATGCTTCCATGACAGGGTGGGGAGCACACCTCGGTCAACACAGCATACAAGGACAATGGAACGTACATCAAACAAAACTGCATATCAATCACCTAGAACTTCTAGCAGTTTTTCAAGCACTAAAAGCTTTCCAACCAATAATAGTTCACAAATACATTCTCGTCAAAACAAACAACATGACAACAATGTATTATCTAAACAAGCAGGGAGGGACGCACTCCACGCAGTTAAGCCTGCTAGCACAAAAAATTTGGCATTGGGCAATTCACAACCAAATTCGCCTAATTGCACAGTTTATACCAGGGATACAAAATCAACTCGCAGACAATCTCTCTCGAGATCACCAACAGGTCCACGAATGGGAAATTCACCCCCAAATTCTGAACACTTATTTCAAACTCTGGGGAACACCTCAGATAGACTTGTTTGCAACAAGGGAGAACGCAAAATGCCAAAACTTCGCATCCAGGTACCCACACAAACAATCCCAAGGCAATGCCCTATGGATGAACTGGTCAGGGATATTTGCTTACGCTTTTCCTCCTCTCCCTCTCCTTCCTTACCTGGTAAACAAACTCAGTCAAAGCAAACTCAAACTCATATTGATAGCACCAACTTGGGCAAGGCAACCCTGGTACACAACGCTGCTAGACCTATCAGTGGTACCCTGCATCAAATTGCCCAACAGGCCAGATCTGTTGACACAGCACAACCAAAAGATCAGACACCCAGATCCAGCATCGCTGAATCTAGCAATCTGGCTCCTGAAATCCTAGAATTCGGGCACTTACAACTTACCCAAGAATGTATGGAAGTCATAAAACAAGCAAGAAGGCCATCCACCAGGCACTGCTATGCAAGTAAATGGAAGAGGTTTGTTTGCTACTGCCATATTAATCAAATACAACCATTACACACAACTCCAGAACATGTAGTGGGTTACTTGCTTCACTTACAAAAATCTAACCTAGCTTTCTCTTCCATTAAGATTCACCTTGCAGCAATATCTGCATACCTGCAGACTACCTATTCAACTTCCCTATATAAAATACCAGTCATTAAAGCATTCATGGAGGGCCTTAGGAGAATTATACCACCAAGAACACCACCTGTTCCTTCATGGAACCTAAATGTTGTCCTAACTAGACTTATGGGTCCACCTTTTGAACCCATGCACTCCTGCGACATACAGTTCCTAACCTGGAAGGTGGCATTTCTCATCGCCATTACTTCCCTGAGAAGAGTAAGCGAGATTCAGGCGTTTACTATACAAGAACCTTTTATACAACTACACAAAAATAAAGTCGTCCTAAGGACCAATCCTAAATTTTTGCCAAAGGTTATTTCACCGTTCCATCTAAATCAAACAGTGGAACTTCCAGTGTTCTTTCCACAGCCAGATACCGTAGCTGAAAGGGCACTACATACATTAGATGTCAAAAGAGCATTGATGTATTACATTGACAGAACAAAAAACATCAGAAAGACTAAACAACTCTTTATTGCATTTCAAAAACCTCACGCAGGAAACCCAATTTCAAAACAAGGTATAGCCAGATGGATAGTTAAATGCATCCAAATCTGCTACCTTAAAGCTAAACGACAGCTGCCCATTACACCAAGGGCACACTCAACCAGAAAGAAAGGTGCTACCATGGCCTTTCTAGGAAACATCCCAATGCAAGAAATATGTAAGGCAGCCACATGGTCTACGCCTCACACATTCACCAAGCACTACTGTGTAGACGTGTTATCCGCACAACAAGCCACAGTAGGTCAAGCCGTATTAAGAACATTATTTCAGACTACTTCCACTCCTACAGGCTGATCCACCGCTTTTGGGGAAATAACTGCTTACTAGTCTATGCAGAACATGCGTATCTACAGCGACAGATGCCATCGAACTGAAAATGTCACTTACCCAGTGTAGGAAGTTGGCTCTGTATGTGCTATTTCAAAGTAAGGAATAGCATGCACAGAGTCCAAGGGTTCCCCTTAGAGGTAAAATAGTGGTAAAAATAGATAATACTAATGCTCTATTTTGTGGTAGTGTGGTCGAGCAGTAGGCTTATCCAAGGAGTAGTGTTAAGCATTTGTTGTACATACACATAGACAATAAATGAGGTACACACACTCAGAGACAAATCCAGCCAATAGGTTTTTATATAGAAAAATATCTTTTCTTAGTTTATTTTAAGAACCACAGGTTCAAATTCTACATGTAATATCTCATTCGAAAGGTATTGCAGGTAAGTACTTTAGGAACTTCAAATCATCAAAATTGCATGTATACTTTTCAAGTTATTCACAAATAGCTGTTTTAAAAGTGGACACTTAGTGCAATTTTCACAGTTCCTAGGGGAGGTAAGTATTTGTTAGTTTTACCAGGTAAGTAAGACACTTACAGGGTTCAGTTCTTGGTCCAAGGTAGCCCACCGTTGGGGGTTCAGAGCAACCCCAAAGTCACCACACCAGCAGCTCAGGGCCGGTCAGGTGCAGAGTTCAAAGTGGTGCCCAAAACACATAGGCTAGAATGGAGAGAAGGGGGTGCCCCGGTTCCGGTCTGCTTGCAGGTAAGTACCCGCGTCTTCGGAGGGCAGACCAGGGGGGTTTTGTAGGGCACCGGGGGGGACACAAGCCCACACAGAAATTTCACCCTCAGCAGCGCGGGGGCGGCCGGGTGCAGTGTAGAAACAAGCGTCGGGTTTGTAATGGAAGTCAATGGGAGATCTAGGGATCTCTTCAGCGCTGCAGGCAGGCAAGGGGGGGGTTCCTCGGGGAAACCTCCACTTGGGCAAGGGAGAGGGACTCCTGGGGGTCACTCCTCCAGTGAAAGTCCGGTCCTTCAGGTCCTGGGGGCTGCGGGTGCAGGGTCTCTCCCAGGTGTCGGGACTTTGGTTTCAAAGAGTCGCGGTCAGGGGAAGCCTCGGGATTCCCTCTGCAGGCGGCGCTGTGGGGACTCAGGGGGGACAGGTTTTTGTACTCACAGTCTTAGAGTAGTCCGGGGGTCCCTCCTGAGGTGTTGGATCGCCACCAACCGAGTCGGGGTCGCCGGGTGCAGTGTTGCAAGTCTCACGCCTTTTGCGGGGAGCTTGCAGGGTTCTTTAAAGCTGCTGGAAACAAAGTTGCAGCTTTTCTTTGGAGCAGGTCCGCTGTCCTCGGGAGTTTCTTGTCTTTTCGAAGCAGGGGCAGTCCTCAGAGGATGTCGAGGTCGCTGGTCCCTTTGGAAGGCGTCGCTGGAGCAGGATCTTTGGAAGGCAGGAGACAGGCCGGTGAGTTTCTGGAGCCAAGGCAGTTGTCGTCTTCTGGTCTTCCTCTGCAGGGGTTTTTCAGCTAGGCAGTCCTTCTTCTTGTAGTTGCAGGAATCTAATTTTCTAGGGTTCAGGGTAGCCCTTAAATACTAAATTTAAGGGCGTGTTTAGGTCTGGGGGGTTAGTAGCCAATGGCTACTAGCCCTGAGGGTGGGTACACCCTCTTTGTGCCTCCTCCCAAGGGGAGGGGGTCACAATCCTAACCCTATTGGGGGAATCCTCCATCTGCAAGATGGAGGATTTCTAAAAGTCAGAGTCACCTCAGCTCAGGACACCTTAGGGGCTGTCCTGACTGGCCAGTGACTCCTCCTTGTTTTTCTCATTATTTTCTCCGGCCTTGCCGCCAAAAGTGGGGCCTGGCCGGAGGGGGCGGGCAACTCCACTAGCTGGAGTGTCCTGCTGGGTTGGCACAAAGGAGGTGAGCCTTTGAGGCTCACCGCCAGGTGTGACAATTCCTGCCTGGGGGAGGTGTTAGCATCTCCACCCAGTGCAGGCTTTGTTACTGGCCTCAGAGTGACAAAGGCACTCTCCCCATGGGGCCAGCAACATGTCTCGGTTTGTGGCAGGCTGCTAAAACTAGTCAGCCTACACAGATAGTCGGTTAAGTTTCAGGGGGCACCTCTAAGGTGCCCTCTGTGGTGTATTTTACAATAAAATGTACACTGGCATCAGTGTGCATTTATTGTGCTGAGAAGTTTGATACCAAACTTCCCAGTTTTCAGTGTAGCCATTATGGTGCTGTGGAGTTCGTGTTTGACAGACTCCCAGACCATATACTCTTATGGCTACCCTGCACTTACAATGTCTAAGGTTTTATTTAGACACTGTAGGGGTATCATGCTCATGCACTGGTACCCTCACCTATGGTATAGTGCACCCTGCCTTAGGGCTGTAAGGCCTGCTAGAGGGGTGTCTTACCTATACTGCATAGGCAGTGAGAGGCTGGCATGGCACCCTGAGGGGAGTGCCATGTCGACTTACTCGTTTTGTCCTCACTAGCACACACAAGCTGGCAAGCAGTGTGTCTGTGGTGAGTGAGAGGTCTCCAGGGTGGCATAAGACATGCTGCAGCCCTTAGAGACCTTCCTTGGCATCAGGGCCCTTGGTACTAGAAGTACCAGTTACAAGGGACTTATCTGGATGCCAGGGTCTGCCAATTGTGGATACAAAAGTACAGGTTGGGAAAGAACACTGGTGCTGGGGCCTGGTTAGCAGGCCTCAGCACACTTTCAATTGTAAACATAGCATCAGCAAAGGCAAAAAGTCAGGGGGCAACCATGCCAAGGAGGCATTTCCTTACACAACCCCCCCCCAAACGAAAGAGGATGAGACTAACCTTTCCCAAGAGAGTCTTCATTTTCTAAGTGGAAGAACCTGGAAAGGCCATCTGCATTGGCATGGGCAGTCCCAGGTCTGTGTTCCACTATAAAGTCCATTCCCTGTAGGGAGATGGACCACCTCAACAGTTTAGGATTTTCACCTTTCATTTGCATCAGCCATTTGAGAGGTCTGTGGTCAGTTTGAACTAGGAAGTGAGTCCCAAAGAGGTATGGTCTCAGCTTCTTCAGGGACCAAACCACAGCAAAGGCCTCCCTCTCAATGGCACTCCAACGCTGCTCCCTGGGGAGTAACCTCCTGCTAATGAAAGCAACAGGCTGGTCAAGGCCATCATCATTTGTTTGGGACAAAACTGCCCCTATCCCATGTTCAGAGGCATCAGTCTGCACAATGAACTGCTTAGAATAATCTGGAGCTTTGAGAACTGGTGCTGAGCACATTGCTTGTTTCAGGGTGTCAAAGGCCTGTTGGCAGTCCACAGTCCAGTTCACTTTCTTGGGCATTTTCTTGGAGGTGAGCTCAGTGAGGGCTGTCACAATGGATCCATATCCCTTCACAAACCTCCTGTAGTACCCAGTCAAGCCAAGGAATGCCCTGACTTGAGTCTGGGTTTTTGGAGCTACCCAGTCCAGAATAGTCTGGATCTTGGGTTGGAGTGGCTGAACTTGGCCTCCACCTACAAGGTGTCCCAAATAAACCACAGTTCCCTGCCCTATCTGGCATTTGGATGCCTTGATAGAGAGGCCTGCAGATTGCAGAGCCTTCAAAACCTTCCTCAGGTGGACCAGGTGATCCTGCCAGGTGGAGCTAAAGACAGCAATATCATCAAGATAAGCTGTGCTAAAGGACTCCAAGCCAGCAAGGACTTGATTCACCAACCTTTGGAAGGTGGCAGGGGCATTCTTTAAACCAAAGGGCATAACAGTAAACTGATAATGCCCATCAGGTGTGGAGAATGCTGTCTTTTCTTTTGCTCCAGGTGCCATTTTTATTTGCCAGTACCCTGCTGTCAAGTCAAAGGTACTTAGAAATTTGGCAGCACCTAATTTGTCAATGAGCTCATCAGCTCTTGGAATTGGATGGGCATCTGTCTTGGTGACAGAGTTGAGCCCTCTGTAGTCCACACAAAACCTCATCTCTTTCTTTCCATCTTTGGTGTGAGGTTTGGGGACTAAGACCACTGGGCTAGCCCAGGGGCTGTCAGAGCGCTCAATCACTCCCAATTCCAGCATCTTGTGGACTTCCATCTTGATGCTTTCCTTAACATGGTCAGACTGTCTGAAGATTTTGTTCTTGACAGGCATGCTGTCTCCTGTGTCCACATCATGGGTACACAGGTGTGTCTGACCAGGGGTTAGGGAGAAAAGCTCAGGAAACTGTTGTAGGACTCTCCTACAATCAGCCTGCTGTTGGCCAGAGAGGGTGTCTGAGTAGATCACTCCATCTACTGTGCCATCTTTTGGGTCTGATGACAGAAGATCAGGGAGAGGTTCACTCTCTGCCTCCTGATCCTCATCTGTTACCATTAACAGATTCACATCAGCCCTGTCATGGAAGAGCTTAAGGCGGTTCACATGGATCACCCTCTTGGGGCTCCTGCTTGTGCCCAGGTCCACCAGGTAGGTGACCTGACTCTTCCTCTCTAGCACTGGGTAAGGGCCACTCCATTTGTCCTGGAGTGCCCTGGGAGCCACAGGCTCCAGAACCCAGACTTTCTGCCCTGGTTGGAACTCAACCAGTGCAGCCTTTTGGTCATACCAAAACTTCTGGAGTTGTTGGCTGGCCTCAAGGTTTTTGGTTGCCTTTTCCATGTACTCTGCCATTCTAGAGCGAAGGCCAAGTACATAGTCCACTATGTCCTGTTTAGGCTCATGGAGAGGTCTCTCCCAGCCTTCTTTAACAAGGGCAAGTGGTCCCCTTACAGGATGACCAAACAGAAGTTCAAAGGGTGAGAACCCTACTCCCTTCTGTGGTACCTCCCTGTAAGCGAAAAGCAGACATGGCAGGAGGACATCCCATCTCCTTTTGAGTTTTTCTGGGAGCCCCATGATCATGCCCTTTAATGTCTTGTTGAATCTCTCAACTAAGCCATTAGTTTGTGGATGGTAAGGTGTAGTGAATTTATAAGTCACTCCACACTCATTCCACATGTGCTTTAGGTATGCTGACATGAAGTTGGTACCTCTGTCAGACACCACCTCCTTAGGGAAACCCACTCTGGTAAAGATACCAATGAGGGCCTTGGCTACTGCAGGGGCAGTAGTCGACCTAAGGGGAATAGCTTCAGGATACCTGGTAGCATGATCCACTACTACCAGGATATACATATTTCCTGAGGCTGTGGGAGGTTCTAGTGGACCAACTATGTCCACACCCACTCTTTCAAAGGGCACCCCCACCACTGGAAGTGGAATGAGGGGGGCCTTTGGATGCCCACCTGTCTTACCACTGGCTTGACAGGTGGGGCAGGAGAGGCAAAACTCCTTAACCATGTTGGACATATTGGGCCAGTAGAAGTGGTTGACTAACCTCTCCCACGTCTTGGTTTGTCCCAAATGTCCAGCAAGGGGAATGTCATGGGCCAATGTTAGGATGAACTCCCTGAACAGCTGAGGCACTACCACTCTCCTAGTGGCACCAGGTTTGGGGTCTCTGGCCTCAGTGTACAGGAGCCCATCTTCCCAATAGACCCTATGTGTTCCATTTTTCTTGCCTTTGGACTCTTCAGCAGCTTGCTGCCTAAGGCCTTCAAGAGAGGGACAGGTTTCTTGTCCCTTACACAGCTCCTCCCTTGAGGGTCCCCCTGGGCCTAAGAGCTCAACCTGATAAGGTTCAAGCTCCAAAGGCTCAGTTCCCTCAGAGGGCAGAACTTCTTCCTGAGAAGAGAGGTTCCCTTTCTTTTGCTGTGTTGCAGTTGGTTTCCCAACTGACTTTCCTGTTCTCTTGGTAGGCTGGGCCATTTTTCCAGACTCCAGCTCTACTTTTTCACCCTGTGCCTTGCACTGTGCTCTTGTTTTCACACACACCAGTTCAGGGATACCCAGCATTGCTGCATGGGTTTTTAGCTCTACCTCAGCCCATGCTGAGGACTCCAGGTCATTTCCAAGCAGACAGTCCACGGGGATATTTGAGGAGACCACCACCTGTTTCAGGCCATTGACCCCTCCCCATTCTAAAGTAACCATTGCCATGGGATGTACTTTTCTCTGATTGTCAGCGTTGGTGACTGTGTAAGTTTTTCCAGTCAGGTATTGGCCAGGGGAAACCAGTTTCTCTGTCACCATGGTGACACTGGCACCTGTATCCCTCAGGCCCTCTATTCTGGTCCCATTAATTAAGAGTTGCTGTCTGTATTTTTGCATGTTAGGCGGCCAGACAGCTAGTGTGGCTAAATCCACCCCACCCTCAGAAACTAGAGTAGCTTCAGTGTGGACCCTGATTTGCTCTGGGCACACTGTTGATCCCACTTGGAGACTAGCCATGCCAGTGTTACCTGGATGGGAGTTTGGAGTGGAACCTTTCTTGGGACAGACCTTGTCTCCAGTTTGGTGTCCATGCTGTTTACAGCTATGACACCAGGCCTTTTTGGGATCAAAGTTTTTACCCTTGTACCCATTGTTTTGTGAAGAGGCTCTGGGCCCACCCTCCTGTGCAGGTTTTTGGGGGCCTGTAGAAGACTCTTTACTATTTTTAGTTTTGGTTGTCTCATCACCCTTCTGCTGGGGAGTCTTTGTGACCCCTTTCTTTTGGTCACCCCCTGTTGAAGTCTTGGACACCCTTGTCTTGACCCAATGGTCCGCCTTCTTTCCCAATTCTTGGGGAGAAATTGGTCCTAGGTCTACCAGATGCTGATGCAGTTTATCATTGAAACAATTACTTAACAGGTGTTCTTTCACAAATAAATTGTACAGCCCATCATAATTATTTACACCACTGCCTTGAATCCAACCATCTAGTGTTTTCACTGAGTAGTCAACAAAGTCAACCCAGGTCTGGCTCGAGGATTTTTGAGCCCCCCTGAACCTAATCCTGTACTCCTCAGTGGAGAATCCAAAGCCCTCAATCAGGGTACCCTTCATGAGGTCATAAGATTCTGCATCTTTTCCAGAGAGTGTGAGGAGTCTATCCCTACACTTTCCAGTGAACATTTCCCAAAGGAGAGCACCCCAGTGAGATCTGTTCACTTTTCTGGTTACACAAGCCCTCTCAAAAGCTGTGAACCATTTGGTGATGTCATCACCATCTTCATATTTAGTTACAATCCCTTTGGGGATTTTCAACATGTCAGGAGAATCTCTGACCCTATTTATGTTGCTGCCACCATTGATGGGTCCTAGGCCCATCTCTTGTCTTTCCCTCTCTATGGCTAGGATCTGTCTTTCCAAAGCCAATCTTTTGGCCATCCTGGCTAACTGGATGTCCTCTTCACTGGGGTTATCCTCAGTGATTTCAGAGTTGTTGGTCCCTCCTGTGAGGGAACCAGCATCTCTGACTATTATTTGTGGAGTCAGGGCTTGAGAAGCCCTGCTCTCCCTAAGTAGGACTGGAGGGGGGGAATTTCCCTCCAAGTCACTATCTTCATCCTCTGAGTTGCCATCCTCAGAGGGGTTGGCCTTTTCAAACTCTGCCAAAAGCTCCTGGAGCTGTACTTTGGTAGGTTTGGGGCCCATTGCTATTTTCTTTAGTTTACAGAGTGACCTTAGCTCTCTCATCTGTAGATGGAGGTAAGGTGTGGTGTCGAGTTCCACCACATTCACATCTGTGCTAGACATTATGCTTCTAAAAGTTGGAATACTTTTTAAGAAACTAAAACTGGTTCTAGAATCTAATTCAAACTTTTAACAAACTTTTAAACTCTAAAAGAAATGCTAAACAGGATCTAACACAAGGCCCTAGCAGGTCTTTTAAGAATTTAGAAAACTTTTCAAATTGCAAAAATCAATTTCTAATGACAATTTTGGAATTTGTCGTGTGATCAGGTATTGGCTGAGTAGTCCAGCAAATGCAAAGTCTTGTACCCCACCGCTGATCCACCAATGTAGGAAGTTGGCTCTGTATGTGCTATTTCAAAGTAAGGAATAGCATGCACAGAGTCCAAGGGTTCCCCTTAGAGGTAAAATAGTGGTAAAAATAGATAATACTAATGCTCTATTTTGTGGTAGTGTGGTCGAGCAGTAGGCTTATCCAAGGAGTAGTGTTAAGCATTTGTTGTACATACACATAGACAATAAATGAGGTACACACACTCAGAGACAAATCCAGCCAATAGGTTTTTATATAGAAAAATATCTTTTCTTAGTTTATTTTAAGAACCACAGGTTCAAATTCTACATGTAATATCTCATTCGAAAGGTATTGCAGGTAAGTACTTTAGGAACTTCAAATCATCAAAATTGCATGTATACTTTTCAAGTTATTCACAAATAGCTGTTTTAAAAGTGGACACTTAGTGCAATTTTCACAGTTCCTAGGGGAGGTAAGTATTTGTTAGTTTTACCAGGTAAGTAAGACACTTACAGGGTTCAGTTCTTGGTCCAAGGTAGCCCACCGTTGGGGGTTCAGAGCAACCCCAAAGTCACCACACCAGCAGCTCAGGGCCGGTCAGGTGCAGAGTTCAAAGTGGTGCCCAAAACACATAGGCTAGAATGGAGAGAAGGGGGTGCCCCGGTTCCGGTCTGCTTGCAGGTAAGTACCCGCGTCTTCGGAGGGCAGACCAGGGGGGTTTTGTAGGGCACCGGGGGGGACACAAGCCCACACAGAAATTTCACCCTCAGCAGCGCGGGGGCGGCCGGGTGCAGTGTAGAAACAAGCGTCGGGTTTGTAATGGAAGTCAATGGGAGATCTAGGGATCTCTTCAGCGCTGCAGGCAGGCAAGGGGGGGGTTCCTCGGGGAAACCTCCACTTGGGCAAGGGAGAGGGACTCCTGGGGGTCACTCCTCCAGTGAAAGTCCGGTCCTTCAGGTCCTGGGGGCTGCGGGTGCAGGGTCTCTCCCAGGTGTCGGGACTTTGGTTTCAAAGAGTCGCGGTCAGGGGAAGCCTCGGGATTCCCTCTGCAGGCGGCGCTGTGGGGACTCAGGGGGGACAGGTTTTTGTACTCACAGTCTTAGAGTAGTCCGGGGGTCCCTCCTGAGGTGTTGGATCGCCACCAACCGAGTCGGGGTCGCCGGGTGCAGTGTTGCAAGTCTCACGCCTTTTGCGGGGAGCTTGCAGGGTTCTTTAAAGCTGCTGGAAACAAAGTTGCAGCTTTTCTTTGGAGCAGGTCCGCTGTCCTCGGGAGTTTCTTGTCTTTTCGAAGCAGGGGCAGTCCTCAGAGGATGTCGAGGTCGCTGGTCCCTTTGGAAGGCGTCGCTGGAGCAGGATCTTTGGAAGGCAGGAGACAGGCCGGTGAGTTTCTGGAGCCAAGGCAGTTGTCGTCTTCTGGTCTTCCTCTGCAGGGGTTTTTCAGCTAGGCAGTCCTTCTTCTTGTAGTTGCAGGAATCTAATTTTCTAGGGTTCAGGGTAGCCCTTAAATACTAAATTTAAGGGCGTGTTTAGGTCTGGGGGGTTAGTAGCCAATGGCTACTAGCCCTGAGGGTGGGTACACCCTCTTTGTGCCTCCTCCCAAGGGGAGGGGGTCACAATCCTAACCCTATTGGGGGAATCCTCCATCTGCAAGATGGAGGATTTCTAAAAGTCAGAGTCACCTCAGCTCAGGACACCTTAGGGGCTGTCCTGACTGGCCAGTGACTCCTCCTTGTTTTTCTCATTATTTTCTCCGGCCTTGCCGCCAAAAGTGGGGCCTGGCCGGAGGGGGCGGGCAACTCCACTAGCTGGAGTGTCCTGCTGGGTTGGCACAAAGGAGGTGAGCCTTTGAGGCTCACCGCCAGGTGTGACAATTCCTGCCTGGGGGAGGTGTTAGCATCTCCACCCAGTGCAGGCTTTGTTACTGGCCTCAGAGTGACAAAGGCACTCTCCCCATGGGGCCAGCAACATGTCTCGGTTTGTGGCAGGCTGCTAAAACTAGTCAGCCTACACAGATAGTCGGTTAAGTTTCAGGGGGCACCTCTAAGGTGCCCTCTGTGGTGTATTTTACAATAAAATGTACACTGGCATCAGTGTGCATTTATTGTGCTGAGAAGTTTGATACCAAACTTCCCAGTTTTCAGTGTAGCCATTATGGTGCTGTGGAGTTCGTGTTTGACAGACTCCCAGACCATATACTCTTATGGCTACCCTGCACTTACAATGTCTAAGGTTTTATTTAGACACTGTAGGGGTATCATGCTCATGCACTGGTACCCTCACCTATGGTATAGTGCACCCTGCCTTAGGGCTGTAAGGCCTGCTAGAGGGGTGTCTTACCTATACTGCATAGGCAGTGAGAGGCTGGCATGGCACCCTGAGGGGAGTGCCATGTCGACTTACTCGTTTTGTCCTCACTAGCACACACAAGCTGGCAAGCAGTGTGTCTGTGGTGAGTGAGAGGTCTCCAGGGTGGCATAAGACATGCTGCAGCCCTTAGAGACCTTCCTTGGCATCAGGGCCCTTGGTACTAGAAGTACCAGTTACAAGGGACTTATCTGGATGCCAGGGTCTGCCAATTGTGGATACAAAAGTACAGGTTGGGAAAGAACACTGGTGCTGGGGCCTGGTTAGCAGGCCTCAGCACACTTTCAATTGTAAACATAGCATCAGCAAAGGCAAAAAGTCAGGGGGCAACCATGCCAAGGAGGCATTTCCTTACACCCAGTGTACATCTGTTCGTGGCATCAGTCGCAGTAGATTCGCATGTGCCCACCCGCCTCCCCGGGAGCCTGTAGCAGTTTGGAAGTTACCTTCAATTATTTATATATGTATCATCTCAACCTTAAATAGGTGCATACTTAGTCACTCCATTGCATGGGCACTATTACTACAATTCAACTCCTACCTCACCCTCTGCGGGGAAAAACAATCGAAGATGGAGTCGACGCCCATGCGCAATGGAGACAAAAGGAGGAGTCACTCGGTCCCGTGACTCGAAAGACTTCTTCGAACAAAAACAACTTGTAACACTCCGGCCCAACACCAGATGGCGAGCTATTGCAGAACATGCGAATCTACTGCGACTGATGCCACGAACAGATGTACACTGGGTAAGTGACATTTTCATTCCTTGTTGCAATCACATCATTGCGAAGAGTTCGTGAAAGTTAAGCTTTCACTATTGAAGAACCGTTCATACAAGTACACAAACATAAAGTCGTACTACGAACTAACCCTAAATTTCTTCCTAAAGTAGTATCACCTTTTCATATCAATCAAACAGGTGAACTACCAGTCTTCTTCCCACAGCCAGATTCTGTGGCAGAAAGAGCTCTACAGACATTAGACATTAAAAGAGCTCTAATGTACTACATAGATAGAACAAAGCCATTCAGGAAAACTAAGCAGCTATTTGTAGCTTTTCAAAAACCTCATACTGGTAACCCCATTTCAAAACAAGGTTTAGCAAGATGGATAGTAAAATGTATCTAAACATGTTACCTTAAAGCTCAAAGACAACTCTTAGTTGCTCCTAAAGCACATTCCACAAGGAAGAAAGGTGCTACAATGGCCTTCTTAGGAAATATACCAATGGCTGAAATATGTAAAGCAGCTACTTGGTCAACACCACATACATTTACTAAACATTATTGTGTAGATATTTTAGCAGCACAGCAAGCCACAGTAGGTCAAGCTGTACTAAGAACATAATTTCAAACAACTTCAACTCCTACAGGCTAACCACCGCTTTTATGGGAGGAATAACTGCTTTCTAGTCTATGCATAGCATGTGTATCTGCAGCTACACATGCCAAAAACGGAAAATGTCACTTACCCAGTGTACATCTTTTCGTGGCATGTTCCGTTGCAGATTCACATGCACCCTCCCACCTCCCCAGAGACCTGTAGCAGTTTAAGTTAAACAAACACTTGTACATATGTATATTTATTCCCTTAGCCTGGACATCTCTTTTCTTTATACTCTATCACTCCTACCTTACCCTCTGTGGGAAAACAATCTAACATGGAGTCGATGCCCATGCGCAATGGAGCCGAAGAGGAGTCGTCACTCAATCCCGTGACTCAAACACTTCTTCGAAGAAAAACAACTTGTAACACTCTGAGCCCAACACTAGATGGCAGGCATATGCATAGCATGTAAATCTGCAGCGGAACATGCCACGAACAAATGTACACTGGGTAAGTGACATTTTCCATATCTATCTATCTATCTATCTATCTATTCGATGGCTGGTCATGGTTGCATATTTAAACATTATCTGAACTGGGACCATTGGTCTTTCACTTTAGGCAAAGTGCTCATCCGAAGCATGACTTCTAGTCATGAAGCCTAATTGAAACGAGAAAGAGTGGGTCTCCCTCTTAATTCAGATAAACATCTCTGCTATTAAAGTTGCTGTCCTTCTGCCTCCATCTGCTCCAACAACTGTAGTCATTTTCCGTTAGGTATGCATCTGCTGTAAGGCTAATGTAAATTTTATTTAGCACTTTCATAGCTGTGTTTTGTATGACATCTCATTTCGTATTAGTTTAATGTTAATATTTGTAATTTGGTAAGCTCAGCAACACCGTACAATATTATTGTGAACATAATGGAGTCTCTGCTTTTAAATTCACTTACACAGAAATGGCTTGGGACGCCAAGATGGCGGTCGCATTCTGTGAGTGATTCAGACCCCACCATCATTCGCTGCCATCCGCGTCACTGCCTGGTACCAAACGTAACCGGTGCACCACCTCTGGTTCCCCCCTTTAACACTACTATGCTGCAGATGAGACCGCTTTGATCGCAGCTGTGGAGTTGAGGGTGAAGGAGGTGGCCGCTGATAGCGCAATCTTACTTAAGATGGCAGCCGCCCTTGAACGCTAAGGCTCTGATTGCTGCGGCCATACCCCGGCATTGTTCTATACCTACCGCTCTTGTCAGCCTTCCTGCTCTGCCTGACTGCTGCACCTGGGGTGAGGGACCTGCTGGGGGGGGTCGTTTTCCGGAGTGCAGCCTTTCAAGCCCTGTTGCACTGGCACACCCGCTTCGGATCTGTGGTGGAATCTGGATCGCCAGTACGACCCATGAAGCAAACTCCTACCTGATATGAGTGGCATTTCCGTCTGAGCCATGGCGGTGATGTCCCCGCCTGCCTGTGCATCGCTCCACACAACTGGAGATCCAGAGTGGGAATGGTGATTGACCTGCATTAACGCTCTTGTTACACAGCCCAACTCTGCTGGTGACTCTGGCCTGATGTGAGCCTCGTGCCTCCAGTTGACGGCCTGTAATTCACTCCTTCCTTGCACCCGAGGATTGCCAAATGGGGGTTGCTGCTCTCCTCTTCCTCCCCTTCCCCCATAAGACTGAAAGTGAGCATTACTGGAGGGGTGGCAGAATGCGGGGTGTAGGAAAATGGCTCCTTGTTGCAGTTACCCCCTCCACTTTTTGCCTGATATTGATGCTGACTTGACTGAGAGTGTGCTGGGACCCTGCTAACCAGGCCCCAGCACCAGTGTTCTTTCACTAAAAATGTACCATTGTTTCCACAATTGGCACACAGATAAGTCCCTTGTAAAAGGTACCAGTGATACCAAGGGCCCTGTGACCACGGAAGGTGTTGTGCCACCCTAAGGGACCCCTCACCTAACACACGCACACTGCTATTGCAGATTGTGTGTGTTGGTGGGGGGGAAGGCAAAGTCGACATGGCATCCCCCTCAGGGTGCCATGCCCACAAAACACTGCCTGTGGCATAGATAAGTCACCCCCTAAGGCAGCTTGCACTGCACCACAGGTGAGGGCATCGCTGCATGAGCAATATGCCCCTACAGTGTCCAAGTCCATTCTTAGACATTGTAAGTACAGTGTGGCCATATTAAGTATATGCTCTGGGAGTTTGTCAAAACGAACTCCTCAGTTCCATAAATGCTACACTGAATATTGGGAAGTTTGGTATCAAACTTCTCAGAATAATAACCCCACACTGATGCCAGTGTTGGATTTATTAAAAATGCACTCAGAGGACATCTTTGAGATGCCCCCTGTATTTTACACAATCCTTCAGTGCAGGACTGACTGGTCTGTGCCAGCCTGCCGCTGGGAGACTAGTTTCTGAACCCCTGGAGTGAGAGCCTTTTTGCTCTCTGGGTCCAGAAACAAAGCCTGCACTGGGTGGAGGTGCTTCACACCTCCCCCATGAAGGAACTGTAACACCTAGCAGTAAGCCTCAAAGGCTCAGACTTCATGTTACAATGCCCCAGGGCACCCCAGCTAAAAAGATGCCCGCCCCTGGACACAGCCCCACTTTTGGCAGAAAGTCCAGAGGAGATAATGAGGAGGTGTCACCCTCCTCAGCCATGTCCTCCCCTATGGTGACCAGAGCTGAAGTTACCCCCTCCTTGGAAAATCCTCCATCTTGCTTTGGAGGATTTAGCCCAATAGGAATAGGGTTATTCCCCCCCTCCCCAAAGGGAGGAGGCAAAAGGAGGGTGTAGCCCTCCAACCCTAACCCACCCCTCAATTCAGAATTTAGGGGCGACCCTGAACCCAGGATTTTAGATTCCTGATGACCTACAAAGAAGAAGGGCTGCTGACCTGAAAACCCCGCAGAGAAGAAGGAAGATGACAACTACTTTGGTCCCAGCCCTACTGGCCTGTCTCCTGATTCAAAAAACCTGTACCAGCGACACATCCTGCGGGCCCAACCACCTGTGCCAACTCAGAGGACTGCTCTGCTACTACAAAGGACCAAGAACTCCCAAGGATAGCGAAACTGTCTACGTCAAGCAAGAAGAAACCATCTTTAAAGGGACTCTGACCTCACACCAGAAGGGTGAGTCCCCACCACTCTGCACCCGACGCCCCTGGCCCATGTCCAGAGAAACCAATGCCCCAGAGAGGATCCCCAGGTGACTCTGACGACGTGTCCACCCTGGGCTAACCTCTCTGCACCCCCACGACAACACCTGCAGAGGGAATCCCAAGGACCCCCCTTGACTGCGACTGCCTGGAAAGAAGAAACCCGACACCTGGAAAAAGCACTGCACCCGCAGCCCCCAGACTCGTGAAGAACCATCCACCGGTGCAGCAGTGACCAGCAGGCGGCCCTAACCCTTGCGCAGTCAGTGGCTGGCCCGAGAAGCCCCCCTGTGCCCTGCCTGCAATGTCTGAGTGACCCCCAGGTCCCTCCATAGATTTCAATTACAAACCCAGCGCCATGTTTGCCCACGGTACCCGGCCACCCCTGTGCCACTGAGGGTGTGCTTTGTGTGTTTTCTTTGGACCCCCGCGCTCTCCTAAACCCCTCTGGTCTGCTCCCCAAAGATGCAGGTACTTATGTGCCAGCAGACTAGAACCGGAGCACCCCCTGCCTCCATAGGCACCTATGTTATTTGGGCCCTTCTTTGACCTCTGCACCTGACTGGCCCTGTGTTGTGGGTGCTGGGTTTTTCGGGTTAACTTGAACCCCCAACGGTGGGCTGCCTAGGCCCTGGAGTCTGAACTTGTAAGTGCTTTACTTACCACATTAACCTAACTGTACTTACCTCCCCCAGGAACTGTTGAATTTTGTAGTGTCCACTTTTAAAATAGCTTATTGCCATTTTATGCCAAACTGTGTACATTACTGTTTTGATTCAAAGTCCTATCTATATCTACCTTACATTTAATGTACTTACCTGCAATTTGAATCTTGTGGTTCTAAAATAAATTAAGAAAATAATATTTTTCTATATGAAAACCTATTGGGCTGGAGTTAAGTCATTGAGTGTGTATTCTCATTTATTGCCTGTGTGTGTACAACAAATGCTTTACACTACCCTCTGATAAGCCTAACTGCTCGACCACACTACCACAAATATAGCATTAGTATTATCTGTTATTGCCTCTGTCAAGCCTCTTGGGGAATCCCTGGACTCTGTGCACACTATATCTCCAGCATCCTACAAGGGGTAACCATGGCTTTACACTGCAATGTCTGCTTCCTTATCCATCTTGCTACTCAGCGGAGCCGCCATAAGTTCTCACTCATTTGTTGATTAGATGAACTTGCCCTCTCACATAACCTCCCTGGTGGGCGCAACATTGAACTAAGGCCGCCTGTTGTCCCCTGTCTCTTCTGACCCTAGCACTTAGTCTATGCCTGCCTTTCTTGGCACCTCTGGAATTGCCCCAGCATGAACACCGGAGTGAACCTATGTTACACGTGGCTCTGTGGGGTCATCAATGCTCACAGCAGCTTGTGAGCTTTGTGAACCTATACAAGCCTGCTGACCTATGAGTTGCCTTCTGAATTGTTTTCCTCGATCACTGCCTGTTGTTACTTTTGTGAGAACTATTCTCATCTCCTCTTGTCACTCAGCGGCCTGCTCTCTTCTGCGAACGGGCACAACCCACCTTATGGATCTCCTTTGCTGCTCTCAAGCCCCGTTGCACTGGTATGCCTGGCTTTCGCTATCTTGGTATTACTGTAGGTCTTGACCCGTCCCTGACCTGGTCCCTTAACGTTATGCCACTAGTCCGCAGGGTCAGATTGAACATTGAGAAAAGGCAATCACTGCCACTAAATGTCATGAGGTGAGTTGCTTTATGTAAAATGATGATTATACCCCATTTCCATAATTTTTTCCAAAACTCTCCTATTACAATCCCATGCCATTGGTTAAGGGAAATGGACTTGATGGTCGGTGCCTTCCTTAGGCACAGTAGCAGATGCCATTTGGCCTGGAGCACTTAACAATGTACCTCCTTTCAAGGAGTAAGACTGAACATGTCTAACTTATACTACTATTATTTAGCATCCCAAATCCTAGTCATTAACGACTGGTTCACCAGGGGTTGGTCGGACCTAGCTTACAAACTAGAACTTAGTGTTCGATGGCATATGTCGCTGCAGATACACATGTTTAGCACAGTCCGCTGCCTGGTGTTGGGCTCGGAGTATTACAAGTTGTTTTTCTTCGAAGAAGTCTTTTTTGGTCTCACGGGACCGAAGGACTCCTCCCTCTTCGGCTCCATTGCGCATGGGCGTCGACTCCATCTTAGATTGTTTTTTTCCGCTGTCTGGTTCGGACGTATTCCTTTTCGCTCCGTGTTTCGGTTCGGAAAGTTAGTCAGAATCTCGGAAGAAAGCGTCGGTATTGTTCCGTTCGGTATCGGGATAGTTAGGTACATCGACACCGATCATCGGAAGACTTTGGGGTAGCTTCGATCCCCCATCGGGGCCTGGTCGGCCCGACCGCGTGCGACATCGAAGCCGATGGAACGGACCCCGTTCCGTTTCTGCCAAAAATGTCACAGTAAGTATCCTTATACAGATCAGCACTTGGTCTGTAACTTGTGCTTGTCCCCCGAGCACAAGGAGGATACCTGTGAGGCCTGTCGAGCCTTCCGGTCCAGAAAAACACTCCGGGACCGAAGAGCCAGGCGTCTACAAATGGCGTCCACGCCGACAAAACAACGTTTCGACGACGAAGAGGAAACATTCTCGGTTCCGGACTCAGAATCCGGAGACTCCGACATCGAACAACAACATCAAACAGTGAGTAAGACGTCGAAAATAAAAACCATCGAAAAAACAAAAGCCCAGGGGACGCCACTGCCGACAGGCCATGGCTCGACCCATAAAACCGGCGACCCGTCGAAGGCGCCGAAAAAGGGCACGCCCATAGCGAAGACACCCGACTCCGGTCGAGGGACCGCCATGGAGCAACCTCGGAGCCGAGATAGCGGCTCCGAGAAGCAAAAACAAGATGCCGTCACCGAAAAACATCGGCACCGAGACACACTGCCGAAAGCCACAAAAATTCTGTCGGTACCGAAACCGAAAAAAGATTCTCTCTCAGCGCCGAAAAGTTCCACACCTCCTTCCTACACAGAGGAACAAGGAATAAGTGGCCAGATGCACAGATTTGGACAAGAGCTCCAAAGTGTAGAATCAGACTACACACAAAAGAGACTGTACATCCAGCAAGACACAGGGAAGATATCAACCCTTCCCCCAATAATGAGAAAAAGAAGGATCGGATTTCTCAAGGATGACGCACAACCACAAGCCAAAGTGGTTAAAAAAGTCACGCCTCCGCCCTCTCCACCACAACAGGCATCGCCGGCACAAACACCGCCACAAATGCACTCACCAGCGCAAACTACCATAAGTCAAGATAATCAGGATCAAGACGCTTGGGACCTATATGACACCCCAGTGCCGGACAATGATCCCGATTCATACCCCACAAAGCCGTCACCGCCAGAGGACAGTACCTCATACTCGCAACTGGTGGCTAGGGCAGCAGAATTCCACAATGTCCAACTGCATTCCGATCCTATAGAAGATGATTTTTTATTTAACACCCTCTCGGCTACACATAGCCAATATCAATGTCTCCCAATGCTACCAGGGATGTTACGGCACGCAAAACAAATTTTTGAAGAGCCCGTAAAATCAAGAGCCATCACCCCAAGGGTGGATAAGAAAAGAAACCACCACCCACAGACCCAGTGTTTATTACTTCGCAGTTACCACCTGACTCCGTAGTAGTAGGGGCCGTTCGCAAAAGAGCAAATTCCCATACATCTGGCGACGCCCCACCTCCGGACAAAGAAAGCCGAAAATTTGATGCGGCAGGAAAAAGAGTAGCATCACAGGCAGCCAACCAGTGGCGCATCGCAAATTCTCAAGCGCTGCTGGCCCGATATGACCGCGCACACTGGGATGAGATGCAACTTCTCATAGACCATCTTCCCCAGGAATACCAAAAAAGGGCGCAGCAAATAGTTGAAGAGGGACAAACGATCTCAAACAATCAAATCCGCTCTTCAATGGACGCAGCCGATACTGCAGCGAGAACAGTCAACACTGCTGTCACCATAAGGAGACACGCTTGGCTCCGCACTTCAGGCTTCAAACCTGAAATCCAGCAGGCTGTCCTTAATATGCCCTTCAACGAGAAACAACTTTTTGGCCCTGAAGTGGACACAGCCATTGAAAAACTTAAAAAGGACACAGACACGGCCAAAGCCATGGGCGCACTCTACTCCCCGCAGAGCAGAGGCTCTTTTAGAAAAACTCCATTTAGAGGGGGGTTTCGTGACCAACCCACAGACACCACCAGCCAACAAACAAGAACCACACCATATCAGGGTTCATTCCAAAGGGGAGGTTTCAGGGGATATAGAGGGGGTCAATTCCCAAGGAGTAGGGGAAGATTCCAGACTCCAAAAACACCTCCACCTAAACAGTGACTTTCAAGTCACACAACCCCTTCACTCAACACCAGTGGGGGGAAGATTAAGCCAATTCTACCAATCTTGGCAGCAGATTACAACAGACAATTGGGTATTAGCAATAATCCAACATGGCTATTGCATAGAATTCCACAAATTCCCACCAAACATCCCTCCAAAAACACGCAAAATGTCACCACAACATTTAGAACTTTTAGGACTAGAAGTTCAAGCACTACTGCAAAAGGATGCAATAGAGTTAGTACCAGTACAACAAAAAAACACAGGAGTTTACTCCCTGTACTTTCTAATTCCAAAAAAAGACAAAACATTAAGACCAATATTAGATCTCAGGACACTAAATACCTACATCATATCGGAACACTTTCACATGGTCACACTACAAGACATCATTCCACTGCTCAAACAGCAAGATTACATGACCACATTAGACCTAAAAGATGCGTACTTTCATATACCGATACACCCTTCTCACAGAAAGTACCTAAGGTTCGTATTCAAAGGAATACATTACCAATTCAAGGTGTTGCCATTCGGAATAACAACTGCACCAAGAGTATTCACAAAATGTCTAGCAGTAGTAGCAGCACATATCAGAAGACAACAAATACATGTGTTTCCTTACCTAGACGATTGGCTAATCAAGACCAACACAGTAAGAAAGTGCACAAACAACACCACATATGTCATACAAACCCTTCACAAACTGGGTTTCTCCATCAACTATACAAAGTCACACCTCGAACCGTGTCAGACACAACAATATCTAGGGGCAACCATCAACACATCAAAAGGAATTGCCACTCCAAGTCCACAAAGAGTTCAAGCATTCCACAAGGTAATAAGTGCTATGTTTCCAAACCAAAAGATACAAGCAAAATTTGTGCTAAAACTTATAGGCATGATGTCATCATGCATAGCCATTGTCCCAAACGCAAGACTACACATGCGACCCTTACAACAGTGCCTAGCATCACAATGGTCACAAGCACAGGGTCAACTTCTAGATCTGGTGTTGGTAGACCGCCAAACATACCTCTCGCTTCTATGGTGGAACAGCAACAATTTAAACAAAGGGCGGACATTTCAGGACCCAGTGCCTCAATACGTTATAACAACAGATGCTTCCATGACAGGGTGGGGAGCACACCTCAATCACCACAGCATTCAAGGACAATGGGACGTACACCAAACAAAATTTCATATAAATTACCTAGAACTGTTAGCAGTATTTCTAGCGTTAAAAGCCTTTCAACCCATAATAACACACAAATACATTCTTGTCAAAACAGACAACATGACAACAATGTATTATTTAAACAAACAAGGAGGAACACACTCAACACAATTGTGTCTCCTAACACAAAAAATATGGCAGTGGGCGATTCACAACCACATTCGCCTAATAGCACAATTTATTCCAGGGATCCAAAACCAACTAGCAGACAACCTTTCGCGAGATCACCAACAAGTCCACGAATGGGAAATTCACCCCCAAGTTCTGAACAAGTACTTTCAAATTTGGGGAACACCCCAGATAGATTTGTTCGCAACAAAAGAAAACGCAAAATGCCAAAACTTCGCATCCAGGTACCCACACCGCGAATCACAAGGCAATGCTCTATGGATGAGTTGGTCAGGGATATTTGCATACGCTTTTCCCCCTCTCCCTCTCCTTCCATATCTAGTAAACAAATTGAGTCAAAACCAACTCAAACTCATACTGATAGCACCCACATGGGCAAAACAACCTTGGTATACAACTCTACCAGACCTTTCACTAGTACCGCATGTCAAACTACCCAACAGACCAGATCTGTTAACACAACACAAACAACAGATCAGGCATCCAAACCCAGCATCATTGAATCTAGCAATTTGGCTCCTGAAATCCTAGAATTCGGACACTTAGACCTCACACAAGAATGTATGGAGGTCATAAAACAAGCTAGAAAAGCTTCCACTAGACACTGCTATGCATCTAAGTGGAAAAGATTTGTTTGCTACTGCCATACCAATCAAATCCAACCATTGCATGCCTCTACAAAGGACATAGTGGGATACTTACTACATTTGCAAAAAGCGAACCTCGCTTTTTCATCTATAAAAATACACCTCGCAGCAATATCTGCTTACCTACAAACTACTCATTCATCGTCTCTATTTAGAATACCAGTTATTAAAGCATTCATGGAAGGGCTAAAAAGAATTATACCACCAAGAACACCACCAGTTCCTTCATGGAACCTTAACATCGTCTTAACAAGACTCATGGGTCCACCTTTCGAACCCATGCATTCCTGTGAAATGCAATATCTAACGTGGAAAGTCGCATTTCTCATTGCAATCACATCCCTCAGAAGAGTAAGTGAAATACAGGCATTTACCATACAAGAACCATTTATTCAAATACACAAAAATAAAATAGTTCTAAGAACAAATCCAAAATTTCTACCAAAAGTAATCTCACCATTCCATTTAAATCAAACAGTAGAATTGCCAGTGTTCTTCCCACAACCAGATTCCGTGGCTGAAAGGGCACTACATACATTAGACATCAAAAGAGCACTAATGTACTACATTGACAGAACAAAGCTAATCAGGAAAACAAAACAACTGTTCATAGCTTTTCAAAAACCACACATAGGAAATCCAATCTCTAAACAAGGCATTGCTAGATGGATAGTCAGATGTATTCAAACATGCTATCTTAAAGCCAAGAGAGAATTGCCTATTACACCAAAGGCACACTCAACCAGAAAGAAAGGTGCTACAATGGCCTTTCTAGGAAACATTCCTATGAGCGAAATATGTAAGGCTGCAACCTGGTCTACGCCTCATACATTTACTAAACACTACTGTGTAGTCGTACTAAATGCACAACAAGCTACAGTGGGCCAAGCTGTACTAAGAACATTATTCCAAACTACTTCAACTCCTACAGGCTAAACCACCGCTTTTAGGGGAGGTAACTGCTTTATAGTCTATGCTAAACATGTGTATCTGCAGCGACATATGCCATCGAACTGAAAATGTCACTTACCCAGTGTACATCTGTTCGTGGCATTAGTCGCTGCAGATTCACATGTGCCCTCCCGCCTCCCCGGGAAGCCTGTAGCCGTTTAGAAGTAGATCTTAAATCTTAAACATTTGTGCATTTGTAAATAATTATTATAAACTTTTTATGTACATACGTATTCACTCCATTGCATGGGCACTATTTATAGCAAACAACTCCATCCTCACCCTCTGCGGGGAAAACAATCTAAGATGGAGTCGACGCCCATGCGCAATGGAGCCGAAGAGGGAGGAGTCCTTCGGTCCCGTGACCAAAAAAGACTTCTTCAAAGAAAAACAACTTGTAATACTCCGAGCCCAACACCAGGCAGCGGACTGTGCTAAACATGTGAATCTGCAGCGACTAATGCCACGAACAGATGTACACTGGGTAAGTGACATTTTCATTATTGGGCTTTCCCCGGATCACAGGTTTACTTTATGGTGGCTTTGTTTCCGAGGCCATCCCTGAGGTTACCAGGGTGGTGTTCACTGGATGGCGGCCCGCACAGCGACGCATGGGGTAGTGGAAGAAAATTCCTCAATATACTCCCTATGTGGCATGGGACATGGTCACAGGACGAAGCTGCCCTAGAAGGCTTTTCCCGATGGGATACTGTAGACATTACCCTCGTCGGAGATATATGATCTGGTACGACCATGGCCTCCTTCCAGGATCGCCAACAAACATATGCCCTGTTAACTACACAATTTCATAAATGTTTGCAGTTACTCCATGCATTATGGGTACACACTCCCACAGACACCCACATACCAGAGTTCATACCCATGGAAGCTAAGGTACTGATGGGGGTGCTGATTAGGGGAGGAGTCTCCTAGATCTATTGCTCTTTGATACTGAATGCTTCAGACACTCTTCAGCCCCTGCGATCCCGCTGGGAAACATGGGACAGGTCCTTGGAGGAGGAGGACCTGTGAGACGTGTTGATGGCACCAAGGATCATCACGATCTCTGCCAGACTATGATTGGTGCAGCTATACTACCTACACTGCACTTAACTTACTTCTGTTAGGCTTTACCGGGCAGGTCTGTTGGCCTCTCCACAGTGTACCTGCTGCACTCACTCGCCAGTTGACTTTTTCCATGTGGCCTGGTCATGTCCCGTTATAACAAGCTTATTGGGAGAAGATCGTAGCTGAACTTTCCCTGATACTGGATCAGACTCTGCCTCTATCTGCGCTCTTGGTTTTGCTGGGGGTGCATGAAGGAATTGGGGGGTTCCCCTGCTAACAGGGCTCTGCTGGCTGCCGCATTAGTGGTTGCCAAACTAGATGGTGCGGCACATTGGACGGCATCTACACCCCCTGCGATCTCACAGTGGAGACGCGGGGTCAACTTGTGCTCACAAATGGAACAGTTGGTGTACATAGCAAGAGGATGCCCACAAAAGCACACCAAAATCTGGTCCAAATGGTTAGATGATGCAAAGCTAGCTACTGAACTGTACAATGTTGGGATGGAGTGCCTATTTCTGGTAATGTTACTCTGTATTACATGTTATATGTATACCATGATGGATATGTACTGGTGAGGTGGACTGGACATACTTTCTTTTCTGCTGTAACTGTGACTTGTTATTAACTACATAAAACAGTAAAATTGGTTATAAAAAACAAAAATCACTTACACATTTTGGCAGTTTCTTCTCTGCCCACTCCCTCGAACATTTCAAATTTAGAGATTTTCATTACTCTAATTTCATTACTCTATCTGACAAAGGTGATTAACTGTCTCATGAAGGAAAGCTATTAGTAAGTAAAAATACATCTTGGTGGGGATGCATATCCAGATGACTTGAATAGCAAAAGATGGGAAATCAGTGATAAATATGTTTGGAGACGTAGACGGAGGATCTAACATTTCTTGATCATCAGTCAGTCTTCTACTGCCTTTCCATATTTCAGTAGTTTTGCTTGTTCTACCATTAGAACCATGGAATAGGAGAGTCACCATCACAACTGTTCTTGTGAGCTAATTATCTAAGATTCATTAACTACGCCAAGTAAGAAAAGCTACTTTCCAAATTAATGTGCTGACTCTCATAGAAGCTGTTCAGTTTGGGACAGGTAGTTTCCACTAATAGGTGGGTGCAGGCTACCTTTGGACGCACATCCCAACTATTTGTGGTTGGGCAAAGTGTAATAGTTTGTGACGGAAATGGAATATTATATCATATGAACATAATCTTTGAATTTCAGAAATCTGCTACCAGTAGGACTTAAAATGGTACATGTGACAGATTTAGCATTACAACTTGTTGGTGGTCTTTTAATAGCGAATTGTTTGTTGGTATTTTTCGTGGGAAGGCTGCCTTATAGCCCTTTCCCATAAAACTGTTCTCAGCACCTAATAAATGTCCTGAAATATGAGTAAGGCATTAAACGATGTGGTTTTTTGTTTCATATATGTGTCCCTTTGCAACATCTCGTGCTAGGCATACATCTGACACTCTTTTATTAGTGGATCCCTCCCCAATGCCATAATTTCCTTGTGGCATATGGGAGGGACCCACCTGCCCTTCCTTGTAGAGCAAGGTATCCATATTCTCAATTGTAGCCCACCCCTCTTCCCACTTTCCCTGGTTCTGGCTATCTCCAAACAACCATGGTTCTGTGACTGAAACTCTCTGGCTTGAAAGGCCAAATAATTTTTACCGGTTCTGATGAGCCTGATCCCACCTATTTGCTTTAAAGAAAGCAAGTTAAAATCAGGGCAACTGAGATGATCCTCCTTATAACTAAATGAAGAGTTACAATTTTGAGTAAAGATAACGCTTTGGTTTGCCCTAAATTTTTCGCCCTACCTCCAGTGTGAGCTAAAAACTTGTCTTGTGATCCAAAAGCTGAGTTCTATGCACCTCAGTAATCAAAGACTATTTGCCAGGGACCAGACCTTTTGCAGATTGTGTAATTCGTTAGAACTAATAACAAGCCCTGGACTCAGAAGCATCTTGCTGTTGTTCCCTGTAGTGGAGCTAAACTGCCTAGTAAGAATAAGAGATTGCCCCTAAACAAGTAAGACCTTTCCCCGCTGGATGAGGATCTGTACAGGGATCCGAGTAGGGGGAAGAGATCAGAACCCTGTCCTGTCCTGTGCCACAATCATTATCTAAATAAAGCAGAGGTTGGGGGGTCCAGAGACTGTACCAGGACAACTGTGGTTTCTCTGCACTCAATCTGGCTATCTCTGTACCTTTATAATACCCACCTTCATTGAGCCCCTGGAGTCTTTGAGTTTTTTTTTTTAATTCATGCTGGATCTTGAATTTATGTTCCTTTGCCCGTTGCATCTGAACCATTTGTCTAGCCTGTGTTGTCCTGCATATGTTTGTTTGATTGTGTGCTAGGACCTTTTCCTTAAATTCCTTTTCTGAATCAGTACCTGGTAGAACAAGTCAGCTTCCTGTACCTAATCCAGTTATCTTGCCTGTGACTCAGTTACTCCAGAATGCATGCCTCTGAAGAGTGGCACTTCCTGATGATGCTTTGTAACTTGTTGAAGAATTTTTTTACTTTGTGATAACAATTTTTTAGCTTTTGACTAGGTCCTTTGTTTAGGATTCCACACTTGTTTTTCGGATTTAAACAGTTTCCAGTTTGGATGGTGGCTTGTTGAGCTTGTTTGCCTTTTCAGACAATTCTGTTTGCCTCTCAGCCACCGTGTTCAGTCCTACTAGCCGAACTAGGACAAAGTTGCACTGAAATTGAAGCCGAAATTCAGCTATATTATAGCAATCCACAAATAGGTGGTATTGATCTGGCTGTCCCACTGACTGAGTTTAATGTAATCCTGGCAAGCCTATATGATTTCTGAGGAAAAAAAGTAATACTGTTCCATAGGTTAACATTGGCCAGAGGACCACTATTGGAACTGTTAGGGGTCGTAGGTCAGTCCCTTAATGTGATCATGTCTTTTGATTGTTTTTTTTCTAAGCCCTCCACTACCTTGGAAAGTAATTCTTGATAGCTTAACTTTGCCACCCATGAAGAGGTGAGTGTTCGAAGGAAATAACTTAGTTGTCCATTTGGAGTGTGCTTGGGGAACCTTTGTTAAACAAATATGTACTAGTATCAAGAAAGGTCTAACATGGTACTATAAATTGATGTGCATGAAGAACATTGTAGATTTCTAAACAGGCATTGTGTCCTTTCCAAAGGTCCTGTGTTGACTCATGCACATTTGCTAACAACTGTGGTTTTATTGGATTATCACTCTTTTGCCAGTTCTTAAAAACATGTCCGGAATAAGAAAAGAAATCTGCAGCACATGAATCTGTCCAGATGGTTCTACGACATTGTCGATCATAGAGCCTCAAATGTAATTTTTATGAGGCATTCATGATGCATGGTTCTACGATACTTGAGAGCCTCTGCCTCATAACTGCTTTTGTTAATTCTCCTCAGTCAGTATTAATGGAGATGGATGATACAGCTTAAATCCAGAGTCAAGTCTGATGTGCTAACCAGGTGATATTTGTAGGAAGCTGGCTCTTTGTATACTATATCAAACTGAGATATAGTGTACACAGAGGCTTGACAGAGGCAATAATATATAATACTAATGCTCTATTTGTGGTAGTGTGGTTGAGCAGTTAGGCTTATCAGAGGGTAGTGTAGCAATAAGTGAAAACACACACCCAATGGCTTAACTCCAGGCCAATAGGTTTTTATATAGAAAAATGTTGTTTTGTTAATTTATTTTTAGAACCACAAGATTCATTCAGCAGATAAGTACATTAAATTAAAGGTGCTTTGCAAAGTAATACTTAGGACTTTGAATAGAATCAATATTGTACACAGTTTTCCTTAAATTGCAAAAAGCTACTTTAAAAGGGGACACAGTGCAAATTTCAACAGTTCCTGGGGGAGGTAAGTAAAGTACAGTTTCTGAGGTAAGTACCACACTTAAGGGTTCAGTCTCCGGGGCATAGGTAGCCCACCGTTGGGGGTTCAAGGTAATCCCAAACACCCAGCACCAGCAACATAGGTCAGGTGCAGAGGTCAAACAGGAGCCAAAATAATGTGGGTGCCTATGGAGACAGGGGGTACTCCGGTTCCGGTCTACTTGCAAGTAAGTACCCGCGTTGTCAGAGGGCAGACCAGGCGGTTTTGGTTGAGTACTTGAGGGGCCCTAATTAGACACAAAAACCACACCCTCAGTGGCACGGGGTTGCTGGGTGCAGTGTGCTAAAGGGCGTCGGGTTCTCCACAGAACTCTATGGAGGGACCCAGGGGTACCTTAGGTGCTGCTGCCAGAGCACAGTGGGATCTCTCGGGCAAGCCACCGACTGGGCAAGGGTGAGGGCCGCCTACTGGTAGTTGCTGCACCGGTGGTCGGTGTAGGAAGTTGGCTCTGTATGTGCTATTTCAAAGTAAGGAATAGCATGCACAGAGTCCAAGGGTTCCCCTTAGAGGTAAAATAGTGGTAAAAATAGATAATACTAATGCTCTATTTTGTGGTAGTGTGGTCGAGCAGTAGGCTTATCCAAGGAGTAGTGTTAAGCATTTGTTGTACATACACATAGACAATAAATGAGGTACACACACTCAGAGACAAATCCAGCCAATAGGTTTTTATATAGAAAAATATCTTTTCTTAGTTTATTTTAAGAACCACAGGTTCAAATTCTACATGTAATATCTCATTCGAAAGGTATTGCAGGTAAGTACTTTAGGAACTTCAAATCATCAAAATTGCATGTATACTTTTCAAGTTATTCACAAATAGCTGTTTTAAAAGTGGACACTTAGTGCAATTTTCACAGTTCCTAGGGGAGGTAAGTATTTGTTAGTTTTACCAGGTAAGTAAGACACTTACAGGGTTCAGTTCTTGGTCCAAGGTAGCCCACCGTTGGGGGTTCAGAGCAACCCCAAAGTCACCACACCAGCAGCTCAGGGCCGGTCAGGTGCAGAGTTCAAAGTGGTGCCCAAAACACATAGGCTAGAATGGAGAGAAGGGGGTGCCCCGGTTCCGGTCTGCTTGCAGGTAAGTACCCGCGTCTTCGGAGGGCAGACCAGGGGGGTTTTGTAGGGCACCGGGGGGGACACAAGCCCACACAGAAATTTCACCCTCAGCAGCGCGGGGGCGGCCGGGTGCAGTGTAGAAACAAGCGTCGGGTTTGTAATGGAAGTCAATGGGAGATCTAGGGATCTCTTCAGCGCTGCAGGCAGGCAAGGGGGGGGTTCCTCGGGGAAACCTCCACTTGGGCAAGGGAGAGGGACTCCTGGGGGTCACTCCTCCAGTGAAAGTCCGGTCCTTCAGGTCCTGGGGGCTGCGGGTGCAGGGTCTCTCCCAGGTGTCGGGACTTTGGTTTCAAAGAGTCGCGGTCAGGGGAAGCCTCGGGATTCCCTCTGCAGGCGGCGCTGTGGGGACTCAGGGGGGACAGGTTTTTGTACTCACAGTCTTAGAGTAGTCCGGGGGTCCCTCCTGAGGTGTTGGATCGCCACCAACCGAGTCGGGGTCGCCGGGTGCAGTGTTGCAAGTCTCACGCCTTTTGCGGGGAGCTTGCAGGGTTCTTTAAAGCTGCTGGAAACAAAGTTGCAGCTTTTCTTTGGAGCAGGTCCGCTGTCCTCGGGAGTTTCTTGTCTTTTCGAAGCAGGGGCAGTCCTCAGAGGATGTCGAGGTCGCTGGTCCCTTTGGAAGGCGTCGCTGGAGCAGGATCTTTGGAAGGCAGGAGACAGGCCGGTGAGTTTCTGGAGCCAAGGCAGTTGTCGTCTTCTGGTCTTCCTCTGCAGGGGTTTTTCAGCTAGGCAGTCCTTCTTCTTGTAGTTGCAGGAATCTAATTTTCTAGGGTTCAGGGTAGCCCTTAAATACTAAATTTAAGGGCGTGTTTAGGTCTGGGGGGTTAGTAGCCAATGGCTACTAGCCCTGAGGGTGGGTACACCCTCTTTGTGCCTCCTCCCAAGGGGAGGGGGTCACAATCCTAACCCTATTGGGGGAATCCTCCATCTGCAAGATGGAGGATTTCTAAAAGTTAGAGTCACCTCAGCTCAGGACACCTTAGGGGCTGTCCTGACTGGCCAGTGACTCCTCCTTGTTATTCTCATTATTTTCTCCGGCCTTGCCGCCAAAAGTGGGGCCTGGCCGGAGGGGGCGGGCAACTCCACTAGCTGGAGTGTCCTGCTGGGTTGGCACAAAGGAGGTGAGCCTTTGAGGCTCACCGCCAGGTGTGACAATTCCTGCCTGGGAGAGGTGTTAGCATCTCCACCCAGTGCAGGCTTTGTTACTGGCCTCAGAGTGACAAAGGCACTCTCCCCATGGGGCCAGCAACATGTCTCGGTTTGTGGCAGGCTGCTAGAACTAGTCAGCCTACACAGATAGTCGGTTAAGTTTCAGGGGGCACCTCTAAGGTGCCCTCTGCGGTGTATTTTACAATAAAATGTACACTGGCATCAGTGTGCATTTATTGTGCTGAGAAGTTTGATACCAAACTTCCCAGTTTTCAGTGTAGCCATTATGGTGCTGTGGAGTTCGTGTTTGACAGACTCCCAGACCATATACTCTTATGGCTACCCTGCACTTACAATGTCTAAGGTTTTATTTAGACACTGTAGGGGTACCATGCTCATGCACTGGTACCCTCACCTATGGTATAGTGCACCCTGCCTTAGGGCTGTAAGGCCTGCTAGAGGGGTGTCTTACCTATACTGCATAGGCAGTGAGAGGCTGGCATGGCACCCTGAGGGGAGTGCCATGTCGACTTACTCGTTTTGTCCTCACTAGCACACACAAGCTGGCAAGCAGTGTGTCTGTGCTGAGTGAGAGGTCTCCAGGGTGGCATAAGACATGCTGCAGCCCTTAGAGACCTTCCTTGGCATCAGGGCCCTTGGTACTAGAAGTACCAGTTACAAGGGACTTATCTGGATGCCAGGGTCTGCCAATTGTGGATACAAAAGTACAGGTTAGGGAAAGAACACTGGTGCTGGGGCCTGGTTAGCAGGCCTCAGCACACTTTCAATTGTAAACATAGCATCAGCAAAGGCAAAAAGTCAGGGGGCAACCATGCCAAGGAGGCATTTCCTTACACAACCCCCCCCCAAACGAAAGAGGATGAGACTAACCTTTCCCAAGAGAGTCTTCATTTTCTAAGTGGAAGAACCTGGAAAGGCCATCTGCATTGGCATGGGCAGTCCCAGGTCTGTGTTCCACTATAAAGTCCATTCCCTGTAGGGAGATGGACCACCTCAACAGTTTAGGATTTTCACCTTTCATTTGCATCAGCCATTTGAGAGGTCTGTGGTCAGTTTGAACTAGGAAGTGAGTCCCAAAGAGGTATGGTCTCAGCTTCTTCAGGGACCAAACCACAGCAAAGGCCTCCCTCTCAATGGCACTCCAACGCTGCTCCCTGGGGAGTAACCTCCTGCTAATGAAAGCAACAGGCTGGTCAAGGCCATCATCATTTGTTTGGGACAAAACTGCCCCTATCCCATGTTCAGAGGCATCAGTCTGCACAATGAACTGCTTAGAATAATCTGGAGCTTTGAGAACTGGTGCTGAGCACATTGCTTGTTTCAGGGTGTCAAAGGCCTGTTGGCAGTCCACAGTCCAGTTCACTTTCTTGGGCATTTTCTTGGAGGTGAGCTCAGTGAGGGCTGTCACAATGGATCCATATCCCTTCACAAACCTCCTGTAGTACCCAGTCAAGCCAAGGAATGCCCTGACTTGAGTCTGGGTTTTTGGAGCTACCCAGTCCAGAATAGTCTGGATCTTGGGTTGGAGTGGTTGAACTTGGCCTCCACCTACAAGGTGTCCCAAGTAAACCACAGTTCCCTGCCCTATCTGGCATTTGGATGCCTTGATAGAGAGGCCTGCAGATTGCAGAGCCTTCAAAACCTTCCTCAGGTGGACCAGGTGATCCTGCCAGGTGGAGCTAAAGACAGCAATATCATCAAGATAAGCTGTGCTAAAGGACTCCAAGCCAGCAAGGACTTGATTCACCAACCTTTGGAAGGTGGCAGGGGCATTCTTTAAACCAAAGGGCATAACAGTAAACTGATAATGCCCATCAGGTGTGGAGAATGCTGTCTTTTCTTTTGCTCCAGGTGCCATTTTTATTTGCCAGTACCCTGCTGTCAAGTCAAAGGTACTTAGAAATTTGGCAGCACCTAATTTGTCAATGAGCTCATCAGCTCTTGGAATTGGATGGGCATCTGTCTTGGTGACAGAGTTGAGCCCTCTGTAGTCCACACAAAACCTCATCTCTTTCTTTCCATCTTTGGTGTGAGGTTTGGGGACTAAGACCACTGGGCTAGCCCAGGGGCTGTCAGAGCGCTCAATCACTCCCAATTCCAGCATCTTGTGGACTTCCATCTTGATGCTTTCCTTAACATGGTCAGACTGTCTGAAGATTTTGTTCTTGACAGGCATGCTGTCTCCTGTGTCCACATCATGGGTACACAGGTGTGTCTGACCAGGGGTTAGGGAGAAAAGCTCAGGAAACTGTTGTAGGACTCTCCTACAATCAGCCTGCTGTTGGCCAGAGAGGGTGTCTGAGTAGATCACTCCATCTACTGTGCCATCTTTTGGGTCTGATGACAGAAGATCAGGGAGAGGTTCACTCTCTGCCTCCTGATCCTCATCTGTTACCATTAACAGATTCACATCAGCCCTGTCATGGAAGAGCTTAAGGCGGTTCACATGGATCACCCTCTTGGGGCTCCTGCTTGTGCCCAGGTCCACCAGGTAGGTGACCTGACTCTTCCTCTCTAGCACTGGGTAAGGGCCACTCCATTTGTCCTGGAGTGCCCTGGGAGCCACAGGCTCCAGAACCCAGACTTTCTGCCCTGGTTGGAACTCAACCAGTGCAGCCTTTTGGTCATACCAAAACTTCTGGAGTTGTTGGCTGGCCTCAAGGTTTTTGGTTGCCTTTTCCATGTACTCTGCCATTCTAGAGCGAAGGCCAAGTACATAGTCCACTATGTCCTGTTTAGGCTCATGGAGAGGTCTCTCCCAGCCTTCTTTAACAAGGGCAAGTGGTCCCCTTACAGGATGACCAAACAGAAGTTCAAAGGGTGAGAACCCTACTCCCTTCTGTGGTACCTCCCTGTAAGCGAAAAGCAGACATGGCAGGAGGACATCCCATCTCCTTTTGAGTTTTTCTGGGAGCCCCATGATCATGCCCTTTAATGTCTTGTTGAATCTCTCAACTAAGCCATTAGTTTGTGGATGGTAAGGTGTAGTGAATTTATAAGTCACTCCACACTCATTCCACATGTGCTTTAGGTATGCTGACATGAAGTTGGTACCTCTGTCAGACACCACCTCCTTAGGGAAACCCACTCTGGTAAAGATACCAATGAGGGCCTTGGCTACTGCAGGGGCAGTAGTCGACCTAAGGGGAATAGCTTCAGGATACCTGGTAGCATGATCCACTACTACCAGGATATACATATTTCCTGAGGCTGTGGGAGGTTCTAGTGGACCAACTATGTCCACACCCACTCTTTCAAAGGGCACCCCCACCACTGGAAGTGGAATGAGGGGGGCCTTTGGATGCCCACCTGTCTTACCACTGGCTTGACAGGTGGGGCAGGAGAGGCAAAACTCCTTAACCATGTTGGACATATTGGGCCAGTAGAAGTGGTTGACTAACCTCTCCCACGTCTTGGTTTGTCCCAAATGTCCAGCAAGGGGAATGTCATGGGCCAATGTTAGGATGAACTCCCTGAACAGCTGAGGCACTACCACTCTCCTAGTGGCACCAGGTTTGGGGTCTCTGGCCTCAGTGTACAGGAGCCCATCTTCCCAATAGACCCTATGTGTTCCATTTTTCTTGCCTTTGGACTCTTCAGCAGCTTGCTGCCTAAGGCCTTCAAGAGAGGGACAGGTTTCTTGTCCCTTACACAGCTCCTCCCTTGAGGGTCCCCCTGGGCCTAAGAGCTCAACCTGATAAGGTTCAAGCTCCAAAGGCTCAGTTCCCTCAGAGGGCAGAACTTCTTCCTGAGAAGAGAGGTTCCCTTTCTTTTGCTGTGTTGCAGTTGGTTTCCCAACTGACTTTCCTGTTCTCTTGGTAGGCTGGGCCATTTTTCCAGACTCCAGCTCTACTTTTTCACCCTGTGCCTTGCACTGTGCTCTTGTTTTCACACACACCAGTTCAGGGATACCCAGCATTGCTGCATGGGTTTTTAGCTCTACCTCAGCCCATGCTGAGGACTCCAGGTCATTTCCAAGCAGACAGTCCACTGGGATATTTGAGGAGACCACCACCTGTTTCAGGCCATTGACCCCTCCCCATTCTAAAGTAACCATTGCCATGGGATGTACTTTTCTCTGATTGTCAGCGTTGGTGACTGTGTAAGTTTTTCCAGTCAGGTATTGGCCAGGGGAAACCAGTTTCTCTGTCACCATGGTGACACTGGCACCTGTATCCCTCAGGCCCTCTATTCTGGTCCCATTAATTAAGAGTTGCTGTCTGTATTTTTGCATGTTAGGCGGCCAGACAGCTAGTGTGGCTAAATCCACCCCACCCTCAGAAACTAGAGTAGCTTCAGTGTGGACCCTGATTTGCTCTGGGCACACTGTTGATCCCACTTGGAGACTAGCCATACCAGTGTTACCTGGATGGGAGTTTGGAGTGGAACCTTTCTTGGGACAGACCTTGTCTCCAGTTTGGTGTCCATGCTGTTTACAGCTATGACACCAGGCCTTTTTGGGATCAAAGTTTTTACCCTTGTACCCATTGTTTTGTGAAGAGGCTCTGGGCCCACCCTCCTGTGCAGGTTTTTGGGGGCCTGTAGAAGACTCTTTACTATTTTTAGCTTTGGTTGTCTCATCACCCTTCTGCTGGGGAGTCTTTGTGATCCCTTTCTTTTGGTCACCCCCTGTTGAAGTCTTGGACACCCTTGTCTTGACCCAATGGTCCGCCTTCTTTCCCAATTCTTGGGGAGAAATTGGTCCTAGGTCTACCAGATGCTGATGCAGTTTATCATTGAAACAATTACTTAACAGGTGTTCTTTCACAAATAAATTGTACAGCCCATCATAATTATTTACACCACTGCCTTGAATCCAACCATCTAGTGTTTTCACTGAGTAGTCAACAAAGTCAACCCAGGTCTGGCTCGAGGATTTTTGAGCCCCCCTGAACCTAATCCTGTACTCCTCAGTGGAGAATCCAAAGCCCTCAATCAGGGTACCCTTCATGAGGTCATAAGATTCTGCATCTTTTCCAGAGAGTGTGAGGAGTCTATCCCTACACTTTCCAGTGAACATTTCCCAAAGGAGAGCACCCCAGTGAGATCTGTTCACTTTTCTGGTTACACAAGCCCTCTCAAAAGCTGTGAACCATTTGGTGATGTCATCACCATCTTCATATTTAGTTACAATCCCTTTGGGGATTTTCAACATGTCAGGAGAATCTCTGACCCTATTTATGTTGCTGCCACCATTGATGGGTCCTAGGCCCATCTCTTGTCTTTCCCTCTCTATGGCTAGGATCTGTCTTTCCAAAGCCAATCTTTTGGCCATCCTGGCTAACTGGATGTCCTCTTCACTGGGGTTATCCTCAGTGATTTCAGAGTTGTTGGTCCCTCCTGTGAGGGAGCCAGCATCTCTGACTATTATTTGTGGAGTCAGGGCTTGAGAAGCCCTGCTCTCCCTAAGTAGGACTGGAGGGGGGGAATTTCCCTCCAAGTCACTATCTTCATCCTCTGAGTTGCCATCCTCAGAGGGGTTGGCCTTTTCAAACTCTGCCAAAAGCTCCTGGAGCTGTACTTTGGTAGGTTTGGGGCCCATTGCTATTTTCTTTAGTTTACAGAGTGACCTTAGCTCTCTCATCTGTAGATGGAGGTAAGGTGTGGTGTCGAGTTCCACCACATTCACATCTGTGCTAGACATTATGCTTCTAAAAGTTGGAATACTTTTTAAGAAACTAAAACTGGTTCTAGAATCTAATTCAAACTTTTACCAAACTTTTAAACTCTAAAAGAAATGCTAAACAGGATCTAACACAAGGCCCTAGCAGGTCTTTTAAGAATTTAGAAAACTTTTCAAATTGCAAAAATCAATTTCTAATGACAATTTTGGAATTTGTCGTGTGATCAGGTATTGGCTGAGTAGTCCAGCAAATGCAAAGTCTTGTATCCCACCGCTGCCACCAATGTAGGAAGTTGGCTCTGTATGTGCTATTTCAAAGTAAGGAATAGCATGCACAGAGTCCAAGGGTTCCCCTTAGAGGTAAAATAGTGGTAAAAATAGATAATACTAATGCTCTATTTTGTGGTAGTGTGGTCGAGCAGTAGGCTTATCCAAGGAGTAGTGTTAAGCATTTGTTGTACATACACATAGACAATAAATGAGGTACACACACTCAGAGACAAATCCAGCCAATAGGTTTTTATATAGAAAAATATCTTTTCTTAGTTTATTTTAAGAACCACAGGTTCAAATTCTACATGTAATATCTCATTCGAAAGGTATTGCAGGTAAGTACTTTAGGAACTTCAAATCATCAAAATTGCATGTATACTTTTCAAGTTATTCACAAATAGCTGTTTTAAAAGTGGACACTTAGTGCAATTTTCACAGTTCCTAGGGGAGGTAAGTATTTGTTAGTTTTACCAGGTAAGTAAGACACTTACAGGGTTCAGTTCTTGGTCCAAGGTAGCCCACCGTTGGGGGTTCAGAGCAACCCCAAAGTCACCACACCAGCAGCTCAGGGCCGGTCAGGTGCAGAGTTCAAAGTGGTGCCCAAAACACATAGGCTAGAATGGAGAGAAGGGGGTGCCCCGGTTCCGGTCTGCTTGCAGGTAAGTACCCGCGTCTTCGGAGGGCAGACCAGGGGGGTTTTGTAGGGCACCGGGGGGGACACAAGCCCACACAGAAATTTCACCCTCAGCAGCGCGGGGGCGGCCGGGTGCAGTGTAGAAACAAGCGTCGGGTTTGTAATGGAAGTCAATGGGAGATCTAGGGATCTCTTCAGCGCTGCAGGCAGGCAAGGGGGGGGTTCCTCGGGGAAACCTCCACTTGGGCAAGGGAGAGGGACTCCTGGGGGTCACTCCTCCAGTGAAAGTCCGGTCCTTCAGGTCCTGGGGGCTGCGGGTGCAGGGTCTCTCCCAGGTGTCGGGACTTTGGTTTCAAAGAGTCGCGGTCAGGGGAAGCCTCGGGATTCCCTCTGCAGGCGGCGCTGTGGGGACTCAGGGGGGACAGGTTTTTGTACTCACAGTCTTAGAGTAGTCCGGGGGTCCCTCCTGAGGTGTTGGATCGCCACCAACCGAGTCGGGGTCGCCGGGTGCAGTGTTGCAAGTCTCACGCCTTTTGCGGGGAGCTTGCAGGGTTCTTTAAAGCTGCTGGAAACAAAGTTGCAGCTTTTCTTTGGAGCAGGTCCGCTGTCCTCGGGAGTTTCTTGTCTTTTCGAAGCAGGGGCAGTCCTCAGAGGATGTCGAGGTCGCTGGTCCCTTTGGAAGGCGTCGCTGGAGCAGGATCTTTGGAAGGCAGGAGACAGGCCGGTGAGTTTCTGGAGCCAAGGCAGTTGTCGTCTTCTGGTCTTCCTCTGCAGGGGTTTTTCAGCTAGGCAGTCCTTCTTCTTGTAGTTGCAGGAATCTAATTTTCTAGGGTTCAGGGTAGCCCTTAAATACTAAATTTAAGGGCGTGTTTAGGTCTGGGGGGTTAGTAGCCAATGGCTACTAGCCCTGAGGGTGGGTACACCCTCTTTGTGCCTCCTCCCAAGGGGAGGGGGTCACAATCCTAACCCTATTGGGGGAATCCTCCATCTGCAAGATGGAGGATTTCTAAAAGTTAGAGTCACCTCAGCTCAGGACACCTTAGGGGCTGTCCTGACTGGCCAGTGACTCCTCCTTGTTATTCTCATTATTTTCTCCGGCCTTGCCGCCAAAAGTGGGGCCTGGCCGGAGGGGGCGGGCAACTCCACTAGCTGGAGTGTCCTGCTGGGTTGGCACAAAGGAGGTGAGCCTTTGAGGCTCACCGCCAGGTGTGACAATTCCTGCCTGGGAGAGGTGTTAGCATCTCCACCCAGTGCAGGCTTTGTTACTGGCCTCAGAGTGACAAAGGCACTCTCCCCATGGGGCCAGCAACATGTCTCGGTTTGTGGCAGGCTGCTAGAACTAGTCAGCCTACACAGATAGTCGGTTAAGTTTCAGGGGGCACCTCTAAGGTGCCCTCTGCGGTGTATTTTACAATAAAATGTACACTGGCATCAGTGTGCATTTATTGTGCTGAGAAGTTTGATACCAAACTTCCCAGTTTTCAGTGTAGCCATTATGGTGCTGTGGAGTTCGTGTTTGACAGACTCCCAGACCATATACTCTTATGGCTACCCTGCACTTACAATGTCTAAGGTTTTATTTAGACACTGTAGGGGTACCATGCTCATGCACTGGTACCCTCACCTATGGTATAGTGCACCCTGCCTTAGGGCTGTAAGGCCTGCTAGAGGGGTGTCTTACCTATACTGCATAGGCAGTGAGAGGCTGGCATGGCACCCTGAGGGGAGTGCCATGTCGACTTACTCGTTTTGTCCTCACTAGCACACACAAGCTGGCAAGCAGTGTGTCTGTGCTGAGTGAGAGGTCTCCAGGGTGGCATAAGACATGCTGCAGCCCTTAGAGACCTTCCTTGGCATCAGGGCCCTTGGTACTAGAAGTACCAGTTACAAGGGACTTATCTGGATGCCAGGGTCTGCCAATTGTGGATACAAAAGTACAGGTTAGGGAAAGAACACTGGTGCTGGGGCCTGGTTAGCAGGCCTCAGCACACTTTCAATTGTAAACATAGCATCAGCAAAGGCAAAAAGTCAGGGGGCAACCATGCCAAGGAGGCATTTCCTTACAGTCGGTTTCTCACGGGCCTGGGGGCTGCAGGTACATTGCTTCTCCAGGCGTTGGATATCTTCGTCCCGGGCAGGGGGTCCTTGGGATTCCCTCTGCCGGCGTCGTCGTGGAGGTGCAGAGAGGTCAGCCCAGGGTGGACATGTCGTTGTAGTCGCTGGGGGTCCTCTCCGAAGAGTTGGTTTCTCTGAACACGGGCCGGGGCCGTCTGGTGCAGAGTAGTTGGACTCACGCGTCTGGAGTGAAGTGAGAGTCCCTTTAAAGTTGGTTTCTTGACCTTCTTTTTGGACTGGTCTGCTGTCCACAGGAGTTTCTTGGTCGTCGTGATGCAGGCAGTCCCCTGGAGGCTTTCCAGGGGTCTCTGGTCCTGCAGAACCCATTGCTTCTTTTCTTGAAGCTTTTCGGAGCAGGAGACGGGCCCGGTAGGTCTGAAGCTGAGTCAGTTGGTGTCTCCGTCTCTTCTCTGCGTTGTTTTCAGCTCTGCAGTCCTTCTTTTTTGAGGTTGTCAGGAATCTGAAGAGCTGGGTTCAGGGACGCCCCTAAATACTAAATTTAGGGGTGTGTTAGGGTCAGATGGCAGTAGCTAATGGCTACTGTCCCTGAGGGTGGCTACACCCTCCTTGTGCCCACTCCCTCTGGGGAGGGTGGCACATCCCTATTGGTCCTAATCCTCCAAAGCAAGATGCAGGATTTCTCAAGGAGGGAGTCACTTCAGCTCTGGACACCTTAGGGGTGGTCCCTAGCTGAGGGGGTGAATCCTCCTTGTTTTTCTCATTATCCCTCCTGACTTGCCACCAAAAGTTGGGGCTCATCTGGGGGACGGACATCTCCACTAGCTGGAGTGCCCTGGGGCACGTAATACCAGGCTCGAGCTTTTGAGGCTCACCGCCAGGTGTTACAGTTCGTGCAGGGGGAGGTGTGAAGCACCTCCACCCAGGACAGGCTTTGTTTCTGACCACAGAGTGCACAAAGGCACTCACCTCATGCGGTCAGAAACTCGTCTGAAAGTGGCACGCTGGTACAGACCGGTCAGCCTTGCACTAGCAGTTGGGCAAACATACAGGGAGCATCTCTAAGATGCCCTTTGTGTGCAGTTTTCAATAAATCCCACACTGGCATCAGTGGGAGTTTATTATGCTGAGAAGCTTGGTACCAAACTTCCCATTATTCAGTGTAGCCATTATGGTGCTGTGGAGTTCGTAATGACAGACTCCCAGACCATATCCTCAGTATGGCTACCCTGCACTTACAATGTCTAAGAATGGACTTAGTCACTGTAGGGGTATGGGGCTCATGTAACCATGCCCTCACCTGTGGTATAGTGCACCCTGCCTTAGGGCTGTAAGGCCTGCTAGAGGGGTGACCTACCAATGCCACAGGCAATGGGTTGTGGGCATGGCACTCTGAGGGAAGTGCCATGTCGACGTTGTCTCCTCCCCTCTCACTCCCCCCACTAGCACACACAAGCTGCAAGGCAGTGTGCATGTACTGAGGGAGGGGTCCCTGAGGGTGGCAATACATGCTGCAGCCCTTAGAGACCTTCCCTGGCCACAGGGCCCTTGCTGTCAGGGGTACTTTTTACAAGGGACTTAACTGTGTGCCAGGGCTGTGCCAATTGTGGAAACAAAGGTACCGTTTTAGGGAAAGAACACTGGTGCTGGGGCCTGATTAGCAGGGTCCCAGCACACTTCCAATCAAAGCTGGCATCAACTCTAGGCAAAAAGTAGGAGGTGACCATGCCAAAGTGGCATTTTCCTACAATATTTATTTACTTTTTCCTAAGTGTTATAGTATATTTTCTCTCATTAAAATTCAGACAGAGAAACAAATTTAGAATAACTTAACCATCTGCCCTTTTTTGTTTTAATGTAGATAGCTAAGTGTTCTTTGCTTCTGAATAGCCATTCATTTTATAGGATTATTTCCTGTGTTTCAGCGTACTTCAGGCTATCAGGAAGACTGTATGTGACTGGGAAGCAGGACGTGAACCATTTAATGATCCAGCATTAAGGGGAGAGAAAGACCCTAAAAGTGGCTTTGACATCAAAGTTCCAAGACGAGCAGTGGGGCCGTCTAGCACTCAGGTATCCGCTCTTTCAATATCATAATTGTAACGTTTTAAAGAATTCCGTCCATCATTCTCTCTTGATGCCAATGAAAGTTTGTTTTTTCATATGTGAAATAGTTACATTAATATGGAGACTCTCAGGCAGAACAGAAATACTATCAATTATTTAGCCTTTGTGATTGTCAGCCCCCTCAAAGCTTTAAATGTAAGTGGAAAGGAATATGTGTACCTTTTCATTCTCATTTTCTGATTTTGCACTGTAATCATTTGTATAAGTATGATTTCAGGCATTACAGATGGGGGCAAGTATAATTGTTTACAGCAGCTTTTAAACAAATTGCATTAGTTTCTAAAATGACTGTATCCATAATTCATGCATTCCAAAGTCTCTGCCTATGCTGGGTTGCTGCACTAATAACTGTTTTTACAATGTGTTATAAAGACATCCGAGATAGTGCAGCACTTCTTCCCTTTCCAGTTTAGGCACATTTTATGCAAGATAAAGAATGCCTGACAGAGTGTAAAGAAACGGATAAATTCCAGTAACACTTAAGCATGTAATGTAAAAATATCTAATGGGTAACCTTGCATTACGGTCACCTTTTAGGGGTGTTTCCACACATTCTGTCTCCTGGTTCATCATGTTACTGGAATCCTTTTTGATCATTATGTATATGATCTTTAAATGATACAGCCATAAGAGTTGTTGGGCACTTTTATATGAACTTTTGGTACTCTGCCTTTCTACAAATATACTCTCATAGGAAACTTAGGAAGAGGAAGTATAATGTAATTGAAAAGTGTTGATTATGGTATTGATGTGTGCATGTATAGTTTTGTGGATTAACCACCAAAGTCTGCTCTTAAAAGACCAGTGCGTATAAAGACCTTAGATGGCTGGTGCACATTTATTAAATTCTGTATTTGATGTTTCTCTCCATCTCTGTTTATAAGTATTTATCTTTTTAGATTGCATCTATCATAAAATGCCCCCTTTAAGATTTCTAATTTACATGAGAGTTTTCTAACGACAGTATTTTGAGTTTCCTCAAATGTGTTGCATGCATTGTTTTAGCCCAGGATCAAACAATAGGCTGCCATGCTTTGGTAGTGGGAACAGCTGTGTACTGCTATATGCCTGTGTGGTGGCTTCTAGTTCTGTAAGACACTAACTTCTATTTTTTTCTGCTTGTCGTACCTTCCCCACCCTCTCACCTCTCTAACCCCGTTATTCATCTCTGCTCATCTTTCCTATTGCCGCTCAATTACCTGTACCCATTAATGGACCCTTTCCCCGATTTTCCCACCTGTTGGTTTTAGCTCTACATGGTGCGCACTATGACAGAGTCCTTAAACTCTCCTGAGCTGTTGAAGCAGGTTAGGTCTCTGGGAATGGACAAACTAATGCATGTGATACACAAGTTTCTGAGACACTCCTACACCTATCCACCTCTTTTAAACTTTGGTGGTAAGAGATTACTTATTTTATCCTTTGCATTGTGAAACTGTGGTGTACTGTTTCACTACAAATCCCAACTTCCTGTGAGAAGGTTTCTTCATTATTTTTAATTTGCCACAAATCTAGACACTGGATCTTTTGCCTGCTTCTCTAATGAGAACTACTATCAGTCTGATGTGGGATGGAGAGACTCTGGGAGAATTGGTTCGGATTTGTGCTCAACTTTATCCTTTTCACAAGTACCAAGTCTAGCAGAATGGCCTTTTCTTCACAGAAGTATTTGAAGTGGAACAGTCACTTGAATTATTATATTTCACAAAATGTTTTCAGACTAATTTGCAATGTATGTTTCATTTTTTTCTCCCCACCCTTTTCCTGCTGTGAATATTTGTCTCGTTAACAATACAGCTGTACATGGTGAGAACTATGTTAGAATCCCTCATTGCTGACAAAAGTGGCTCCAAGAAAACTTTGCGAAGTAGCCTTGAGGGACCCACCATAATGGATATAGAGAAATTTCACCGCGAGTCTTTCTTCTACACACACTTGATAAATTTCAGTGGTAAGATACAGCCAGTTGGTGTTGAGCTAGCATGTACTAACATCACTAACCTGGTTAGGGGAATGTTTCCGATTGTCGAGACCCACACTGTCCTTTTGCTCATGGGTTCCACTTTTCCTGTGTGCATGAATTATACAACATTTGCATTCTCAATGTGACATACACTGTATGGTATATGGAATGTATACATTTTTAGCGCTGGCTTGGCTAGTTCCTTTTTGATGTTGCTGTTTAATATTTAAACAAAGTACATTTTTATGGCACATGACAGCATAACTATGCTTCATTGTTCAGTTTCAGTCAGATTAGAATTGGAACCACAATTCTCAAATTCGGGTGAAGGCTCATTACTTTTGCGAAACCATTTTTTTCACCATCTTGCTTCTTGTGAGCCAGCTAGGGACATGGTGAGTGACATACTGAGCCACTGCTGAAGCTTGAATCACAGCTCAAACTGTTATATCTTAGGATACGTTGTAATCATGCCACTCTATATCTGCATGTGTACTCTGCATACACCATTTTTCGCATATTGGAATCGGAAACATCCAACATTGTGCTTCTTGCCTGTCCTTAACTCCTTGTACCGTCTTTTTTATGATACTAGTGCTGTCTTTTCTATTAATGTGCTAATACACATTCTAGTAGCATGCAAATATGTTGTATGTTTATTAACAGTGAACAAAAATAACTTTCTTCGTATTAAACTTCTGGAGATTTTACCAAGTCATATGTTGAGGTAATTCACTCTTGTCATGGATGTCATTTTCTTTTCAGATTCAATATCTTTTAAATTAATATTGGGCATGGACAGTGGATCTTCAGAAAATTTAGCATGGTAGTTTTTCAGACTTTGCTGGACATTAGCCTTATTTTTTCCATGTAACAAGATCTTTTGAGCAGTACGTTTATGGAGTATACTCCTATCCCTTGGCAGGTCATCTGAATGTCCCCTTAGTCCTATACTGCCAGCTTGCAGTTTTCACAATATTTAAAAATGAGAAATGATCTGACCTCCCTTCTGCTTTACAAAACAAGGAATAAAGCAAGACAACTCAGGGCTATCAGAATTCATTAGGATCAAAAGTTTCAAATAGAAATAAAGACTTGATAGCTTAGCTCATTATTTTATGTGTCTTCTGCTCAGTGTGTACCTAGTTTTTTTCAGATGCAGGATTAGTTCTGAGGGAGGACTGTAAGATTTAAGTGAAACAATGCTGTGTAAGCTTCTGTATGACAGCATTGGCAGCATCTTAATAGGTGATTCAGATTTATAATGAATGTATCTCCATCTGTGCCATGCTTCCTTCCTTTTTACAAGTTTTCTTTGTATTCTAATTGATTAAGATGGCTTTCTTTTATTGCTGTCCGATAGAAGTGTCTGAAGTGCTGGTGGTCATAGCCTTTGGATTTTTAATTTACCTAATTGTGAAGAAATGTGTAACAAATCATAAGAAAATGGTTATAATGGCTTATGATGTTTGGCTTTTGGATGTTCGACTCAAGTGAAAAATCAGGATGATAAATATGGATTATTAGTTGTACTTTTGGTCAGCCTCAGAAATAAGGTACCACAGTTGGATTGATTGCTGTTGTCTCTTAGAATGCAAGCATTCCACTTTACCATTGACTTGGGAAACACTGGGGGTCCGACCAAGGGTTTTTATTCTACTCTACGATAATTACCTGCAACCCATGTTGAAGAGGGTATAAATATGTATATAACAATGGCTTAAACTAGCATCTCTGAAGCTCAGTGGCAGTTGGCCCACCAGGAAAGGTGTACCATGTATGCATCACTGGTATGCAATCCATTTCGTGGCACAGATTTTTAATCAGGCTTTTTGCATTATGTCTATCGGGTATTCCAATGTTTTCTAGAAGCCCACTGGTATCCATTCAGCCATTTTCTTCTAAGGTTAGAAGATGTGTGCATCTGACTTAAACATGTTTCACCCTTGGGATTACTTTTTTTGACATTAATCACATCAGGGCTATAGACGTTTCTTGAAAATCCTCTGGCTTTATAGAGGGGTTATTGAAAGGAATGAGAGTATTCAAAGACAAAAACTGTATTCGGAAAAACGTTTACTTCTTCTCTAGGGGATCTCCATTATTATTCATAAGCACTGAAGTGCCTTGCCACATGTGAAAGAATAAAATTAAAGCACTTTGTATAACTATTTACTTCTTCACGTATTGGTACTATGTTTTGCCGGGCATTAATTTCTTAGCTATTCTTACATTAATGCATTGTCAGATATAAAGTGGGTCTCCTAACTGAACTTTGTTAAACCCTTCCAGCTGCTCTGTATGACATGGTGTAATGCTTTATTGTTCATATAAGCATTAGAATACATACATGTCCTCTGTGCGCTCTTTTACTAAAGTAAGAAAGTAACGCTGTTCTGATGTTTGTTCAAGAAACTCTACAGCAGTGCTGTGACCTGTCCCAGCTGTGGTTCAGAGAGTTCTTTCTGGAGCTGACTATGGGAAGGCGGATCCAGTTCCCTATTGACATGTCCATGCCTTGGATTCTGACTGACCACATCCTTGAGTCCAAAGAAGCATCCATGATGGAGTAAGACCCACATGTTTCTTGATACTAAAGATTTCAGTCTTCTGTTTTTATTATTGTTTAACAAATTTTCCTAAAAGTGGATGTCACTGAAAAATAATTTGAATGCTGAACAGAAAACACAAAATAAGTAATGTAACGCATATATGCCAAAAAAATTACCAGAAAAGAACAGTCAAGAATTTCACAAAAAATTGCAATTTATAATTAAACACAAATCTGGCAAATAAAAACTATTCATAAAAAGAAAGACAAACTTACAGCCAATACGGCATACAGCGACAAAGTATTCCATCAAATGTTGACAACATAGGAGAGACTGTAATTCTTTCAAAAACGGTTACCGTTATTGACTAAACACTGATCCAGATGCAGGATATTGTAGGTTCTCAATGAAGACTCATGCAAAGCTAGGCTCAAGGTTGAACATGACTCTTGCTAGGTCTTGTAATTTTTATGCCATGTATCTTTTTCACTAAGGCAGAAAAATATTTTTGAGGTAGCTATACCGTAGACCTTAAAAAAGACCATCTCATTATAATCAACAGTGGCAAAGATAAAAAATTGCATGAGCAAACAGCATTAAACATATATAGTGCACCACCTGAGTATCGGCCATCCTAGTACTAGACAAGTATTCTGAAAACAGAACAAAAAAAGAAAATGTCATGAAGGTTGATAGATAACATCCAAAGGCAAGCTTTTCTACAATTTTCTTTAAAAAAAAAAGGAATATCTTTGGTCAGTAGTTCTATAAGTCATTGTGATTTAGGTTTTACTCTTTTATTAGTGGAGTTGAATTTGCCCTATACTTTTGACTTGTCTGAGCACACCCTTCTCTAATGATCCTTTTACTATATTAAGTAACATAGCGTGGGTATTACTTGGGATACTTTAGCAAGTGGGCTACGTAAAATACCATAAACATAAAAGGAGTGTTTCAAAGTGGCTAGAATATTTATTGGACAAACTACATAGTTTATGGACTGCATCCTGCCTAATGACATTTTCTTGGAGCAGTGGTATCCTGTGGACTGAATCTGCATATATCTGTTATCATGAATTGTAGCCAGTTTGTGCCCAGAAAAATAGATATTGTCATCACCCTTCCCATTAAGTAGGGGATTACAGTAAAAGGTGGGTCAAGCGATTTGTCAACAGCAGTAAGTAGTTCTTTGCTATGGGGCAGAACTATTAGATGTGTAGAATTTAGTTTTTTTGTCATTGCTCACCTTTTGTAGGATGATGCCACTGCTTTAGTTATGCGGTCTTCTCTTTGATGTTATGTAGCTGTTCTCAAATGTGTGGTCTTGCTACTATATCGCTAGCAGTGTTCTATTCTAAGTCCGCCATTCTCAAGCCATGCCACATTTTTTTAAAGGACATTGCTTGATTGTTACAGGCATTTTGAGGTTTCACCAACTTGAGAAACTGCTAACACTGCTTTATCAGCTCTGAGAAGAAACCTAGAAAACTCTTCAAAAACATCATCATATCTGATTCCGATTTAGGGAGGAGGGAGCACCTTAAGTTTGTTTGTCATTTCCCACAGACCTCAGTCTGGCAGACCATTAACCATGATTGATGGACCTCTTCAGTAGCAAGTCAAGAGTTCCCTGAATATCCTCTTTTCTGCCTCATCCATATCTTATCCATCTTGAGCTGAACTTGTTGAGACTGGTGTAAACTAAAGGTCTTGGAGGTGCATTAAAGATGTGCCCTAGGTAGAGAGAAACTTGGAGTTGTACTTAGTTTTATGCTTTGTAGCAGAATGTTTTACACCCCAAACTGTTTTTGATCCCAGTTAGTTTTTCATGTTTTTTTCTCTAAAGATGAATGAAACCGCTGATGTTAAGGCTGCTAATGTTAATGTTTTAAGATGCCTCTGTGCAATAGATGTCTGAGGTTCATGACATTGGGTATCCACAACTAGTATATGGTTGTTCCCTTTGATTGAGCATGTTGATGGTTAGCCACTTAAATCAACTTTGCTTGCACCTTTACACTTACCTAGACTAGTGTCGCCTTTAGAAGTGAATTGTATGAGGAGCATACATTGGACCACAGAAAAAACTGCTGGGGACACCTATAAAGGTTTAACATATACAGAGATTTGGCATCAGGCGACTTTCATTGACAGTCATAAATGCTAGATTAATTTCCTAATGCATGAGTGGATCCCAGAATACCTTTTTCAAATAGTGTTCTTCCATGGAAACAGAATCAGAAAATGTATTTTGTCCATAAAGTCATATATAAATATCTGTGGGATGGAAGTCTAACAGAGGCCCTCCTTTTTAATTAATGTTCCAGTAACTATTGTTTGTATCAATAGAATTGCTAGTATTCATGTTATTTTGCTTAACTAATGACCGAGCTGAACAACTCATGCACTGACAAAAATCTCTGGAGTGTGCTTCTTAGTCCAAAGAAGACATTTATTATTTCAGTACGCAAGGTTCCTCAAAGGAGATTAGCATGCTGAAAGCACACGTTCAAAAATGATCCCAGCAATGAAATGAAAGAATGTACAAATGATTCTCCACTGCAATATACACATCTAATATATGTATCTATATTATAATGCAAAGCAAATAATGAATTAAAAAATATGCATCACCATGAGAAAAGGGCATCACTGCTTCATCTCCCTCCTATTCAGCATCAGAGCGCAGGATCCCAGAATCGATCGAGGAGAGAGAGATCAATTATCCTCACTGGAAGGATGGCACACTCCAGTGTCCTGGATGTGCCCGAGATCTGCAAACACTCTCTGTCTCCAGTCCATCTGGTCTCGGCCTCTTATACTTTGAACAAACAAGAAAGGAAAAGTCCAGAACTTCCTTTTCCCTGCAGAAGTTTATTTATTCAAAAATGCTGATTGCTTTAGGCCTGCTTTGAAAATAACACGTCGGGACTTGGCCACAATACCAAGGTGCCAATCCAAAACAAGTCCGTTCCCTGCTGTCTGAGTACATTCTTATCAGTCTACGCCCTTCGTGGGGAAAAACACGAAGAATAAAAACATGTGCACGTTGTACAATGTGGAAAACCACTTGCAGCTTTTAACATAGCAGTGTCTAATGCTTAGATAAAGTCAATAGGCAAAATGAAGCTAGTGGTCACTAATTTGACAGTGTAGTGCTAGGCTAAGTGCAATATGGAGTCAGTGGTCAAAATTCACGTATCATTACACGTGCACGGAAAGAAAGCATGTCTTTAACAAGAACATGAAGGTAAAATGCAGCCTGTTTAACTTACATTAAACACATATAGAAGGACAAAAGAGCCTGTCCCTTTAAGGACATGGGCGGCAACCCATCCCACAATGTAGAGTACAGGCAGTTTGCCTTTGTGACCCAGATCTGTTTTCTGGCTTGTAAGAGAAGGATCTCAGGACTGGGGTTATTTAGCCTTAAACCTATATATTTTCCTGCCAGGAAATCAATTTTCAAAGCTTCCCTGAGTGTATTTTATCATCATTTATCAAGTGAAACATTTATTTCTAAAACTGTGGCTTGATTTACAGTCATAAAGCCTTCCCTATTTTCAATGTGCCCTTTATGTGGACAGGAAAAGGCATTAACTGACACCTATAAAGTGGGAAGTGTGCTTGCCTGCTTTTCAGTCTGTCCAATATTGCAACATTTGTAAGAAAATGTCAAAAACCTACTTTTTTCCCCAACAAATACATTCTAAAAACTTTTTTCGGTAAGCTGGCCCTTCATCATATTTTTCTACACCTTAAAAGGAGCAATAGACTGCGTTCCATAGATCTTCAAGATGTCTATTTTCCCATTCCTGCAGCAAAGCACCACAGGAATATTTGAGATTTATTTTAGGAACAGATAACTATCAATATGCTGTCTTTCAATTCTGACTCAAATACACTCCAAAACCTTCTACCGAATACATGGCAGTCATCTCAGCACTTCTCAGAACAGAGTTTGTTTACCCTTTTCTACGTATCTTGATGACGGCTCATAAAAACAAACTCTCCACAAAAAGCAGCTCAAGATTTTCAATTATCTATAATTTGCCTACAAAATCTACATCTAAATCTGTTTCAAAACCAGTCCAAAGTCTAACTTACTTGGGAGCAGGATTAGATACAAGATAAGAAAAAGAGTATCCTTCACAGGAGAGAATCACATCCATCCCAGAGAAGTGCACAAATCTTTAAAAAGAACAAAAAACAGCAGCAATCATACAGCCTGACAGGTTAACTCTTTACTGGGATGCATAGCATCTTGTATTTACATCATCCCAAATGTAAGGTTATATATGAGACCTCTAAACCTCTTCAGCAATGTCTAGAAGATTAGTCGTCTCATTAGAGAGATAGCTGGGAAGAACATATATGCCTAATTCAGCAAGCAGCTCAATCTCTGCCGTGTCGGACAGTAGATCAGAATCTGTTAAAAGGTGCAATCTTTCAAAAACCAGCACCAAAGAAAATCATAGTGATTAACAGAATGGGAAACCCACTTGTGTCTACTCACAATAAAGGGTCTTTCAACATCCAAAGAGAAAATGATTCAACCTTCTGAAACCAGCACGTTGTTTCTAGTCTAAAAGCTTTTCTGCCTTCTGCAGAATCAAACAACATCATGGTTCAAACAGACACCGCTACCACCATGCATTACCTGAACACACAGGGAGGAACAAGGTCAGTTCATCTATCATTGCAAGCTCAAGCGACATGGCTTCTAGCAGCAATACACATCCCTGGAAGACAAAGCCTACTGACAAATTTCCTCAGTCGACACCCCAAAGAAAATTATGAGTTGTTATAGAAACAAAGTTGTTATAGAAAATAACTTTCGGGAAGGCGGTTTCCCCAACATTAGATTTGTTGGCCACTGCAAGAAACGAAAAATGCCAAGACTCACCTTCAGGCCAACAGAACTCAGTTAGCATTGCCCTTTTGATCTTTTGGACAATGCCATTTTTTAAGCTATTTCTCTGTTCCCACTCATGTCACCATTGATTGTCAAACTTCAAAATGATCTTAATCACCACGAATGACTGAGACAAAGGTGGTACCTAGGACCTCCTAGCCACTTTGTAGCATCTTTCATTGGAAAACTGCCTTTTTGGTTGCTATCACCTCAGCTAGATGAGTTAGTGTATTGCAGATGGTATCTTCTACTGAGACTTTCACTGTTTTCCATTCAAATAGGGTGGAACTAAGAAAGCATCTTTCCTTCCTCCCTAAAGTTGTCTCAGATTTTCACATCAGTGAAACCATTATTTTAGCATCCTTTTTTCCTAATCCCTCTAGTCTGGCAGAGAGAGCTCTTCATTCATTTAACATCAGGAAAGTACTCTGTTTTTATTTAGACAAAAACATGGAAATCAAATAAACAAATTAACATTTTATAAATGATGGTCCTATAACTCCAGGAATGGCAACTTCTAGACAGTCTATTTCCAGACGGATATTGGCAAGCATTTCAATATGCTACCAGCTATGGAAAAACTATTGCCAGTCAAACCCAGAGGAAGAAACCCATGTCTAGCATATCTAATTTTATTGCGCCAATCCCAAAATTATACAACAGAGCGAGGCTCAGTAGGATTCCATTAACACATGTACTTTATTTCATCTTTTCATATTCACATATTTTTATTACACTTTTCATTCCATTTGTTCTGTTAAAGCTCCTGTTCCATTGGGAAATGCAAAATTTTAAAGCCCAAATTTAAAAAAATGCAGGTCATTTGACTAATGAAATACAACATAAAAACATACTCTCACTACCCCTCCTTCCTATTCATCACAAACTCATTCGTGCCATTCAATCATACCCACTCATTCTCATTCAGCCCAGTTTGACACTGCAACACTTCAAACACACAAATTCCAAAGGTCTATGATATCAAATGGCCATCGGCTATAGAACAGTATCTCTGGACATCAACTCATGTCTCAGAACATCAATTATTTCACAATGCATTCTATTTCATTTCTGTTTGTATAACTCAACAAGTGGTCCTCCATTATTGTTCTTTATATAGTATGGCTTGTTAAATATACATAAATGCACGTTTTGGCTGAACAGCCTTCCTCTGGATTACCACATCGGTGGCCCTTTAATTACATCATGAACCCAACTCGCGAACATCCTGAAACTACTTTCCTCACCAAAGGCTCTACACTGTCACTTGAGTCTAATCCCAAAGTATAGTTCCCACTATTTTATAGTCTTTCTTCTCTTTTGATTTTTGTTTGTCGGTGGGCGTCGACGGAACCACCATTTGGTGTCCTCATGTGACGTCATCCTACCTACTCTGAATGTGCCCACATTTGGTTCCATCTTCATATTCTTTTTTTCTGCCGTTGGTTCTGGATGTTTGCCGAGAGTCTTCAACATGAAGAGAGAGTTTTAGAAGTATAATGAAGATTTCATTGAGAAGTTTGTTGAAATCCAGTGAAATCAACAGAGGGCTACCGAAGAGGGAAATTAGAGAAGAGCACATTTTTTACTGATGGATGACTGCGAATGCCCGTTTGGGGGCTCCCTGTTTGAAATAATCGAAAAAAAAGCCCTTCCAGTTTTGCAAGAATTGTCACAATAAGTACGCCCAAAGGGATAAACATCTGGCGTGTAACCTCTGCCTTCCAGTCAAACATCAGAGTCAGGATTGTATTGCCTGCGTCATGTTAGCGCCAAAAACCTTGAGGGTATGAGCAAGGCAGAGGATGGCCCGCCATATGTTGCAGGGCCACGAGTCCCCACCGTCTCCCAAAGATTTCAGGCTATCGAGTGATGATGAAGAGAATGTTACAGTGGGACTGGTAGGAGAAACATCAGAGTGTGATCAGGATCTCATCGCTGTAGAGGAGCAGCCATCGAAAAAGAGCTGAAAGTTGGAGGTAAGAGAGACTGGGCCCTCCTCTGAGACTTCTAAGTAGAAAAAAATGGACTCACAAACACACAAGGGATGCTCGGGGTTGAAAATCTTGCCACCCATAGGCAGTACCCATGACAGGGAGTCTGACAGACCCCTCAAGTGGGTCTCCGGTAGAGGATAAAATTGTTTTTTTTAAAAACCTGTAGCGTCGAAGGACGGAAGGGAAAGAGACTTATCAACGTCAAAAGTGCAACAGTCAAGAGCTGGTCACCGAAGCTTGACAACTGATTCATCGTCAAAGGTTCCAAGTCATAAAGAAAGACCCCAAGCACGCATGAACGGGCAGTTGACATAGAAAGAAAAAGGAAAAAACCAGATGCCGAAATTTCTGCGCTTCTACAAAGAAAGAAGGAATTTGACGAAAGCCTCAAGGATTTCTGAATTCCTCAAAAGACTTTGACGCCAAACCACACATCTGAGATGGAAATCGAGCCTCCACTCACACCTGAACCTCAAGAAGATGAGTAAGAGTTTTTCTGTGAGGAAGGAGAGGATCAAACTGGATTGTATCAGGCTTCAGAGGAAAGTGAATACATTGAACAGCAATGGGAAGTCTCGGTGGCAGACTCACCTGAAGAGGATGTATATTCCTACCCGTCAAAGCCCTCCCCTCAAGATGATACTGGAATGTACAGTCTGGTCATATAGAATGCAGCTGACAGACTTAATATATCGCTAGAGGAGGATAAACCGCAATCATGCATCCTACTGGAAACATTGCTGCTAAGTCAAGCAAGGAACCAGTTCCTACCCATGCTCTCAAGCTTCCTCGACCAGGGGAGGGAAGCTTTTAAGGAGCCAGCCACTTATAGAGCAATGACTCCCAGAGGCAGAAAAGAAATAGAAGTATTCCTCCAAAGACCCTGCATATATAAAAGACACTGTCCCAGTGGACTCCATAATCATGTTGACAGCCGGAAAGAGGGCCAACATCCCCCCCAACCTCTTCTCCCTCCGGAAAAGAAGTACAAAAGAATGGAACGTATGGGATGTAGAATTGAACGTAGTGCTGCAAACCAGTGGGGCATTGCAAACTCAAATACACCACTCAATAGCCATGCTCATCAGTACTCGGAGGAGATGGGAGCACTATTAAAACATCTCCCTGAACATTATAAAAGAAGGCAGCACATCTTGCCGAAAGCGGGGAAAAAAAGATTGCGAATACATGTTTAGCCACCCAATGATGATCTGGATCACACTAAGACAACACTCATGGCTGAGAATTTCCTGATGTTAGCCACAAGTTAAGGCAGATAACATAAATACACCCTTCAGTGGAGAACAATTGTTTGAAAACGCAGTGGACAAAAGTCTTATCCAGCTAAAAAAGAACAACAAAACAGCAAAGTCCATGGGCGCACTGCAGTTTTGAGGTGTATTACGAAGGGTAACATTTGCTACCTGAAGACCAACCTCAATAGGCAATTTTCAAGCAGGAAGCTCTCATTCAGGCTTCCAAAGTGGTGCCCAAACTGCCACAACTCAACAAAGCTGGCAGTATCATCAACAGGGTTGCAGTTCCTTTCGAGGCAGAACCAGAGGGATAGTACAACCAAACAGAGGAAGCTCCCCTCAAGTAAGCGATTGCACAGAGAATTCAAGGCTTTCACAAAAAAAACTTCAGTGAAAGAAAAGAATATTCAGTTCAAATTCAAACACAACACGCCAGTCAGTGGAAGGTTAAAAGGCTTCCTCCAGGAGTGGAGGTTAATAACTCTAGACAATTGGATCCATAAACACAGTTCAATTCAGTCATTGTATAGACCTAATCAGATTCCCACCAATAAGGAGACCCAAGAAGAAGATACACTCCAAAGAGGAAACAGGTTGACTCCTCAAAGAAGTCAATGAGTTATTGGACAAACAAGCAATAGAATTAATCGCAAAACAGGAAATCAACAAGGGAAATTACTTAACATATTTCTAAATTACAGAGGTAGACAGATCGTTACTTCCAATCTTAGACCTCAGGTTCATAAACAAGTTTATTAAAACTCATAAATTCAAAATGACAACCTTACAGGAAGTCATACCACAATTACAGAAAGGGGATTACATGGCAACCATAGAATTGGACGCTCACTTTCACATTCCAGTGAACACAAAGTGAAAGGCATACCTAAGGTTTGTGGTAAATAGAATATACTGACAATTCAATGTGAGCATTTGGAATAAAATCTGCACCAAGAGTGTACACAAAGTCTAGTTCCCACTATATGCCTTGCAACCGTAGCAGCGCATCTCAGAATAATGGGTATACATGTATATCCGTACCTCGACGATAGGTTAGTAAGAGCAAACGCATGTAAAAAATGCAAACAGGACAAACATTTGGTAATGAAGACACTGTACACAATAGGGTTCTCGTTGAACATAGAAAAGTCCTCCCAGAGCCAGAACCAGAAAAGATTTTCTTGGGTGCAAGTTAAACTCAATCCAATGTAAAGCATTCCAAAGCTGGAAAAGAACACAGTCCCTTCTGGGAGAGACTCCCCATTACCACAAGGGGCAAGCTTTGACTGTGAGGACGATGGAGAAACAGTTAGGAAAGATGGCATCATGCATATCGTCAAGCCCAGATGCAAGACTTCATATGAGACTGATCCAGAAGTCTCCCCATGACGGTCGCAAGCAATGGGGAGTAGGGAAGATCTATTGGTTGTCACACAGAAGGTACAAGAGGAAATTGCATGGTCGAATAGAGAACGCGTTACACAGGTAAGACTATTTACACAACCAACTCTATCTCGGACAATAACCAAGGACGCCTCTCATGTAGGGTGGGTAGCACACATGGGACCCCTCAAAGAAAGGGGAATCGGGAAGGAACAGATACAACACATCAACCTACCTAGAATTGAAGAAGGGTTTTCTAGCCCTCAGAGCTTTAAATAACCAACTTCAGGAGAAGACACTATTGATTCACACAGACAATACAACAACATTGTTTTACATCAACAAACAGGGAGGGACTAAATTCCTATCCCGTTCAAGGCTAGCTCAGAAATTCTGGAAATGGGCAATGAAAAGGAACATGGAGATTGAGGCGATACGTCTACCAGGAGTAGACAGCGTTGAGGCAGACAGGCTGAGCAGACAAACCTCATGCTCCCATGAATGGTAGCTCAACCAATCAGTAGTAGAAAGGATCTTACAAAGGTGGGGCACACCAACATTAGATATTTTTGCAACCCCACAGAATATGAAATGCCAGTACTTCATCTCCAGACAACTGCACCATTGGTCGCTGGGGAATACCCTTTTGATAAACTGGTCATGAACATCTGCTTTCCTTTAATTCTACTGTTGCATAAAGTAATCAACAGATACAAGAGGAATCAAATTACCTTAATTTCAGTTGCACCACAATGGGCAAGACAAACCTGGTACTCCGAGATAATGCAACTAGCTCAAGGAAGACTGCAAAAGTTACCAAGACAACAGGATCAATCCATCAATGGAAGGAGGGACGGTAATACACCCAGAGCCAGAATCTTTTAATCTAACAGCATGTCTCCTGAAGACTTAGAATTCGCATATTTAAAGTTACCTAAAAAGACAATGACAGTATTAAGAGGCAAGAAAACCAATAAGAATAAAGTGCTATATGGCAGAATGAAAAAGAAATTCACTTTGGTGTGGAAAAAGAGGATTGGCGAAAAGAAGCATATGGAAAAAGACGGTTTTAAAATACCTAAAACGTCTTACAAGAAGGTCTTAAATATGCAGCCTTGAAGGTTCATCTATCTGCATTAGTGGCTTACACAAGGGAACATATTGAAAGACACTTTTTTCACAACACCATTAGTAAAGAGATTCTTAGAAGGAGCAAAAAGAACAGCTCCAACAAGGAGAACTCAGCACCCACATGGAAAATGTGGTACTAACTCCACTGATGAAACAACCTTTTGAACCATTACACAAGAGTACTTTGTAGAGGATAATTTAAAAACTGCCTTTTAATGGCCATTATCTCACTACACATATTGAGTGAGTTACAAGCACTCACAATACAAGATCCATATTTTCATATTCACAAGGACAGAATTGTCTTGAGAAAGGATCCGCAGTTCCTACCAAAGGTGGTTTCGCAATTTCTAGCAGTCAAATTATAGATACCAAGTTTCTTTCAAAATAGAAAAATGCATGCTGAAAGAACTTTACATACATTAGATGCAAAACGTTAGATGTACTATGTTGAAAAGGCAAAGCCTTTACAGAAAACTCAACTGCTTTTTGTATCATTTGCCAATAGTTACTTGGGAAAACCAGTAACTAAAAACACTATCACAGGATGGATTGCGCAAACAATTCAACTGTGCCATACGTATGTGGAAGAAACCTTGCGAAGGGCACCAACAGCACATTCTACATGGAAGAAAGGAGCAACCATTGCTTTTTTTACAGGAACTCTGCATGGCAGCAACATGGTCATCAGTACAAACTTCAACAGCAATTTATTGTATTGATAGCTGAATGAACAAAGAAGCCGGTCAGAGGGTTTCCCAACATCTGGTTACAAATCAATGCCCATCTTCAACCCAATCGCTACAGGAGTAAAACCGCTTTAAAATCATTGCACCGCTTGTGAATCCAGAAAAAGATTCATATTCCAAAACAAAAGTTTCTTACCTGTAGGTGTAGTTTTGCATCTTGAAGAATTTTCTGGATTCACAAGTGACCCACCCCCGTCCACCAAGAAGATGGGTGGGTGGGGGGAAATCTGATGATGGTGACCAAAGGAAGTAGGAAGACATCACAAGGGGATACCAAATAGTGGTTCCGTCGATACCCACCAACAAACAAAAATCTAAAGTGATGGACAATAAAATAGTGGAGAATTATGGACCCAACCACTAGATGGCTGAATAATGCACAGCATGTGAATCCAGAAAATTCTTCAAGTTGCAACACTACACCTACAGGTAAGTAACTTTATGTTCCCACCATGCACTTATTATGCCCTGACACATTACATCACTTGTGACATGTTATTTGACATCATTGATGGCATCACTGATGACATCTTTAATGAAATCATTGAGGACATTACTGACAACATCATAGTCATACAGAGGCTAGAGTTACCGGATGTACATGTGTGGGTACATGGCATGGAAAAAGTTCAGCCCGGTAATCAAGTGACAGATTTTGCTTGGCGGCAGTGGTGGTGAACTTTTAATCTGTTTTACTACTCTTCAAAGGTTTTATTGCTAAATGTGACATACTCAATAATTTTTAAAATAATAAGTTTTCTGGCCATCTTTTACCTTTTTGGGGAGGAACTTTTTCAATGTTGGAACGGAGGAAGTGAGTGTTTTTGCACTTCTGTCCCCAGAGCTGCCTTCTCAGTTGCACTCTATTTGTTTTTTCTACCGACTGGCATGCAATAAATGCAGGACGTAGCATCGGCGCACCAAAGGCGCACCTAAGGCAAGCCCATCTGGGCTTATCCAGGACTAAGGGCCACAAATTCTGCCTGTTTTCCACCAGGTAAGGCTGCATACCCTCGCCGTCATTTGTTAGTGTTCCGCATTCCTTTCCCCGATTCATGTCTCCACTCCAGGGTCCCTTGTTTCTCCTTATCAACATGTTATTCATGTGGATGGTCTGTGCAGCCTGGTCAGACACAGGCCCATGCAGCTTGCCTCTCCCCCATGACTGAGTGGCGCCTCTATTTAGTCAACTGCTGCTCCCTGGCAGCCCATAAACTAGAATTATTTTTCCTCATACTGGAACTTCATCCAGACATACTGTTTTTATCAGAGCCATGGCTGTCAGAGGAGTTTGTGCCCAATATGGTGAAGGCTTTCCATTCTGGCTTTCAGATATGTAGGCTTGCTAGACAGTGCAAATCTGGCAGCAGGATTGCAGTTATTTACAGGGACCAGTTTAATTGCTCCTTTTCTCTATACACTATTCCACATTGTGAGAGCCTTGAATTCTCTCTGTCACTGTGCCATACCTTCTCCATGCACTGAATTCTTTTGTATAGACCCCCCAGACCCTACACCAACTTTCTTCAAGCCCTCACAGAGCTGATTGCTGGTTCATCGATGGATAGACCAAACTTTACCCTACTCTGTGATTTTACCATCCACATAGATGAAACTGGTAACCACTCTGTTGGAGCCCTACTCCAGAATATGGCCTCCCTACAGCTGTCCCAGCTAGTCTCAGGCCCTACCCATGATAAGGGCCACACCATTGACTTTGTTTTTAGCAATATTAGGAACGTTCGATCCCACTCTCCTCTCCCCTTGATCTGGTCTGATCATTTTTTTTATCCTGCTGTCCTTATCCATGCCCTTCCGCACCTGCCCCTCTCCTCTTGCCAAACGTTTGGAGAAGCCCTGGTCCAAACTTAGCACAACAAATTGGGTAGAGGTCCTGGAAATTGCCAAACCTGACCTTTCGGCCTGGTCGATTCTGCAGTACACCCCCTTAACGAATGGCTGACCAGCACCCTGGATGTTGACCTTCCTGTAAGGTGGTAGAAAGATACCCAGCGATTTCCTAAATCTCTGCGGTTCACATTTGATCTCCTGTGCTTCAAGAAATAATGTAAGCACCTAGAAAGGAGATGGAGAAAGGCCTCTGATGCTATTAGTAAAGTAGAATACAGGAATTCTATGAGGCGCTATCATGTTGAGATCAAAGTGGCTGAAGCCGTCTATTACTCTTCGAAAGTTGCTAACTCTTCCTGCCCCCCAACGGAATTTTTTTGTATTCTCAGACACATTATTGAACCCGCGCAGCCGGCCCCTCCTCCACGGCTTTGGTAGAACATTGAAATTAATTGGCTTTGTTCTTTCTGAAAAAAGGTCATGAATATTTACTATTCCTTTCCCAACAGTACCAGCTCGTCAGACCCTCACTCCAGCAATCTTTCCGGTGACCTGCCATATTGTTCTCTCCAGGTATTCCCTACCCTTACTATAAATGTAGTTAAGGATCTCTTGATCTCTGTAAAATAAGGTTTGACTTTGGATCCTGCTCCTTTGCAGAATCTCCGTCAAGGGTCCGAAGTTATTGCTCCTGTCGTGATAGAGCTACCTAATCTTTATCCTGTGAGCATGTACCCTGTCAATGGAAACATTCAATTGCCAAGCCACTTCTAAAGAAACCCAACCTGGACCCTGCCACCTTAAGCAATTATAGGCCTATCTCTCTGCTACGAGGGTTCTCTAAATTGCGGGAAAAATATGTAAATTAGTACCTCTCTGGCTTCCTTGAGTGAAATGCGTTATTGCACTCCACCCAGATGGGCTTTTGCCTCCAACATAGTACTGAAACTGTTTTACTGGCAGTAATGGAGGAGCTCAAGAGCTTCCTGCATCAGGGCAGCACTGCCGGTATAATCTTGCTAGATCTCAGTTCTGCTTTCCACGCCGTAGACCATTCTGTCCTCCTGCAGAGGATTGCTTAGGTCGGTATTGGGGGCAAATCCCTTGATTGTCTCTCTTCTTTCTTGCAGAACCGGTCTTTTCAGTTCCAGGATCAGACTTCCATCTTGCTGTGTAGTACCCCTTCTCTGAGCCCTACCTTAGTTAGCCTTTATCTCCGCCCGCTTGCTGACCTTGTCCAAGCCCACAGGCTGTCACTGGTTTCATATGCAGATGACACAGCTGGTTATGTCGATTTCCCCTTATCACAACTCCAGCAGTGACTCTCCGACCTCCTTTCTTCTTGAAGGTGCCAGATGGATGGCGGCGGATGGCGAGCTGCAAGCTGAAACTTAATGAATAAAAAACTGAGGTCTTGCTGCTTTGCAATAACCTTAGCAGTCCTGCCTCAAGTCCCTTCCTAGGCAATTTCAGTAACCTTCCTACCCCAAAGAATCCAATAAACGTCTTGGTTTCTGGCTTGACTCGCAAGCAAAAAAAAAATCATAGCCAGCTGCTATGGCGTCCTGAAACTATTGCAGAAGGTTATTCATCTGCTTCCCATCATCGCCAAACAACTGGTCGTTTAGGCCTATTCTTAGCTCGCCTTGAATATGGGAACTCCTTGTTCCTAGGCTCCTCTCTTTATGTCATCAGGAAGCTGCAGATAGTGCAGAACGCGGCTGCTCGCTTCCTGATGAATGTTTCCAAATATACTTCAGCCACAAAGGCCCTGAGGGACTTGCACAGGCTTATGGTGGAACGTCGAGTGCAGTTTAAGTCCACTTTTTTCTTAGTTTTCAAGCTCTTGAATACATTTCTGCTGGAACTGCGTCTTCTGGAGCATGAGCTTCCCTTTTGCAAGGTCCTGAAGTCTTGGCTCTATAGTGCTTGATTCCCCTCCCCCGCTATTACTATCAACCCTTTTTGCATTGTCCGTATCGGCGCTGGGACACCTCCGGATATCCATGCGCTTTATAAGATGGTGAGAATAGAATAGAAGTTTAGTTGTGCATGTTGAAAGTTATATAGTGCACCGTTTACAAATTGCTCAAGTTTGGAATGCATGTATTACTTCTGTTAAACAATGTAAAGTCTGAGCGCACCTGTTGTGGGTTGTAGAGGTATGCTTTAAAGTAGGTTGTGGCTTAAAGTTAAAGCCTTTTGCAAAGCATCTGTGAGAAAGGCTGAAGCGTCTGTTGATAATAGATTAGCCACCAGTGGATGTCTGGGCTGTGAACAGGGAAAGGACATGTAATACAGTGCTATAAACAAATTGTTCGATGGCATATGTAGCAAGGATGTGTTGATGTTTATTTCCAGAACTTCACTGAAGGTTTTGAGTTATTGCAGATTGCCAGCAACTGCACAGGAAACCTACCATCTTGCCATACCTCTTCCCGCCCCCACCCCACCAAACTGAGTCAGATGCCCAGCAACTATTGCATCGATGAGTACAAGAGTTTGTGAAGTGGGTTGCAGATGAGCCTGCCACCGAACACACAGAAGAGCTCGCCATGCTAGGGAAGCAGAACCCACCAGCCAGTGTCCACCGGTGTAAACAAGTAGTCCCAGGAACAAGAATCAAACCATCTATAGAACCTGCACGCTTCCCCCTCATTCAGAACACCACAGGCCCTCAAGGGGAAGAGCCAGCCTCCGAGTCTGCCCCACCCAAACCCCATCCAATAACCCCTCCCAAGCTTTCACCACCCCTAAAGAGCCCCTACCTCTTGTGGCATTGCTAAACAGGTTACTGCTTTCATATCCCACCCATTTAATGAGATCACATGTACATTGATCAATCCGTGGCCCCACAGAGGCTTTCCACTTAAAAATAATCAGGCGTTTTGCTAAAATCACAGCCAGATCTATGAACTAGAGGTGACCATATACTTCTCTGGGCATGGGAATAAACCCAGTAAACATGCCACTGGTGAATGCTAAATAATACAGTCAGTGACATCATTGATGAAGTCACCAATCTCTGCCCAGTAGGCGGAGAGGTGTACACAATCCTACAATCATATGCAACTGTTTTGCCCCACCATCCCACATCTGGGGCAAGCAGCTGAGATCCCAGGGTAAATTCTGTTTATTTTATCCAGCTTAAGATATGCCCTGTGAACCAGATAAAAGTTAATCAGTTTGAAGCTGGCATTTCTTGGCACCTTGAGGACTTGCTCCAGTATTTTCCAACAATCTGGATCACTGATCAGTATACCAATACCTGCCACCAAATGGTACTACAGCATCGTCAGCGAGGCATTAATATCATTACGGAGTGCCCTATATAATTTCAAAACAGCCATACATGTCCCCGAGGATTTGGAAGCTGGGCTCTGGTTACAGAAACCCCCCACGTTTGCCTGTTTTTTAATGCAACTTTTACCAAGGTGCACTGGGTTTCTGCTAACCAGGTCCCAAGTGCCAGTGTTCCTTCCCCGAAACAAGACACCTGGTCACTTGATCCCCAAGTGGCCAGGCCCTTTGGCACCCTGTAAGTCCTTAGTGAATGGTACCTCTGGTACATAGGACATGGGTACTAAGAGGCTCCTTAAGGACTGCAGCACAGCTTGTGACAATCTAAGGGACCCAGCATCAAATTCAAGCAGACTGCCACTGCAGGCTACGTGACGAGGTGCTCCAAAAAGTGAAAACACGACATGGCACACAGGCTGTGTGCCATGTCCCCTAATCACTGCATGTAATATTTATTAGTCATGCCTACAGCCATTTTGAGTACACGTGCTGGACACTGGTCAATATGAGTTGCCCAGCTATGTGATGGCTTCACTGAAACTAGGGATGCTTGGTATCAAATGTCTCGTATTAATAAACCCTCACTGATTCCAGTGATGGAATTATTAATACATGCATCCAAAGGGCACCTTAGAGGTGCCCCTGAAAAGCCAGCTGATGGTGAGCTCACTGACTAGTTCTAGCCAGCCTGAAACCAACAGACGAGTTTCTGATTCCCATGGCCGAGGGCAATCTCTCTTGGGAGGCCAGAACAGAAGCCTGCTCTGGCAGGGGTGTTACAGTCCCCTCCCAATAGGATGACCTAAAGGTCTGCATTCCAAGGCAGGAGGCTTCAAAGAAGCCCCGCCCCCTTTGGATCAGGGACTATGTCAAGGCTCTACAGCCTCCCACGAGGTGTGTGCATGTTTACACTGCTTGTTGGGGCACTGTATGTTTCGTACTGCATTCACTATTTGTGTCATATTTCTTTTTATGTCTGTTTTTCTCATTTCAAGTCAACCTCCATATAGGGCATCTAGACACACAAGTAAGTTTCTTTTCACACTACTAAACATTACAAATACACTCAGGGCCTGTCTTTTCTGGTTTTTGGTCCTGAAGAAACGCCACTGATACTTTTGCGACAATTATAGGCATGAAAAATGCCTCCATCATACTGGGTTAAAGGATAATTTCCTTTTCCCCTTTCTTTTCTGTTCAGTGAGTGCAGGGACATTATTTCCCTTGTCACTAATTATTTTTGTTTTTAACCTTGACATAGTCCCTTCAGGGCCTAGAGCCAATTTTAACGCACACTTTCCAGTCCTTCATACCCTTTACTTGCAGAACTGAATCTGTTCCTGTACTCATTAACGGCATTCATAAAAAGATGTCTGGTAAAGAGCCCCCTTGTGGGGCCCGTTGGGCATTGCAATGCTGGCATAACTTGGAGCAGGCCCAATGATGAAGCATGACACCCATTTGGGTGTGTAAGGGCTCTTGCTTCTAAGCACAAAAGTGCCCTTTTGATCTGTATCAAGAAGGGTCTAACTAAGTCGTCCTATTTCAAAACAGTGTACTTTTAAGAATTGTAGACTATGAATTAGTAGACAGTGCACTGGACTGGTTAAGTCTCCTTGCCCTCTTTTTGAAGATGGTCCCCCATCCATGCCTGTAGACTATTTCTGAAGGCCCCCTCTACCACGACCGGTCCACTATATAAAGATCCAGCTTCCTACACGAGGTGCTGCAGATAACATGGCAACCCACATGGTGAGAGGGCCCGGACTAGCCACACCCTTCTGTTCCTTAATTGCTGCCCCATGCTCCCCATGGAGAAGAAACTGCCCTGCAGGTAGAGCTAAGTCGGATGTTATCTCCTGAAACGTTAACAGCGTCCCATCCTGAAAGGCGGCTCCCACCTGCTCAACACCCAGTTGCTGCCAATTGTCCAGCCTCCTGCAATCACCAGCAGTGGGGTAATACTGCCAGTGCCCACATATGAATATCAGGCGAGTAAGGATTCCAGGTGCTAGTCTTCCGCAATTTGTGGATCCAGCAGTGTTTGGCCACCGCCAACAGACCCCAATACCGAGGCCTCAACTGCCTAGGAGCCAACACCAACTGGGTCAGATCACGGTGCGTTGGGAGAGTGGCATCTTCAAGCCCTGCGATATTCACGCCTGAACAGGAAACAGGATGGTCTTAGGCAATTGTTACAGAGTACTGACACATCCCATAAGCCATCTACCAAGCAAATCATCTTTTCCAGGTCTGTCCGTTTGTCTTTTAAGAAGAGCTACATATTGTCCGCATATAATGCAATATGATTCCATGACCAGCAAAGTCAACACAACTGGCTGCAAACAGGGACTGTCCGCCCCCCCCAAACTTCTGCCAGTGACCAGGCCCAGAGCTATCAACTCAAAGCAACCCAATGGATTTAAATAAACACCCTCCCTCCCCCCAGGACAATAAAGCAACAACTCTCTGTCCAAACTGTAGCACAAAGTGAGTAACAACTGTAAACAAGCACACAGGCAGTGAGGGAAGTGAACCCCGCTGTACCACAATCCCCTGTTGTCACCCAAGCCACCTGCCCTCCCCCCCAAAAATGACTCCTCATGCAGAAGACAAGCAGAAGACAAGTAGCAATAGACAAAGACCCTGCTAGAGACCACAAGGCCATAGATTACCCTGACCCCTCTCCCTCCCCCCCAAACAAAGCAGCTGGCAACAATAATAAAAATATATAATCCGCTGTAGCGGAGCCCATGGCAGTTCCAGAGCGGCGTCCACAGTGGAAGTCGAGGTACCATCTTAGTCTGTGTCCTGTGGCATCGAGTCCGCAGAAGGGGAAGAAGGCGTAGTAGTCAGAGAGACCGCTGCTACCACTGTATTCCAATAATCCCGTTGCACTTTTGCAATCATAGACATCCTCCAACTCCACGTCAATCTGCTCTTTGAGTAGGGCCGGCCGTCACCCAGCGCTAATCGGTCCTCCACTGGGAATCCCACACCCCGCAGCTATTTGTCAATCCAGTCCCACACTTCTTGAGGGTATGTGAAAAATTTGACTCCCCCTTCCATGGAAAGGCTAAGTTTTGCAGGGAACAACATAGCATACTGAAGACCATTTGTTGGAGGAGCTTCTTGGGCCTTGACAAACAATCCCTGCTGTTTCTAGTCTTTCCTAGTAAAATGGGAAACACCATTATTCTGTTGTTGTCCACCATCAGTTTGCCGCGGATACGTGCATAGTATTTGGTCCTTATAATGCAGCTTGGCCACCTCGGGGCGTGGTGCCGCCCGATGTGTGGGTTCTCGCCAGGACCAGATGGGCTTGTTACAAGGTGAAGAAGAAGAGACCCTGTAGGGCCACTTTGTCTTTTAACCATCTTTCCAGAAAAAACACAATATCACTCCACTCAGCCCTGTCAGGCAGACCAACCACTGGGATATTTTTTCTCCTGGTCCTGTTTTCGGCATCTTCAGTGCAGTACTCCAACACCTTCATACGCCCCTCCAATGATGCCAGCATCTTCTTTAGTGTTCCCAGTTCTAGTGGGATGTCCTCCCACACTTCTACATTAGTCAAGACTCTCCCGGCCAGTTTATGTTGATCATCCTGTAATGGGCCCATGTCCACAACCATTGCGTTTATCTTTTGCTCCATAGCCTCCCTTATATTCTCGATGATCAGAAGGATAGTGTCCAGGGTGGCCGAGGACTCCCGGCCACCTTGGCCAAGGGTGTGATGCTCTCTGCCTTCGGCATCGCTATAGGAAAGAGTCACCAAACATTTAGGGGCCCTCCGGAATTCAGTCTTCAACGCCTGTCCATATTCAGTGGAGGGAGGAACAGAGCCGTAGTGCTGCCCCCCACAGTCAGGGCCAACAGAACTGCAGCTTAGTAGTCCGTCCTGAGGTGCCAGAGGACACCCCCTCCCCCACATAGTCACAGTGCAAAGGCAGAAGCCTTCCCAACACCACTGCCGGTGCCTCCAGCCAGTTAGAGCCCCAGCAGTAACCAACAGTTAGAAATATGATAAGGCCTACTGCACCTTATAGATTCCTGGCGCAGCAGTTCATGGAGAGCAAAGGTTGGCCATCCCCATGCAGCACAGCCCATTCCACCTCACACCTTATGATGCCAAATGTTCAGGACTGTATAGCGGGATATGGGCCCACACTTCTCACCCACGCCCCCCCCCCGCCAGGGCACCACTCTAGTAAACTTGGTGCCCCAGGCAGTGGCAGCAGCGGCAGCCACCTGCCTCATCCACCTCCCCAGGCCACTCCGTCACACAGCTTCAGGCTAGGTTGCCATTTGTTGCTGCCACCATACCTCGCAACCAGACTGCAACGGACCTAACACTCAACACTGCAGCCCCTACATCACAGTACGGGGACCTGTCGTCCCATCCAAATTTCTTCCATTGGCTCCATCGCCGCTGCATTCACCAGCACTTAAGAGGCACTGGCCGCCACCATCTTGCGGGTGATGCCTCGTGGACACCTCATTCTCAGGGTTTCACCCCTTGCACTCAGCGCCGATGGGGCAGGCACATCATTGCATTGGACTCCAGCACTTGGTAAAAGGGTCCTCAGAGTCTGGGAAGCTAGAATCGAAGCAGGATAACAACTGATAGCCCGGGTGCCGCCGGGAGCTCCTCAAGCTACAACTGCCGCCATCAGTGTCAGGCCACACCCCCTAATGCTGTCCTACGTAGAGGTGCTGTATGGCTATAGAGAAGTAAGCATGACTAAAGTTGGATGCCATTGTGCCCATCTCTGGAGCGTATGTCTAAACTCAGACCATAGAGCGTTATCCATAGGGCCTGGCAGAAGGTGTCTTTTTAGTGGGAAATGCATACCTGCCAAACTCTTGACCTAAAATTGCAGGCCATGTGAAGCCTTTAAGAAGCTCCCCCCTCTAAGAAGGGTGTTCAACATTTAAAAAGGGGATTACACCATTAATGTCTGTGGAGACATTTTGTTTGTTAGGTGGGTGAACACCGGGAAAAAGAGGATAAGATCCACTAAATGTGGGTTATTTGACAGATGTGCAATGAACACTAGTATGATGAATTACCTTCAGGTGCACAAATTGTATAGAATGCTTTTAGATTGAATGGATGATGTCATCAGTGATGTCATTTAACATGTCATGAGTGATATATAAGGTCATAAGCACTACATGGCGGGTGGCACAAGTTATAGTTAGCTCAGTAAGCTAAAGCCAGTGAATTTCAGTGCTTTTAGTTTTTAAACATTAGTTTTTATCTCATTTCAACAGCTAACTTTAATGTTACTTTAAACCTTAAGTTTTTTCCGTGAATCTCTGGGGGTTTTGATTAAATTCAAACTTGAGCGTGCACTGAATCCCCTCAGGTAGCCTACACCCAACGCCGCTGCTGCACACTGCCTTTGGCCGTTGGCAGCAGGTGTTGGCTGCAGAGCCTGGGCCCAACACCCACATGGCCGGTCAATGGTATTGCAGGACATTTGAGAGAAAGCTTGTACAACAGCTCCTGCAGAAATACCATAGTAACTACGCTGGGTCCTGCGACAGTAACATGGTACCTGCGACCCCCATTATTTATTTTATTTAATTACTTGGGGGGGAGGGGGGGTTCTGGGTCCTTCCACAAGTTCCTTAGGTTCAAGTTGTCTCTACCCTTCCTCCGTATGACCTTTTGAAAAAACCTTTTCAAGACACTGGAACTAAGTCACAAGTCCTGTGATGGTGACTGCAACATTTTCTTCAGAGTGCGGCCAGTTAGTCAGATTGTTAGGTACTGTGTGATTGGGACGTTTGTCTGAAATGGCCGATAGAAAAAACAACCTAACTTAGCCAGTCAGTGTGACCTATTTTTTCACTTCTGGTACCACAGGACCAACTGTCTTCATATACTTTACTTTTTAACCCCTCCATGCGCACCCTGAGCACGTCTTTAAATATGGATTTCTTGAAAATGGTTGAACAAGTCTTTACCAAAATCACAACAAGCATTGGCAAAGTCAATAGATTGTGCCTTTGAGACTATTGTCTCTGCCATTGCCTTTTGTTCCAGCATTGACATTGCCGACTTCATCAATAATTTGTGGCCCTGATGTTGTAGGAAAGTACCCTCTTTTTGGCATGGTTACCCCCACTTTTTGCCTGCTATCAGTGTGTTTTGACTGTGTTCACTGGGATCTTGCTAACCAGGACCCCAATTGACTGTTGTAAGGAAATGCCTCCTTGGCATGGTTACCCCCTGACATTTTGCCTTTTCTTGATGCCAGTTACGATTGAAAGTGTGCTGGGACCCTGCTAACCAGGCCCCAGCACCAGTGTTATTTCCCTAAACTGTACCTTTGTTCCCACAATTGGCACAGCCCTGGCACCCAGATAAGTCCCTTGTAACTGGTACCCCTGGTACCAAGGGCCCTGATGCCAGGGAAGGTCTCTAAGGGCTGCAGCATGTCTTATGCCACCCTATGGTCCCCTCACTCAGCACATGCACGCTGCCTCACAGCTTGTGTGTGCTGGTGAGGAGAAAATGACTAAGTCGACATGGCACTCCCCTCAGAGTGCGATGCCCACCTCACACTGCCTGTGGCATAGGTAAGTCACCCCTCTAGAAGGCCTTACAGCCCTAAGGCAGGGTGCATTATACCACAGGTGAGGGCTTATGTGCATGAACACTATGCCCCTACAGTGTCTAAGCAAAACCTTAGACATTGTAAGTGCAGGGTAGCCATCAGAATATATGGTCTGGGAGTTTGTCAAATAAGAACTCCATAGTTCCATAATGGCTACACTGAAATCTGGGAAGACTGGTATCAAACTTCTCAGCACAATAAATGCACACTGATGCCAGTGTGGAATTTATTGTAAAATGCACCCAGAGGGCATCTTAGAGATGCCCCCTGAATACCAGTCTGACTCCTAGTGCTAGGCTGACCAGTTTCTGCCACCCTGACACAACCAGATGAGTTTCTGGCCACATGGGGAGGGTGCCTTTGTCACTCTGTGGCCAGGAAAACAAAGCTTGCACTGGGTGGAGGTGCTTCTCACCTCCCCCTGCAGGTACTGTAACACCTGGTGGTGAGCCTCAAAGGCTCATGCCTTTCGTTACAGCACCCCAGGGCTAGTGGAGATGCCCGCCCCTCTGGCCACTGCCCCCACTTTAGGTGGCAAGGCTGGAGGAGATAAGGAGAAAAACAAGGAGTAGTCACCCACCAGTCGGGACAGCCCCTAAGGTGCCCTGAGCTGAGGTGACCCCTGCCTTTAGAAAACCTCCATCTTGAGTTTGGAGGATTCTCCCAATAGGATTAGGGATGTGGCCCCCTCCCCTCGGGGAGGAGGCACAAAGAGGGTGTAGCCACCCTCCAGGACAGTAGCCATTGGCTACTGCCCTCCTGACCTAAACACACTCCTAAATTCAGTATTTAGGGGCACCCCAGAACTCAGGAAATTTGATTCCTACAACCTACACAAAGAAGAAGGACTGCACAGTGACGCATCCGACAGGGACCTGCGACCTCTGAAGCCTCAGAGGGCTGCCCTGAACCGAAGGACCAAGAAACTCTAGAGAACAGCAGCACTGTTCAAAAACAGCAACAACTTTGCAACTTTCTTGCAACTTTTAAAGAACTCACACTTCCCGCTGGAAGCGTGAGATTTCACCCTCTGCACCTGATGCCCCCGGCGCGAGCTCCAGAGAACCAACACTACAGGGAGGGCTCCCAGGCGACTGCGACCTCGTGGGTAACCCGAGACGACCCCTGGACCCCCACAGCGACGCATGCAGAGAGAATCCAGAGGCTCCCCCTGACCGCGACTGCCCAAACAAGGAACCTGACGCCTGGACCAAACACTGCAGCCGTAGCCCCCAGGACCAGAAGGAACCGAACTCCAGTGCAGGAGTGACCATTAGGCGACCCTCTGCCTAGCCCAGTCGGTGGCTGGCCCGAGAAGCCCCCCTGTGCCTTGCCTGCACCGCTAGAGTGACCCCCGGGCCCCTCCATTGATTCCTATTGAAAACCCAACGCCTGATTTGCACACTGCACCTGGGCACACCTGTGCCGCAGAGGGTGTGTTTTGTGTGCCTATTTGTGTGCCCCCCCCAGTGCTCTACAAAACCCCCCTGGTCTGCCCTCCGAAGACGCAGGTACTTACCTGTTGGCAGACTGGACCGGAGCACTGCTGTTCTTCATGGGCCCCCATGTGTTTTGGGCCCTCCTTTGACCTCCGCCCCTGACCGGCCCTGTGTTGCTGGTGCAGTGACTTTGGGGTTGCCTTGAACCCCCAATGGTGGGCTGCCTATGCCCAGGAACTTGAACTTGTAAGTGCCTTACTTACGTGAAAAACTAACCATTACTTACCTCCCCAGGAACTGTTGATTTTTGCACTGTGTACACCTTTAAAATAGCTTATTGCCGTTTTAACTAACACTGTGTATGTTTCTGCTCTATTTCAAAGTTCCTTACTTCCCTGTGTGGAGTACCTTACATTTTATGTATTTACTTCAAATCTTGAATTTTGTGGTTCTAAAATAAATTATGAAAAGATATTTTTCAATATAAAAACTATTGGCCTGGAGTTAAGTCTTTGAGTGTGTGTTCCTCATCTATTACCTGTGTGTGTACAACAAACGCTTAACACTACCCTCTGATAAGCCTACTGCTCGACCACACAACCACAAAATAGAGCATTAGAATTATCAAATTTTGCCACTATCCTACCTCTAAGGGGAGCCCTTGGACTCTGTGCACACTATCTCTTACTTTCAGATAGTATATACAGAGCCAACTTCATACAACTGTGCTCTCTCCCTCTAAATTTGGTTGCTTAGGACTTGGCACACACATGCTGCAGACCCTGGGGAACCCCTGGTGCCCCAGTGCCTTGGGTACCATATACTATAGACTTACATGGGGGCACCGGTATGCCAATTGTGGAATTATGCCAGCCATGGGAGCCCATGCAAAATGTGTCTGCAGGCCTGCCATTGCAGCCTGCGTGAAAAGGTGCATGCACCCTTTCACTACAGGTCACTGCAACAGGTCACTGTAAGTCACCCTTATGGAGGCCCTCCTAGCCCAGAGGGCAGGATGCAAGTACCTGTGTGTGAGGGCACCACTGCATGATCAGAGGTGCCCCTGCGAACTCCAGCTCAATTTGCCGGGTCTTCGTAAGTGTGGCGAAGCCATTTTACCCATGTACTGGACATGGGTCACTACCTATGTCCAGCTACATAATGGTAACTCCAAACCTGGGCATTTTTTGGTATCAAACATGTCTGAATCATAACCCAATACTGTTGCCAGAATTGGTTGTATGATTCCATGCACTCTGGGAGCTCCTTAAAGGATCCCTAGCATTGCTTCTACCAGCTTTCTGGGGTTTTCCAGGAAGACCATACTGCTGCTACCCCACAGACAGGTTTCTGCCCTCCGGCTGCTTAGGCTGCTCAAACAGAGTAAGCCAGAACAAAAGATTTCCTTTGTGAGTGGGAGGCAACACCTCCTCCATTTAGAAAAAGGTGTTACATGGCTTGGGAGGGGTAGCCTCCCCAACCCACTGGTATGCTTTGAAGGGCACATTTAGTGCCTTCCTTGCATAAACCGGTTTGCACCAGTCCAGGGATCCCCGGTCCCTGCTCTGGCGCTCAACTGGACAATGGAAAGGGGAGTGGCCACCCCCCCTTCCCATCACCATCCCAGGGGTGGTGCCCAGAGCTCCTCCAGATTGCCCCTTGATTCTGCCATCTTGAATCCAAGGTGGGCAGAGGCCCCTGGGAGCACCTGAGTGGCCAGATAAGGCAGGTTACATCACAGCCCCCTTTTGATAGGTGGTCACACCCTGCTAGGTGACCAGTCCCCCTTCCTGGCCTACTTAGGGTCTCCCTCCAGGGTGGGTCTTCAGATTCGACATGCAAAATTCCAGCAGGACTCCTTTGCATCGTTTACTTCATCTTCTGACCACCGGGACTGAAACTGGACCTTCCAGGAACCGACAATCTGCAACTCCAGCAACGACTCTGCTTTGCAACATTGTTTCTCCGGCTTCCTTCAGCAACTGCAACATTTCCCTGGCTGTGCATTCTCTGAGGGTGACGAGTCTTCAGCCTACACAAGAAGCAAGAAGGAATCTCTCTTGGAGTGAAGGAGTCACTCACCTGTATTCACAAGCACCACCTGCATTGACGTCTGGCTGTGTCCTTTTTTCCTGCAAAACTGCATGGATCCTGCACAACAGGTGGTGGTCTGGAGTGTTCCCCTCAGGCCTCTCGACCAGCTATCCAACTTGGGAAATGGTGTGCCCTTGCCTCTCATCGCAGGACAGTACCCCTGTGCACCGCAACTCTTGCAGCTATCAAGGCTTGTTTGTTCCTGCTCCAAGGGAACTTCAGGCTCTGTGTAACCCCAGCCGCCCGCACTGTTCCCTGCAAAGCACAGTCTCCTGCCTGCTGATCCAGCACCGTGGGATTCCTCTCCAGGTGTGCTAAGTGGGCCTCACTGCGACTCCTGTGCCTGCTGCCTGTGAGTTGCCTCGGGAGGGGGGGCTGCCTCCTTGTCTTCTGATTCTTCTCACTGCTGAGAGTCACCTGGGACTCACCTCCTTGTGTTGAGTCCCCTTGGATCTTGCTGGTCCCTGGCAACTCTGAACTCTTCTGCTCCTGTGCTGCACAGCTGACTCCTTGTCTTCACCGTCGACCTGGTCCTGCATCTCCAGAAGGTTGGGTAGTGGATCCTGTCCCAACCAGACACTCCAACGCAAACTGGACTTGGTCCCCTTCATTTGCAGGTTCTCTTCTGTCAGGATCCACCTTTGGTTTATTCCAGTCTTGCTTGGATCATGCACAGTCTTTTTCCAAAGCTTACCTGTGGGTTTGGAGAAGAACCAGGTACTTACCTCTTCTCCCCTGGTCGCTGGGGAGCACCTTGGTACTTACCTTTTAGGGTTCCTAGTTCTGCCAGCTCCCCTATAGAGATTCCACTTCTTTGGGTGGAGGACTGACTTACGCATTCCACTTACTTAAGTTTCGTCTCCCCCCTGGGGTCTTCATTATTTTCTGTTATTTCACTGCTTTCTATTGCTTTTCATTCCAATTCCCAACTCACAATGTGTATGCAATAGTGTATTTATTCACCTTCTAGTGGAGTATTGCATATACAGTATTTTAGTATTTGTGTTACCATAATACAGTAGCTTTATTTTTGTAACACTGTGTGGTTCTTTCATGTGTGAGTGCTGTGACTAGCGGTATTGCAGAAGCTTTGCATGACTCCTAGATAAGTCTTGGCTGCTCGTCCACAGCTACCTCTAGAGAGCCCTGGATTCCTGGAAACTGCCTACACCTCTCTAATAGGGGATATCTGGACCTGGTATAGGGTGATAACGCCATTAGCAGTGTGGTTTCTGTGCAGCACGACTAAAAATAATTTTTAAAGGTGCATCAGCCATGACTGCGTCATAGTGCTTTTTAAAATCAGTTTTACCCACTTTGCAAACCGAATGGTTCCTGCTGGCTGGGTAAGTGAGTGAACACACAAACTGAAAGATATGCTTTGCAGGTCACGAGTTCAAATGAAGACAAGCCTTCCATCTTACCAGAGTGAGTAAATTGAGTGTCTTTAAATTATGACTTACAGCGCTTTAAGCTCTGGTGTTCTAACTCTGGGTTTTTTGGGGTTTATAATATGCCTACATTTGTAAGTGTCTTCCATGCATCTGTAATAAACATGTGATGTCACAAAATCCTGTCTTATGTCTCTGGTGTGCCACTTCCCATTGGGGCTAGGTGCAAGCGGTGTGAATACCCCTAGTACAAGAATATTAATATACAAAAAAAAAATGCACTAAAATCCTCCCCTGACTTGCCTCATACGTTGTATGATGGGGCTCCCATTTTTAGGTAAAGCACCACTTTAGTTTTCAGCATGTTTCAGCTTGTGTATCTACCTAGCTGATAATGGCTGTGGACGCCTTGGACATCAGGCTGCCATTTCTTGCCTTTTATGTCCCAGTCCAGGTAGACCATAGATTCAGATTACGTGGTCCCTCCACTGAAACGGCCGATGCCCAGCTCCACATTTTATGCCCCTACACCAAGGTGTAAGAAGAATAACCTCTGTAAAGCCTGTGAGAAAACTATTCAAACCCATTAGTAGGATAACTCAGCTGGTTGAACCCAGATTGCAGAAATATCAGTGAAATTTGCAGGACATAGGCTTCCTAGAGGGCTGTGCTTTTCACCACAAGAAGGCGATGAAATAGTGAGAACTGAAATGTTTTACACATATTCCACAAATATTACACGAGAGAGAATTAAACTAGTTGTGTGTGCTACATAAACACTAAAAAATTACATTTTTGTGAAGGTGCCTACTTCAGTGAAACACAACGACTCACAAGGTCGCAGCCTGTGCGCTATCTCACCACACATGTAAACCATGGTTTGTGTTCCTCCACTGGGCTGTCTGGGGCTGAACGTTACTCTGTTCACATAGAATAAATAGTCTACTGAAACCAAAAACTACAATTGTTTTCATAAAACCTAAAACAAGATATCTGCAATAAATATGGTAAATCCGCACAATGTGTACACAGCACAGAACCTAAACGCCTGAGAAACCAAAGCACCTTACCTTTGGGTAGTTTATAAAGCCCTCACCAGGCTGTGCCGAGGAGGTGGGCTGAGACCCCCATCAAGCCTGCTCAACCACTTATTATATTGTAAATATCACAGGAAGAGACCGGTTTGAGACTGCTTTAAAGTGCAAACACTAGTGATAAATAGTGATGTATAGTAAATGTGTACGTGTTGTAAATGACAAACACAAAGTGAGAAGGGAGAGTTACACATGATCCAAGGTATAGACACTAATAAAGCGCTCCAGTACCTTCGGGTTGAGCTTGTGCTTTATAAAAATGCCCAAAAAAGAAGAAGTGGTACCTCAATCACAGCAAGAGTAGCGGACAGACACTAATTAAATTAAATCAATCTGTACTTGGTCCATGCAACACAGAAAGAAAAGGAACTGATGCAAGAAGTGACGCCGCACAGTGATAATAATGCAAATGAACGGTAAGCAAAAGATTGGCTGAAAATCCCCTTTTTTAATATAGACACAGTAGCCCACCAAGTGCTAGTGTGCCCGAGCTGTCTGGAGGCTCGACCTCAAAAGCATACTTTCTGAGAAAGGTTTTAACTTTCGGCCAAATATGGCGAAATTCTGTACAGTTTTTCTATATCATAGAGCAACCACTCCTTTGGGAGTTAACATAGGAAATCAAAATGTTGTCATCCCACTTTTTCTTGGCCTCCACTTGATGGATCATCTAAAACTTTGCATGAAGCAGTCAAGTTGGATGACGATTCTTTAAAAAAAAAAACATTTATAGGTAGTGCAGGTTTTCAAAAAGGTGTCAATTATTAGAGAAATGCTCATTGTATGAAAACTCTGACCTAACTATAACTGTGCAGTGCCAGCCACTCACTCGTTTTCACTGAAAAACGTAAAGGTTACAGGGACTTTATAGTTAGGTTCTGGGGAGGTGGTGGTCCCCGGGGCTGCAAGGGTGGCGCACATATCTTGAGAAATGCCTCGGGGATATGGTGGCCCCCGGGGCTGCGGGGAGGGGGCGGCATGGGGCTGAGGGGGGTGGTGGTGCAGGGTTAGCATACAATTGGAAAATGTCCTGGGGAGGTGGTGGTCCCTGGGGCTCTTTGAGGGGGGAGGAAGTAGCACCACCCCATTCCCTCCCATACCACTCCCCTCCACACACACAGACAAATTCAGCAGTGCCCTGGGGAGGTGCCAGTCCCCAGGGCTGCAGGTGGCGGGAGCAGCCCCCACATTAAATTGATTTAAAGCCCCAGGGAACTGGTGGTGGCCCCCCGGTCCTGCGGCAGGGGGCACCCCTAGTTACAATTGTTTGAAGCCCCTGAAAGGTTTGAAGTGTTGGCAGCCAATCAGAGCTGTGCCTTTCACTGCAAAAACTCATCTTTTTTTGCTAATCATTGCGAAGGAGCCACGTCCCTAGATAGACACATTTATTTTCCCTCTGATGTCTTCAAAACTACTGAAAAGATTTACACCAAATAAGCGAAAACGTAATCTACGTACCACAAGCTAGCTTTCTGTCAAATCTGGTGTAATTCCATCAAACGGTTGTGCTGTAGTCGTGTCGAAAGGTCCTATGGGAATTAACATGGAAAACACAAAAACACAACTTTTTGGACCCTGCGCTTTTTTCCGCGACCCCTGCTTGACAGATCACCCCAAAACTTTCAGTGCGCAACAAGAACCACCAGCACAGTTTTTTGGGAAACTATCTTGGAGATTTGCCAAATGGTGCCAAAGATATAGGCAAGTAAAAAAAAACGTTTTTTGAATGGAAACATGGTCCTAACTATAACTCCCTAGTGACGACTGCTAGTAGGTGAAAAAACAAAGAGGCAGGCACCACTGTGTAGTTCTAGTTAGCATCTTGTTACCCTAGGAAATAGATTGTTTACTGATACCCTTGGTGCCACTTCCTGAAAAGTTTCAGGGTGATCCGTATAGTATGGGAGTTTTAAACAGCACTACAGCCACCAAATGGCTAAATGGAATTACACCAAATTTGGCAGGAAGATAGATTTTTACACAAAGTGTATTTTTGGTGATCTGATGTAAATCCATACAACAGTTTTTAAGAAAGTAAGGTTCAAACTTTGTAGCTGTCTGGACGGTTGGTTACGCAGGACTCAAGTGTGTATGCAGCTTCAAATAATAGAGCTATCTAATTGGCCGAGGGGGCTTTTTTCCCTGTTGGTAGCCTTGGGGGCTCACTAATGACCCACAAGTCGCTTGAAATCTTGCGTTCTGATTTGTTGCCCGCAACATAAAAATACATGTTGCGACCTTCATTACATGGTATGGAGCCTGGGTGTCTTATGTCCTGAAAATGAAAAACAAAATAAAGACTAAGGGAGGGCAGAGTAGCAGTACCCTGCCCCCCTGGACCTTTTGGGGGTGTCCCTGAGGGACCCACCAGGGCCAAATAAATTTTAAAAATCGTTTTTCGTTGCAGCCATCCTGCAATACTATATCAGGAGCCAGCGTGGCCCACTTAGTCCACCAGGATCAAAAAAACAATTTAAAAACAAAAGTGGGGTGGGTATCCCTTGGGGCAGGAAAGGTCCTGCAGCCAACTCCATGTCAACACTGTGGAAGACAGTGTGTGGCTGGGGATTGGCTGCCTGCTGGGGATTGGGCACAGCATCTGGCCATTAAAAAAAAAAAAAATACAAAAACTCAGAAAATTACTACTATGAGCTCACATATTACATCACTGATGACATGTTCTGAGACATCATTGATAACCTCGCTGATGACACTGGTATCAAACAATGTGTGGAGAGGTTCAGCTCGCCAGAAACAGCATTCCTTGTCATTGCCCTTGAATGTTTTGTTCAGATTATCAAAGAGCAGACAGAGAGGTTCTGCAAACAAACCAAGTAATTGTGTATTTTTAGGCTAAATTTGTTTATTAAATTTGTAAGGAAAAAAGATACACATTAACCCACCTACATCCAAAGGCTGGTGGGGCTTAGTACAATGTAACTAGAAAGGCAAAAAGCCTCAGAATTTCATGTGTCACTGCCTCTAATCATCACTAGTTACGCAATTTAAATGCCCTTTTATAATCATTTAGTGTCAATTGAAAATTATAAAAAGGCAATTACGTTTTTCAAAAGTACTAGTCATGACTGCATGAAAAAATGTATTTTTTTAAAACGATATTAAAATAAGTTTACATTAAAAAAAAATATATATTTTTACAGTGTTGCTTTCTGCAGCAGGAGAAATGCACTTAAAGCAAAGTAGCCTTTTTTCTGTTGTGGAGCAGGAGACATGCTGAGTCTTTAAATATCTCTGCATTTATTGATCTTTTTAAGAGTTGATTTGTGCTTTTTCATTTACATAGGTATGTTCTCTATTCCCTGGACCTGTACAATGATAGTGCCCATTATGCACTGACAAAGTTCAAGAAGCAGTTCTTATATGATGAAATCGAAGCTGAGGTGAGTTAGGAAATTTTAAATCCTTCTTAATTTAAGCACTTAGTTTTTACTCAACTTGGATGTTGCCCATTTACAACCATTGAGTGTATAATGCTAACTTATTTCTCAATATTACAGCCCAGTTACAGATTGAAATTCATTTGACATTCTGCTTTACTTGGTGCAAGGGTCAATCAAGAATGCGTGCTTTTTACAAAATGTGGTGTCAAGTATTCCCATATGCTGACGGATGGCATCCTTATTTAGTTTCTGTGTTTATTTGAATGTTTATAATGCCAGCCGGTGGGAAAGTAGGAAATTTTGAAGTACACAGGTGTACTTTCGATATGTTAAAACAGTCCCTCGTGCATTACAATGCAAGTATTCAATAGGCTATTAATTGGACTGTCTACTTGCCTAATCCATTTCAGGTTTTCAATTATTACAAAACATTCACCACCAAGCCAATCAAAACAAGACTCCTTTGTCAACTGAAAAAGTCCACCTCTTTAATTCTCCAAGGCTGTATTACCCACAAAGTCAGCAATCTAATCCCTGAAAGAATATCTGGAGTGCCACGTATAGCTATAAGAAATCATTGCAGCTAGTGTTGAAAATTGGTACCTCAGCAACTCAAATACTCTAGAGCTAGTCAGCCCTGGTTTTTGTAAACTTTAACCCAAGCAAGAAGCAGGCGGAGAAAAGTGGAAAATGAATGGAGGAATTCAAAATTGCCACAACTTCCATGAACACTCAAAAAAACTAAGGAAAGAATTCAAATCCATCATCTCTTCTGCTAAATCTGTGTGCATCCAGGAGCATACATTGTTCTCTCACTACATCACACACTCACTCATACCTCTGGCACATCAAAATCTCAGCCCAGTATGCAGGACGCATTATCTACCACATAAAGGAAAAATATGAAGAGTTCCTCACATATTTCATGGAGAAAATTAGACTAATTAAAAGTAATTTGTTATAGCCATCTCTTCAACTCCTCCCTTCCTAACATATTTTCACACCTGAAATACGTTCTCACCCATCACTACTGAGGAACTAAAATGACATAACAAACCTGAGACTCACAAACTAATTTTGCGGCACCTTACCTTGAATAAATAATCAAGTTCAAAATAATCAAGTTCAGTTTCCATATCTCTCAAGATATATGGTTTGATGTGATAAAGACCTCACTAGATCAAGGTTTGTCCCTGACTGCACTGAAGACTAGTACATCACCCCCATAATCAAAATGTCATAGCTCGACCCCAGTCACAAAGCAAATTATCGACCAGTAGCGAACCTCTTGAGGCTAGGGAAAGCCATAGAAAAAACAGTGGCCATAGAAGAAATAGTGGCTAACCAAGTGAACAACACAATCTCAAAAGAACATATCCAATCCATCTACCAGTCAGGATTCAGACCAGGTACTAGCATTGAAACAGTAATCTTAACGGTGTTGGATAATGTATTTCATAATCTGGACAAAAGCAACTCCTACCTATTAGTGCTTCCCGACCTATCAGCAGCCTTTGACATAGCTAATCATGAAGAGGTACATCAGATATTCATCATTTCTTAGACTTCGCTAACATGGTTCTAAATCATTAAATCCTTTCTGATCCACAGATCCTAATTAGTGAAAATGGGAGAACCCACCTCAGCCACCTCCAGAATAATTTTTAGGGACTCTCAAGGCTCTATCCCAAATGTATTCACTCTGTACATGGAGCCCTTGAGATCAACTTTAGGAAAATCACCTCCAGCCCTACACAGATGTGCGAAAGATACCTAATTTTACTTAAAACATCAGCAAAGATATCACTACTCTAAGATGCTGCCTATCCCACTTAAACATATGAATGCTAGACAACAGCCCACTTCTAAACCCCCAGAAAACAGAATTCCATCTTCTTTCATTGTCCCTCTAGTGCAAATTTGATCATAATCTCCTGAAATCCCTGAACCTGTTTTTTTTTCTTTCAAAAACACATACTCCATCTCCCAAATCTTTAGATTTCTCTTTAGATTATACTCCCATATTATCCTCTCACATCACCAATGTTGCAAAACCCATCTATGTCAATCTTCATAACTTCAAGAAATTGCACCATCTCATATTCACTGATAATCTTAAAACAGCTGTCTTTGCTTTAGTCATCTCGAGACTAGACGTCAGAAATGCAGCTTTATTGGAAGTCCCCCAAATGTCAGTTGCTCCTTTAAAGCATTCTAGACAAGGCAAGTTCACTCCACAGTAATGAAGGACCACATCAGTCTCATATTTCAGTCTCCACTAGTTACCTATAAACAGCCAAAATTACTGATAATATTTGCTGCCTCATTTACAGACCTTTACATGAAGATATCCCTCCATACTTACACATATCTTCTCAGTGTTTATGGCTGCACGCGGAGTCCCTGAAGTCACATTACCTTCTCTTTATACATTCCAAATTCAGGACAGCTACATCACAGAAACAGTCCTTTGGTGCAGCCTCTTCAGCGGAGTACTGGAATGTTGAAGGTCATTCCATAGTGTAATGAATTTTTATTTAGGGGAGGAAATGCATTTTCCAAATACTTACCCCCTGCTGGCTTGTTTTTTCCATGAAAAAAATATTCTTTCAACAACACTTTATTGTTCACGTTTCCTGTAAGAGAATATATGTAAACCTCGTAAGGTAGTATAAAGCATGTTAAAGTGTCACTTTATAAGAAGAGCGCAGGAATAGGTTAGTTAGAACATTGGTGCTATTTGGTCACTTTATTGAAAAGTTGAAATCTTTGACCAGTACCAGTAGAGGTTCTAGATCTACAACTTTCTTCTTTGGAGGTCAAAACCATCTAATCCACTGGCATATATACAGATTACCTCTAACGCAGTACTTCCTGCTTGATCCCATATTATACCTTGGTGAGCTTCACATGGATCTTTGCATGTACCTTTAGAATTGATACTCAGGTTCACGTGAAAATATGGGTTGCTCTTGTGTATTATGTGAGTTAGAGCAAAGGGTGTCACCCTAGGAAGTCAGACTCTTGTCTGGTGGTGGCAGGCTGGCTCAGACTAGTCATTTTGCACATGGGTATTTAGTAGAGCCTTAGGGGGCACCTCTAAGGTACCCTCTGAGGGCATGTATTAAGAAATCCATCACTGGCATCAGTGAGGGCTTATTCATATGAGATGTTTGTTACCAAACATCCTTGGTTTCAGTGAAGCCATCATGTAGCTGGGGAATTCGTGCTGACCAGCGTCCAGCACACGTACTTAAAATGGCTCCCCTGTTCACTCACTATGTCTAAGAATTAACACAGACATAGCAGGGATAAATCTGCTTGTGCAGATATGCCCTGCCATGCAATGCAATGTATCTTGCCTAAGGGCTAGAAGGCCTGCTGCTGTAGGGGTGACTTACATATATTGCACGAAGTGTTAGGGGACATGGCACACAGGCTCTGTGCTATGCTGTATTTTCACTCCCCGCTGCACCAAGGCACGCAGTCTGCATTGGTATTCTGTGTTTGCTAAGGAGGGCGGAGGTCCCTGAAGGCGGCACAATACATGCTACAGCCCTTGGGGACCTTCCTTGGTACCCATGCCTAGGTACCAGGGTACCATTTACTAGGTTCTTACTGAGGGGGCCAAATGGCAACAATTGTACGGTTTTGGGGAAAGAGATCGAGCACTGGGGACCTGGTTTGCAGGAACCCAGTGCACTCTCAGTCGAAATTGCATCATGTATCAGGCATAAACTGGGGGTGACAATGTCAAAAAGGGGCACTTTTCTACAAAGTGGTCCTAATGCAAAAGATACAGGACGCTGAAGATGCTGCTTCTTCGATTGATGCAGGAATGCAAAGAAAGTCCTCATGAGGCCATTCTTTGGTCCACAAACATTGATGGTAGTCTTCAGCTTCAGGATTCGATCTTCCAAGATGCACCAGCGGGTTCCAGTGCAGGGCCAGTTAGAATTGGCCTGTGGTCTCAAGGCAAACAACCGTTTCTTGTTCTTTTCTTCTGCTTTCTTCAGTTGAGACAAGGAGAGGAGTAACCTCTGACACTGTCTGAAGGTGAGGACTCACTTTTCCAGCATGCACCAGCATCAACAAGGGCAAGACAAGTAGCAGGGTGTAGGAAGCTGGGTTCTTGTTGCAGTAGCCCCACACTTTTTGCCTGGTTTTTGATGCAAGTTTGACTGAAGTGCACTGGGTTGCTGCTTACCAGGTCCCCAGTGCAATTGGTTATTCCCCAAAGCAAGACACCTGGTCACTTGCCCAAGTGGCCAGGCCCTTTAGCACTTCTGAAAGTCCCTAGTAAATGGTACCCCAGGTACCTAGGGCATGGGTACTGAAGAGGGCCCTTCAGAGCTGCAGCACAACTCGTGTCACTCTAAGGGACCCAGCACCGACCTCATGCAGATTGCCATTGCAGGCTGCGTGACTAGGTGCTCCCTATAAATGAAAACACGACATGGCACACAACCTGTGTGCCATGACCCCTTAAAACTGCATATAATATTTATAAGTCACCCCTACAGCAGGTCTTATAGCCCTAAGGCATGGTGCATCATATTACATGTGTGGGCATATCTGCAAGGGCATATTTACCCCTACTATGTCTTTATCGATTCTTAGACATAGTACGTGAACAGGGAAGCCATTATAAGTCATGTGCTGGACACTGGTCAATAAGAGTTCCCCAGCTAAATGATGGCTTCACTGAAAATAAGGATGTTTGGTATCAAACATCTCGTATTAATAAACCCTCACTGATTCCAGTGATTAATTTATTAAAAAATGCACTCGGAGGACACCTTAGTGGTGCCCCCTGAAAACCTACCGACTGCTCATGAACTCACTGACTATTTCTAACTAGTCTTCCACCAACAGATGGGAATATGACCCTCAAGAGTGAGAGCTTTTGCTTTCTGGAGGTCAGAAACCAAGCCTGCTCGGGCAGGGGTGTTCCACACCCCTCCCCCACAGGATGACCTGTATTCCAAGGCTGGAAGCTTCAAAGGTTCCCACTGCCTTTGGTATGCAGAACTGGCTTTCCTCAGAGGAGGATGATGCACCCCCTTGCCCCATGGCCTATCTGACTCCTAGACTGGCAAGAAAATTAGCTGTGCATGTGGCATGTTCGTGCCTGACACACCCCTAGAATGACCAACCCAAAGTATACACAGCCTAGGAAATTCCACAATCTTGTGGATGGTGGAATCTAGGAACTCTGGACAGAGTGATGCCCACTACCCAGAGGAGACAGTCATCTTGGGGGTGTAGTCACCCCAAGGATAAGTAGCTCATTGGCTACTACACCCTCACTCCCTTTAACACCCTTTAAATTGAGTATTTAGGGGACCTTCTGATACCAGGACTTCAGATCTTCTCTGGACACTAAAGGAGCGGACAAGAAGCCTGCTGAATCCAAGAACCGAGGAGCATGAATGATGACAACCCTCCCAGCCTCCCTGCTGTACCCGAACCTCGAAGGGCAACTGACCTGTCCTGATGCTGCAGCCTCCAAGAAACAGGGAGAGCTGCCAGTGCTTTTCAAATCACCAAGAAGAACTCCCTTGGAGCAGGTGAGCTGCTTTCCTGCATCTGCATAAACCAAAAGAACTGCGAGGACACGGACTGCCAAAAACCCGACGCTTGACAACACCACTGCACCTGAGCCACCTAGCCCGAGCTGAAGTGGACCATCATTGTCAGCATGGTCCCTAGATCCTCCAGAAACAAAGCCTACCTTGAGTTTGCCCCCTGCGGTCTTCACAACGGCGTCTGCAGCCTGTTTCTGCAGACACCCCTGTAATCACGTGTGACCTGAAGACAAAGACCAGACGCTTTATGACACCTCTGCACACATCTGCCCCAAACTGAGGAGAAGACCAAGAGAATTTCCACGTCTAGCAGCCTTCTGAGACCTGAGCCCACTTGTTTGCTTGGTCTGATTGGACCCCCAGTCCGCGCCTGGAGAGTGTTTCTACAGCCCCAAGGCAAACCCCTTATTCCCAACACCTCCCCCTGCATTCTCCCCCCAGCTACTGCAATTAATTCCAGCCCCGAATGCGATGCCAGAAGACAGCACTGCACCTGAGCCCCCCAGCCTGAGGAAAAGTATCCCAACAGTATCCCCATGTGCTAGAGAACCTCGAGGGTGGAGCCCTGCTCTGGATTCCCACAGACTGACCTTCCAGTCCCAACTTGCAGCATCTTCCTGACTGGATTGTTTCCCATAGAAGTGAATGGGACACCAGACACCGTAACACACCTCAGTGCCTGCACGCCTCAGAGCCTCCGAGGTGACCTGTTGGTGCGGCATGTACCTTGACCCATACTCATCTCAAGTCCTGGTGAACAGTCCCGTAAGTTTCTGTGAAGTGTCCGAATGCAGTACAAACTTTCCCCCATAGTGTAACATTACGGCACCCAAATATTGCACTTTGTCAGTTTTTAAAAACTCTAAAAAGCCTATCTTGAAAAAGAATTCACCTGATCCCGGTGATCTTGGTATCAAAGTTTATATAAAAGTATGTGTTCTTTTTATAAATTTGGTGTCGGATTTCTTTATTTATTGTGTGTCTCACCTCATGAGTGTGTGCCTTACATGCTTAGCACTGCCCTCTGATATGCCAAAATTGCTCGACCACACTACCATAAAAAGAGCATGAGGGATGCCATTTGTGCCTCAGTGACCCTTGTATTGAAGTTTGAAGCTCCTTAGCGCAACACTGGGGTGTGGCTACTTGGGGGCTACACTCCCCCTTGGACACCCGGTTTGACTACAGGTTTTCCTGTCCTTCCTGAGATGCCAGACTGCCTGCATAAACAAAAGACTGCTCAAAAGAGGTGGCTTCGTCTTTGAAGCTCGACATCTGGGGCTCAAACTGCGCTGGCCATCCTGCCAAGAGGAGGTCACACCTTCACTAATGGCCTGTCCTTTGTTCTCCTTAGGGGTGGCCGTTCACACCTTGTCTTCAGGAATGGAGCGGGCTGCCTCTGACAACAGCAGCTGGTTTCAACAAAAACAGCTGCTGGAAATCTTTGGTAACAAAGTGGCAACTTTGTAAAGTAGTGCTTTGAAAAATAGTCACATTAAATTTGACTTAAGCAAGAAGTCAAGTCTAATGTAACAATACCTTGAAGTATCAATTTTGGTAGTTCCTTTTGGAAGTTGGCACCATTTAAGTATAGGTGTGAGCCACTCCATACTAGTCAACGAGCCAACTAACTTTTCCACAGTAAAAATGTCAGTTGTATGTTTTTGCTGCAGAGACGTTCCACTGAACCCATACATGTATTTTCTTTTAATATCAGCACCCTGCTTCAGGAGCTACTGAGGCCTACCTTAGGTGTGAATTTCAAATATTAAAAAAGGGCAACTTTGACTGAGCAAGGTGGACTTTGCAAAGTCGAAGTAGCATTTTTAAAAATGCATTGGCAAAGCCAGTTGGTTTTGCCTTTGTTTTTTCTTTCTATCTAACTGGATTGTAAAATAATTTAAAAATGTAATAATTTTTGTTTTAAATGTGCTAAACCATTAGTGGTTTATCAAATTTGAAAGAAAACATTATAACATTTTTGTAATATTTGTATTCCATTTAGATGGAACGAAGAAACAAAGGTGAAACTTAAAGAAGGAAGAAGACAGAGAACCGGCTCCCTGTATTTTACTGTTATGCTGAGAGAGAGAGAGACAGATAGATGGAGGTAGAGGTAGGCTGGTGTAGGTAGGTGTTGGTAGGGGAAGGTGTTGATAGAGTAAGGTGTAAGTACAGGTAGCTGTTGGTAAAGGGCAGTGGAGATAGAGGGAGGTAGAGGTTGGTGTAGGCCAGCACTGCCTGAATGGGGCAGATAATGTATAGATGTCCTATGCTAGAACTGGAGGTCATATGGCATAGGCTGACACTGCCAGTGCAGGAAATAATAATGCTTCAGTTATGACTGCCAGAACCGGAGGCAATAAGACATAGGCTATCTCTACCAGAATTGCAGCCTATCACTGCCAGAGATGAAAATGATAATGCATAATACGTTACTATTGCCACTAAATGCAATATGCATATGACGTTACTTTCAGAACTGAGGCAGTACTTCTAAGGATGTGACTCAACAGATTGGAAATACCTCTGCAAGCATTGCATTTTGAGCCGTACTGAATAATGCATAGAGCATCGCTGGCAGGGCAAGAAGCAACATTGCTTAAGGGCATTAATCAGTGGTTCCCAAACTTTTTCGACCCGCGGCTCCCTTGACCTATTGGCAGTGGCCGTGGCTCACCATTATGTTACTTTTTTTGGCAGGTGGGAGGATGTAAGCGCAGCATCGGGAGTACTTCCATTTTTCTCCCTGAAAATAATTGCAATGAAGGTATTATAATCGGCGTTGGGATCTACTTTGTCACTGAACTGATGCGGTAATAAAGCACTTTATCAGCAACAAATACTCACTTTATCACCTCTCCTTTTTACTCCAGGCCTTGAAGGCTTAAACCACACATTCCTGCCCTGAAAGCATCTTCTTCAGTAGCAGCAGCTTGCATCATATTCTGCATGTCCCAGAACTAAATAGAATGCATTTCCTTGACAATCCTTAGCAACAAATATGACACAACCACAGAGCAGCCAATTTAAACATTTATTTTCTTGGGAATTCTGACATTAACATCAGCAATCTGTAAAGGGCAGTGTTGGCTACATTCACAGAAGGACCTTCAATAGAAAAGTCTGTTGCAGATGGCATCCGAATGCCATAAATAGCTGAGCTATAACTGAAATGCAATGGGAGTAACTTCCTATTCAAACTATCTTAGTGCCGGGACACTAAGAAGATGATATCCCCTCAGACATGAACCTGATGATAAGGAAGGCAACCTTCCTCCAGCAGCAGGCAGGTCACTGTTTTCCTTAAAGGAAAAGAAGTGCAATGCAAACCTCTGAGCACCCTTTAAGATGGCTATCCAAGCCCTGCGCACTTCCCTGCATTTCTCTCACATGCAAAGCTGTAGCAGTTGAGGCACACATCTCTCACTTTGCTGAAAAGAAGGTTAGAGCAGCAACTGCTGCTGCAGGTGGGAGGGACTCAGTAGGAATAGGAATATGAGTATTTAGAGTAAGAAGGAGGAAGTAGAGCTAAGGGTAGGACAATTTAGCAGAGTAACCGAGAGTGAATAGCTGCAAGAGTAAAAAGGAATATAATTTGGAATAAGCAGAAGCTTTGTTTGTAGTAAAGTGAGGAAAGTAAGAATGACAGAATGAGATAACGATGATAAGAGAACAAATCCGTTCATTTACTCCTAACAAAGAATCTGTGCTTGTAGATCCGTTTCATGCACAGATCACATTGAAGTAAGGGCCTTTAATTAAGCACTATTGCAACCTGCTCAGTTGGTTAAATATCACATGTACGCAGCTGAAATAGGTAATATTTACATGTTTTAAGGCGATCAGACACTGCTGACATGCATTACCTGGCATTTACAAGCACGTTATTGCTGTTTCACTGGCTCACTAAGGTACAGTGTCTATCTGTACAATAGTTTACAGCTATACCTGTCTTTGTAACGTATCTTGTATGGAGAAGAGTGCAGTGGAAGGTGGGCTGTGGTGCATTAGCAGGCATCCAGCCAAGGTCTGACTGCAGTCACTAGGCTGAGTATCCTATGATCTTCGTCTTATATAAGAGTGTTAGCTGTGTAATAAACTGCCAATCTGTGGGGCCCTGCTGACAAGAAAAACAAAGTGCACAAGACAATAAAGGTACCTATGTACAGACAATGCATCTGTACTGCACACATTTTTCAAAAGTGTTTGTCTTAGGGTGGCTTATTCCGAGTGAAGTGTTTGTGACCTATCCTTGAAGGGACAGAGTTAGTTGTCTGTGCAAGCAGGTCTTCCATGAAGGACTGAGTATGCTTTATTTGCTGAGCAGGAGAAATGCCCTTTACAGTGCTATACTGCATATTTCTTTACCGTTTATTTTGTTTTTGGAGCTTGTGTATTAAATGAATGTTATTCACATTCACCCTTAATGACCTTTATAACGCAGTCTTCCTTGTCTCTTTACCTAGGTCGAGGTTATAAGAATTAGCATGCATATTTTAATTATACTGCACAAAAGGTTTTGTTAAATAGCATGAAGGGATTTCTAAAATTCACTCGAACAACACTTCTGAACTGTTTAGCTCAGGGTCAGGACCTGTTAAATAACTCTGAGTTGAGCGATGGTTTTATGTTTCAGTGTCATCCATTAACATTGCAGTTAGCAGGTGGGCAGGGCAAGTAGTGACAGCAGACATTTATAGCTATTCCTCGGTTCCCAAACTGTGTGCTTGGTGCACGGCACCCCTGGCTAGTTTTGATGGCACCTGGGTGCCACGGCACACAGATTGGGAACCATTATGCATAGGGGCTCAACTAACCGTTTTAGTGGCTGTTGTCCGCCAGTGTGCTACTGCTGAATCTGATGTCATTAATACATGGGAACATCACTGTCAGAACCAAAGCCATAAATGCATAAAAATAGCACTACCAGGAGGTGCTCATTACAAAGGCATATATGGGGCAGTTGTCAAGGAGAGAATGAGAGCCGAGTCCTGTCAACTAAGAATCTCTTGACTGCGCAATCAACAGCTTTGTAGATATTGCAATATTAAAGTGACACTTAACCATCTACATAAACACTCGACTGATTGAATGTTGTTTGTGCGCATGCAAATGATTATATGTCGGAAGTATTTCATTAAAACCATTTAGAGTGAGTAAAGTGCCAGGCGGTAACATGTTGCTGGTTCTGGCAGATATAGTGCAAAGATTAAGGACATTGTTGGTAAGGGCCATTCAGTGATACATAGAAAAGGAATTTCTGTCACAGGAGTAATGGTGCCAAGAATGGGATCTTTTCCACCACAGGGATGGCACCGGGACTCATTTTGGGAGACAAGCGTTTATTTTTTTCATCATCAGGGGTTGACCCAGAGCAGGAGAGTGAAAGGTGAAAAGGAGGAATGAAGGAGGAAGAGAAAGATGGACAAACAGTGACAAAAGGAAAAAGCAAGGACGACAAAGAAAGCAGTGGTTTTCTGCTGGGCATTTGAACCTGATGAGTTCTTCTGCCTAACAGCATCTTGTACGGGAGCTTGAACTTAGACTTTCACAACCAGAAACCCTTGGTTGTTAGTCACAAGTCCACACCACTCTGGGGCATCTCTAAAGTGTATTCATATCTAGGTGTACATCTGACCAAACACAAACTGGAGGTAGCCTTTGCATGCGCACATGCACGCTCCCTCTTTCGCCCCCTAAAACAAGTATTTAGTGTCTCTTTTATTGAATTTAGGAGCCATATTGAGAGCGTATCTGAAGGAGGATTGAGATGCAGCAGTGTTACGGCAAAGTAGTACGCATGCAACCTGTTCTACTTTGCACAGCAAATAGCAGCTTGTGTGTGAGGAGGCCCCAAAGGTAAGTAGATAGGATTCCCCAGTTGCCTCTATGCAGAGTTGTAATCCTGGGTCTGTGTCCACAGGATAACTTGGGGAAGTGGCGGTTTGAGTTTACACATTTTAGGACCCTTCCCAGAGGACCCCAAGGAAACCCGTTGGGACATGTGAGATTGGATAGTGCCCCGACCAGTGGAGTACCTACACCATGGAGTCCAGGTGCATAGGAGTGAAATTGTGTCAAAACCTCCAGTTGAAATCAGTGGGGACCTCAGTTGTCCAGCTGCTGTCATGACCCGTGGATGAGGTCAGTGGAATCCAGGTGTGGATTCCTGAAGAAGAGGACATAAGGAGAGAGGGGACAGAGTCCATACCACTCAGAGGTGCTCAGGCAGTGCAGGACGGCAGTGCCCACCCTTCTTGCAGTTGCTTTCCTGGTGCACAAAAAAGTGCAGCTGTGGAGTCCAGGTAATGTAGGAAGATCCCTGGAGTCATCCACGAACTGTCCCACACCAGGCGTCAAATTGCAGAGGGGTCAGTGGTCAGCAGGACCACCAATAAGCCTTGGCAAATATAGGTAAAAGTTGCACAGAGTTTGCAGGATTTGTGGAGACCAGCAAGGTCCAGGTGACCTAACCTTGGCAGGAAGGTCATGGCCAGCCCTCAGCACGCAGGTGAGGCAGCAAAAATCGATGGAGCCCCCCAGCAGGACCTTCTGGCAGCAGGCACAGGGAGTCACAGGGAGGCCTCAGCAGCACAGTAAAGAGGAATGCCCATGTCGCAGGAATTGAAAAGAGGATGTTGTTCTTGGAGCTGGAGAGTGGTGGAGGCTGGGGCTCCTTGGAGCTAGGAGGTTTTCTGGCTGACGGGTCAAAAAGCCTTGGCAACGTCAAGCAAACGCAGTGCAAAGGGGTTCCAGCCAAGCAGCTCCATAGAGTGACCACAAACTTCCCAGTTGCAAGGAAGATAGGTCAGACCTCTGGAGAGCCACAGAGACACCAGCTACGAGCAGAGCCTTTTCGTTGTCCGTGGGACAGCAGGATCCACCAACTGATCATCCGTTGTCTTGAGGTGCCAGCGGATGGGGAGTGACTCCTTCACTCCAAGGGAGGTTCTTTCTTGCTTTCCTAAGTGCAGGCAGAGTCCCTATGACTGGAGGATGCACGGCCATGGGGTTGCAGAAGTCTTTGCAGACCTTGGAAACAAAGTTGCATTAGGAGCCTTCTTACTGGTTACAGTCTTGCTGTTGGTTCCAGCGAAGAACGGCAGCAATTCCGGTGTCCAGGATGCAGAAGTGTCTTGCAGAGGAGAATTGCAGACAGTCCCTGAACTCTTGCAGATGAATCTAGGGTCCCACCCTCAGGGGAGTCCTAAAGTAACCCAGGAAGGGGTTTGTACAGGGGCGGCTAGTGTTCAAGGGCTTAAGGGCTGCGCCCCTAGCCTTTTCTGGCCTCTCTAGTGAAGCATATATTTAATTACATGATGAAAGTAAAACATTTTCTGCACAACATTTTCCGAGTGAAAGTTGTGCACTTTCAAAAGCCCCACTGCGCCTGCGTCAGTATGTGGCTGAAAGCTGCACAGTAGGGCTGACAGGGCTTGCCCACGCAAATCCCTTATGTTTTCTCAGAACGCAGTGACGTCCCTGGCTTATCTCCTCCTCCACCAGAAGCCCTGATTGTAAACAGCCTGGAGCGTTTTTTGTTCAGCCCGGGTTTCTGAAAACTTCATGTCACTCTGATATTATTCTCCACCCTTTCCTATATGCTTAAATGGTGGGGTGTGATCAGAAGGGTCTACGTACAAGAGGTCACATTTTATTAAAAGAATGTGGCATTGTGCAAAGAAAATCCCCTTTTCCTGCATTACAAGCAGTCTGTGGCCGAGAAATTGAATAAATACAATTAATAACTCCATCCAGGGCTCTCTGGGAGACAGGAGTGTGACCTGAAGACCTCAAGTCATAAATATGCCAAAGACAACCCTGCACACAAGTAAGTTGGAGCTCTATCTTTTTTACAGACAATAAGAAAAAAATCTGTCTCTTGGCTCTCCTCTCCCTTCAGTGCCTCTGTAGGTGATTTTGTCTCTCAAAGGCAGTAATGGTTCCAGTAACTTATCATGGCTAGTTATGCTTGTTTTATTTGTTCTGCAGACTAATGACATGATATGTCATATTAAACATGTAATCTGCAGCTCAAATAAACATGTAGCTTTTATCACTGTAACTGCTGGATACTGGATGGGTGAGGCAATGTGTGTTTGTTTGAATAAGTGTTTGCAGGGCTTGACTGAGTGGCTGAGAAAATGTGGGTGTCTGTGTATAAGAGTTGTGTGAATGGCAGTGGATGACAATGTGGATGAGTGAATGGGTAGATGACCAAAGGCAGTGGGTGAGTAGGTGAATGGAAATACGTGGGTAGTGAGGCTCACTCACAAGGTGCAATTCCGTCTTGTATTTGTGCCCCACCACTGCTTTCAGTCACCAGACACCACTGGGTTTGTACACTTACTCCAGTGACCCACCTATCGGAGGGGGTCAGGGACGTCACCCAGCTGGACTGACCAGTCAGATGCTTGTAGGGACCTCTGTTCATCTTATTTCCAAGATGGCAAAATCAAGTGGCCACCTGACAGAGCTCTGTGCACCTCCCTGGAGGAGGAGCTGGACAGGGGTGTGGTCACTCCTGTGTCCCTTGTGTGGTTTTGCACCAGAGCGAGAACCGAAGGTTCCTGCACTAATGCAAACCGGTTTATGCAAGTAGGGCACCAAATGTGCCCTTCAAAGCAGTCTGGTGGTGCTCAGAGGCACAACCACCCAAGCCCAGAGACACCTTTATCTAAAGAAGAGGTGGTCAAATCCTTTGTTCTGCCGCCACCTGCTCGAGTTAGGCTCAGCAGCAGGAGGGCAGAACAGTGTTTGGGGTCAGCAGCAGCATGGGCTGGCCTCCAAACTCTGCAGAGCTGTACAGACAGACTTTTGGGGATCCCCTAGGGAAACCCCAGAGTACATGGTATCATGCAACTAGCACTGGAATTGGTGTAGTTGCATGAATCCAGCGCAATAGATACCAAACAAGCCTATGTTCGGTGAAGCCATCATGTAGTTGGACATCTTGTGTTGTTCAGTGTCCATTGCATACCTTAAGATGTCTTCCCTGCACTTACAAAGCCCAGGGAATGGAGTCTGGGGTTTGTAGGGATACCTCTGCTCCTGCAGGGAGTGCTGTCACACATAGAACCATGCACCCTGCCCTTGGGCTGAAGGGCCTACCTTAGGGGTAACTTACAGTGTCAGTGCAGTGACCAAGATATAAGGCAAACCTTCTATCTGGAGTGAAAGGTGTATGCACCATTTCACACAGTCTGCAATGGCAGGCCTGTAGTCAGTTTGTATGTTCCCACATGGGTGGCACAATACATGCCGCAGCCCATGGCTACACTGGTGTACCAGTGCCCTGGGTACCAAAGTACCATATACTATTGACTTACATGGTTGCACCTATATGCTAATTGTGGGGTGTAACAGTTACCATACAACTAAATTTAGGGGAGAGAACACCGACACTGGTGTCCTGGTTAGCAGGATCCCCGAGTACTACAGTCTAAACATACTGACACCAGGCAAAAAGTGGGTGCAACTATTTCAGAAAGATGCAACTTTTCTATATGTTATATATATTTATTTATGCAACGCGGTCCCATTGCAGTGCGCTTCGAGCTGGTGCCGGCGTTAGGGATTGACCTTCCCGCATTTTATTTTAAACAAAAATTGCTCATGCGCCACAATCCAGGAAAGTTCATTAGTTTTATTTCCAGATTAATTCATCACCTATACCACCACCAATGCGTTTCGACTACCAAATCTTGTTCATGAATGCATTTTCGATGTCTTTTATTTATATAGTCCCATTGGTGCCCACAGTGAGGCATTATGGTATCTGTAGTGCTGTTAAATATATAAACGTTCTTACATCAGGGATCCAATTCGCGAGTTGCATGCATTGTGAGTATACATATTTTTTCACTCTTATTCATGAAGATATCTGCATAATTTTCATAGTTACATTCTTGGTTCTTTATCTGTCCCATTATTGGTCAACATAAATATTCAGGTTTTTATAAATTACTCTGCTTGTAATTGTAGGTCTAGTGACCATAACACATCTACAAATCTGAAATGAATCTAAATTATATCAAAATGTCTATACTTTTGTGAGCCTTGTGTTTTCATTAGGAGACAATGTCAGATGAGTGATGTCTCACTCCATACCATATTTAATTATTCTCGGGCTCAGTGCCGTATCAAGAATTCTTTCTCTATACCCATCTGCTTCATGTAATATTTGTTCATCAATCATTACATTTGCCTTTCCTTTCCTTGAGAGAGAGACTTCTATTCTATTGTTTCAATACATGCTTATATCATTGCTGTCAAAATTGCACATTCAAAGATGGCAATACAGTTCTTCGTCCTCATTCAATCCATTAGGTGTCTTGGTCCTTAGTTTTCTCATTAATCTTGATTCCAGACGCCTAAATTTAAACTCTTGATCCCCCCCCCTCTCATTTTTTTCAACACTAGCAATTCCAAAGTATCAAATGCTTGTCCAATTTTTCCCAGGCTGTTTCGTCATAGCATAGTTTCAATCCTTGTTTTTTACTGCTCTAATATGTTCCAAAATACGTTTTTTTAATTGGCATATGGTGCTTCCTACATATCTGAGCCCACAGTGACATTCAGTTATGTATACCACATATGCGGTGTAGCACGTGATCCTTTTATCAATGGTTATTTTCATGCCCTTCGAGTACTGCAATGCCCTTGTATTTACACCTATGCAACATGCTTTGCATTTTCCACAGCACACAGAGCCTTTTGTTTGATTGCTTAGCCAATTGAGTTTTTTTTCATTTGGAAATGACTTTTCACCAACAAGTCCTTTAACGATGGTACTTTATATGTGACACTGGGTCTCTCTCCCAGTGACTTCCCAATGTCTGGATATTTCTTTATCACATCCCAATATTTGTTCAAAATATTTAGGATTAGATGGTTTTCTGTACTGTATGTCGTCACCATTCTTATGCTCATTTGTTTGTTCTTTACTGTGCTTCTTTTTTTGGGTTTGTTGATTTAGTGTTTGACTTCTTGTTAGCGGTCTTGCTTTTTTCTCACTTTGTTCAGTGTCTTTATACCTATACCTCCAAGAATGAATCTGTTTCATTTCTGAAAATTTCCTCTCCATTTCCTGTTCAGTTGAGCAGTTCTGTTTTATCCTGACAAACTCCGCATAGATGATGCTTCTTTTCAATGAGTTGTGGTGAAAACTAATCCATGTAGGATACTATTTGTTGATGTTGATATGTGATGTCATTTGGATCGTATTTTCCTCTATGTATACTAATACATCCAAACTTTTTATTTGAGTGGTACTCATGTTGCATGTAAATTGTAAACCCACTTTGTTTATATTACATTTTTCAAAATATTGCTTAAACTCCATTTCCGTTCCTTATAAGAAACAGATTGTCAATGTAACATAGCCAAATTACTGCTTTCTCCACATATTCATAATTCTCTTCTCCCCAAGCTATCTGTTTCTCCCACCAACCAATGGTAAGGTTGGCGTAACTCGGTGAAAAGGAAACTCCCATTGCCGTTCCGCATGTGTGTAGGTACATTTGATGATTAAAAAGAAATACATTGTTTTCAAGACACAGTTAAATCATCTGTATTAACATTTGTGAGTGTTTCAATTCCTTAATATTCTTTTGTTGCAAAAAATACTCAACAGCTTGCAAACCTATTTAATGACTAATGGATGTGTATAATAAGATTACATCTATAGTTACCAGCCAGTACCCTTCTTGCCACCCTGTTTCGGCTAGTATTCTAAGGAAGTCACCAGTATTGTTCACATATGAACTGAGGGTGGACACAAGAGGAGCTAAGAAGTAGTCCACATATGTTGATACCGTCTCATTTAAAGCAGCACAACTTGATATTATGGGTCTCCCAGGAATGTTTTTCAAACTCTTGTGTATTTTTGGCAAAAAGTGTATCGTTGGAATGGTCGGACTATCATTTCTTGGATATAGTACTTCGTCATCATTCAACAAGCCTTCACTGTGCTATTTCTCAAGATTTTTATTGAGCTCCATAGTTAGATCATTGGTAGGCTTAATTTCCAATTTCAAATAGTTGGTACTCACATTCAGGTCACCTGCAACTTCACCAAATGTAGTTTAGAAAAGTTTCACTTGGACCAGGACCGCATTACAGATCTTTGGAAGATTTTGATTGTTTCTTCAAAAATAGAGTCCTTTTCCTGTGATGGGATAGAGGGAGAGCTCTCGTTAAGATTCCCCTCTGTGCTCCCAATGTTGTGGCAGTAGTTGAACCACAAATCACAACTACATTTGGTGATTACTTAAAAGTTGCAGGTAATCTAATTAACAATATGTCCTGATGAAAGCCATGGACCCTGTGTGGCTGTGTGAGGCTGAAACATGTCAACCTTAGTGTTAGTTGTACAGGATTCATTGCTGATCCTCACAATGTCACCTGTTTGTAATCTTACCCTTATCCTTTTTATGGACACTAATAAATAGGAATTCAGGATAAGAGGTAATTTTAACTCATATTCTTTCACTCATCTTCTCACTGAGATATCCTTCAGTTCATTTGGATAACGAGATACTGAAGTGAATAGAGATCCCATGATGATGCTACCCACGAAATCACCCCACGGTGGTAACGTTCACCGTTGAGGGTAGAATACGTGGTTGTGAGGGTCTGTTGAGAAAGATCTCAGAGGGCCTGGAATGATATGGTATGAGGGTCCACTTCTTTTGGTTATTAGTGTTTGTACAAAAGAAGCTGAGTGAACCTTAAAGACAGCGTCTTTCTCCCTCCTTTACTGGTGTATATGTGATTGGTCTGATAAGCATATAGGAGATATCCTGGTCTGGCCACTAATATTTCAGTAAAGAGGTTTGTGTCCGTATTCAGAACAAACATTGATATACGGAACTACATTGTTGTGGGTCTGTGCCAGGCTTGGGGGCCACTGCAATTACTCTGTCTACCATGGATCTAGTTACTACCCTATGCCAAAATAATTGTATAACCTTGTTAGCACTGAAGCCTAAGACCCACAGAATGTTTTGTGAAAGTGGGGTGTGACTCCATCTGCCCCCTTTGATTTCCCTACTTTGAGCCTGTGGATGCCCTTATCACCTCTTTGACACAAAGCCAATTAAGGTTCCCATATGTGTCTTTGCGATTCTCATCATCTGAGCATTATGAAGAGGAAGTTCAGATTCATCCTCATCAATGATTTTCCCCATGTAGTGTCTGATAAAATTCAGCAGTGTCCTAATGACCGTATTACCATTCTCAGTTTTCAAATTCTTGACTCTCTCCCTTCACATGGGGATTTAACTACTGGCTATTAGACATCCTGCTTTTTCTCCTGCCTGTTTAGTTTCAAACAGTCTTTATCGATTTTTGGTAATACAAAACAAAAAAGGTGTAATCCAATAAAAGTAACAGAAAGCATTCAAGGGGATAGCAAAAGAGTAAGTGAAAGTACATGTCACCTTAAGGGTACAGTAAATCAATGTGTGTATATAGCAGCAATCAAACCATATCTAGACTCATAGTAAATAGGAATTTGAGGTTGATGGGCTAATTAAGGAGAGTTAGTATTGTGTTGTATGTGATTCATGATGTTTGTAGGTATCCAGTAGTAGAGGATAGCTTAGAGTATCAAAGAGTCTGTTTACAGGGGTTTATTGGTCATTAAATAATTATCTAAGGTTTTCCACTTTGATCTGTGTTGGGGCTTCCAAGGGGAATGTTGAAGGGCACTGTTGTAAGCACCCCTAATGTGAGATACTCACTTTAGCCAGGCATGAAAAGTGGCTTTGTGTGTTGATTTCCAGTTGGTAGTGATTGTTTTGATTCAGCCATCAAGAGGAGGTCAAGTAGGAGATGGTCAGCCAAGGTTTTGATGTAGGTGTCTAAAAACCATTGCTGAGTAATGTAAATTCCTTTTTAGGGTTATATTGAAAAGTTTGGTAATGAAAGATAAGACCTTTTCTCAGAAGGTGCTATTGAGTTGCTTTTTGATCCTAAATAGTATGTATGCCATCCTATCTGTAGCTAGCCTTCTCATTTGTGTACTAAACTCAATTTTCTCTGGCCAGATCTTAGGGAACAGCTTGTACTTGTGTTCCAGTTCTATTTGGGTAAGCTTTTCCTTTGTGTATGTTCTAAGGTCTTTAGAAAACTTGTAAATGTTGACTAATGCTGCTAAAATGTACCCCTTAGTGTACAATCGTCAAGCTATCACATATGGTGGCAATATTGTCTTTATCAATTCCAGCCCAAAACTCCAGAGTGCCTATAGTAATGTTGCCTTGGAGTACCCTATCTCTTAGGAGGTTGTTGTTCACTCTCCAAGCCCCCGCCATCCTGACCTAGTTATTGGTGCATGCTATGAGTGGGTAATTGGACCAATGCACTGAGATGTTCTGCAATAGGCTGCTTCCCACCACAAAGTGATTAAGTTGTGAATAAAATGTGTGACCTGCCAAATAAAAACTATGGTCTAAGGGTCTAATTTAGAGTTTGTCTGACAAGTTACTCCATCACAAACCTGCCAGATATCCCGTCTGCTGTATTACAATGTCCAAATGATATAATGGACTCGTAATATGGCAGACGGGATATCCGTCACGTTTGTGACAAGTAACCCCATCCACCAAACACAAAATCAGGCCCTAAATCTTGTTGGCACTACAGTCTCCCCAGCTTTTGTAAGCCTCTAGATTACAGCCACCCCATAAACTCTTGTGAGACAGAATAAGACCACAAAGATCACTGATGAGATCTAGCAAGACTATATTTAAATCTCCTCCAAAGGTGAGCTGTGCTTCAATGAAAGCAAAACTGCAGAAATCAGTTTTTAGAAAGGGTTCCCGATTATTGTTTGCAACATAGAAAGAGTTTATTGTATGTGTTTTGCCTCACAGTGACCACAACAATCAACACCCTTCCTGTTCTGCAAGCCTTCATGGTATTGATTATTCGATTGACAACTCTGTAAAATATATACAATTGTTATCCATGCCCTTTGACAAGGGCCAGAGGAGAAGTGAATCTGTGTAAAGCACCAACATTTCAATCTCTCCCAATCACATTGAACCAGGTTGATTTCTTGTAGAAGAAATGTCCCCATCTCCATCTGTATGCCTCAAAAAGTTTGATTGCTGTGTGCTTTGCAGGCCCATTGACTTCCTTAACATTGAGCTCATCAAGAGGATATAGTCCAGCACCACCCCCCATTTGTAAGTGTGAATACTCTGTCAGAAAATCCTTCCTCGTGGGTCTTGTCAAAATTTAAACAAACTGATTTAAAACTCAAACTCCTAACATTCACTCACCACACTTCTCTCCTCCTCAACAGGAACCATCACCCAGCATTATTCCAAATGAGCAATTGACCCATGCTACCCCACTTTCACCCCACACGCACTTGGACCAACTCGGTTACCACTTGAGGGTTCTGCAACTTAGGCAGGCAATTTTGTGTAGTGTATATGAAGTTCATACTTAAGCATCAGAGGACTCTGCTTGTGAATCGTTTCCCTCCTTCCCACTAATGCTTCTCACCAGCTAAAGTGCTTGTGTGCATGACCTCTTTATATCCGTGAACAAAGAGTATTTCCATTATCGTGTGCAATGATCTGCTCCAGCTGGAGCTTGGTATGTGAAGACGTTTGGTCACCCAGCTCCGTTTCTCTCTCTCTCTTTCTTCCCCTGTTCCAATAATCGTTCTTTTGTCAGCCCTGGAACTCCTCTCTTCTGGCCGGTCCATATGATGAAGAGTTGGAGAGGGTGACCCCTTTGGTATGAGACATTGTGACTTCTTAGATCATCAGTGATGTGTTTGAGATCACTGCAGAAGGGTCAGCAATATGCAGGGCACATCCGCATCAGTTTTGTATCCTTGAATTTATCTGACAAAATCGGGGTGCACGCTGGATGCATTGAGGGTGTCAAGATGGCTCCCACTGACGAGATAGGGATAGAAAGAGAGGAAACGTTACAGTTTAAGGCGTGCAGTCAGAACTAAACACATCCGATCTTCTCAGACTGATCTAGGGACACCAACCATTGCAGTCGAGTCCTCAATAATGCTGACTTTCCTGCAGCCCAGTACAGTAAGTAATCACATCGCGGCTACACACTTTCTGCATGGTCAGCCCTAGAGACTCTGCCCACCTACTTGCCAAGTCATTTTTTTTTTCTTTTTTCCACACAGTCCTTGTCTCCTTTTGGGACCCTGTTTTACTTTGCTAATACCTTACGCGGTTACAAGAAGAGAATCAAGTAACTCTGTTCTTGGTCTGAGTAAGACTGACTCTTAGTTGTGATTGTTCACTGTGACACTGCTTTCACTTGGGTTGCACAGTGCTCATGTTCACTACCCATTCTGAATTAATCTGATGCGTTTTCAATTAAAAAAAATCAGATTCACTTCTATGGATTCGTTCTAGCGAGGAATATGTGCAAATTTTCGGTCCCCCATTTTGAACATCTCATTAATTTTGACAGTCATTTTAATACATCTCCCCCTTCAACCCCCCACACCCGCCCATCTTTGCTTCTGACTTGCAGGTGATTTGCTCTTGCTCCTCATATATATGTTTGTCCTAATGATGACTCAACATTTATTGAGTCGAAACACAGTTTGCACTCAAACAGCAGTTTGAATAAAAAGATAAATCTGTACTGGTGTCTAAGTCTTCGAGACCCTTGCACTGTACGAAACGTGTACATTTCAATGTTATTCCATTTTTTTTTGTATTATACACACACACACACACACCACTTCACTGCTTTATTGCAATTCCCTATGTGATCACGAGAGCACTTTCTATCTTTTCTGTTATTGTTGAACATTAAAGAACTCAAATACAACCTTGGATGCAAGTGTACCAGTTGCCCCAGTTTTCTTTACCATTAAATAATCTACTTGATTTATGATTGACTATACTCAAATTGTATTTTCAAATTGCTTGTTCCACTAGTAATTTCTGTTCATCGATGTGATAGGGAATCTGCTCACAAGAGGATGTTCTCCCCCAATTTGCATATTATCGCTCAGTACAGTCTGCCTGTTAGGAAGATAAACTGGAGCCCTCTGTGATATTGCAAGCAAGATATTGCTCACTGAAGTGTGGCAGAGTTTCTTTACATAAACAGTCCATGACGCACAGGACATGGCCAAATACATTTTGCTGGTTGGGCTAGAAAGCAGTGTCCGTGTAGGTTGTGCAGATGTCATCAGTGTGGTAATTCTTCATCACGCCTGGATGTGGGCCACATGCTTCTCTGGGGGAGTGTAGGAATCCCTAATGTTGTGCCTTTTGATGGCTCCAGGCTGTTTGGTGCCAAGGCGGATTCAGTCATTTAGAGATTAAAATATAGCCATACTACAGGCTGGGTGTTTGTTTTCTGTCATATCTGCCCACCCCACAGTTCCTCTTGTTTTCTCTCATACCTCTGCAGAACTTGATTCCATCCTCGCCAAAGATTGTCAGGCATTGCTGAACAAAGGGCAATAGAAAGAGTCAACATGAAGGAGAGGGGCTAACAGGTGCTACTCTCACTACTCCTAGGTTCCCAAAATGGACGGTGTGCTCAGACCAGTTTTAAACCTTTGGTTCTTGAACACCTTCCTTTAGAAGGACTAAGTAAAAATGCTGACTGTGGCCCAGGTCCCATCAGGATTGGTTGCTGTTCTTGAACCTGCAGGATGTTTACTATCATGTACTTGTCCTGTGGTCTCACAGGTGTCCCTCCACAACCTGGTAGAGAAGGAATATTTTCTAATGGATAGTTCTTACTACAGATTGCTCACCTTAGACTATCCTCTGGCACCAGACTTTATCTGGGGAAACAGTGCTCCCATGTGCCATTAGATGTTGCTGTGTGGCTCCATTCTAGCTCCACACCACCGTATAAGCGACACATTTAAGCACCACACATGCTCACTGAGGTCAGTTTCTTGTATTTTCCCTTTCAGCGCCCTCAGACAAGGAGGAGGAAAACTTGTTGGTAAGACTGTGCTGTTAAATAGCGTGGAGACTTTTAAGATGTTAGATATTTACGTGACTTCTCTGGATCAGAAGCTGGCAGTGCAGCCTGCCTCTATGGACAAGGGGATTGCACAATATTTTTTTTTGTGCAATAGTGGTGAATTACAGAAAGGGGCCCATAAAGGTACGCCCTTGTGACAAAATAAAATAAAATACTTATACATGTATGTGTGTCAGGTGCCCATTTAAATATGGCCACCAGTTCAACCGTGCTTCTGCAATCAGTGGGGAGTTTCAGCACGTGACAGATGCGGTGCAGCTTTTAGCAGGTGGCTACTTTGGGAACCTCGTGATCATTCTGCACTCACAACCGGTGGTTCCGCATGGCGTGATGGGTGTCCTCCGGTGACCCAGAGTGATGCCCCACCATCTTGGGAGCAACTTTTTGAGACACTGTGAAGAAATTGAGGTAAAGAGGGCTATACTTTCACGCCGTTGAGCCGGTGAAAGACAGAGTTGATTTCACGCTTAGATAACTCCTACTTTGCCTCACATTATCAGGTCCACCTGAGTTCTTGCCGTGCAGGTGGCCTTCTTTTCCCAGTACAGCTGGGTAACATCTCCTTTGCTCTCACCCGAGGGTAGCGGTGCTCGTGGTTTGATTTGTAGTGTCCTACGCATATTTTGCAAGGCTGGTTTTAGTGCCAGAAGCTATGCGATGGTCAGTTTGAGCCCGTATATTCAACATTCACAGGGTATGGGATCTTCTAGTTAAGCGTGATTCACCTTGGCGTTGTGATGACTACCAATTAATTCACTTTGGATGGTGCACTTCCATTATTTGGGTTTTGGAGACAGAGTGTTAACCTCACCATGCACTTCATCTTTTAGGAATATATGTTTTTTCATGTACCTGCCTCTTAATATCACAGAAGCATGGTGGATTCTTTGACCTTTTTTTTATGAGACAGGTGTTGACTACAAGCCGAATAATTAGTTAAGTGGTGAACAGGGTGCTATGTGACCGTGGCGGTCTTTGTAAATATAGTCATAATAATGGGTACATACCTTTGTTATTTTATATTTGGGTACTGATTTTCCTCTGATTTCCTGATGAGGCCCATAGATGTTGGGGGCCGAAACACATCGACCAACAGACTGAGGAGCATTACGAATTTATGAATAAAAACTTTGGAAATAAGATTATACCACATTTAACTATTGTGGATAAATTATCAACCAGTGGCGGTATTCATCATTACAACCTCTTACAGTGGACTGCTTTTGGCAAAATTGATTGGCAGCCCTTAGTTTGGGATAGTGAAGGATGATTTAAGTGCAGCATCTGTTGTGCTTAGTAACTTGCTTTGGAAAACTGCTATGTACAGATGGACATGTTTTGATTTTGTGTGTGTGTGTGTGTATATATATATATATATATATATATGTTCGATGGCATCTGTCGCTGTAGATACGCATGTTCTGCAATAGCTCGCCATCTGGTGTTGGGCCGGAGTGTTACAAGTTGTTTTTCTTCGAAGAAGTCTTTCGAGTCACGGGACCGAGTGACTCCTCCTTTTGTCTCCATTGCGCATGGGCGTCGACTCCATCTTCGATTGTTTTTTTTCCGCCATCGGGTTCGGACGTGTTCCTGTCGCTCCGAGTTTCGGAACAGAAAAAATTGTTAATTTCGGAAGATTTTCGTCGGTATTGTTGCGTTCGGGATCGGCGTACTTACATTCAACACCGCATCGAAGATCGAAGAGCTCCGGTGCCCTTCGGGGTAGTTTTTCGATCCTCCGTCGGGGCCTGGTCGGCCCGACCGCGTGCTGAGGAACGCCGATGGAACGGACCCCTTTCCGTTTCTGCCCCAAATGCCACAATAAATACCCCTACACAGACCAACACTTGGTCTGCAACCTGTGCCTGTCACCTGAGCACAGCGAAGACACCTGCGAGGCCTGTCGTGCGTTCCGGTCCCGAAAAACACTCCGAGACCGTCGAGCCAGAAGACTTCAAATGGCGTCCGCACCGACAGCCCGACGGGAGTTCGAGGAACAGGAAGAGGAAGGTACCTTCTCGATCCAAGACTCAGACTCCGAAGGATTCGACGATACACAAACCGTGAGTAAGACGTCGAAAACCACACAAAGAAACATTTACAAGGCCCAGGGGACGCCACTGCCACCAGGCCATGGCTCAACCCATAAAATCGGTGACCGACCGTCGGCACCGAAAAAGGCCCAAACGGTGCCGAGATCGTCCGACTCCGGTCGAGACACCGGCACGCAGCCTTCTCGGGACCGAGAAAGTGCTGGAGACAAGCCTCGACACCGAGATGCCGGTGTGGACACGGCTCGACGCCGAGACAGCGGCACCGAAACAGATCGACGCCGAGAGGTTTCGGCCCCGAAAAGGAAAAAAGTCACCTCGGAGCCGAAAAAACACGCAGACAAAGTTTCGATGCCGAAACAAACTGCAAGCGACCCAGCTTCAGGCTCTTATACAGAAGAGCACTCGCTAACCTCCCAAATGCAGAAGCATAGGTTTGAGGAAGAGCTACAAGCAACTGATGCGGACCATACGCAAAAGCGTATCTTCATTCAGCAGGGGACAGGGAAAATAAGCACCCTTCCCCCCATTAGGAGAAAGAGAAGGTTGGAGTTCCAGACGGAACAAGCACCACAACCAAAAGTGGCGAAAAGAGTTACACCACCACCCTCTCCTCCGCCCGTGATTAACGTTTCACCAGCACAAACGCCATCACACTCCCCAGCTCACACCACCATGAGCCAGGGTGACCAAGACCAGGACGCATGGGACCTATACGACGCCCCAGTGTCAGATAACAGCCCAGAGGCATACCCTACAAAACCATCTCCACCAGAAGACAGCACCGCGTACTCTCAGGTGGTGGCTAGAGCAGCACAATTTCACAACGTAAGCCTCCACTCAGAACAGGTCGAGGATGATTTCTTGTTCAACACACTCTCCTCCACCCACAGCTCCTACCAAAGCCTGCCTATGCTCCCTGGTATGCTCCGGCACGCAAAAGACATATTTAAGGACCCGGTCAAAAGTAGGGCAATCACACCAAGGGTGGAAAAAAAGTATAAGCCGCCTCCTACGGACCCGGCTTTCGTCACAACACAGCTGCCACCAGACTCTGTTGTTGTAGGAGCAGCTAGAAAAAGGGCCAACTCTCACACATCTGGAGATGCACCACCCCCAGATAAAGAAAGCCGCAAGTTTGATGCAGCTGGTAAGAGAGTCGCAGCACAAGCTGCAAACCAGTGGCGCATCGCGAACTCCCAGGCACTACTTGCGCGCTATGACAGAGCCCACTGGGACGAGATGCAACATCTCATTGAACATCTGCCCAAAGACTTCCAAAATAGGGCAAAACAATTGGTTGAGGAGGGACAGGCCATCTCCAACAACCAGATCCGCTCCTCCATGGACGCTGCAGATACAGCTGCACGGACAATTAATACATCTATAACTATCAGAAGGCATGCATGGCTCCGAACGTCTGGATTTAAACCAGAGATTCAACAAGCAGTTCTCAATATGCCTTTTAATGAAAAAGAACTGTTCGGTCCAGAAGTGGACACAGCAATTGAGAAACTCAAAAAAGATACGGACACTGCCAAAGCCATGGGCGCACTCTACTCCCCGCAGAGCAGAGGGAATTACAGCTCATTCCGTAAAACGCCCTTTCGAGGGGGGTTTCGGGGTCAAAGCACACAAGCCAGCACCTCACAAGCCACACCGTCCAGTTACCAAGGACAGTATAGAGGAGGTTTTCGGGGACAATATAGAGGAGGGCAATTCCCTAGAAATAGAGGAAGATTCCAAAGCCCCAAAACCCCTACTACTAAACAGTGACTCACATGTCACTCACCCCCTCCACACAACACCAGTGGGGGGACGAATAGGTCATTATTACAGAGCATGGGAGAAAATCACTACAGACACTTGGGTTCTAGCAATTATCCAACATGGTTACTGCATAGAATTTCTACAGTTCCCTCCAAACATACCACCAAAAGCACAAAATTTAACAACACACCATTCCAATCTCCTAGAGATAGAAGTGCAGGCACTATTGCAAAAGAATGCAATCGAATTAGTGCCAAACACACAAATAAACACAGGAGTTTACTCACTGTACTTTCTGATACCAAAGAAGGACAAAACACTGAGACCAATCCTAGACCTCAGAGTAGTCAACACTTTCATCAAATCAGACCACTTCCACATGGTCACACTACAAGAAGTATTGCCATTGCTAAAGCTGCACGACTACATGGCAACTTTAGACCTCAAGGATGCTTATTTCCATATACCAATACACCCATCGCACAGGAAATACCTAAGGTTTGTATTCAAAGGAATACATTACCAATTCAAGGTACTGCCTTTCGGATTAACAACCGCACCAAGAGTCTTTACCAAATGTCTAGCGGTAGTCGCTGCACACATCAGAAGACAGCAAATACATGTGTTCCCATATCTAGACGACTGGCTAATCAAGGCCCATTCGTTAATAGAGTGCTCAAATCACACGAATCATATCATACAAACCCTCTTCAAACTAGGGTTCACCGTCAATTTCACAAAATCCAAAATTCTGCCACGCAAGGTACAACAATACCTGGGAGCCATAATAGACACATCAAAAGGAGTAGCCACTCCAAGTCCACAAAGAATTCAAAATTTCAACACCATCATACAACGCATGTATCCAACACAAAAGATACAAGCAAAGATGGTATTACAACTCCTAGGCATGATGTCATCATGCATAGCCATTGTCCCAAACGCAAGACTGCACATGAGGCCCTTACAACAATGCCTAGCATCACAGTGGTCTCAAGCACAGGGTCACCTTCTAGATCTGGTGTTAATAGACCGCCAAACTTACCTCTCGCTTCTGTGGTGGAACAACATAAATTTAAACAAGGGGCGGCCTTTCCAAGACCCAGTGCCACAATACGTAATAACAACAGATGCTTCCATGACAGGGTGGGGAGCACACCTCGATCAACACAGCATACAAGGACAATGGAACGTACATCAAACAAAACTGCATATCAATCACCTAGAACTTCTTGCAGTTTTTCAAGCACTAAAAGCTTTCCAACCAATAATAGTTCACAAATACATTCTCGTCAAAACAGACAACATGACAACAATGTATTATCTAAACAAGCAGGGAGGGACGCACTCCACGCAGTTAAGCCTGTTAGCACAAAAAATTTGGCATTGGGCAATTCACAACCAAATTCGCCTAATTGCACAGTTTATACCAGGGATACAAAATCAACTCGCAGACAATCTCTCTCGAGATCACCAACAGGTCCACGAATGGGAAATTCACCCCCAAATACTGAACACTTATTTCAAACTCTGGGGAACACCTCAGATAGACTTGTTTGCGACAAGGGAGAACGCAAAATGCCAAAACTTCGCATCCAGATACCCACACAAACAATCCCAAGGCAATGCCCTATGGATGAACTGGTCAGGGATATTTGCTTACGCTTTTCCTCCTCTCCCTCTCCTTCCTTACCTGGTAAACAAACTCAGTCAAAGCAAACTCAAAATCATATTGATAGCACCAACTTGGGCAAGGCAACCCTGGTACACAACGCTGCTAGACCTATCAGTGGTACCCTGCATCAAATTGCCCAACAGGCCAGATCTGTTGACACAGCACAACCAAAAGATCAGACACCCAGATCCAGCATCGCTGAATCTAGCAATCTGGCTCCTGAAATCCTAGAATTCGGGCACTTACAACTTACCCAAGAATGTATGGAAGTCATAAAACAAGCAAGAAGGCCATCCACCAGGCACTGCTATGCAAGTAAATGGAAGAGGTTTGTTTGCTACTGCCATATTAATCAAATACAACCATTACACACAACTCCAGAACATGTAGTGGGTTACTTGCTTCACTTACAAAAATCTAACCTAGCTTTCTCTTCCATTAAGATTCACCTTGCAGCAATATCTGCATACCTGCAGACTACCTATTCAACTTCCCTATATAAAATACCAGTCATTAAAGCATTCATGGAGGGCCTTAGGAGAATTATACCACCAAGAACACTACCTGTTCCTTCATGGAACCTAAATGTTGTCCTAACTAGACTTATGGGTCCACCTTTTGAACCCATGCACTCCTGCGACATACAGTTCCTAACCTGGAAGGTGGCATTTCTCATCGCCATTACTTCCCTGAGAAGAGTAAGCGAGATTCAGGCGTTTACTATACAGGAACCTTTTATACAACTACACAAAAATAAAGTCGTCCTAAGGACCAATCCTAAATTTTTGCCAAAGGTTATTTCACCGTTCCATCTAAATCAAACAGTGGAACTTCCGGTGTTCTTTCCACAGCCAGATACCGTAGCTGAAAGGGCACTACATACATTAGATGTCAAAAGAGCATTAATGTATTACATTGACAGAACAAAGAACATCAGAAAGACTAAACAACTCTTTATTGCATTTCAAAAACCTCATGCAGGAAACCCAATTTCAAAACAAGGTATAGCCAGATGGATAGTTAAATGCATCCAAATCTGCTACCTTAAAGCTAAACGACAGCTGCCCATTACACCAAGGGCACACTCAACCAGAAAGAAAGGTGCTACCATGGCCTTTCTAGGAAACATCCCAATGCAAGAAATATGTAAGGCAGCCACATGGTCTACGCCTCACACATTCACCAAGCATTACTGTGTAGACGTGTTATCCGCACAACAAGCCACAGTAGGTCAAGCTGTATTAAGGACATTATTTCAGACTACTTCCACTCCTACAGGCTGATCCACCGCTTTTGGGGAAATAACTGCTTACTAGTCTATTGCAGAACATGCGTATCTACAGCGACAGATGCCATCGAACTGAAAATGTCACTTACCCAGTGTACATCTGTTCGTGGCATCAGTCGCAGTAGATTCGCATGTGCCCACCCGCCTCCCCGGGAGCCTGTAGCAGTTTGGAAGTTACCTTCAATTATTTATATATGTATCATCTCAACCTTAAATAAGTGCATACTTAGTCACTCCATTGCATGGGCACTATTACTACAATTCAACTCCTACCTCACCCTCTGCGGGGAAAAACAATCGAAGATGGAGTCGACGCCCATGCGCAATGGAGACAAAAGGAGGAGTCACTCGGTCCCGTGACTCGAAAGACTTCTTCGAAGAAAAACAACTTGTAACACTCCGGCCCAACACCAGATGGCGAGCTATTGCAGAACATGCGAATCTACTGCGACTGATGCCACGAACAGATGTACACTGGGTAAGTGACATTTTCAATATGTTTTATTGTCATGTGGTGTGTCACGTTCAGATTGGAAAAATGTTATGTCTTATATGTCTTATATTACGTGTTATTTTTTTTAATGTTTCTCAAGATGAGCGGGACAAGTTGTGACAAAAATAAATCTGTATATTAATAGTATTGATTTCATAAGTAATGGGATACTTTCCAGTTATTAATTAAGGTTTTCAATGTGTTACATAATATATTAGTTTTTTTCCCTACTGTATACCAATGTTGTATTATTGATGTTCTTGGTGTTGGGCAAAGCTTCTGGCCTCAAGTGAGGACTGTCATGTCAGTTTGCTTCAGCCTAAACTTTCTGAAGTTCTTTGATTCGTCCTGTCTTTGGAGTACCATTGAAAGTTATTTGTCGACCCTTTAAACCTTTCAGTGTTTGCCAGGCCAGCCAACAGTTTGGAATCAACAGCTTTGATGCGATTTATGAAGGGGCTAATGTACATTTCCTCATGTGCCATTTGTTACTTCACAGTGTGACCTTAATTTGGTTCTTCCCTTCTGATCTTTAAGGTTACTTACCCTTAAATCTGTCTCTCTTATAGTGATTACTTATGGGGGCCTTATTAGTGAACTGCTGGCACGGTCAGTGAAACCACCATACACCTCCTTTTTCCAGGATTAGCTGGTGCTTTGGATTTGGGTTTTATATTTTTTCCAAAAGTGATTTCACATTTCCATGTGGAGCACTCTGTCATACTTCCTTCTTTTTTGTTCTCTCCGCCACAGCCTGCTTTAGAGGACGAGAGGTTTCACCAATCGTACAGCAAGAAGGCTCCTAGCTTTTATATTGATTAGAGTAGGTAGCAATGAGTGGACAACCAATTTATTTTTTGGCCTGTCTGGTGCTACGTAGAGAACTGCAACAAGAAATAATCTTCATCCAGATGGATCAGTTTTTTGCATAAATATGTGCAGTGATGTGGCCAAAAAGCAGACCTCTGGGGGCCACTACAGTCTTGTTCAAGGGTGTTCCAAACACCATCACCAGGGATTACTGCCTTGATGTAGGAAAGTATCCTCTTTTTGGCATGGTTACCCTCACGTTTTGCCTGCTGTCAGTGTGTTTTTGAACTTTTTCACTGGGATCCTACTAGGCAGGACCCCAGTGACTGCGCTCTCTCCCTCTAAATTTGTTTGTTCCTGACTTTGTGCACCCCAAAATTGGCATACTTGTGCCCCCATATAAGTCCAGAGTATATGGTACCTAGGGCTTTGGGGCACCAGGGGTTCCCCATGGGCTGCAGCATGTATTATGCCACCCATGGGAGCCCATGCAATTTGTGTCTGTAGGCCTGCCATTGCAGCCTTTGTGAAAAGGTGCATGCACACTTTCACTACAGGTCACTGCACCAGGTCACTGTAAGTCAGCCCTATGGCAAGCTCTCCTAGCCCTGTGGGCAAGTACCTGTGTGTGAGGGCACACATGCATGAGCAGAGGTGCCCCTACGAACTCCATCTCCATTTTCCTGGACTTCTTGAATGCGGGGAAGCCTTTTTATCTGTATACTGGACATAGGTTAATTCACAATGAGAGAGTATATGGGAGAGAGGGGAAAGGCAATTGAAGAACACAACCGTACTCAGCTCCCAAAATCACTACAAAATCACAAAAGGGAGTACGGGGTTCTTTTAATGAGACGAGGGATGGATCAGTGGTGTATCAATTATAACACCAGATCCCTCGTGATTCTCAATTAGAGGTGAGGTATCAGTTAAATACGGTGCTGTGGAGGGTCTGGAGGACACGTGGGGAACAAAAGGGGAGGGGAATTTCCTTTACGGACTAGGTGGTCTCACACACTATATAGTGTCATGCTTATTCATATGACCACCTAGCCCCACCCAGGTAGGACAGTGCCACCTGGGCAGACTCAACCTCACTGTTAAAGGAACAGGAGGGAGTGCGTAAATTAATTCTGGTTCTGAAATTGAGGGATCCAGCTAAGCTAAGGAATAAAAACACCTAAACAGATACCTGTGTAAATATTTAATGAAAGGTTGTGTTTGATGTGGTTAAAAAGTGGAGATTGGGACACCTCTGTGAGAGCAAGGACTCACAGGGTCACCTATCTAGGAGGAAGGAGCTGACCTGTTTCTGCCCTCAGTAATGAGCTGTGGAAAGTCTTGAGGCATTCATCAGGGCGAAGGATCCCTGCTACGCATGCTCAGTGTATGAATAAGTGCAGAAAAAATTATAAAGATATCACAAGCGGTCCTGAGAGAGGACATTATAGGCGTACAGTGAGCGCCCACCTTTGATGCATGTCTGACAATAAGGGGACACTCCCTCTCCAGGACATCAGAGGCCAGTAGCCTCTAGGGACAGGGCCCCCTCCCAGGTAGTTCCGTGGCAAGGTAGGCCCCCCTATATATTATGATATCTTTATAATTTTTTCCGCACTTATTCATACACTGAGCATGAGTAGCAGGGATCCTTCGCCCTGATGAATGCCCCGAGACTTTCCAGAGCTCATTACGGAGGGCAGAAACATGTCGGCTCCTTCCTCCTAGATAGGTGACCCTGTGAGTCCTTGCTCTCACAGAGGGGTGCCAATCTCCACTTTTTAACCACATCAAACAGAAACTTTCATTAAATATTTACACAGGTATCTGTTTAGGTGTTTTTATTTCTTAGCTTAGCTGGATCCCTCTATTTCCAGAACCAGAATTAATTTACGCACTCCCTCCTGTTCCTTTAACAGTGAGGTTGAGTCCGCCCAGGTGGCACTGTCCTACCACCTGGTCCGTAAAGGAAATTCCCCTCCCCTTTTGTTCCCCACCGTGTCCTCCAGACCCTCCACAGCACCGTATTTAACTGATACCTCACCTCTAATTGAGGATCACGAGGGATCTGGTGTTATAATTGATACACCACTGATCCATCCCTCGTCACATTAAAAGAACCCCGTACTCCCTTTTGTGATTTTGTACTGGACATAGGCCACTACCTATGTCCAGCTACACAATGGTAAAGGGTAACTCTGAACCTGGGCAGGTTTGGTATCAAACATGTCGGAATTATACCCCAATACTGTTGTCAGTATAGGCTGTGTGATTCCATGCACTCTGGGGGCTCCTTAGAGGACCCCCCATCTTTGCTCCTACCAGTTTGCAGGGTTTTCCCAGGTAACCCCCACTGCTACCATCCTGTAGACTTTTTCTGCCCTTCTGCTGCTTGAGCAGCTCAAGCTCAGGAAGGCAGAACAGAGGATTTCCTTTGAAGAAGGAGGCAAAATAGGTGTTACATGGCTTCGGAGGGGTAGCCTCCCCAAGCCACTGGTATACTTTGAAGGGCACATTTGGTGCCCTCCTTGCATAAACCAGTTTGCACCGGTCCCTGCTGGGGCACGAAACTGGACAATTGAAATGGAAGTTACCACTCCCCTGTGCAGGGGTGGTGCCCAGAGCTCCTCCAGGTGACCACTAGATTCTACCATCTTGAATCAAAGGTGGGCCGAGGCCTCTGGAAGAATCTGAGTGGCCAGGTCAGGCAGGTGACGTCACAGCCCCCTCCTGATAGGTGGTCACCCTGCTAGGTGACCAGTCCCCCTTTTAGGGCTATTTAGGGTCTCCCTCTAGGGTGGGTCCTCAGGTTCAACGTGCAAAATTCCAGCAGGACTCCTCTGCAAAGTTTACTTCGACTGCTGGCCACTGGAACGGCAACTGGACTTTACAGGAACCTACAATCTGCAGCTCCAGTGACGACTCCGCCCTGCAACATTGTTTCTCCAGGTCCTTCCAGCATCTGCAACATTTCCCTGGCTGTGCATCCTCTGAGTACGGCAGGTCTTCAGTCTGCACCAAGAAGCAAGAAGGAATCACCCTTGGAGTGAAGGAGTCACTGTCCTGCATCTTCAGGCACCCACTGCAATGCCAACAGGCCGCGTAGGTCCTCTGTCCTGCAACTTTACGTGGATCTCACAACACAGGTGGTGGTCCTGAGTTGTTCCCTCGGTCTACCAGCTATCCAACTTGGGAGGTGATGAGTCTTTGCCTTTCCTTGCAGGACAGTACCCATATGCACCATGACTTTTGCAGCTAACAAGCCTTGCTGGCGCTTCTTCCCAGGGATCTTCAGGCTCTGTGTAGCCCCAGCCTCCAGCACTCTTCTCTGCAAAGCACAGTCTCCTACCTGCTGCTCCAGCGACGTGGGACTCCTTTCCGGGTGTGCTGAGTGGGCCTCATTGTGACTCCTGTGCCTGCAGCCTGTGAGTTGCCTGTGGGAGCTGCATCCACAACTTCTGGCTCTCCTCACTATTGAGGGTCGCCTGGGGCTCACCTCTTTCGGTTGAGTCCCCTCTGACCTTCCTGGTCCTCAGCAGCTCTGCAACTCTTCTTCTGCAACTCTTGCCTTTGCCAATGCTTGTTGGTGGTTTTTCCACACCACCGACAAACTCCAAATCTTCTTCCAACATGGGCATTGACTGCATCACTCTTGGAACTCTTCTCCTGCTCCTGCCCTGCATAGCCGACTACTGGTCTTCACCGTTGACCTGGTCCTGCGTCTCCAGAAGGGTGGGTAGTGGCTCCTGCCCCAACTAGGCACTCCAACTGGAACTGGACTTGGTCCCCTTCATTTGCAGGTCCTCCTCTGTCAGGCTCCATCTTCTGTTTCTTCTAGTCTTGCATGGGTCTTGCACAGTCCTTTCACAAAGTTTCTATGTGGGTTTGAGATAAAACAGGTAGTTGCCTCTTTTCTCCTGGTTGCTGGGGAGCACTCTGGTACTTATCTTTTGGGGTTCCTAGTTCCTCCAGCCCCCCTCTATAGATTCCACTTACCTGGGTAGGGGTCCAACTCTCACATTCTGTTTTTTTTTAGTGTATGGTTTGGTCTCCCCTACGGTCCCTATTGTTGATTGTTATTTTACTGTTTTCTAATGCTTTCTATGCCCATTCCTGATTACTAAGGTGCATCTAATAGTGTGGTTACTCACCTGCTAGTAGAGTATTGCCTATACAGAATTTTAGTATTTGTGTTACTATAATAAAGAACCTTTATTAACACTGTGTGGTTCTTTCATGTGTGTAAGTGCCTGGTGACTACAGTGGTATTGCATAAGCTTTGCATGTCTTATAGATAAGTCTTGACTGTTCATCCACAGCTACCTCTAGAGAGCCTGGTTTCCTAGACACTGACTACACCTCACTAATAGGGGATACCTGGACCTGTTATATGACAGTAACACCATAGGTGCTCACCACACACCAGGCCTGCTTCCTACACTTGACTCTTAGGTTAGCAGGGATGGCCGTTTTTGTCACACAGTCCAGCAGGATTTCATGGTGTTAAATCCCCTCAAACCCTCCTCCTTTTTGGATCTACTGCTTTGGCATATACTCAGAAGGTGAAGAATCAATGGTTAGAATTATCCATTAGAAGAACGTATTACTTTTGATAATGATCTTTCTGTTGCATATGCTGGATAAGTGCAAATCACTGACCCTCCTTCCTCCCCATTCTTTGGAGGGATATAGGTGTTAATGAGGTCCAAAGTTAGATGTTACACACTGTTACAATTCTCAGTCTATCACTGACTTTGTCTCTTTGGGCACAGAATGATTGGTTGTAAACTGAGCATGCAGGAGTGGTGCCTGTGTATGGCTCTGCACACTTGCTTGACAAGTTCACTGCAAAGCCTGATGGCACCACCTACCAACCTGTAGGAGCATTTGCTAGAAGTTTCTAAATCCAGTATGGCACCTGGGCTAATTCAAAAGGTGAGGAATCTGTGATTAAACTGAGTTTCCACCATAAACAGCATTACAGAAGGAAAGTGCTGACTTCTTCATGGCATCTCTCTTCTTTCCACTTGTAAAAGACTTCGAGATTAGCAGAGGCAGGAGATGTGCAGAGTCAAGGGGTCTGAAACCTTTGCAGTCCCTTTAATTCCTCCTCGAAATTTTCATGGCCCTCTGTATGAATGTGTACCAGTCTAGTATTATTTTATGTTCCATCAACATGGATATTGTGGGTCTCAGCTATGGTTCCATTAGCTCCCTTACTAGCATAACCACATTCTCAGCATTGCTGGTGCCTATTATTGCTTTTCCATGTGGGGATATGGTTTGTAAACTTTTGCGTGTTTCAGAGCTATAAAGCTTTTAACTTGATTCCCCAATCCAATTTACTGAATAGTTATTTAAAACCACTTCAAAACATAAAAGCAAAGTGCAAGAATTGGAAGACGAGCTCAAGAATAGTTAAAAATAGCAGCACATACACATTTATGATAAACTGTGACATAAATGCTTAATAAGCAGTTTTAAAAAGCTGATGCTGAAAAAGAATAAACAGAAACAGCGCATAAACATTGTGATGAAATGTGATAGAAAATAAATGGCATAATCATTTTAGTCTTCTTCCAGCCTCTCTGCCTAAAAATAAATTTTGGGACACTGGATGGCAGATTAAAAAATATGTTTAAAAACCTCAACCTTGCTACTAACTGCGTATGTGAACTTTATGTAACATCTTTAAGGGTACATATCGTAGCTATTGAAACATGGATACATCACTATTACAATTCCATATTTATAGCCTAAGAAAGGAGGGTCTCTGAAACCCTCTCCGTTCTGAGATAAAACCTAGACATCCGCAAATAACTTAAACTGTGGTTCCCTGTTCATAGTAACAAATCTAGACCCATTAGAGCAGAGGTTTACAACTGTTTCTGTAATAAGAGCTATTTATGTGCAATGAAAACTATCCTGAACTACTAATATTATGAGTGTTGTAATAGTGACTACATCAGAAGATTACATTAGTGGCCACGTTGTGCACAATTACTTTAAGTGTTCACATCAGTGCATCAGACATGGTTGCCAGCAGTAACGTAAAACAGGTAATAACATTAGTAATGAGTCTCCCCAACACTGCATGATTTTGTTAATCAAATATCAGCTCTAAAAATATTTTGAAAATTCTGACGTTTTTCCAAAAATCAGCTTATGATTTCTGAAAATATATACATTTTCATCTGGATTGCACACTTTTCAATGTTGGTTTACATATATTAATACAGCCAAAAAAAGCTTCTAAACTGGTAGGCTGGGATGCACACAGAAGAGCTACTTACAGGTAGCTGGTCAGCTACCACTTAGCCACGAGCTGCTCGTTGGAGAAGCCTGCCTTAGATGGACTCCAGTATTTTCAGGGTTGCTGTGTCTTCTCCGCGAAGAAAAAACTATTCTAATCCTAAAATAATTTATCTTAAGTTGTAATAAGTTTGAAAAGGTAAGTGGAGGTCATGTTTTCTGTGTCAGAGCAATCAACAATATTAGTGAGTCTCCCTGAATCAATGACACTGAGATCAGCGACTTTGAATAGATGAAAGAGCTGTTTACCAAGTAGTTTCTTAAAGCCAGTACTAAATACCATGATTCAATGAACAATAGATCAATGAGGACCTGCTTTAGATAGATGCTCCAAAAGGAGTTCACGGAGGTTAGCAGAGTGTGTTTGTATTTCCAAAGTAGGGACTTTAAGAAGCCTTCATTTGCCCTCGTGATTTCATGCTGTTTTTGAATATAGTTGCCATTAGTGAAAGTGATTGTTTATTGAGACAACATTCCATTCAAATTTTTTATTGTGGTGCAAATTTGCAAGGCGAAACAGGGACCTTAAAAGATTCTAATGAACTATGTCTTACCAGCTCGTCATTTTTCTGGGAAAATCCTCACAGCTGTATTTTATAGAGGAGGGAAGGTGCTTGGCTTTAACTGCTTTAAGTAGGGGCTCAACAGTAGGCCCTGAAAGCCAAAGTAGCTTAACAGTATGATTTACTGGGTGTGAATTGCAAATGTTCCAACTAAAAAGCAGTATGCTGAATGGTGGAGGGATGATCAGTGTTTGGGACACACTGTTTCATGAGGAACAGGTTCAGTTTTTATTTGCATTATCTGGGCATCTGTGTAAATTCCTTTTGATTAAAAAAAAAAACAACAACATTTTAGTGAAATGAGGACAAGGAGAAAAAACAACAAAGGCATAGAAGACCTGAAATAAGGACCCACCCCCTTTGAAGCTACACCCCTGCTGAACCGACCATATGGACTTTGCAAGAAGCAGATGCTAAGGTGACAGCCTCTTGAGGCTGGTGAGATTGTATGTGTGTGTGTAACCTTCGCAATAATGTGACCCAACTTGGAGATATTTATAGAAAGGTGCCTGTTTAACCTTGTTGTCATCCAAAAATGTTTCACTTCATTCTTTACATCATGCCATAAATCATAACGTTGCTTTTTTCCAGGCTAATGGTAAGCTTTTTTCGATATGCTGCTAGTTGGTGTTGTAGGCCTACCTTGAGCACTGTGTTGTCTGCGTACTGTTAAACGGGAATCTGAAACCATTTAAATTGGAGTACAAGAGTGGACATCAGTTAGATTTGAGTGTAAATCTGGAATATATAAATATAATAGCAATTGAACTAATACTCACCTTATTTTAAACCTCTATTTGTAAAAAGAGAGTGGACCGAGCAGTTCCATTAGGTTTGATCTGTACCCAGGTTCTAAACAATAATTGTCTTCTTGCACTGAATATAGAGGAATTAAGACCCCCAGTTCTGTAGCTTTGTTAATTATAGAACCCTGTCTATGCAGTCAAAGGCAGTGCTGAAATAGATCAAGCCTACGTACAAATTTGTGCCTGATTGGATATGCTTATCAGTAAGTATAAACAAGGCTTTTATATTATCTGACATCCAAGAATTGGTCCTGAAACCAGTCTGGAGTAGTGGAAACTTCCTACATTCTTCAACCCAAGCAGAATTATTTGGTTGAAGTATTTTCGCAATGAGTTCACCCTTAACTTCAAATATAGCAATTACTCTTAAGCGGCTTGGGACTTTCTTGTATAAGGATGTAGAATAGAGCCCCTGCAAAAATCTGGAGTTATGGTGTTTAAAACATAGTTATTGAACAGTGCGAGTAGACACCAACCATAATAACACTAGTGCTTCTCCAGTTGCTTAGTTAATAAATATCTTCATGAGGAAGTTCTCTCCAACCCCCAATTGATTATGGTCTTGACAAAAAGATTTTGCCCCTTATTTTTAATCTTTCATATTGAACAGGACATAGAAGCATTTTTTTTCTATGCAGTTTTTTGTCAAGTCTAACAGATATTATGGCAGGCATAACAAACTATCATTTCATGCATGTACGTGTGTCTGTGTAATGAATAGATCTGCTCTGCAATTGATGGAGTTTTTTTGTAGCAAAGACCAAGCACCCTCTTGGCCAAGATCTGGCTTAGTTCCTCACACTTTCTTAGTCTCTATCCCAGCCTCTTTCTTCCTTGCCAGATGTCCTACCAAACATATTCTCTGATATGCTAGAGAAGTCAGTTTGATATTGAATCACACCTGTCAACAATGTTTCATCTAGCTTCTGTAACCATGACAACCTCACTGCTTTCATTTAACAGTTAAGCTCTTCTCTGGTCTGCGAAATACCTACCCAACACAACTTTTTACCAGCCATCTCCTTCATTCTCAAGACATTTTGGGGTAACACCTTCCCAACTCTCCTGGTGGGAGATATAAAAATGGTGTCAATGTCAGTTTATAAGCACTAAGCCTTCATTATCCTCTCATCATTTATTTTGACTTATCAAGCAATATTTGACCTCTGTATTTCCAGGTCTGAGTTAAGAGCCCACAATCTGCGAGTGACACTATGAGGACTGATCCAAGTACTCGTATGCAAAATATTTATTGGAGAACAAAGTCATGACATGGGGAGGTGTTCCTTTAATTGACAATTTCTTCATTTTTGTCCACCAGATTGAATGTAGATGTAAAGTCCAGAACAGCATATAAAAGATAGGCTCCTTTATTTTAATGTTGTGCAAATGTTTTTAAGGTATAAAGCTCAGGTTGACTTCATAGACCAGGTTGTATCTGCATTGCACAGGACTGGAGATTCTCTGTTGCTGCTTCATCGTATATGATTCCCTGCACAGTAGCTGCTTGGTGAAACTCTTGTTTCTATGTCCAGTAGACTAATGGGTCAATACAAGATCTATACAGACATTGGACCTTTTTCATATAGGTTCACAGTGTTACTGAAAAAGAAAGGTATTCCAACCTTGTGATAAAGTATACCCCATGGCCTGCAGATAGCAAGCATACCTGCATTAGCGCTTTCAAGTGGGTGTCCCATCAGCTGTAGAAATTATGGTACATTTCATTATTTCCCTTCAGAGTGGCACATTCTTTGCAAGCTATATAATTACATTGACCTGTTTTGATTGGTGGATAACATGGCTGCCAAGGGCTGAACTGAAGGTTTCCTGCAATGAGGTTGAGTGATGGGGTAACTGTGTTGCCAACGGGCTGAACTGAATGTTTTCAGCAATACAGTCCAATGAGGGAAGAAGTAACAAGTTTTAACCTTGAAAGAATTATACGTTTGGAATATTTTTATTTAGGAGTAGTGAAGCATTGCTACCATAATTATTTTATGTTTATTGCCCTCTCCTCACTCTCCATTCTATTATTGCCCCCGTGCTTCTATATAGTTTAGGGTATTTGTTCTCAAGGAACCTTCTTTATTGTACTTATTTTAGGAATAGTGACCTTTTAGTCACATTGTGAAAATTTTAAGTTCCCTTTAAACACCTTTCTGTAAGTATCCTCCTTCCTGACTGGCATCCTGGCAGCATTCAACATTGCCTCGTTGATTGGACTTGCTCTGTGTTCAAGTTTCTGAATATTCGCAAAGAACTAGGACCACAAATTATTCTCCTGGCTTTTACAAGCCACAACCCAAATAACAGGGACAATCAAAAGACTGATATCTGAGGGATGTTTTATAATAAAGTGTATGAAATTAGGATGCCATTGTGATAGCCCTACTCTCCTATGATCCTTGCAAGCCTGTTTGTGTCAGTGTACTCCCGTCAAACAATGAGGGAAGGATCACATTCACATTTTCCCTATGTTAAGATTAACTAGGTATCTTGATTGATAGAAAATATATTATTTGCCTAGCATGCATGTTCTGCTGTGAGTATTTACAATTGTTCATTTCTTCTTCAGGTGAACTTGTGTTTTGATCAATTTGTCTACAAGCTAGCTGATCAAATATTTGCCTATTATAAAGTTCTGGCTGGAAGGTGAGTATCTAGACAGCATCACGCAGATGATATCCCTCTTACTTTAAGCTACATTTTAATTTTTTTCCCTCCGTCTTAACTCTCTTTTTCTTGCATTTTCCACAGTCTTCTTCTAGACAAGCGGCTTAGGTCTGACTGTAAGAACCAAGGAGCGACTATTCCATCACCACCGTCCAACCGTTATGAGACACTGCTAAAGCAAAGACATGTGCAGGTGAGCAGTCTCCCCCAACTATCGTTTTCTTCCCTCAAGCTACGTCATAACAAACCAAACAAAATACAATTATTACTCACTGTGAAAATCACTGTCTGTTTTTCAAAGTTTCAGCTTTCGTCCAAAAGTGGAAGATCTGTGTATACTGAGAAAAGCTTTCTTTCTTGCCAGTAAACATTGTGCATGGAAGTAAAATGGAACTTAGCATACTGATGGTTGAAACAGTTTAAAATAGTCCAGCTATGCCCAGATAAAGGGTACTTATTCTGAAGCTAAGGGTAGGCAGACAGGGTACTTGGTAGAAGTTGACAAAAGTATCCTCTGTTTTTAAATCCAAATGTGTGTTTGGTAGGTGTGAGTTACCTTTGTTATGTTTCCAGTTATAGAGTGGGGGGTGGGTGAATCGCTGTATTGTGTTTGTGTCTTTTTATTGTAGCCTTCACCTAAACCTTATATTTCTAATTGTGCATCGTGGCATATGCAGTATGTGGTCTAACCCTTTCTTCTCCATGCCTTTCCATTCAGCTTTTAGGGAGGTCAATAGATCTAAACCGCCTTATTACTCAGAGGATTACTGCAGCTATGTACAAGTCACTGGAACTGGCGATTGGGCGGTTTGAAGGTGAAGACCTGACTTCCATAGTTGTAAGTATTGTTTTCCAAAGTCTCTTAGCACTGACAAGCCTCACTTTTCCATGTTCTGATCTGATCTTTGTTATTTGTCACTGAGTCGCTGGTCCACCTTTTATTTTTAGGTCTCACCTAAACGTTCTGGTTGCGAAAAGACTAACTGTCAGCATAGATGCAGGTTAAAAACCCTCCCACTGCTTACCATAGGTTGGCTTTCTTGTTACTCTCATTTGCTTGCTTTTTATTTGTTAGCTTGTGTGGTCTTTCCTTCGTCTTCTCATATTTGTTCCACCCCTGTGACATAGCCTCATTACTTGTGTTCTTCCACTACTTACTTTTCAGGCACAAGTTTCTTTTTTTATCTGATAAAGACTTATAGATCCGGAGTTTTTTCTTGAGCAGTACCCCTGCGCCCAGTCAAGCGGCGTCAGTCGGCTCCGAGTACGTCGTCTGCATCGTGCTTCCTGGATATGATGTCGCCAGACCTATGTAGGCGCCAGGCCGGCACGCTGATGTCAGTTCTTCTCTTTCCACACCAGCCACACACAGATCCTATGAATAGCTACCCCTAAGTCACTTTTTGACTGGTCTTATTTCAAAGATGTCATCAAGCAATACAGATCTTGTCATTAGGCAATGTCCATGGCACATCAGCGTCTTTTGTGTTTGTGATGTGACCATGACCCAAAGTTGTTCTCCGAGTGCTGGGCCATAAATCTGAAAGCTTTGAGGGAGCAGTCCCTAAAACTAATTGTCTCTCGGCTCGGTGCCGCTCCCGATGTCAGCTCAGAGGAATGTTCTGAGAACGGTCACGGAGCCCTCATTCTTCATCGTCCCACTCCAAGTCCTTGGGAAGGTCAGGTAAGTTGAGGTACAAAAAGAAGTCAAAGAAGAACAAGTGCTTTTAGACTTCACCCTGTCCGTTGGCCGATACGACGAGGGAAAAGGAGGTCCAGGTCTCCACCCTCGTAGCCTGCATCTGAGTTGGCTCCATGCCTCCCTGAGTTTCCTGGACGAGAGCGACCCTTGCCCAACTCTGTGAGTTCTATGAGGCCATGCACCTCATATTTGGACAGTCCAACTCCAATGGAGCGCCTTTGGGTCCAATAGGGTTGGCACGGGCCTCCTCCGGTTCCACGCCAGCGGCTTCGGCCTTGGTTCCAGGGGGTACCCATGGATCTGTTCTTGGATCCGAACCAGTGTTGGTCATACCAACTTGACCTTCCCCGATGGCAGTTCCGACGTTGACTCTCCTGACGCTGCTCGTGTCCACAGTCTGTGTCAAACCCATCCTCATTGCCGACTCCCACCCGTAGCCAACCGGCGTCGCACGACACCAGTTCCGACTTCGACAGGGACCTTGCTTCCTAGGTCAGGTTCTGACACTTATTCTCTAGGGTTAGGGTACAGTGAGAAATGGGAGGGATCACTGGACCCTTTGGAATACCAGCTGGATGATCCCATAAACTTTTGGATGGACCTGGATGAGGCCAGTGGTCTGGACAGTTCCACTGACACTGGCATGCTTTCTCTCTCTACCGTGGCTACAGAGGGAGCGTCCTACTCAGTGGTAGTGAGAAGAGCGGCAGAGGTCCGGGCCTCGAGTTGCACTCAGTGGCAGTCAGGACTGAACTCCTGACAGAGATACTTCAGCCTGGGGCTTCCACTTCTTAACCCCTTTTGCCCTGTAATGAAGCCCTCACTGTTAGCCTGCTGGAGACCCGGTCCAAACCCAACACCGGGGCTCCTGTTAACAGGTCTATTGCCCGCCACCATAGACCAGCTCCAAATAACCCAGTGTTTCTAATGCAACACCTGACCCATGTGAGCTAGGTTATCCAAGACTCCACGTTCCCGGGCACATTCCCTTCCTCATCCACAGATAGGGAATCCAAGAGGCTGGATCAGCTTGGGAAGAAGATGTTTTCTTCCTCCAGCCTGGCATTGTGGTCTGTGAACACTGCTTGTCTTTTGGGCCGTTAAGCCCATACTTTATGGTAAGAGGTTGTGTAGGTGCTGTCACAGGTCCTGGAGGAGGCACGGGCCATTGTCTCCCAAGCTGTTGCTGACTGGTGAGATGCCGCGAAGTTCACAATACGATGTGGGCTGGATACGACCAACTCACTAGGCTGATAGGTTGAATCAACAGTGCTGTTGACGTCTGGCTTTTCTGGCAATGTCCAATCCACACTTCTAGACATGCCCTTTGATGGCACCCATCTATTCGGAGACAAAGCAGACTCTATGGTTGAGCGTTTTAAGGAATCCTGGGCTGTAGCCAGGTCCTTATGCCTCGCAACTTCCCCTCACCCCCTTTAGTCTGCTTTTTGCCCATTTTGTGACTTAGGGAGACTCGTCCAACCACATCCGTTCCCCCCTCCAGCCACTGTGCTGCACATGCTGCCCAGGCTCTGTGTGGCCGGGGACGTGAGATTCAACGTCCACGTGAATCAGGGAGCCAGTGGTCTAGCCAGTCCACTGTTCCTCCCTTCCCCATGCAGCAGCCTCCAAACCTTTCTAGTCTGACGCTTTCTCACTAGGGACCAGTCTGAGGTAAGATTCGCCGTCACCTGTCTCGCTGGTAGCCGATCACATCAGACAGGTGGGTTTTGCAAATAGCCCAAAGGGGCTACTCCCTCCCCTGCGAGACTACTTCTCCATCGTTGCCACCATCCTGCCAGAAGTTGTTTTGTTATTCCCACTACTTTCTGGTACCTAAAAAAGGACAAGGGCATCCGCCGATCCTAGACCTCCAGTTCCTCCATCTCTTCCTTAGGAAGGAGAAGTTCAGAATGCTCACTCTGGCGCAGGTTCTATCTTCCCTGAACCCAGGAGACTAGATGATAGTGTTGGACTTGTAACACGCCTATTTGCATATTACCGTTGTGCCTGTCTACAGACATTACTTGCGATTCACGGTAGCCCATGAGCATTTTCAGTTTACTGTGCTTCCCTTTGGCCTTGCCAGCGCCCCTTGGGTGTTCACCAACATGATTGCGGTGGTCACAGCTGATCTGCACAGATTAGGGGTTTCAGTCTCCCTCTATCTTGACGACTGGCTGTTGAAAACGGGATCGTCCCAGGCTGTCGTCTCTCACCTCCAGTCTACGGGGGATCTCCGCATTCGCTGGGGTTCACTATAAATGTAAGGAAGTCACACCTGCCTCCCTCTCAGATGCTCCCTTTTATCGAAACTGTTCTGGATATGGTGCAGTTTCAGGCTTAGCCTCCTGAGTGGTGAGTCCAGGATATTCAGCCTATGATACCGATGTTTCAGGCTCTATCCTGGATTTTGGTGAGAATGACTCTGAGGCTGCTGGGCCTCTTGGCCTCCTGCATTCTGTTGGTAAATCATGGCAAATGGCATATGCGGGCTCTGTAGTTCCAGTAGGAGCAGCAGCATGTGAATCTCGCAGGGGACCGCTCAAGATCTGCAGTGGTGGCGACCGAACCACGATTGGGTCAGAGGCAGATGTGACAGATGCATCACTCCTTGGGTGGGGCGGCCACATGGGAGAGAGGTGTAGATCAGAGGCGTCTGGTCTCAAGCGGAGTCGGGATCCATCTCAATCTTTTGGAACTCTGGGCAGTCAGACTGGCATTGACAGCATTCCTTTCCTCTCTCAAAGGGGAAAGTAGTGCTGGTGTTTATGGACAGCACCACCGCCATGTGGTACTGCAACAAGCAGGGTGGGGTGGGTTCATGGACCCTTTGTCAGGAGGCTCTGTGCCTCTGGACATGGCTGGAACATCATGGCATTTCCCTGGTGGTTCAACACCTGGCGGGCTTCCTGAATGCCAGAGCGGACAAACTCAGCAGACAATACCTGGTCGATCACGAATGGCATCTCATCCAGAGGTGGCTCAAGGTCTCTTTTCAGTAGTGGTGGGAGCCTGTTAGATCTGCTTGCACAGCAGAGAACATACAATGTCAGCAGTTTTGTGCATTGGAGTTTTCAAGGCGGCCCTTGCTCGGACAACGCTTTTCATCTTGATTGGAGCTCAGGCCTCCTGCACGCCTTTCCGCCTGTACCACTTCTGCCCAGAGTTCTCAAGAAGATGAAGAACGACTGGGCCCAAGTAATCCTTGTGGGTCCGGACTGGGCACAAAGAGTCTGGCATCCTGAGCTTTGAGCTTGGCCATCGACCTCCAGTCAGACTGCCTCTTCGGGAGGATCTTCTGTCACAGCAGCAGGAGAAGGTTCTCCACCCGAACTTGTCTAGTCTCCCCCTTCTTGCGTGGAGATTGAGCAGCGACAGTTGACAGCTGTTAATCTTCTGCCCGAAGTCTGTAAAGTTATCTTGGTAGCCAGGCGTCCCTCCACCAAAACGGTATTGCCTGTTGATGGAACACATTTGTTTCATGGTGCACAGACAAATCTGTTGACCATCTCTCTCTGCCCCTCTTTCCTTGGTCCTTTTGTTTATACTTTCTTTGGCCCAGCAGGGCTCTGCTTTGAGAACCCTAAAAGGTTACTTGTCTGCTACTCTGCTTGTCTGAGATTACCTGAACGACCCTCTTTAACTCTGCCATTTTCAGTAGATGCCTTAAGGGTCTTACCCACAAATTTCCTCCATCACCATTCATTATGCCCAAATGGGATTTTAATCTGGTTCTTACATTCTTAATGTGCACTCCTTTTTAGCTGCTCCATGATTGTCCTCTCAGGCATCAGGCGTTAAAAACAGCCTTCCTTGTGGCCATTACACCTGCCCGTAGGGTGAGTGAACTGCAGACATTGTCATCTAAGCCACCATACTTTTCCATCTACCCTGACAAAGTGGTGTTTCGCACCAGGGCTTCCTTTTTGCCAAAAGTAGTCACACCCTTTCATGTTGGCCAATCCATCATCTTGCCTACTCTTTACGTGACCCCTCACCCTTCTAAGAGAAATAAGGGACTCCACCGCCTGAAGCCAAAAAGAGCGTTGGCTTTCTATCTTGATCATACCACAAGGTTCTAGGTGGATGATCAACTCTTGTTGGGTATGTGGGTGCGAAGAAAGTTCGGGCAGTGCAGAAGAGAACCATCTCTAGATGGGTTGTTCTCTGCATTCAAATGTACAACGCATTGGCTAAAAATCAACCCCTGGAGGGTTTGGGTGCTCATTCTGCCAGAGCGACAGCTGCAACCATTGCGTTAGCACGTGGAGTTCCGGTCCTGGACATCTGTCAGACAGCAAAGTGGGCCTCACAGCATATCTTCGCCAAACACCCCTCTGCTTAGACAGTCAGGTCGGAATGGTCGGGTACTTTGATCTTGGTTCACAGACTCACCTCCGGGGATGATATTTCTTGGGTATCTGCTCTAAGATAAGGAATCTGCAACTAGAAGTCTCTTTCAGATGAACAAGTTACTTACCTTTGGTAGTGCCTTATCTAGTAGAAACATATTCTAGTTGTAGACACCTTACTGACCCACCCATCCTCCCTGCTGCGCAAACTGATTTCTAGAGACAGGGAATCCCTTTCAGGGTCCTAGTTTTGATGCACCAGTGGTCAGTGTTCATCATGGTTCCACACTTCTGGCATGGAAAGTCATGAAAAGAAACTGACATCAGCACACCGGGGTGGCACCTATATAAGTCCAGCGACATTATATCAGGTGTGCACGACGCCGATGATGGATGCTGAGCTGACCGACGCCACCTGATGCTGCGCAGGGGTACTGCTTGAGAAAAATTTCCAGATCCAGGCTGACGCCTGGGGGAAATGTTAAGGTAAGGAATCTGCAACTAGAATACATCTCTACCAGGTAAGGCATTCCCGAAGGTCACTAACTTGTTCTTCTTGCCCATGCTGAAGTCCACACCTGAAAATTTTAAAGATCCAGTGCTTGACTGGATCTTGGTAGTTTTTCAGCAGTGCTTCTGTGTGCTGTGGTCGGTGGTGCGGTGCTCCGCAGTGACTTCATACTTCCCCAGAAGTGACAAAGCTGAGCCTGCACTTTGACATCAACTTCATTTTTCGTGTGCCTTTTTTTGCGCAGATCTGGAGCTCCACTCCCAACTTTGTCGTTTTCTGACTACTCCAAAACATTTCACACCATAGCATGCTAGGAAACAATATCCTCACTGAAAACAGAATTCAAAATGTGCCAAGTCTCCAGGAAGCAGATGTTGGTCACTAACTCACATAAGGTTTTTTCTTTGGCGCTTGGGTTCCTGGCACAATTCTGTCTTGTGCATCCCAAAGCAATTCTGAGTTGGGAGTCAAAGCTCTAAATCACTGAGCACTAGAGGAGGTTGTGTTTGAAGCGTAGGTCCCTCTTTCAGTCGAGGGTCTGGTGTTGGAGCTGCTCTGTGAGAAGTTCACTTCCCCAGCCAAATTCGTCTTGATAAGTCAAAGTTTAGAGATAAGTGCAAGCAAGCCAAGTGTGACTCAAACCCATTTCACCTCAAAGTCTAGCAAGAAGACTCCAAGGCATTAAGATGTGAGTAGCATTCCTCAATGTCTCCTGAATCTAAAACAATCCTGCAAGTTATCACAGCACTTTCCGAATTCCCTGAGTTGTCAGTGACCACACAGGAAAAAGTGTCCTTTAAAGAAGCCATGCTTCAAATCTTTGGTGCATTTCTGGCTGCCTCCGGAGCGCCATTGGGCTCCACAGAGCCACAGGGGTCTCCAGTTGTACTTCTACTAGCTGTTTCGTCCCCGACAAAGTCTGCTCCTGCAGGCTCAATATTGTGCCAGGGCTATCTCCGGCACTTACTTCTACACGCGAAGGGAGACAGTTGCAGCTCCTCATGAATAACTTAATCTCTCCATGTTGTACTGCAACAAAGAGGGTGGAATGGGTTCTGGATCCTTTGGCTGGGGCCACCAGAACATCTTTCTCCCATCCACCCAGTGGAGTATCTGAATGCCAAACCAGACGAAGTGAGCAGGTGTCATCTGGCGAACCATATGTGGCATCGTCACCCCACAGTGGAGTAGAGAATCTTCAAGCAGTGGGGTATGCCCTGGCTAGATCTATTCGCCACCGAGAACGCTTAGACTACACACTAATGTTTCTGCCAAGGCACTAGCTAAAAGACTCCATGCAAGTGGAATAGAAGGAAGGACTCCTGTATGCATTTCCACCACTACACCTCCTGCCTCAGGTTCAGAGGAAGATCAGGACAGTCCGAGCCTAAGTCATTCTTATTGTCCCAGAATGACCATGGAGAGCATAGAAACCAGTACTTCTGAGCCTGAGCATTTCTCCTCCGGTCATGCTTCCACATCAGGAAGACCGACTCTCTTAGCAACAGGACAGGTTCCTGCATCTGAGTCTCAGCGACCTGTAACCCCATGTATGGCTATTGAGCAGTGGCAGCTAAATGCTTTTAACATAGTTGTTGAAACGTGCCCTTTTTGCAGAGTCATCCCCAAACTTTTTACCTTCCTCCACCTATTTTTCTGACCTCATTTTGTTGGCTCTAGGACTCTGGGCACTTTATCACTGCTGATCAGTGCTAAAGTGCATGTGTTCTCCCCTCCTAAACTTGGTATGATTGGCTTACACACGATTGGCACATTTGATTTACCTCTCAGGCCCTGGTACGGTGGTATCATCTATACCCAGGGTGTAGGGAAATGGCTCCCTGTTGCAGTTACCCCCCACTTTTTGCCTGATATTGATGCTGACTTGACTGATAAGTGTGCTGGGACCCTGCTAACCAGGCCCCAACACCAGTGTTCTTTCACTAAAAATGTACCATTGTTTCCACAATTGGCACACCCCTGGCACACAGATAAGTCCCTTGTAAAAGGTACCAGTGGTACCAAGGGCCCTGTGACCAGGGAAGGTCTCCAAGGGCTGCAGCATGTGTTGTGCCACCCTTAGGGACCCCTCACCTAACACATGCACACTGCCATTGCAGATTGTGTGTGTTGGTGGGGAGAAAAAGGCAAAGTCGACATGGCATCCCCCTCAGGGTGCCATGCACACAACATACTGCTTGTGGCATAGGTAAGTCACTCCTCTAGCAGGCCTCACAGCCCTAAGGCAGGGTGCACTATACCACAGGCGAGGGCATAGCTGCATGAGCAATATGCCCCTACAGTGTCTAATTCCACAGCTTCATAATGGCTACACTGAATACTGGAAAGTTTGGTATCAAACTTCTCAGAATAACAAACCCACACTGATGCTAGTGTTGGATTTAATAAAAATAAAAAATGCACACAGAGGGCATCTTAGAGATGCCCTCTGTATTTTACCCAATCCCTCAGTGCAGGACTGACTGGTCTGTGCCACCCTGCTGCTGAGAGACAAGTTTCTGACCCCATGTGGTGAGGGTCTTTGTGCCCTCTGAGGCCAGAAACAAAGCCTGCTCTGGGTGGAGATGCTTCACACCTCCCCCCTGCAGGATCTGTAACACCTAGCAGTAAGCCTCAAAGGCTAGGCTTCGTGTTACAATGCCCCAGGGCACTTCAGCTAGTGGAGATGCCCGCCCCCTGGACACAGCCCCCACTTTTGTCGGCAAGTCCAGGGTAGATAATGAGGAAAACAAGGAGGAGTCACCCACCAGTCAAGACAGCCCCTAAGGTGTCCTGAGCTGAGGTGACCCCTGCCTTTAGAAATCCTCCATCTTGATTTTGTAGGATTCCCCCAATAGGAATAGGGATGTGTCCCCCTCCCCTCAGGGAGGAGGCACAAGGAGGGTGTAGCCACCCTCAAGGACAGTAGCCATTGGCTACTGCTCCCCAGACCTAAACACACCCCTAAATTGAGTATTTACGGGCTACCCTGAACCCAGGAAATCAGATTTCTGCAACCTAAACAAGAAGGACTGCTGACCCGCAAGCCCTGCAGAGATGACGGAAGACGACAACTGCTTTGGCCCCAGCCCTACCGGCCTGTCTCCTGACTTGAAAACCTGCAACAGCGATACATCCAACAGGGACCAGCAAGCTCTGAAGCCTCAGAGGACTACCCTGAACCTACGGACCAAGAAACTCCCGTGAGCAGCGGCTCTGCTCAAGAAACAACAACAATATTGCAACTTTTCTGCAACTTTCAAAGACCTCACACTTCCCGCCGGAAGCGTGGGACTTCACCCTCTGCACCCGACGCCCCCTGCTCGTGATCCAGAGAACCAACACCACAGGGAGGACTGCCAGGCGACTGCGACCCCGTCAGTAGCCCGAGACAATGCCCCTGGACCCCCACAGTAACGCATGCAGGGAGAATCCATAGGCTCCCCTGACCGCGGCTGCCTTCAAGGGACCCGACGCCTGGATCAAGCACCGCACCTGCAGCCCCCAGGACCAGAAGGAACCGAACCTCAGTGCAGGAGTGAACCCCAGGCATCCCTCTGCCTAGCCCAGGTGGTGGCTGGGCCGAGAAGCCCCCCTGTGCCCTGCCTGCACCGCTAGAGTGACCCCCGGGTCCCTCTATTGAACCCTATACAAAACCCGACGCCTGCTTTTCACACTGAACCCAGCTGACTCTGTGCCGCAGAGGGTGTGTTTTGGGTGCTTACTTGCCCCCCCCCCCCATTGCTCTACAAAAAAACCCTGGTCTGCCCCCCCCGAGAACGCGGGTACTTACCTGCTGGCAGACTGGAACCGGAGCACCCCTGTTCTCCATAGGTGCCTATGTGTTTTGGGCACCTCTTTGACCTCTGCACTTCACCGGCCCTGAGCTGCCGGTGTGGTATCTTTGGGGTTGCCTTGAACCCCCAACGGTGGGCTGCCTATGCCCAGGAACTGAGACTTGTAAGTGTCTTACTTACCTCACAATCTAACCAATAATTACCTCCCTCAGGAACTTTTGATTTTTGCACTGTCTACTTTTAAAATAGCTTATTGCCATTTTAACAAAAACTGTATATGTTATTGTTCTAATTCAAAGTTCCTAACTTACCTGTGTGGAGTACCTTGCATTTTATGTATTTACTTCAAATCTTGAACTTGTGGTTCTAAAAATAAATTAAGAAAATATATTTTTCTATATAAAAACTATTGGCCTGGAGTTAAGTCTTTGAGTGTGTGTTCCTCATTTATTGCCTGTGCATGTACAACAAATGCTTAACACTACCCTCTGATAAGCCTACTGCTCGACCACACTACCACAAAATAGAGCATTAGAATTATCTAATTTTGCCTCTATTTTACCTCTAAGGGGAACCCTTGGACTCTGTGCACACTATCTCTTACTTTGAGATAGTATATACAGAGCCAACTTCCTACACAAGGCCTGTAAATTAAATGCTAATTAGCCTTTCAAACTTGTCTCAGACCTGCTACAGCAGTGCCTGCGTGTGCGGTTTACTGCCACAGGGACCTGGCACCCCTAAGGTAGGCCCTAACTAGCCCTATGGGCAAAGTGCTGTGTATGTAAAAGGTAGGACATATGTCTTTATGTACTACATGTCCTAGTAGTGACAAACAGCCTATTTAGTTTCTCACTACTGTGTGTGCTGCACCTCTCATAGGAGTGCATTGGAAATAGAAATACCACTTTTAGAAAGTGTGCATTTCTCTGTCCTTATAACTCTAGTGCTTTTGCATCCTGATTCTAATCCACATCTAGGGCAGAGTGACAGCTACACTTGGTGCATACTTTCCAGACAGCCATAACACAGGAGGCGCTGGGTGTGACAGAAGAGGCATCTCCATACCAGTAGTCTTCCTTAGCTGGTAAGAGGGAGGGTCGTTCACACCTTACATATGAATAGGCTGTGTCTTGCCCTCACACAATGGACTGATTACCCCCTACTGATGTCGGGAGACAGGACTGGGTTGAAAGGGTGTTGTGCTTGACTTGAAAGGACTCCTTTGAAGTTACCTCCCCCCCCCTCCCCCCCCACCCCCCCTGAACAAAGGCATTTTTGTGTATAAGTAGAAGGGGCAAGCACCCTGTTTTTAGGGCACTTTTAGAACTGGGACTGAATCTCTGTGGGAAGGACTGCTGGGCTGCGCAGAAGGACTCATCTGGACTGCTCTTCTGTGATTTCACTGCTGCTGCTGGATGGCATATAGGACTCCTTGGACTGATTTTCTGCTTGTTGCCCTGCTGCCAGCCAGTCCCCTGATTCTGGTCTAGTTGGACAATGCTGTGGGACTGCCAGGAGATATCGTCATCATTTGCCCTGTTTTGCTGGCCTCCCTGCCCCTGTTGTGCCCTCCCCCCATCTTTGTGCCTCCCAAGGAGCCCTGCACAGAGAGAGCGTTGCTTACTACTCCTTTGCCTTCTTCCCACCAGTAGGGCATGGTGAGCGCTGTACAGTGAGACTCTGCTGATGCTTCCATAGCCCGTGATGAGTGCTATTGTATGGGCACCTGTAAAGAAATGGCTCCCTGTTGCAGTTACCCCCCACTTTTTGCCTGATACTGATGCTGACTTGACTGAGAAGTGTGCTGGGACCCTGCTAACCAGGCCCCAGCACCAGTGTTCCTTCACCTAAAATGTACCATTGTATCCACAATTGGCACACCCTGGCATTCAGATAAGTCCCTTGTAACTGATACTTCTAGTACCAAGGGCCCTGATGCCAAGGAAGGTCTCTAAGGGCTGCAGCATGTCTTATGCCACCCTAGAGACCCCTCACTCAGCACAGACACACTGCTTACAAGCCTGTGTGTGCTAGTGAGAACAAAATGAGTAAGTCGACATGGCACTCCCCTCAGGGTGCCATGCCAGCCTCTCACTGCCTATGCAGTATAGGTAAGACACCCCTCTAGCAGGCCTTACAGCCCTAAGGCAGGGTGCACTATACCATAGGTGAGGGTACCAGTGCATGAGCATGGTACCCCTACAGTGTCTAAACAAAACCTTAGACATTGTAAGTGCAGGGTAGCCATAAGAGTATATGGTCTGGGAGTTTGTCAAACACGAACTCCACAGCACCATAATGGCTACACTGAAAACTGGGAAGTTTGGTATCAAACTTCTCAGCACAATGAATGCACACTGATGCCAGTGTACATTTTATTGTAAAATACACCCCAGAGGGCACCTTAGAGGTGCCCCCTGAAACTTAACCGACTATCTGTGTAGGCTGACTAGTTTTAGCAGCCTGCCACAAACCGAGACATGTTGCTGGCCCCATGGGGAGAGTGCCTTTGTCACTCTGAGGCCAGTAACAAAGCCTGCACTGGGTGGAGATGCTAACACCTCCCCCAGGCAGGAATTGTCACACCTGGCGGTGAGCCTCAAAGGCTCACCTCCTTTGTGCCAACCCAGCAGGACACTCCAGCTAGTGGAGTTGCCCGCCCCCTCCGGCCAGGCCCCACTTTTGGCGGCAAGGCCGGAGAAAATAATGAGAAAAACAAGGAGGAGTCACTGGCCAGTCAGGACAGCCCCTAAGGTGTCCTGAGCTGAGGTGACTCTAACTTTTAGAAATCCTCCATCTTGCAGATGGAGGATTCCCCCAATAGGGTTAGGAATGTGACCCCCTCCCCTTGGGAGGAGGCACAAAGAGGGTGTACTCACCCTCAGGGCTAGTAGCCATTGGCTACTAACCCCCCAGACCTAAACACGCCCTTAAATTTAGTATTTAAGGGCTACCCTGAACCCTAGAAAATTAGATTCCTGCAACTACAAGAAGAAGGACTGCCTAGCTGAAAACCCCTGCAGAGGAAGACCAGAAGACGACAACTGCCTTGGCTCCAGAAACTCACCGGCCTGTCTCCTGCCTTCCAAAGATCCTGCTCCAGCGACGCCTTCCAAAGGGACCAGCGACCTCGACATCCTCTGAGGACTGCCCCTGCTTCGAAAAGACAAGAAACTCCCGAGGACAGCGGACCTGCTCCAAGAAAAGCTGCAACTTTGTTTCCAGCAGCTTTAAAGAACCCTGCAAGCTCCCCGCAAGAAGCGTGAGACTTGCAACACTGCACCCGGCGACCCCGACTCGGCTGGTGGAGATCCAACACCTCAGGAGGGACCCCAGGACTACTCTGATACTGTGAGTACCAAAACCTGTCCCCCCTGAGCCCCCACAGCGCCGCCTGCAGAGGGAATCCCGAGGCTTCCCCTGACCGTGACTCTTTGAACCTAAAGTCCCGACGCCTGGGAGAGACCCTGCACCCGCAGCCCCCAGGACCTGAAGGACCGGACTTTCACTGGAGAAGTGACCCCCAGGAGTCCCTCTCCCTTGCCCAAGTGGAGGTTTCCCCGAGGAATCCCCCCCTTGCCTGCCTGCAGCGCTGAAGAGATCCCGAGATCTCTCATAGACTAACATTGAAAACCCGACGCTTGTTTCTACACTGCACCCGGCCGCCCCCGCGCTGCTGAGGGTGAAATTTCTGTGTGGACTTGTGTCCCCCCCGGTGCCCTACAAAACCCCCCTGGTCTGCCCTCCGAAGACGCGGGTACTTACCTGCAAGCAGACCGGAACCGGGGCACCCCCTTCTCTCCATTCTAGCCTATGTGTTTTGGGCACCACTTTGAACTCTGCACCTGACCGGCCCTGAGCTGCTGGTGTGGTGACTTTGGGGTTGCTCTGAACCCCCAACGGTGGGCTACCTTGGACCAAGAACTAAGCCCTGTAAGTGTCTTACTTACCTGGTTAACCTAACAAAAACTTACCTCCCCTAGGAACTGTGAAAATTGCACTAAGTGTCCACTTTTAAAACAGCTATTTGTGAATAACTTGAAAAGTATACATGCAATTTTGATGATTTGAAGTTCCTAAAGTACTTACCTGCAATACCTTTCGAATGAGATATTACATGTAGAATTTGAACCTGTGGTTCTTAAAATAAACTAAGAAAAGATATTTTTCTATATAAAAACCTATTGGCTGGATTTGTCTCTGAGTGTGTGTACCTCATTTATTGTCTATGTGTATGTACAACAAATGCTTAACACTACTCCTTGGATAAGCCTACTGCTCGACCACACTACCACAAAATAGAGCATTAGTATTATCTATTTTTACCACTATTTTACCTCTAAGGGGAACCCTTGGACTCTGTGCATGCTATTCCTTACTTTGAAATAGCACATACAGAGCCAACTTCCTACATTGGTGGATCAGCGGTGGGGTACAAGACTTTGCATTTGCTGGACTACTCAGCCAATACCTGATCACACGACAAATTCCAAAATTGTCATTAGAAATTGATTTTTGCAATTTGAAAAGTTTTCTAAATTCTTAAAAGACCTGCTAGGGCCTTGTGTTAGATCCTGTTTAGCATTTCTTTTAGAGTTTAAAAGTTTGTAAAAGTTTGAATTAGATTCTAGAACCAGTTGTAGATTCTTAAAAAGTATTCCAACTTTTAGAAGCAAAATGTCTAGCACAGATGTGACTGTGGTGGAACTCGACACCACACCTTACCTCCATCTTAAGATGAGGGAGCTAAGGTCACCCTGTAAAATAAAGAAAATAACAATGGGCCCCAAACCTACCAAAATACAGCTCCAGGAGCTTTTGGCAGAGTTTGAAAAGGCCAACCCCTCTGAGGGTAGCAACTCAGAGGAAGAGGATAGTGACTTGGAGGAAAATTCCCCCCTACCAGTCCTATCTAGGGAGAACAGGGTCCCTCAAACCCTGACTCCAAAAATAATAGTCAGAAATGCTGGTTCCCTCACAGGAGAGACCAACACCTCTGAAATCACTGAGGATAACTCCAGTGAAGATGACCCCCTGTTAGCCAGGATGGTCAAAAGATTGGCTTTGGAAAAGCAGCTCCTAGCCATAGAAAGGGAAAGAAAAGAGATGGGCCTAGGTCCCATCAATGGTGGCAGCAACTTAAATAGGGTCAGAGATTCTCCTGACATCCTAAAAATCCCCAAAGGGATTGTAACAAAATATGAAGATGGTGATGACATCACCAAATGGTTCACAGCTTTTGAGAGGGCTTGTGTAACCAGAAAAGTGAACAGATCTCACTGGGGTGCTCTCCTTTGGGAAATGTTCACTGGAAAGTGTAGGGATAGACTCCTCACACTCTCTGGAAAAGATGCAGAATCTTATGACCTCATGAAGGGTACCCTGATTGAGGGCTTTGGATTCTCCACTGAGGAGTATAGAATTAGGTTCAGGGGGGCTCAAAAATCCTCGAGCCAGACCTGGGTTGATTTTGTAGACTACTCAGTAAAAACACTAGAGGGTTGGTTAACTGGAAATGAAGTGTGTGACTATGTTGGGCTTTATAATTTGTTTATGAAAGAACACATTTTAAGTAACTGCTTCAATGAAAAGTTGCATCAGTATCTGGTAGACCTAGGTCCAATTTCTCCCCAAGAATTGGGAAAGAAGGCAGACCACTGGGTCAAGACTAGGGTAACCAAAACTTCCACTGGGGGTGACCGAAAGAAAGGGGTTACAAAAACTCCCCAGGAGAAAGTGGGTAACACTAGAAACCAAGAAAAAGAGTCCTCTGTAGGCCCCCAAAAACCAGAACAGGTGGGTGGGCCCCAGGACACAACCCAAAACAAAGGTGGGTACCAGGGTAAGAACTGGGATGCCACTAAGGCATGGTGCCACAACTGTAAACAGTCTGGGCACCACACCAAGGACACTTCTTGTCCCAAAAACAAACCCCAGAACAAAATTCCTGGGGTAACCAGTGTAGCCATGGGAGATGACTCCTCAGATGAGGAGGTCTTCCTAGCCTTCAACTGGAAACAGGGCCCAACAGGTGAGTTGGAGATTCCAGAGGGAAGCAGACACTTCCACCACCTACTGGTGAATGGAATCCCAACCACTGCCCTGAGAGACACTTGTGCCAGTCACACTATTGTGCATGACAGGCTGGTGCTCTCAAACCAGTACATCCCAGGTGAGACTGCCAGGGTAAGAGTTAGCCTAGACAGGGTCACTAAGAGGCCTGTGGCTTTAGTGCCCATAGAAGTGGGTGGCACTCTTAGCTGGAGAAGGGTAGTAGTCAGTACAGACCTCCCCCTTGATTGTCTCCTTGGAAATGACTACCCAGAGGTTAGTCAGAGCTCAAGAGAGGAACTGGTCCAGTGCCAGTCCTCTCCCAAGGATTCTGGAAGTCCTGCCTCTGCAGTAAATGCAAGCAGGCCCCAGAAGAAGAAGAAAAGAAAACAGAGTAGGAAGGGTGGACAACCTTTAGCCAAGGTTACAGCAAGCCAAGGAGATTCTGCTCCAGTAGGGGAGAACTCCAAAAATGGCCCTGATAAAGTCCAACCTGACCCACAAGAAGTCCTGGCTAGTCAGGCAACTGTTAAACCTGAGTGGGTGGCTCCTCAGCTAACAGAAGAAAGAGTGGAAGAAGGGTGTTTACTACAAGATGTGGTAACCCCCCACTCCAATACAGCAGACAGGCAACCTGAACCCAAAGAAGCCTGTAGCTTAGCCCCTTCCCTTTTAGGTGAAGAGCTAAAGGTGTGGTTCTGGGCACTGACAGCTGTCAGTGGCCTCTGCTGGGTGTTAGCCTTTGTGGCTGCACTATCCTTGGCATGGTGGTCAGACCCCATGCCAAATAGCAAGTTAGGCCCCCTGACCCTGTTGGTCATGGTGGGGTTACTCCAGCTCTGGGTAACCTCTTTGGGTAAGCTAGGGATGACCCTGGCTAAGATAAGATTAGCAGAGGTGGATACCTCTAAACCCAAAATAAAAAGAATGGGTGGAGACATTGAAGAAGCAGACAAGAGGCAATTCAGACTAGGTCCTATCACTGTGGAAGTGGGTCAGTTCCCCAAAGGGAATGACCTGAACAGAAGGATGTAAGGCAGAGTAGGCCCTGCAACTAACCAGCCTATTTCTCCTACTCTTCCTCGCCTGACAGACTAGGAAGACTCTCCCAGCTTGGGCTGAGTCTCCTGGCCTGTGGGCTGGGGGGGGCTTGTGTAAAGAAATGGCTCCCTGTTGCAGTTACCCCCCACTTTTTGCCTGATACTGATGCTGACTTGACTGAGAAGTGTGCTGGGACCCTGCTAACCAGGCCCCAGCACCAGTGTTCCTTCACCTAAAATGTACCATTGTATCCACAATTGGCACACCCTGGCATTCAGATAAGTCCCTTGTAACTGATACTTCTAGTACCAAGGGCCCTGATGCCAAAGAAGGTCTCTAAGGGCTTCAGCATGTCTTATGCCACCCTAGAGACCCCTCACTCAGCACAGACACACTGCTTACAAGCCTGTGTGTGCTAGTGAGAACAAAATGAGTAAGTCGACATGGCACTCCCCTCAGGGTGCCATGCCAGCCTCTCACTGCCTATGCAGTATAGGTAAGACACCCCTCTAGCAGGCCTTACAGCCCTAAGGCAGGGTGCACTATACCATAGGTGAGGGTACCAGTGCATGAGCATGGTACCCCTACAGTGTCTAAACAAAACCTTAGACATTGTAAGTGCAGGGTAGCCATAAGAGTATATGGTCTGGGAGTTTGTCAAACACGAACTCCACAGCACCATAATGGCTACACTGAAAACTGGGAAGTTTGGTATCAAACTTCTCAGCACAATGAATGCACACTGATGCCAGTGTACATTTTATTGTAAAATACACCCCAGAGGGCACCTTAGAGGTGCCCCCTGAAACTTAACCGACTATCTGTGTAGGCTGACTAGTTTTAGCAGCCTGCCACAAACCGAGACATGTTGCTGGCCCCATGGGGAGAGTGCCTTTGTCACTCTGAGGCCAGTAACAAAGCCTGCACTGGGTGGAGATGCTAACACCTCCCCCAGGCAGGAATTGTCACACCTGGCGGTGAGCCTCAAAGGCTCACCTCCTTTGTGCCAACCCAGCAGGACACTCCAGCTAGTGGAGTTGCCCGCCCCCTCCGGCCAGGCCCCACTTTTGGCGGCAAGGCCGGAGAAAATAATGAGAAAAACAAGGAGGAGTCACTGGCCAGTCAGGACAGCCCCTAAGGTGTCCTGAGCTGAGGTGACTCTAACTTTTAGAAATCCTCCATCTTGCAGATGGAGGATTCCCCCAATAGGGTTAGGAATGTGACCCCCTCCCCTTGGGAGGAGGCACAAAGAGGGTGTACTCACCCTCAGGGCTAGTAGCCATTGGCTACTAACCCCCCAGACCTAAACACGCCCTTAAATTTAGTATTTAAGGGCTACCCTGAACCCTAGAAAATTAGATTCCTGCAACTACAAGAAGAAGGACTGCCTAGCTGAAAACCCCTGCAGAGGAAGACCAGAAGACGACAACTGCCTTGGCTCCAGAAACTCACCGGCCTGTCTCCTGCCTTCCAAAGATCCTGCTCCAGCGACGCCTTCCAAAGGGACCAGCGACCTCGACATCCTCTGAGGACTGCCCCTGCTTCGAAAAGACAAGAAACTCCCGAGGACAGCGGACCTGCTCCAAGAAAAGCTGCAACTTTGTTTCCAGCAGCTTTAAAGAACCCTGCAAGCTCCCCGCAAGAAGCGTGAGACTTGCAACACTGCACCCGGCGACCCCGACTCGGCTGGTGGAGATCCAACACCTCAGGAGGGACCCCAGGACTACTCTGATACTGTGAGTACCAAAACCTGTCCCCCCTGAGCCCCCACAGCGCCGCCTGCAGAGGGAATCCCGAGGCTTCCCCTGACCGCGACTCTTTGAACCTAAAGTCCCGACGCCTGGGAGAGACCCTGCACCCGCAGCCCCCAGGACCTGAAGGACCGGACTTTCACTGGAGAAGTGACCCCCAGGAGTCCCTCTCCCTTGCCCAAGTGGAGGTTTCCCCGAGGAATCCCCCCCTTGCCTGCCTGCAGCGCTGAAGAGATCCCGAGATCTCTCATAGACTAACATTGAAAACCCGACGCTTGTTTCTACACTGCACCCGGCCGCCCCCGCGCTGCTGAGGGTGAAATTTCTGTGTGGACTTGTGTCCCCCCCGGTGCCCTACAAAACCCCCCTGGTCTGCCCTCCGAAGACGCGGGTACTTACCTGCAAGCAGACCGGAACCGGGGCACCCCCTTCTCTCCATTCTAGCCTATGTGTTTTGGGCACCACTTTGAACTCTGCACCTGACCGGCCCTGAGCTGCTGGTGTGGTGACTTTGGGGTTGCTCTGAACCCCCAACGGTGGGCTACCTTGGACCAAGAACTAAGCCCTGTAAGTGTCTTACTTACCTGGTTAACCTAACAAAAACTTACCTCCCCTAGGAACTGTGAAAATTGCACTGTGTCCACTTTTAAAACAGCTATTTGTGAATAACTTGAAAAGTATACATGCAATTTTGATGATTTGAAGTTCCTAAAGTACTTACCTGCAATACCTTTCGAATGAGATATTACATGTAGAATTTGAACCTGTGGTTCTTAAAATAAACTAAGAAAAGATATTTTTCTATATAAAAACCTATTGGCTGGATTTGTCTCTGAGTGTGTGTACCTCATTTATTGTCTATGTGTATGTACAACAAATGCTTAACACTACTCCTTGGATAAGCCTACTGCTCGACCACACTACCACAAAATAGAGCATTAGTATTATCTATTTTTACCACTATTTTACCTCTAAGGGGAACCCTTGGACTCTGTGCATGCTATTCCTTACTTTGAAATAGCACATACAGAGCCAACTTCCTACAGCACCCTTTTCATCTGCACCTGTGTGTGGCCAAAGTGTTAGAGATGGTGCGTGGAGAGCACTGTTCACCACTTCTGGGGATTACCTACATCATCTGGTGAGCTCTTTATTCTTCCTGAATTGAGCGTGCTTTGAGGAGACACTGAGGGACCAGTGCGTGTTCTGCTCTTTCGAAGCCAGAACGAACTCTAACCCTTTGCTTCACTTTGAGGGTTTTGACCTCCCTAGTGCTTTTTCGGCTGAGCGCAGCACCGCCTGACTCTCAGCGCTTGTTGAGCACCATATGTGGCCAGCCCAGCACAAGTGAAGCCTTCCCTGCAGCCACACCCACATTGCCACAGCAACCAGGCTTTCTTTCTACACGCGGATACAAGAAGGCACCACCCTGTGAGCTCCCGCTGGCTACACAGTTCACCTCTCCACCCCAACAGGCATTAAGGAGAGTGGGGCCAGGAAGGGAGAACCACCCGTCAGCTGGAGAAGAGAGGCGAGCGGGAGAATAGACCTTGAAGGTCCTGGTGGCATCACCTGTCTCTCCCCCAATGACAACCCAGTGCAAAGCAGTCATACTTCTACACAGAAAGCGCGCGGGACCTAGCAAGGTCACCCTGCACTAACCTACCGGAGGGGTGTACACCTCCCCATTCCTGGGTGAAGTCGTACCTGGGAGGGCACTAGGACCGCAGTCCACATCATGGGGTGAGATCGCCAGGGAGGCCCCCGTGAGCAGTGGACAAGTGCTGCAGATATTCTGCTTATACCTGTACAGTAATTTATCTGGAATGTGTGTGTAGGACCTCCTGTTGCCTCCCATTCACTTGAAAAATCACCATAATACCCCCAGTAGGTGTGCCTGTATTTTTGCCCTCCACTAAGTTGCCCTTGAGACCTCTATTTCTGTGTGATACTTATGAGCGCAGAGGCCCTATGCCCAATGTTCTTTTGAGGGCCTTTCGATTGTCAGGACCTGGGGGTGTTCCATGTGTTTTTACCTCTGCACGTTAGCTTCGCACATTATTTAGAGCCTCTTAGAGCCTGGATTAGTGAGTGAGGATGCATTATATACGTGTTAGGCACAACCCTCATGCCTCACGTGTATGACGACTCTGAGAGATGTTTAAGTGGTATTATAATATTTCCTCCCCGGATAATATGTTGGGAAGGAGGTTTTACTGATGACCTATGGAGGAGGAGGTTAATATTCTATGACACCTGCAGAAATGGAAATGCTTAATTTTATGTGCATACATGATGGTGTCTTGGCATTTTTTATAATATGTGTAGGAAGTTGGCTTTGTATATACTATCTCAAAGTGAGAGATAGTGTGCACAGAGTCCAAGGGTTCCCATTAGAGGTTGATAGTGGCAAAATTAGATAATACTAATGCTCTTTTTGTGGTAGTGTGGTCGAGCAGAAGGCTTACCATAGTTTTGTGTTAAGCATTTGTTGTACACACACAGGCAATAAATGAGAACACAAACTCAAAGACTTAACTCCAGGCCAATAGGTTTTTGTATAGAAAAATATATTTTCTTAATTTAGTTTTAGAACCACAAGATTCAAATTTTAGGTAAATACATAAATTGTAAGGTACTTCACACAGGTAAGTATAGAACTTTGATTTAAAACAGTAGTACACACAGGGGGTCATTCTGACCCTGGCGGCCGGTGGCCGCCAGGGCCACCGACCACGGGAGCACCGCCAACAGGCTGGCGGTGCTCCCACGAGCATTCTGACCGCGGCGGTTCAGCCGCGGTCAGAAGTGGCAAGTCGGCGGGCTCCCGCCGACTTACCGCTGCTCGTTTGAATCCTCCATGGCTGCGGAGCGCGCTCCGCAGCCATGAGGATTCTGACCCCCCCTACCGCCATCCTGTTCATGGCGGGAAAGCCGCCATGAACAGGATGGCGGTAGGGGGGGTCGCGGGGCCCCTGGGGGCCCCTGCCGTGCCCATGCCAATGGCATGGGCACGGCAGGGGCCCCCGTAAGAGGGCCCCGCAAAGTATTTCAGTGTCTGCCTTGCAGACACTGAAATACGCGACGGGTGCCACTGCACCCGTCGCACCTTCCCACTCCGCCGGCTCGATTACGAGCCGGCATCCTCGTGGGAAGGGAGTTTTTCCCTGGGCTGGCGGGCGGTCTTTTGGAGACCGCCCGCCAGCCCAGGGAAAAACTCATAATACCCTCCGCGGTCTTCTGACCGCGGAGCGGTATAATGGGGGCGGAATTCTGGCGGGCGGCCTCCGCCGCCCGCCAGAATCAGAATCACCCCCACAGTCTTGGTTTAAAAGGCAAAAAGCTATTTCAAAAGTGTACACTGCAAAAATCAACAGTTCCTGGGGGAGGTAAATATTGTTTAGTTTTTCAGGTAAGTAAAGCACTTACACAGTCACTCTCCTGGGCATAGGCAGCCCACTGTTGGGGGGTTCAAGGCAACGCCAGAGCACCAGCAACACAGGGCCGGTCAGGTGCACAGGTCAAAGGAGGGCCCAAAACACATAGGTGCCTATGGAGAACAGGGGTGCTCTGTTTCCAGTCAGCTAGCAGGTAAGTACCTTGTTCCTCGGGGAGCAGACCAGGGGGGTTTTGTAGAGCACTGGGGGGGACCAACACAAGCACACAAAACACCCCCCCCAGCGGCACAGGGTCGGATGGGTGCAGTGTGAAAAGTAGGTGTCGGGTTTGCCGTAGAAAAAAATGAAGTGACCCGGGGGGGGTCACCCTGGCGATGCAAGCAGGGCACAGGGGGGGCTTCTCGGGCCAGCCACCGATTGGGCTAGGATGAGGCCCGCCTGCTCGTCACTCCTGCACTGGTAGGTGGTTCCTCTCGGTCCTGGGGGCTGCTGGTGCAGTGCTTGGTCCATGCGTCGGGTTCCTTTGTTACCAGGCAGCCGCGGTCAGTGGGAGCCTCTGGATCCTCTCTGCAGGTGTCGCTGTTGGGGTGCAGGGAGGTGAACTCAGGGTGTCCACGTCGTTGGAGTTGCCTGCGAGTCCTCTCTGCAGTTTTGGTTTCTTCAAACTCGAGCGAGGGGCGTCGGGTACAGAGTGTGAATGCTTGCGCTTCTGGCGGGAAGTGAGAGTCTCTTTAGAGTTGGTTTCTTATGCTGCTTTGTAGTTGTTTCTGGACGGAGCCGCTGTCCTCAGGAGGTTCTTGGTCCTTTAGGTGCAGGTGAGTCCTCTAGGTCGTCGGAGGGTACTAGTCCCGCTGGATGCGTCGCTGCAGATTTTTTGAGTCTGGAGGCAGGCCGTTAGGGCTGGGGCCAAGTCAGTTGTCGTCTCCATCATCTCTGCGGGGCTTTCAGGTCAGCAGTCCTTCTTTCTTCAGGTTGCAAGAATCTGATTTCCTGGGTTCAGGGTCGCCCCTAAATACTCAATTTAGGGGTGTGTTTAGGTCTGGGGGCAGTAGCCAATGGCTACTGTCCTGGAGGGTGGCTACACCCTCTCTGCGCCTCCTCCCTGAGGGGAGTTGGGCACATCCCTATTCCTATTGGGGGAGTCCTCCAAAACCAAGATGGAGGATTTATTAAGGCAGGGGTCACCTCGGCTCAGGACACCTTAGGGACTGTCCTGACTGGTGGGTGACTCCTCCTTGTTTTTCTCATTATCTCCTCCGGACTTGCCACCAAAAGTGGGGCTGTGTCCGGAGGGGTGGGCATATCCACTAGCTGGGATGCCCTGGGGCACTGTAATGCCAGGTGTTACAGTTCCTGCAGGGGGAGGTGAGAAGCACATTCACCCAGTGGCCACAGAGTGACAAAGGCACTCATCCCATGTGTCCAGAAACCTGTCTGGTTGTGGCAGGCTGGCAGGAACTGCTCAGCCTAACACTGGTGTTTGGACTGGTAAACAGGGGGCAACTCTAAGATGCCCTCTGTGTGCATTTTTCAATAAATCCCACACTGGCATCAGTGTAGATTTATTGTGCTGAGACGTTTGATACCAAACTTCCCAGATTTCATTGTAGCCATTGTGGAACTGTGGAGTTCGTGTTTGACAAACTCCCAAACCATATACTCTTTATGGTTACCCTGCACTTACAATGTCTAAGGATTGGCTTAGACACTCTAGGGGCATACGGCTCATGCAACAATGCCCTCACCTTTGGTATTGTGCACCCTTCCTTAGGGCTGTAAGGCCTGCTAGAGGGGTGACATACCTATGCCACAGGCAGTGGGTTGAGAGCATGGCACTCTGAGGGGAGTGCCATGTCGACGGAATCATTTTCTTCCCACCAGCACACACAAACTGTGAGGAAGTGTGCATGTGCTGAGTGAGGGGTCCCCAGGGTGGCATAATACATGCTGCAGCCCTTAGAGACCTTCCATGGCCACAGGGCCCTTGGTACCAGGGGTACCAGTTACAAGGGACTTATCTGTGTGCCAGGGCTGTGCCAATTGTGGGAACAAAGGTACAGTTTAGGGAAGGAACACTGGTGCTGGGGCCTGGTTTGCAGGATCCCAGCACACTTTCAATCATAACTAGCATCAACAAAAGGCAAAACGTTAGGGGATAACCATGCCAAGGGAGGCATTTCCCTACAATATGTTTATTCTGATGTGCATTTTTGGTGCCTGACACGTGCCAGATGGGAAAGTTTCATTTTATGTGCGTTCATGATGATGTCTTGGCATTTCTGATAGTATGTGTTCGATGGCATCTGTCGCTGTAGATACGCATGTTTTGCAATAGCTCGCCATCTGGTGTTGGGCCGGAGTGTTACAAGTTGTTTTTCTTCGAAGAAGTCTTTCGAGTCACGGGACCGAGTGACTCCTCCTTTTGTGTCCATTGCGCATGGGCGTCGACTCTATCCTCGATTGTTTTTTTTTTTTTTTCGCCATCGGGTTCGGACGTGTTCCTGTCGCTCCGAGTTTCGGAACGGAAAGATAGCTAATTTCGGAAGATTTTCGTCGGTATTGTTGCGTTCGGGATCGGCGTAGTTAGATTCAACACCGCATCGAAGATCGAAGAGCTCCGGTGCCCTTCGGGGTAGTTTTTTCGATCCCCCGTCGGGGCCTGGTCGGCCCGACCGCGTGCAGAAGAACGCCGATGGAACGGACCCCGTTCCGCTTCTGTCCCAAATGCCACAACAAGTACCCCTATACAGACCAACACTTGGTCTGTAACCTGTGCCTGTCACCTGAGCACAGTGAAGACACCTGCGAGGCCTGTCGTGCGTTCCGGTCCCGAAAAACACTCCGAGACCGTCGAGCCAGAAGACTTCAAATGGCGTCCGCGCCGACAGCCCACCGAGAGTTCGAGGAACAAGAAGAGGAAGGTACCTTCTCGATCCACGAATCGGACTCCGAGGAATTCGATGACCCACGAACCGTGAGTAAGACGTCGACAACAACACATAAGAAGATTGACAAGGCCCAGGGGACGCCACTGCCACCAGGCCATGGCTCAACCCATAAATTCGGTGACCGACCGTCGGCACCGAAAAAGGCCCAAACAGTGCCGAGACCGTCCGACTCCGGTCGAGACACCGGCACGCAGCCTTCTCGGGACCGAGAAAGTGCTGGAGACAAGCATCGACACCGAGATAGCGGTGTAGACACGGCTCGATGCTGAGACAGCGGCACCGACGAAGATCGACGCCGAGAGGTTTCGGCCCCGAAAAAGAGAAAAGTCAGCTCGGAGCCGAAAAAAGATGCAGACAGGGTTTCGGTGCCAAAACATCCTGCAACCGACCCAGTTTCAGGCTCTTATACAGAGGAGCATTCACTAACCTCCCAAATGCGAAAGCATAGGTTCGAGGAAGAGCTGCAATCTACCGATGTAGACCATACGCAAAAGCGTATCTTCATACAGGAGGGAACAGGGAAAATAAGCACCCTTCCCCCTATTAGAAGAAAGAGAAGACTGGAGTTCCAAACTGAACAAACACCACAAACAAAGGTGGTGAAAAAGGTTACTCCACCACCCTCTCCTCCACCTGTAACTCACGTCTCACCAGCACAAACTCCATCACATTCCCCAGCTCACACCACCATGAGCCAGGGTGACCAGGATCAGGACGCATGGGACTTATACGACGCCCCAGTGTCAGATAACAGCCCGGAGGCATACCCTACGAAGCCATCTCCACCAGAGGACAGCACTGCGTACTCTCAAGTGGTGGCTAGAGCAGCACAATTTCACAATGTAAGCCTCCACTCAGAACAGGTCGAGGATGACTTTTTATTCAACACCCTCTCCTCCACCCACAGATCCTACCAAAGCCTGCCTATGCTCCCTGGTATGCTCCGGCATGCAAAAGAGATTTTTAAGGAGCCGGTCAAAAGTAGGGCAATCACACCAAGAGTGGAAAAGAAGTATAAGGCGCCCCCTACAGACCCTGTTTTCATCACTACACAGCTGCCACCAGACTCCGTCGTTGTAGGAGCAGCTAGGAAAAGGGCCAACTCCCACACATCTGGGGATGCACCACCCCCAGATAAGGAAAGCCGCAAGTTCGATGCAGCTGGAAAGAGAGTCGCAGCACAGGCTGCAAACCAGTGGCGCATCGCGAACTCTCAAGCACTACTTGCGCGCTATGACAGAGCCCATTGGGATGAGATGCAACACCTCATTGAACATCTACCCAAAGACCTACAAAAGAGAGCAAAGCAAGTGGTTGAGGAAGGTCAAAACATTTCAAACAACCAGATACGCTCCTCCATGGACGCAGCAGACACAGCTGCAAGGACAATTAATACATCTGTGACCATCAGAAGGCATGCATGGCTACGAACGTCTGGGTTTAAACCAGAGATACAGCAGGCAGTTCTCAATATGCCTTTCAATGAAAAAGAACTGTTCGGTCCAGAAGTGGACACAGCAATAGAAAAACTTAAAAAGGACACGGACACTGCTAAAGCAATGGGCGCATTCTACTCCCCGCAGAGCAGAGGAAACTACGGCACCTTCCGCAAAACACCCTTTAGAGGGGGGTTTCGGGGTCAGGCCACACAAGCCAGCACCTCACAGGCAACACCGTCCAGTTACCAGGGACAGTACAGGGGAGGCTTTCGGGGCCAATACAGAGGAGGGCAATTCCCTAGGAATAGGGGAAAATTTCAAAGCCCCAAAACCCCTGCAACTAAGCAGTGACTCACATGTCACTCATCCCCTCCACACAACACCAGTGGGGGGAAGAATAGGTCATTATTACAAAGCATGGCAGGAAATCACTACAGACACTTGGGTTCTAGCAATTATCCAACATGGTTATTGCATAGAATTTCTACAATTCCCTCCAAACATACCACCAAGAGCACAAAATTTATCACAACATCATTCCGAGCTCCTGGAGACAGAAGTTCAAGCACTATTGCAAAAGAATGCAATCGAATTAGTACCAAACACACAAATAAAAACAGGAGTTTATTCACTGTACTTCTTAATACCAAAGAAGGACAAGACGCTAAGACCAATCCTAGACCTCAGGATAGTAAACACATACATCAAATCAGACCACTTTCACATGGTCACACTACAAGAAGTGCTACCATTGCTCAAACTACACGACTACATGACAACCTTAGACCTCAAAGACGCGTATTTCCATATACCAATACATCCATCGCACAGGAAATACCTAAGGTTTGTATTCAAAGGAATACATTACCAATTCAAAGTATTGCCTTTCAGTTTAACAACAGCACCAAGAGTCTTTACAAAATGTCTAGCAGTAGTCGCTGCACACATCAGAAGGCAGCAAATACATGTATTCCCGTATCTAGACGACTGGCTAATCAAGACCCATTCGTTACGAAAGTGCTCACACCACACAAATCAAATCATACAAACCCTCTACAAACTGGGGTTCACCGTCAACTTCGCAAAATCAAACATCCTGCCGTGCAAAGTACAACAGTACCTAGGAGCCATAATAAACACAACAAAAGGAGTAGCCACTCCAAGTCCACAAAGAATTCAAAACTTCAACAACATCATACAACGCATGTATCCAACACAAAAGATACAAGCAAAGATGATATTACAACTCCTAGGCATGATGTCTTCATGCATAGCCATTGTCCCGAACGCAAGACTGCACATGAGGCCCTTACAACAGTGCCTAGCATCACAATGGTCACAAGCACAGGGTCACCTTCTAGATCTGGTGTTAATAGACCGCCAAACTTACCTCTCGCTTCTATGGTGGGACAATATAAATTTAAACAAAGGGCGGCCTTTCCAAGACCCAGTGCCACAATACGTAATAACAACAGATGCTTCCATGACAGGGTGGGGAGCACACCTCGATCAACACAGCATACAAGGACAATGGAACGTACATCAAACAAAACTGCATATAAATCACCTAGAACTGCTAGCAGTTTTTCAAGCACTAAAGGTTTTCCAACCAATAATAGTTCACAAATACATTCTCGTCAAAACAGACAACATGACAACAATGTATTATCTAAACAAGCAAGGGGGGACACACTCAACGCAGTTGAGCCGGTTGGCACAAAAAATATGGCATTGGGCAATTCACAACCAAATTCGCCTAATAGCACAGTTTATCCCAGGGATTCAGAATCAACTCGCAGACAATCTCTCTCGAGATCACCAACAGGTCCACGAATGGGAAATTCACTCCCAAACTCTGAACACTTACTTCAAGCTCTGGGGAACACCTCAGATAGACTTGTTTGCGACAAAAGAGAACGCAAAATGCCAAAACTTCGCATCCAGATACCCACACAGGCAGTCCCAGGGCAATGCCCTATGGATGAACTGGTCAGGGATATTTGCCTACGCTTTTCCTCCTCTCCCTCTCCTTCCTTATCTGGTAAACAAAATCAGTCAAAACAAACTCAAACTCATATTAATAGCACCAACTTGGGCAAGGCAACCCTGGTACACAACGCTGCTAGACCTATCAGTAGTACCACACATCAAACTGCCCAACAGACCGGATCTGTTAACACAACACAACCAACAGATCAGGCACCCAGATCCAGCATCGCTGAATCTAGCAATCTGGCTCCTGAAATCCTAGAATTCGGACACTTACAACTTACACAAGAGTGTATGGAAGTCATAAAGCAAGCAAGAAGGCCATCCACCAGGCACTGCTATGCAAGTAAATGGAAGAGGTTTGTTTGCTACTGCCATATTAATTAAATCCAACCGTTACACGCAACTCCAAAAGATGTAGTGGGTTACTTGCTTCACTTACAAAAATCTAACCTAGCTTTCTCTTCCATTAAAATACACCTTGCAGCAATATCTGCATACCTGCAGACTACCTATTCAACTTCCCTATATAAGATACCAGTCATTAAAGCATTCATGGAGGGCCTTAAAAGAATTATTCCACCAAGAACACCACCTGTTCCTTCATGGAACCTAAATGTTGTCCTAACTAGACTTATGGGTCCACCTTTTGAACCCATGCACTCCTGCGAAATACAGTTCCTAACCTGGAAGGTTGCATTCCTCATCGCCATTACTTCCCTAAGAAGAGTAAGCGAGATTCAGGCGTTTACAATACAAGAACCTTTTATACAACTACACAAGAATAAGGTCGTCCTAAGGACTAACCCTACATTTTTACCAAAGGTTATTTCACCGTTCCATCTAAATCAAACAGTGGAACTTCCAGTGTTCTTCCCACAGCCAGATTCCGTAGCTGAGAGGGCACTACATACATTAGATGTCAAAAGAGCATTAATGTATTACATTGACAGAACTAAAAACATCAGAAAGACTAAACAACTATTTATTGCATTCCAAAAACCTCATGCAGGAAACCCAATATCAAAACAAGGTATAGCAAGATGGATAGTTAAATGCATCCAAATCTGCTACCTTAAAGCTAAACGACAGCTGCCCATTACACCAAGGGCACACTCAACTAGAAAGAAAGGTGCTACCATGGCCTTTCTAGGAAACATCCCAATGCAAGAAATATGTAAGGCAGCCACATGGTCTACGCCTCACACATTCACCAAGCACTACTGTGTAGACGTGTTATCCGCACAACAAGCCACAGTAGGGCAAGCCGTATTAAGAACATTGTTTCAGACTACTTCCACTCCTACAGGCTGAGCCACCGCTTTTGGGGAGATAACTGCTTACTAGTCTATGCAAAACATGCGTATCTACAGCGACAGATGCCATCGAACTGAAAATGTCACTTACCCAGTGTACATCTGTTCGTGGCATCAGTCGCTGTAGATTCGCATGTGCCCACCCGCCTCCCCGGGAGCCTGTAGCAGTTCGGAAGTTACCTTCAACTATTTGTATATATATCATTTCAACCTTAAATAGGTACATACTTAGTCACTCCATTGCATGGGCACTATTACTACAATACAACTCCTACCTCACCCTCTGCGGGGAAAAACAATCGAGGATAGAGTCGACGCCCATGCGCAATGGACACAAAAGGAGGAGTCACTCGGTCCCGTGACTCGAAAGACTTCTTCGAAGAAAAACAACTTGTAACACTCCGGCCCAACACCAGATGGCGAGCTATTGCAAAACATGCGAATCTACAGCGACTGATGCCACGAACAGATGTACACTGGGTAAGTGACATTTTCATTATTCTGACAGGTCCCTTTTTGGTGATAATGATGACTTGACTACTGCTTGTGTTGATTGTGTTGCAGAATAGTAGTAACCTATGTGTTAACCTGACTACTGCTTGCTTTCGCAGAGTACTAGTAACCTGTGTGATGTTCTGACAATTGCTTGTGTAGCAGAGTATTACTGATATATGTGTTTGGTCTAAAGATGTTTTTAGTACCCTGTCACTGTGGAAATTTCTTTGCATCAAAATCTGCTATGTACTGACCAGGAAGCAGCCCACTGAAGACCTGGGAGCCCATTCTACCAGGGTGAAGACCACTCAAATGACATTGGCATGAGTGGTGCCTGTTCTAGTCATCTGCCATGCTACCACATTGGCATTGGTGCTTATGTTCATGAGACGCCACAGCCTTGACAGTCAAGTCTGATGAGAAAGTAATTTCTCCAACTTGATTCTGCCTGTTGTTTTGGTCTGAGCCCACTCTCCATACCACCCATCTTTAAGAGCTACTCCTGTTGTCTCCATATTAAAGTTTTGGAATATGCAGTTAGAAGTATCAAACAGCAAGCTACTTAGATTTGGCAACACTCTTTCTGGTGGATACGCTATCTAATCCCAGATTCCTCACTGCGTTCCCAACTCCCAGTTCTGTGAATTTGCCTCTTAAACATCTAAAAATGACCCAAGTTAGAAATTTGCACACTGTCCCCAACAATTGTTATACGCTCCATGTTTGAGAGCGTGGAATGGTATAAAGACCAGAAACTAACATTGGCGTGTCTGAGTTACTTGCATACCTGTATCTGTGCCCTGCCACTGTATGAAGCCAATGAAGAGCCTCACAATACCAACTCTCTGATCACATGTGCACTACTATTGAAATACTCCGGATCCAGTGTGTGCCTTTGGATATTCTTGAACTGAGGAATCTGAAGTTAGAAAGGGTATCCACCTGAGCATAACTTGTTCTACTTTACCATTACAAATATTTCCCAGGTATGAAGCAGTTTTCATAGACCAGTGTGGCTGTACTGCTTTAATCCCAAATGACCCTGTGTTAATGGAAGTAATTATTTAACACTGGATCTTTTATTTATTCACATGCTTGAATCATTCCCCGTCGTCAGGCTGGGAGTCCCTGGTTCAACATTGCACTATACAATGTAAAATGTACAGAATATAATATACAGTGTAAAAAGGCCATAGGCCTGAAACAACATATTATCTTTAGTAGCACATCCACCTCATTTGAAAGAACCCAAACTTCAGCTAATAAGGTGGAAGCTTAAGCTCTCCTACTCCTTCTAGAGGCTACCATAGCTCTGATTTCTACAGCATGTCATGTGTGAGAGGGTCTCCTTGCAGAACTCTGCGCTGACCCTTTGGTTATCCTTAAGCGTTACTGTTTAGGTCTGCTCTGGGTTTGAACCAGCCCTGTCTTCAGAAGTGAAGTACTGTGAGTTGTACTTAGGGAAAATTACTATATGTTTGAGGCTTGTGTGGCTGTAGATACACATGCTGTGTATAATCCTGCCATCTAGTGTTGAGTCCGGATGTTTGCAAGTTGTTTTTCTTCGAAGAAGTCTTTTGAGTCACAAGGTAAACTGATTCCTACTCTTGGTGATAATACTCATGGGCATCAACTCCCTTGTTAGATTTTTTTTCTTTCCGCCATCGGGCTCAGACCTGTTGTACTGCGCTCTGGTTTGAGAACTTTTAGAGCTCCTTACGGTTCATTGTCATCTCCACTCTTGTTAGTATTGTTCTCGATCACATTTCCATAGTTGCTTATCAGAGAGATGGAAAACTATAGCTTGATGGTTCAACGTGCTGTGCTCCGCCTGCGGCCTTCGGGCCTCACCCTTCAAGGCCTATCTTCTATCTTCTCGGCTTCCACTTAATAACGCCCTGCTAATGGAACAGACTCCATTCCTATTTTGTCCTAGCTGCCATGCTAATTACCCGAGAACTGATCTCCACCAGATTTGCAACTTATGCCTGTCGCCTGACCATAAAGAATAGGATTGCGAGGCCTGTCAATTCTTCTGATTGAAAGGGTGCGTTGCAGAGAGATGCAGCGCAAACACATAGAGGAAACACTTGACCTCTTTGGCCAACATGATGTCGAAGGGGAGAAGGTAGAACCCCATGAAGCCTCAGCGGCTGAAGAGGAGGCCTTTTTCATCCAAGACTCTGGCTCCGACTAAGACCTCTAGATTGATCTACAGATATAGGACCTTCCTTCGGGGCAGTGTACAACGTACTGCGAGTACACATGCCCCCCTGATAAGGAGTCTAATCTCATTGACGCTTCTCGGAAAATAGTGGCCAAGTCGCCAATCACCAGCAAATTGCCACCACACAGGGATTATTGGCAAGATATGATAGGGCTCACTGGGATGAGATGGAGGAACCGCTCCAACATCTTCAGAGGAGCATAAGAAAAGGGGACATGAAATAGTGCAGGAGGGCAAACATTTCAATTAATTCATTAAGGTCCACCCTAGGTTAAGCAGACACAGCTGCCAGAGGTATCACTACAAGTGTATTGCTAACAAGACACTCTTGGCTACAAATCTCTGGTTTCAAGCTAGAGGTTCAGCAAACACTTTTAAACGATCCTTTTGATAAAGAACACCAGTTTGGTCCCCAAGTAGACCAATGGTTAGAGAAAATGAAGAACATTGAGGTAGGGAAATCATTGGGGGCACCACAAACCACCACTCTTAGTGACTCCTTTCAACATGCCTCATATAAACCAAGTGCCAAACCAACATCTTCTGACACATTTACCTACTCATACAGGCAGCAGAGCCAGTCCTCCCCTTCACGGGGCTATTACGGAAGTTCATACAGAGGAAACCACTCAAAAGGTTGTGGTAAAGGTGCCTCCACATGTTCTGCATGGTCCACCTCAAAGCAGTAACTTCCTTCACATTCCCCCTAGCTATTTAACACCTGTCGGGGACGATTACAGCATTTCTTCCTCCCATGGAAAAACAAAACATCATGTCAGTGGGTGTTGGACATTATCCACCATGGTTATTTTATGTAGCTCATTGCCACACCTCCAAACGTCCCACCACATAAACACAACCTCTCTTTAGGACATCAAAACCTGCTCAAACAGGAGGTAAAGGTTCTGTTGCTCAAAGGAGCTATAGGGCCGACCCCTCTTCAACATCAAGGTTCAGGAGTGTACATCCTATACTTTCTAGTCCCCAACAAGGATGGATCACTATGGCCCATTCTTGACTTCGGACCCTTAAACCAATACATAGTATCAGAGCCCTTTCAAATAGTCATCCTCCACAATGTGATCCTGCTTCTCCAACAAGGCGACTTTGTCAGCACTGGTCTTAAAGGACCCCTATTTTCACATTCCAATCCACCCAGCACACTGCAAATACTTCAGGTTCATAATAGCTGGCAAACACCATCAGTTCAAGGTGCTCCATAGGGTGTCACTATCTCACTGTGTGTTCACCAAGTGTTTGGCAGTAGTAGCTGATCATCTACGCAGACAGTACATTCATGCCTTCCCGTATCTTGATTACTAGCTCATCAAAGCCAGTTAAATTTTCTCTGTGTCACCAACACACACAGATTACCTTACATCTGCTCCATCAACTAGGATTTACTGTCAACATACAGAAACCATACCTTCAACCTTTACAAACGTAGCCATACTTAGGGGCGATTCTCAACACACAAGTGGGATTAGCCTGCCTAAACACAGCCAGGATTCAAAACATCACAGCCCCTACTAAAGAAATTTCAATCCAGTCAACAGGTAATCATCAAAACACTTATGCGGCTTTAGACATGGTGGCATCATGTATTGCCATAGTGCCACATGCTCAACTACACATGCGTTCTCTGCAAGAATGTCTGGTGCATTAGTGGTCTCAGTCACAGGGTCAGTTACAAGATCTAGTTTTGCTAGACAGCCATACTCATCAATCTCTGCAGTAGTGGAATACACAAAACATGTTAAAGGGGCAGCCATTTCTCGACCCTGTTTCTCTGGTCATTCTCACAGCGGACACATCCCTCACAGGATGGGGTGCTCACAGTTCAGAGTCTTTGAAACACCTAACACCAGGGTCTCCGCATCAATTACCTAGAGCCTCAAGCTATTCATCTAGCGTTGAAGGCATTTCTAACTCACCTAATAGGCAAGGTTGTCTTAGTCCGGCCAGACAGCTTGACAGCCATGTTCCATCTACAGTAATGGGGGTGGGGGGCACTCTCTACAATTAGCACGACTATCTCAGACAATTTGGCGTTAGGCATTATGGCACAATATACATCTGTTGGCGGAACACCTCAAATGGACGGACAGCGACATAGCGGACTTCCCCAGCAGGATTCGGCAACAAGTCCATGGGTAAGACATCCTGGTCCTCCACCCATACTGCCACATGTGGGGGTTTCCACAGATAGATCTGTTAGCAACCGCAGACCACGCAAAATGCCCAAACTTCGCCTCCAGGTTTCCACAGTGACTATTCAAGGGCATTGCTCTATGAATGAACTGGTCAGAGATATTTTTCTATGCTTTTTCACCTCTTTCTTCTTCAGTTTGTGTTAGGAAGCTCAGACAAAAGCCTATCACCCTCTTTCTAGTAGCTTCCATTTGGACTTGTCAATCATGTTTCATCATACTGCTTGAACTCTCTGTAGCTCCCCACAAGAAGCTTTGCCTCCACCCGGGCATTCTCACTCAGAAACATGGAGAATCAGGCATCCAAATCTAAAGGAACTCAACCTTGTAGTTTGGCTTATGAGGTCTTGGAATTCGGTTATCTCAGTCTTCCACCTGAATGTATAACCATTTTCAAAGGGGCTTGTAGATCTACAATTAGAGCATGTTACACAGCTAAGTGGAAACAACTTGTCTTCTATTGCCACAATATACAGATTGATCCAATTGATGCAACTGTGCAAAACATTGTTTGCTACCTTCTCCATTTACAACTCTCTGGATTTCCATACACTTCAATATGCTTGCATTTAGCTGCAGTGGCTGCCTATCTACAGAACAGGCAACACTTACCTCTGTTTAAGGTACCAGTTATTAAGGCATTTATGGAAGGCCTTAAAAGAGTAATTCCACCCATAGTTCTACCTGCACCCACATGGAATCTCAGTATTGTCCTCACCATTTGAACCATTACATAACTGCCCCCTCCAATTCTATCTTGGAATGTTGGTGGCCATTACTTCACTTACGTGTGTCAGTGAGCTCCATGAATTAACCTTGGAAGAACCTTTCTTCCAGATATGCAGAGATTGGGTGGTCTTGCGCACAAACCCAAAATTACTTCCAAGTTAATTCCTCTTTCCTCCTCAACCAGGCAGTTGGATTACCTGTTTTCTTTCCTCAACCAGATTCAGTTGCGGAAGGAGCCCTTCATACACTAGATGTAAGCAGAGCTCTAAAGTTTTACATTGACAGGACCAAAGATTTCCATAAACCCAAACAACTTTTTGTTGCTTTTTCACCCCCTCACAAAGGAAAGCCCATATCTAAATCAAGCATTTCTAGATGGATACTGAAAGCATTAAGACATGTTACTCCAAAGCTAGACGAACTTTACTTACACCTCCTAGGACACACTACCTGTAAAATAGGGGCTTCTATGGCATTTGTAAAGCAGCTACTTGGCCTACACAACAATACACTTTCTCTAAACATTATTGTGTGGCTGTTTCAGCCTAATATAGGACAGGCAGTGCTACGTATACTTTTCCAAACAACTGCAACACCCACAGGTTAGCCACCGCATTTTGGAGGGCACTGCTGTATAGTCAATGCACAGCATGTGTATCTACAGCCACCCATGCCTCGAACATCTGTTCGTGGCATTTAGATTCACATGCACCCACCCTCCTCCCCGGACACCTGTGGCCATTGCAGTTCCCTTTTGCAATCTCATATGCATGGACTCTTTGCTGATGCTTCCTCCATTCTCACCGCCTGCGGGAAGGAAAACAGTCTAAAAAGGGAGTCAATGTCCATGTGAATTATCACCATCAGGAGGAGTAACTTTACCTTATGACTCCAAAGACTTCCTAAAAGAAAAACAACTTGCACACATCCGGACCTAACACTGGATGGCAGGCATATGCACAGCATGTGAATCTACAGCACTACATGCCACAAACAGAAGGGACATTCCTAACAGCGACTCACAGGCCCATGTCTGATTGTTTTGTGACCGTGAAGGCGATCACAAAACAATCGCAGTTACCACCAATTTCAAAGTAACCCATTCGCAAATGGGAAGGGTTCCCTAGGGACCCCTTTCCCTTTGTGAATAGGGGCTCACTGTTTTTCAGGGCAGGCAGTGGTCCCACGGATCACTGCCTACTCTGAAAAAATGTAACTGAAACGTTTAATTTTTATTTTTTAAATGCATCCTATTTTCCTTTAAGGAAAACAGGCTAAATTTATTAAAAAACTGCTTTACTTAAAAAAGCAGTCACAGATATGGTGGTCTGCTGAGCCTAGCAGGCCTCCATCCCTGTGAGTGTGTCCATTGCCAAATGGGTCGCAGATTGCGACCTCCCTCATGAATGTTAATGAGGCAGGTCCCTTGCAACCCATTTGGGAATTGCAAACAGTGTCTCAGACACTGTTGTACATTTTGTTTTATGACTCGCAATTTGCGATTCGCAAAAAATCACAAATTGCGAGTCATAAAAAAAATTGGTTGTACATCTGACCCATATTCCTTTCTGGACCATGGAGATCATTTGATCTGACGGCCATCTGTCACCATGGCTGACAGAGAGAAAAAAATCTCTGTTTAAACCTTGTTCGTCTGGTGGAAACAAAAAGATTTACACGGGACCACATTCTCAGTGTATTTATTGCCTTTATCTAATTCATAAGGCATCAGAAAGCAATATATGTAACACTTTTACAACAAAAACACTTAAGGGAAATTGGCATTGCTCCCTGTGGATAAAGACAATTTACCTCCTTCTAAAGGAAATGCCCCCTCTTCAGGGGAGGATTATGTGTGAAGTGCCCCTCCAAGCACTTCCAAGAACAGAGCACACAAGAGGAGACTTGTACAGTTTTCTGAGCATGATTTCTTTTGTACTGCGCTTGCAACTACCTCCTCATGTAATACAAAAGATAAGTATACCCCTAAGCAATGTTAGAGAGGATCAGCCTGTCGTGAAGAAGAAGAAATCATCAGAGGAAACATAGCCGACCATACCATCAGTGATTCCATCAATGACGACTTTTCTGTCGCTGACGACGCTGTTGATAGCCAGACTGTCAACAGTAAACTTAAGAGGAAATGTTTTTTCGCAATTAAAGGTGTCATATTTACTTCCAGCTCAGATATTAGTGATTATGCAATTAGATGTAAGATATGACCCCGATTTTGGAGAAAAAATTGATTATGAAGAGTCCTACAATGAATATGTTTATCAGCACGATTACAAGTCTCAAACTACTCTAATTGGTGTAAGGGAGAACCCACCAAGATATCATAGAGAACCCCATCTGATCCAAGTGCCAATGGCTTTTTTATGATCAGGATAGGTGTCTGTGGTATAAGGGCAGCCACACTTCCCACCAGTACCTTACAGTCAAAGGAAACTGAGCTCAACCAATGGTAACTCTGAACCACCAACCAGTGTCAAAACATGCAGGGAAAAACCCCACATACACATACAACAATAGGTATCAGGAGCAAATACACTTGTCTTTGGGAATAGTCCATCTTCATATTGAACAAGAAAAATAAATCCATGTCAGGTAAAGTACTAGTTGGTTCAATGTTCTTTATTCTAGATGATATAGAAGCAGCTGGCTTTTTCAAGGCTGTTTGTACAAGTAAAGGAGCTAACCATAGGGTAGGTAATGTTAGATAATCAGATTCAGTGTCAGTCCTCCTAGAAGACTACTGTTGTGAAAGAGAAAACCCACCAAAGCAGAGAAGCAGTAACACTAGCGCTAGGTCGTAGCCAAATCGTAGTCATAGTAAAAAGTGTCCGAAGGGCACGGAGGAGGCCATGATATGCCTCCAGGCACCGCACACGTGATGAAGCCCGTAGAAAGGGTGAGTGTCATTGCCCAATAGCAATCTGCATGTGAGGGGTTCCTGGCGATGGCACAATACATGCTGCAGCCCTTGGGGGACCCTCTTTGGGTATACAATGGACTTGCGGCGGCAGGGGGGTGTATGGAAAAGGTATTGTCAATTGAGTATCACTTGCACAGTTTTAGGGAAAGTGTTCTTGCACTGGGAACCTGGTTGGCAGGAACCCAGTGCACTTTCAGTCAAAACTACATTAATTACCAAGCAAAAAGTGGGGGTTACCATGTCAAAAATTGGCAGTTTCCTACAGCATGTGATCACCCCATTACTGTAACTCATTCCTGAAGATAAGAGTGAAGCTGCAAGAGCTATACTAAGGGAAGAAGAGTTTACTTCTTCCTTCATTATTGATGCATCAATGGATGTTTTGAACACAAGTTTTCGCCAACTGACAGCAGGTTCTGTATCGAGAACACAGGCTGGTTGAAGGTAACAGCCTTCCGTGCTGACCTCCAGTCTCAGATTCTGGGCATACCGTTTGATGGCCTCACTCTTTTTGGCAAACATGTAGACAATCAAGGATACTCCTTCAATCGGAATCAAAGACAATCTTATGGGAAGTCCTTAGGGAGGAAAAGAGGTTCCTCACAACCACGTATCAATGACAATTACAAGAGAGGATGACTCTCCGCTTGTGCCCACCTTTTCCATCTGGTTCCCAGAATTTATTTTGGGGGGCAGAGGGGGAGGTAATTTCCTTTTTTGCTGCTGCATAGGAGGTCATAACATCAGACAAATGGGTAAAGCAAGTTGTACAATCTGTTTTGTCCACCAAAAAGGAACATCATCTTCATTTGAAGGAGCTTCAAATAGAATTTCTCAATATTCTCCTCAGAGAGCTCTAGAAATTGTCCCCAAATCACAAAGAAACCAAGGATTTAGTCTAGGTTGTTCCTAATCAGAAAGAAGACAGGTCAATGACTTGTCAAAATGCCATCATGGTAAGAACCAAAAGCTTCTACGAAGGCCTGCATCAGTTGCTTCCAGTGTTTGGGTCGCTCTTTGAACATAGAGAAATCATCGTTAGAACCCCAAACAAGGATCCAATTCCTGGGAGCAGTTCTCGACGCACAGTTGGCAAAAACATTTCCATCATCGGAAAAGGGTGAGAAAGTTGCAGACGGTTGCAAAGAGTATTACTGCAAAACAGTCAGTCACAGTGAGGCAATACCAATCTCTGTTGGGTCTGATGGCATCATGTACATACCTCATTCCATTTTGCAGGGTTCTTATGAGAGCTGTCCAGCAAGAAGTGGATTTGGAATTGAAACAGATAGAAGGCTCATGGGAAGATAATGTACATATCACATGTTCTGGAAGCAAGGATTAATGTGTTGGAGGATCCCAGCAAACCTAAATGCAAGGCTTTGTTTTCTGCCTATAGCAGAAAGGCACTCGCTAAATAGATATCTCTGTGGAACATCTGCCAGGCTGCCAGAACGATCAAACTGATGCACTCAGTCATCAAGTGTTGGATTATCATGAGTAGGAACTAGAACAGAAGTCGGATTATGTTTTCGGTCACTGGGGTCACCCCACAATCGACCCACAATCGATCTGTTTGTCACTCCCAACAACAGGAACTGCTCCTGCTTCATATGCAGGTTTTGACATCTAGGAACTATGGGCAATGCTCTTTCGATCAGTTGGTCCAAGATATTTGCCTATGCTTTTCCTTCTTTTCCCCTGATCGCCAGGGTGTTGAGGAAAGCGAAGATATAGCATTGCATCTGATTGAACCTCAGTGCTCCGGTGTGGCCATGCCAATATTTGTACAGTTATCAGCACATCCAGCCATTGCCCTGAAGGTGCATCCCAGGATACTTTACAGACATCATGGAGAGATTCTACACCACTGTCCTAAGTTTTTGAATTTGACAGCACGGTACCTGACCATCTAGAATTTGGCCGTTTAGATCTAATGCAAGAGTGTAAACATATGCTAGTGCAGCCTCGTGCTCCAGCGACTATTAAGACTTACAACACTAAATGGAAGCATTTTTGTGTCTGGTTCAGGAATAATGGTCACCATCCACTTAGAATAAAACCTATTCTAATCCTTCCATAGTAGTTAAATTTAGCCTAGAGTAGACTCAAATATTCTTAAACCAGGGTCGACCTTTTTGCATTTTCAAGGTTTAGGAGAACTGAAACATCAACATCTACTTCGTTTTTAGAAAGAAACATTAAACAGTTTATGAAATGGCTTTTTGGAGCATTACCACCTCTGCAACATCCTCTGGTTCAAGGGTAACTCAGTTCAGTCCTCAGTTTGTTGATTTTACCTTCCTTTGAGCCGATACATAAAGAAAACATAACATTTGTCTCCTCCTGGCCCTAACATCTGTAGAAGAATGGAAGAGATTCAAGCTTTTATCATCAAGAAACCTTTTGTCTGGCCATAAAGGACAAAGTAATTCTCCAAACCTACGCTAGAAGCATTGGCAGGGGGCAATCCTGCCACCTGCCTCTACCCAGCTGTAAGGGCTCAGATACCTCTCCTCCCGACTGCACTTGGGCGCACGGGTCGATATACAAGAGGCAAATCATCGGATAAATCAGGGCCCAGACTCATCCTCCGAAGCACATGCCACAAGTATGTCCAATTCAGGGTGTCAAAGGCTTGCTCAGTGTCAAGGAGTGCCAGGGGATAGTCATCGGATAAGAGCCGTGGTATGCATGGGCCAAACAGCGCAAGTTGTGATGTGCATACCACCTCGGAATAAAAACAGACTGGTTCGGCTGTATCAGGGTAGTGATTTGGGGAAGCAGCCGAGCAGCCAACACACTGGTAATGATTTTCATGTCTGTGTTGAGGAGTGATATCAGTTTGTAGGCCGTGGCTGATGTTGGATTTCTGTCTGGTTTTAATAGCATTACCACTAGCGCTTCTCGCAAGGAGGTCGACGATAAGCTGTTGTTCAAGGCTTCATCATATACCTCCAGCAGCTGGTCAGCTAGATATTCTGCATATTTTTGATAAAATTACACTGGGAGTCTATCACTACCCGGAGTATTTGTGGGTTTGAGATGCCTAATCGCAGTCAGGATCTCCTCTTTTGAGATTTGGGTGTCTAGGGACAACTTGAATTCCATGTCAAGGCTTGGGAGTCATATGTCTGCTAGGATCCCCTCCAAAGCCTCCGATAGTGGGCATAACCCCTCAGTGTACACAGCACGAAGGTGATTATAAAACACCTTATTGATCGTCCATTGTGTGTAGACCAGGGCACACTTGTCCGTGCGCATTGATAATATAATGGTCTTGAGAGACTCCCACCTGACGAGGCGGGCCAGTAGTGCTCCAGTCTTGTCGCCCTCCCTCTGTAGTCGCTGCCTATAGGCTGTGTAATCGTGCTTTTTGAGTCGGCAGCAATCCTCCACCAGCTCAGTGCGTGTATTGCACCCTCAATTTGACCTTCTCTCTCTTTTTTTTTGATAAGAGCATTAGAGAGCTCATGGTCAATTGTACCTTGTTAATTCAATTTTTTTACTGAGATGAGTGTGTTTATAACACTACTAACAGCATCATTTAAAAAGTTTAGTTTACATTTAAATCATGTACAGTATTACAATGAAAATATATATATTTTTTAACATAGTGACAACTCACTCTAAATTAAACACATTTGCGTTGGTGACAAAAACAGATGTACCTGTAGGGATTAACCATTTACTGTAGAGGTAATCCTATATCCTAAACATTTTGCTTTTAATACTTTAACTTCACTCATAACCCTGCTAAGACTGCTAACCCTTAAACCATTCACTATAGCATCTACACCCTAAGACCAACACCTTTAACCCATAACCCCATTTTCTTAACCCTGTACTCTTAATCTCTTCATACTATACACTTAACCCCTAATGACTTATCCTATACTGTGAAACCTTATCCTATAACTTGAAGCAAATACCCTAAGCCCTTATACACCTAACCTCAACCTCTAACCCTATTCCCCAAGGACTTTATCCTAAACAAGAGCCCTTAACTCCTAACTCTTAACCTTGTGCCCATAACCCCTAACCCCCAAACGTATACCCTTTAGCCTGAATTCCTATACATGAGACCCTTACCCTATTACCCTAACGCTGTAGCCTGAACCTTTCACTTTCTCCCTTTCACCTTGTATCCCTAAACCCTATACTCTTAACCACTATACCAGGTACCTGATATCCTCTATCCATAACCATTACCCCCTTCTCCCCTTTCTCTCTGTCCTTACTTCGGTATATTTTGGTAACAAATTCTTTGGGAAGTATTTAGTTTTAGAACTAATAATCATACAGTCATTACTGATGAAGTCTTTAATTGTGTTAGGTTTGATGGTCCTGGGTAGCATTCAGATCATGGATTCTGTGGGCAGTTTATGAAGCATAATAGTGAATTCTCAAATTTTTGCAGGAGCTCGATGGGCTGATTGAAATCAACCGTATGACGCATAAACTACTGAGTCGATACTTGACATTGGACAGCTTTGATGCTATGTTCAGAGAAGCCAACCACAATGTGTCAGCCCCTTACGGCAGAATCACTCTCCATGTCTTCTGGGAGCTCAACTATGACTTTCTCCCAAACTACTGCTACAATGGGTCCACATACAGGTAAGTGGCATAGTTGTATCTAGATAAATATATTCTAGAGGGGGTTATTTGTCTCCAGGGCCACCAGATTTGTCTTTCCCTGCTTTTGGAACAGTGTATACATTGTTCTGATAGATACTTCTACCAGCAGATTCTTCACTGATTTAATATCCCCAGGGGGGAGACTGGATCCTGAAAAATTGTAATAGAGCCAAACGCCACCTACCACTGGAGGAGAGCTATCTCCGCATTGTGTACCTTCAGTACAGTTCCGGAGCAGCTCTCTGTGGAACTTTATCCACAAAAATTAGCTTTTTGCTGTGTTAGGCAGGATGTTCACATTCTGTCATTCCTGCCATGGTCCCTTGTTCATTTTAGACCCTTTATTTTGGAGGCTTGGGGCCTAAGAATGATTTGATGCCATGCCTACAATGTGGCCTCATTCACTCTAAAGCCAGAAGCGAGCAGTAGGCAAAACTCTTAATTGCAACTGTGTGTGATGAGCGCCGGGCTCAGCATTGTTTGCACTTCAGGTCCCATTCAAAATCCAGTCGTCCTCTTTCTAAAATCATTGAAGGAGAAGAAGGGAAAGCACAAGTAGTGGCGTAGACAAGGTTAGGTCCATGCTGCTTGAAGAACCAAACCTTCCTCTGAGCCAGAGTTGGTCAAGATCACCTTGCAGTTGGAGCCAGTTTTGGCTTCTGCGCCGATTTGAGTGCCTGCTCGGTCATCCACACACTCCCCGCTGTACCTGGAGCGATGTAGAATAGTTCATGGTTTTACGTAAGCCATGTCTGTGCTGATTAATAGAGCCTCAGGGGGGCGAAGCCACGCTGGTGGACAACATGGCCTTCAGACACTGAAGGTCCGACGGGTGATCTCCCACAACCATGCCAATGAGTCCAGCGGTGCGGAGTTAAATCACCACCGGAGCCGAATTGAATGAGGAACATAGGAGAACAGAGTGGGACCGACGCAAGGCGTATGGTCGGAACACCGCCAGGAGCCTTCCCTGGCCCGCCACAAACCCCAGAGGCCCAAGGTGACAGGGGCCGCGGGTGAGCCTTGGGCGAGGGCGCAAGGGCCGTGTGGTGCAACCCGAGATGCTGGGCGGTTCCCCTGTGACTGACTGGGCCCCCCACTGCCGACCCGCTGGGGATACCGTGCGAGGGCCTGAGACACCTGCACCCTACCTCACGCTCCAGAGGCCCCGCGGTGACAGGGGCCACGGGCAAGCCTGGGGCTCGGTGTGGGCAGGCAGGCTGCGCAGTGCGGCCTGGAGGCACAAATTGCTTCCAGGCCGCGGTTGGCGACCCACCCAGGAAAGAGAAGAGAAGAGGTGAGAGTGGAGTTGGGAGCACCCCTGTCGGCACCAATATCGCCGTCCTGCACATAAATCTTCTTATAAGCAAAACGGAGGACTCCGGTCATCAGTAGAGCCTGACTGCTATGTGGTAGCCAGCCACCAGCCATACGCCTGCAGAAACCAAGTTGGTTGAGGAACAAAATAGCGGCTACCCACACTAACATGATGCCCGGAGATTGCTGAGCTGCGGTTTGAGGACGACTGCGGACTGGAGAGTGGTTAACTGGGGACATATATCTGGCGCAGTGTCCAGCTGGACTACGTGCGGCCGGTTGTCGCGTATCGATCATGGTCGTGGGAGACTCCAAACAAAAGAAGCTCACATTCGAGAAGTCATGCCGTGCTGCCTTAGTTGACGGAAGTATGGCTGAGGGGGGGTGGTGCGGCGGAGGGCGCCGCAGTGGCACAGCCGACAAATCTAGGTGCAGTTATGACAGAGCTGCGCTCTGGGTTCCGGGCGCTAGGTGCCCAATTTGACACAGTAGTGTCCCGCCTGGATAAGATGGGGGACAGAATGGACAACCAAGACACCGGAATCCAGAGAGTCGAGGCTCGTATCTCCTGCTTTGACGATGGAGCTAACAAAGTAGAGAAACGTCTCGAATGGTTGAAAAATAGGCTCCACATGGTCGCAATTAAAAATGAAGACCTGGAGGCTCGGGGACGACAGAACAACATCCGCATCTTGGGAATTACAGAATACACAAACACTGGCTGCCTAGACACTTTCGTAGAGACCCTACTGACTGAAATGCTGGGCCGTCACAACTTCACCGCTGCTTTTTGTGGTGGAACGAGCCCACAGAACCCTAGGACTGCGCCTGGTGCCGGAGGCGCCGCTGAGACCTATACTAGCCTGCATGTTGAATTTTAGGGACCACAATGCTGCTCTACGCCTTGCAAGGGGGGGAAAAAAAACCTACAGTATCAGGGAATATGAGTGTCAATCTTCCCCGATTTCATGATCGATGTCCAGGATGTGTGGCGCAAGTTTGTGGTGGTGAAATCACAACTGTGCAAGCTAGACATTCGATGTGGAATGTTGAGTGTTATACCCAGCGTGGCTGCAGGTTGACGTTAATGGGAAAACGCACGTCTTGGAGAACCCAGCCGACTCCCTGAAGTTTTGTAAAAACATTGGCAAGCGACATGACAGAAGCACACACACAACACCCCACCCCACCCCCCCACCCCCAGCATGAACATATTTCCGGGAGAGTGACTTGACTGGGCGCTGGGAAATGCAGCTGAGTTAATAAAAAGTAGTACATTGAACTGGGGCGCTGGACCATCTACAGCTTTATCACAGATGGATCCTGATCTAGTGAGGAGATGCGCTTCATACTGTTGCTTTCCCCATGGTGGATACCACAGACATTTTTTGGGGGACTGTTTTTCCTACTTCTGATTTATGTGTTCTATTGTTGAGGATTCACCGGGTAGCTCTTTCTTGGGGGGTGGGTGGGGGGACGGGACAATGATTAGGATAATTGTTGTTTATTAGTTCCAAGTACACACATATTTAACTGGCGGGCGGACCTGGAAGCTGTCTTTATATCCAGGAATATTCAAGGATTGAATAATCCCCGCAAAGGCAGACAAGTGCTGCAATGCCTGAATAGACATATACACAGATACCATTCTTGCAAGAGACCCACCTCCCGCCACAAAACACGCACAAATTTGCAGCTAGTTGTGGTCCCCACAGGTACTTCTCCTGCTATAGCTCTTATTCCTGAAGGATCTGTACATTGATACATAGGAACCTGCAATTCCATCCAGTCCCCACCTTGGCAGATGAACAGGGCAGATATCTATGGGTGGTGGGGTTGCTGGCTGGGCACCGGGTCCTGTTAGTTAATGTCAATGCCCCAAACACAGACCCAGATTTTTTCCGTGCCCTGCTGTCCCTAATAGACCAAATGGCAGAAGATAACATCATTATGGGTGGGGACTTCAATATGAATATGGATATGGATGCTTTCCGTAACATCACAGTGGTACACCCCACCATCAAACCGCGATCCTTGCAAATCCTGCAAGACATATGTGAGGTCCATGGGCTGCAGGACCCCTGGCGCATACAAAACACACACACCTCGGATTGTACACTCTACTCGGCCCCACACAACACATGGACACGAATCGACTACTGGCTGGTCTCAAATCCCCTACTTTTTATAATCGTCATGGACCCATTGGTACAACATCTTCAAGAAAAACATGCACAGAGGACTACCATTCAAAACAGGTCCTTTGCTCATCTCACTATACGCAGACGATGTGCTGCTGTTCTTAAGGAACCCTGGGCATAAATCAGACCCCGTCCTATGAGAGGTAGCCCGATTTAATACATACTCTGGGCTAAGAGTTAATTGGTCCAAATCCTAACTCTTCCCACTCACAGACAAGATATCACCCAGTTGATCGCTCTTTTCGCTGACGTGGTGTGATGAGCACATCAAATATCTAGAAGTGTACATACAAAGGGACAAGAACCAAGTGATCCGACTCAGTTATGGGACTGCCATGAACAGACTGTCCGCACAAGTAGAGAGGTGGTGTAGGAAATTCAAAGTAAGAAATAGTGTGCATAGAGTCCAAGGGTTCCCCTTAGAGGTAAGATAGTGGCAAAAGTAAATAATTCTAATGCTCTATTTTGTGGTAGTGTGGTCGAGCAGTAGGCTTATCAGAGGGTAGTGTTAAAGATTTGTTGTACACACACAGGCAATAAATGTGGAACACACACTCAAAAACTTACTCCAGGCCAATAGGTTTTTATATTGAAAAATATATTTTCTTAGTTTATTTTAAGAACCACAGGTTCAAGATTTACATTAAACACTTTAAATGTAAGGTACTTCACTTAGATACTTTAGGAACTTTGAATAAAAGCAATATCATATACAGCCTTTGTAAAAATGGCAATAAGCTATTTTCAAAGTGGACACAGTGCAAACATCAACAGTTCCTGGGGGAGGTAAGTAAAGGTTAGATTAGGAGGTAAGTAAAACACTTACAAGTCTCAGTTCTGGGGCATAGGCAGCCCACCGTTGGGGGTTCAAGGCAACCCCAAAGTTACCACACCAGCAGCTCAGGGCCGGTCAGGTGCAGAGGTCAAAGAGGTGCCCAAAACACATAGGCGCCTATGGGGAACAGGGGTGCTCCGGTTCCAGTCTGCCAGCAGGTAAGTACCTGCGTCCTCGGGGGGGCAAACCAGGGGGGGTGTCGTAGAGCACTGAGGGGGACACAAGTAGGCACACAAAACACACCCTCAGCGGCACAGGGGCGGCCGGGTGCAGTGTGCAAAGCAGGCGTCGGGTTTCAGATAGGAAACAATGGAGGGACCCGGGGGTCACTCTAGCGGTGCAGGCAGGCACAGGGGGGGCTTCTCGGGCCAGCCACCACCTGGGCTAGGCAGAGGGTTGCCTGGGGGTCACTCCTGCGTTGAAGTTGGGTTCCTTCAGGTCCTGGGGGCTGCGGTACAGTGTTGGTTCCAGGCGTTGGGTTCCTTGTTACAGGCAGTCGCAGTCATGGGGAGCCTCTGGATTCTCTCTGCAGACATCGCTGTGGGGGCTCAGGGGGGTCGTCTTTGGGTACTCAAGCTCTCGCAGTCGCCGAGGAGTCCTCCCTGAGGTGTTTGTTCTCTGCATCTCGAGCCGGGGGCGTCGGGTGCAGAGTGTGAAGTCTCACGCTTCCGGCGGGAAAAGTGCAGTCTTTGAAAGTTGCTTCTTTGTTGCAAAGAAGTAGTTGGTTTTGAACAGGGCCGCTGTTCACTGGAGTTTCTTGGTCCTTCAGTCCAGGGCAGTCCTCTGAGGCTTCAGAGGTCGCTAGTCCCTGTCGGATGCGTAGCTGGAGCAGGTTTTCGAAGTTGGAGACAGGCCGGTAGGGCTGGGGCCCAAGCAGTTGTCGTCTTCCTCCTTCTCCGCAGGCTTGTAGGTCAGCAGTCCTTCTTGTTTCTTCAGGTTGCAGGAATCTGATTTCCTGGGACCTGGGGAGCCCCTAAATACTGAATTTAGGGGTGTGTTTAGGTCTGGGAGGGCAGTAGCCAATGGCTACTCTCCTTGAGGGTGACTACACCCTCTTTGTGCCTCCTCCCTGTGGGGAGGGGGGCACATCCCTAATTCTATTGGGGGAATCCTCCAAACTCCAGATGGAGGATTTCTCAAGGCAGGGGCCACCTCAGCTCGGGACACCTTAGGGGCTGTCCAGACTGGTGGGTGACTCCTCATTATTTTTCTCATTATCTCCTCCAGCCTTGCCGCCAAAAGTGGGGGCAGTGGCCGGAGTGGCTGGCATCTCCACTAGCTGGGATGCCCTGGGGTGCTGTAAAAAAAGGGGGTGAGCCTTTGAGCTCACCGCCAGGTGTTACAGTTCCTGCAGGGGGAGGTGAGAAGCACCTCTACCCAGTACAGGCTTTGTTCCTGGCCACAGAGTGACAAAGGCACTCTCCCCATGTGGCCAGCAACATGTCTGGTGTGTGGCAGGCTGGCAGAAACTGGTCAGCCTACACTAGAAGTCGGGTAGGTATTCAGGGGGCATCTCTAAGATGCCCTCTGAGTTTATGTTACAATAAATTGCACACTGGCATCAGTGTGCATTTATTGTGCTGAGAAGTTTGATATCAAACTTCCCAGTTTTCAGTGTAGCCATTATGGAACTGTGGAGTTCGTGTTTGACAAACTCCCAGACCATATACTCTTATGGCTACCCTGCACTTACAATGTCTAAGGTTTTGCTTAGACACTGTAGGGGAATAGTGCTCATGCACATATGCCCTCACCTGTGGTATAGTGCACCCTGCCTTAGGGCTGTAAGGCCTGCTAGAGGGGTGACTTACCTATGCCATAGGCAGTGTGAGGTTGGCATGGCACTCTGAGGGGAGTGCCATGTCGACTTAGTCATTTTCTCCCCACCAGCACACACAAGCTGAGAGGCAGTGTGCATGTGCTGAGTGAGGGGTCCCCAGGGTGGCGTAAGACATGCTGCAGCCCTTAGAGACCTTCCCTGGCATCAGGGCCCTTGGTACCAGGGGTACCAGTTACAAGGGACTTACCAGAGTGCCAGGGTTGTGCCAATTGTGGAGACAAAGGTACAGTTTAGGGAAAGAACACTGGTGCCGGGCCTGGTTAGCAGGGTCCCAGCACACTTTCAAATCATAACTTAGCATCAGCAAAGGCAAAAAGTCAGGGGGTAACCATGCCAAGGAGGCATTTCCTTACAGATGGGTCTGCTTCCACTGTATTTGGTAATCCGCATAGCCATTATTAAAATGGCTGTCCTCCCCTGATTTCTATATCTGTTCACAAACATTCCTATACCGCTCTATAACTAATTTTTCCTGGAACTTAGGAGACTCCTTACATGATCAGTGTGGGCGGATAAGTACCCAAGGAACCGTTGGGATGTATTGACAATCCCCTATTAACGCGGTGGGTTGGGGTTCCACACTTCTAATTGTATTACATAGTTGCACAAGGCCATTTTGCATCACACTGGTACCACCCAGATGCCAGGTTGCATTTCAACATACCCGAAAAAGACCTTGCCTCTCCAATTCCTCTGCACTCTCTCCTCCTTGAGGGATACCTGCTAGGCCCCCAATTAAATACAAACAGTCTCGACCACCTGTTGGGAATGGCGCATGCTGACCAGACTTCTCCAAGTGGACCATCTCTACTCCTCTGCATTATCCCTACCAAATCATACTTGGCTCCCTATCACAATGGAAACTCTTGTCCAACGTACACTATCCAGATTTTCCCTGCACACTTTCGGTGACCTGTTCCCGGTGGGGGGCATGTTTTTTCAAGGACAGAGGATGCAAGATTCACCACTGCAACCAACAATGACCACTTTGTACTCCAGCGACTCCAAAGCACTCTGAGGGCACTGATCCCCACATACCCCCAAGCACCGGATGACTTTAAGCCCCTGACTCTGATGATCACGGACACTGAGGGGGACAGACTGGTGCCTCGACTATATCCTACATGCCTTGACCTGCTACCATCCTATGACAGAAAGCTACGCCCCACCTGGGAGGAGGAAATAGGACGACTGATTGCAGATAAAATATGGACTGCATGCAGCTCACAAACCCAATTCGTTTCTATGAACTATCGCCACAGACTTGTATATTATAAATTCCTACGGTGGGTATATGTGACGGCAGCAGCCACAGCCAAGCTGGACCCAACACACTCACCGAACTGTCCTAAATGTATGGCACCCCTGGCAGATTTTGCACAAATGACATGGACATGCCCCCTGTTGGCATAATACTGGTGAGATATTTTCACCAAAATATCCTTAATGATAGAAGTTACACTGGACCCCTGCCCCATGCTCGCACTTATGGATTATGTGGCCGAAGCCCCCCAATCTGTCAGATGGTATACGGCGCTAGCCCTGCTGCTAGCGAAACGTGAACTTGCCACACATTAAATGCAGAGCTTCAACCAACCACATCACGCACCAGAAACATATGTCAACCCCTGCATAATTATCTGAAATCTGTTGACTCAGACCCAACATAGCATAGCTGTGAGGTGGCCGCTTGTAGTGACCGGGGCACACAGGGGACAATGGGGCACATGCATTGCCAAACCCTGACAACACCTGAATATCTGCCACACACATACTCCCAAAATGATTGGAATATTGTAATGCCTGTACTCGCATGGATGATCTAATGTTCGACCTCATGGACTACATTCTAACTTGAAGCAATGATAGCAATCTGTGCTTTTCTTGTTGCTTTGTCTGTTTTATCTTTCTATTGACAAATTATAAATACATAAACAAAAAAAAGAGAGAGAGACCAGTTCCTCCTGGTATGACTTTTGACCCCATGGAACACAATAGGCCTTCAGTTGGAATATTGCTGCTGGTATTCCTTATGGTACTCTACCAACCAGAGCTGTAGGAATGCCAAAGCTCCACCTGTAGCCTCTCCCCCAGCGCCAGCTTCGTAGCCCATGCTAAAAATGTCACATTCTCAGTGTGTCAGTGGAACCAAGCTGCACCTGGCTGATGAGCCCATAGCTAGGGTGAAACCAGACATTGGTTGCTTCTGTTCTGGTTTAGGGAGGACCTGACTTGGTAGTTCGGGCTGGGCTGTTCCTATTGAAGCAGGGTCAAGACGGATTTGCATATAGGTGGGTCCAAACTGAGGTGGTATGGTGTGCAATATAATGATTAAATTAATTCAAACATTCCGTCCATCACTGTTTTGTATACTTCTTGTTTCACCCTGAGAGGCACAGGTATGCCCAGACGTTGGTCCCGTGCACACTGTCTTACTGGAACCAAGCTGTACCCAGCTGATGACCCCATACTAGGGCAAATGCAGTCCTGGGTTGCTTATGTTCTGGTTCAGGGAGGACCGGGCTTGGCAGTTCGGGCTGGACTGTTTCTCTTGGTGCAGCGTCAAGACAGATTTGCATATAGCTGGGTCCAAACTGAAGTGGCATGGTTCGCAAAAAGGCTATGGAGTGGGATGTGAACTGAGTGATTACCAGTGGCTGAGATTAATTCAAGCATTCCATCCATCATTGTTTTGTATACTTATGGAGTTTCAGTGGAGTAATAGTCACACAGTGGGGTATTCCACAGTCAGTGCAGAGTGTATTACAGGAAGGGCAGTGACTGGACTGTAAAGATAGACATAGTATGTCAGACTTTAGCATCTTCATGTGTTTAGCTGACACCTTCAGTTACAGGAAAGGGGTTAGCACAAGCCTTATGAACTGCCCTTTCCAAAGGAGGCTTCAAATAACGTCATTCCTTCCTTGGACACTTTGACATTTCAGCTGGGGGCTTGGGGTTTATGCATGATTTGAAGCCATGCAAACAATGTGGCCTCGTGCACTCTAAAGACATAAACGAGTGGGAGACAAAACTCTTAATTGTATTTGTGCGTGACGAGCACCGAGCTCAGCATCCTTGGCGCTCCAGGTTCCACTCAAACGCCAGGTCACCCTCTATCAAAAAATAATCGAAGGAGAAGAAGGGGAAGCACAAGTTCATCTTTCCAAAATGGTTATTTGTTCAGGGTACTCTGCTTGAAATCTAAGCTGAAGTGAACTATTTCCCTGTGATGTAATTTCCTATTTAAATCGTATAAGGAGGCATCTACAAGTGCTGGTTGTATTGGGTAGGAAGCTGGTTCTGTATAAACTATGTCAAAATGAGATAAGGGGTTCCCCAGAGGTTTAACAGAGGCCAAAGTAGATAATACTAATGCTGTCTTTTGTGGTAGTGTGGTCGAGCAGTTAGGCTTATCAGAGGGTAGTGCAAAGCATTTGTTGTACACACACAGACAATAGAAGATGCACACACCCAATGACTTAACTCCAGACCAATGGTTTTTATATATAAAAAATATATTTTGTTATTTTATTTCTAGAACCACAAAATTCAAGTTGCGGGTAAGTACATACATTAATAAGTATTTCACACATGTATCAATACCACTTTTGATTGGAATTAGTAAGTTGTACAGTTTTTGAATAAATAGCAATAATCTGTTTTAAAAGTTGATAGTGCAATTTTCAGAACAGTTCCCGAGGGGAAGAAAAGTTAGTACGTTTTTGCAGGCAAGTATAACACTTCCAGCTCCAGTGTCCGGGGGTTAGGATGTCCACAAATTGGGGTTCAAGTTAACCCCAAACACCAACTGCCAGCAACACTGGGTCAGCCAGGTACAGAGGTCAAAGTTGAGGCAAATTTAACATTGCCTCCTGTGGAGACTGGGGGCACTCGGTTTCATATTTGCAGGCAGGTAAGTACCCGTGACTTCAGAGGGCAGACCTGGGGGGGTTTAGAGAAGCACTGAGATGGGGGGGGGGGGCACAAGTAGCTGTCAGACTTACACCCTCTGCAGCACAGGAGCAGCCGGGTGTAGGGTGCAAGCAGAGTATCAGTCTCCCAGTGCTTTCCTATGAGGAAACCCTGGGGGTCACTTCAATGCTGCAGGCTGGGTCCAGGGGGTCGGTTCGGGAAAACCACAGGCTAGAAAAGGACCGCCTGCTGAACGTTGCTGCACTGGTGGTTGGGTTCTCCAAGGCCTGGGGGCTTGCTGGTGCAGTGTACCTTTAGGTATCGGATGTCTTCGTCCGGAGCTTTCGCTGTCAGGTGGGTCTTGGTTTCACACTGCAGGCGTCGTTGTGGGGGGAAGGAGAGGGCGACCCAGGGTGGGCCCTTGCTCAGGATCGCCCGGGGATCCTCTCTAGCTGGTTGGGCACCTGGACACAGGCCGTAGGCGTCGGGTGCAGTGTGGTCAGGATTCGCGGATCCCGGGAGGCTCTGGAGTCCTTTGATGTAGTTTCTTCTTGGTCAGGGTCGCTGATCATGGGAACTCTTGGTTCTCTGTGATGCAGGCCAGTCCTCTGGAGCTTGGCAGAGGTCGCTGATCCCGCAGGATGCGTCTTTTTCTTGTTGCAGGTTCTCTGAAGCAGGAGACAGGCCAGTAGGGCTGGGGCCAAGTCAGTTTGCATCTTCCTTCTTCTCTGCTGGGGTTTCAGCTTAGCAGTCCTTCTTACTCGTGAGGTTGCCAGGAATCCGACATCTTGGGGCTCAGGGGAGCCCTTAAATCCTGGATTTAGGGGTGTTACAGGGGTCTGAGGCAGTAGCCAATGGCTACTGACCCTGAGGGTGGCTAAACCCTTATTGTGTCTACTCCCTTTTGGTGGGGGGGGGGGCACACAAACCTAACCCTATTCGTCCCTGTCCTGCAAACTGTAATGGAGGATTATGCAGAGAGGGGGGTCACCTCAGCACTGGACACCTTAGGGGTGGTCCTAGCAGGGGTGGTCACTCCTTCCTGCTGTCTCTCATTTTCCCACCAGACTTTCCACCAAAAGTGGGGCTTTGTACAGGGGGTAGTTAGCTCCACTAGCTGGGGTGCCCGGGGGCACTGTAACAAGAGGCCTGAGCCTTTGAGACTTACCGCCCGGTGTTTCAGCTCCTGCAGGGGGGAGGTGTGAAGCACCCCACCCAATGCAGATTTTGTTTCTGGCCACTGAGAGCACAAAGGCTCTCACCCCATGGGGCCAGAAACTCATCTCTTAGTGGCAGGCTGGCTCAGAGCGTTCAGTCCTGCACTAAAGGATTTGGTAAAATACAGGAGGCATCTCTAAGATGCCCTTTGGTTGCATTGTTCAATAAATCCAACACTGGCATCAGTGTGGGTTTATTGTGCTGAGAAGTTTGATACCTAACTTCCCAGTATTCAGTGAAGCCATTATGTAGCTGTGGAGTTCATAATGACAGACTCTCAGACCACATGCTGAATATGGGTACACTTCACTTACAATGTCTAAGAATGGACTTAGACGTTATAGGGGCATATTGCTCCTGCAGCTATTCCCTCACCTGTGGTATAATGCACCCTGCCTTAGGGCTGTAAGGCCTGCTAGAGGGCTGACTTACCTATACCACAAGCAGTCGTTTGTGGGCATGGCACCCTAAGAGGGGTTCAATGTCGATTTTGCCTTTCTCTCCCCACCAGAACGCAGAAGCTGCAAAGGCAGTGTGTAAGGGCTTGGTGAGGGGTCCCCCAGGGTGGCATAATACATGCAGCAGCCTTTGGGGACCTTCCCTGACCACAGTGCCCTTGGAATCATAGGTACATTCTACAAGGGACTTACCTGGGTGCCAGGGGTGTGCCAGTTGGGTAAACAAAGGTACAGGTTTTGGGCAAGAACACTGGTGCTGGGGCCTGGTTAGCAGGATCCGAGCACACTCTCAATCAAAGTTGCATCAATATCGGGCAAATCGTGGGGTGTAACCATGCCATCAAGGGCACTTTCCTACATATTGCAACACATTTGTCTACTTATTTCATCCTCTTATATTTTGTTGCTTTCCTCAGACAGAATGTCTTTGGCTTTTCTCTTCCATGATGTCATGAGGGACATTGGTTCCTTGCTGTTTATTTCTGCATTAGCTTTCATCGTCAGTCTAGAACTACAAGATTGGCATAGATTGTACGCCTTTTGTGGCTTTTTCCTTCTAACTGGGACCCTCGTAAGCAGACATGTGACGTCTTTCATGGAAATTACTCTGTGCAGGGTAGTACTGTGGCTACTGAGAGGAGATGCCATTTCTTGTGCAAGTCAGGAGCAAACCATCACAGACCTCAGCATTCAGACCCTGACATTCTCATGGCCCCGTTATAACTAATACTGATTTGATTTTTTGATTTAATCCTTGTATCCATCATGCTTGCTCAAGCATCCCCAGGGTCTAGACCTCTTTAGTCAGCTGGGAGGACTGATTATCCATCCTTCTGTATCATTGCTGAACTTCAGTTTTTTGTTCCTGAGAGACATGCACAGGCATACTTTGCCAGAAATACGAATTGCAGTCTTTCTTTTAAAAAGCTTTATTCAAACATTATACAATAATATTAAAAGCATTACATTACATTACAAAACATACCTGCTAAAACAGTATTCACAGTAAAAAACAAAACAAGATTATTACCCCCCCCAACTGAATTAATCAACCCAATCGAATTAAATGACCATTGCGTTCTTCACACATAATGCTTTTTTAAGAAACAGACAGACACTTATAAATCATTGGGGTGCTCAGCTTCTGCAAGTATAAGGTAATTCCTGAGCTCCTTGAGACAAGAATTAAAAAAATAAATGCCTGGTGAAATAAGACTAAAATCTACCGAAAAATACAAAATAGAGTTGCTGCAATCGCAGGGGTCATATCCTAAAGCTGGCTTCTTGCCCAAAGTCTGTACTATGAGGCTGCATCCGTACCTGTCAGTCCAGAACTTAAAGTAAGGAACCAGACCCCTCAAAGTTGAAACACACTATTTGTCGGATAGTGTTTTGCTTGGGGCAGGTCTCCTGTCCTCTGTCTTTGTGACACAATAGTCAGCACCTCCAGGTTAGAAGTGGCCTCACCAGGGTCAGTGTTCTGGTGCTCTTCCCTGAGTGGGTAACCCCTAGCCTACTAGTCCTTGCACTGTGTGTGGCTACTACATCCTTCTTCTTACTACTCTCCATCTGTGCCACCGTGTACTCTATTTGTGAGCAGTGCCCTCGGAAATCTGTGTTTATGAACCCCCCTGGGCCTCAACAAACTCTTTCCTTCTGGTAGGAGCTCAATGTGAAAGATGCTGTCATAGGCATTTAGGGACTGACAGTGATCCGCCTCTAGGCCATTCCCTCCTCCCCTTTATTCCAGGAGCACCAAGGCCATTGGGTGAAGCAAAGTCCTGCCCATGGGCCTGGGTTGCCCAACATATCTGTCCTGAAGAAACCAGCTTTTCCACCACCATGGTCTGGCTAGCACAGGTTCATAGCAATGACAAGGACACCATTTTCTGTTATCTGGTGAAAGTGATGGCTCTTACCCTCCAGGATGATCAGCTTATCTTCTGGGTCCACCTCCTAACTAACTGACACTAGAGTCTGCTCTACCCTGTCCTCCTGGGGACATCATCACCCCAAGGCCACATTAGCCATTCGTCTGGAGAGCCCACCTGTGATTACTGTACTCTGACAGTTAGAGTCTCTCTTTTTGTGACCGCACTGGTGACAGTGATAATACCTGGATGGGAAAAGGGGCATCCTGGGCTCCCTCCCATCAAAACCTCCCGTCTTGTGCTATGAAGGATCATGGGAATTCTTTCACTCCAGGCAATTTTTTGACCCTTTGAGCAACTTCTTTGTTTTATCTTGGACCTCCCCCTCCTGCTGAGGGGAACCTAAACCACAATTCTTGGGGTCAATACCAGGTACATTTTGGACACTCTGGTGCTTATCCAGAGGTCGATGTCCTTCCCAAGATTTCTGGATACTGTGAGCTTAGAATTATTTGTGTACTGGCACAAATCTGCAAAACAATTACTCTTTATGTACTTCTTCATGATTACATTTTAAAGCCCATCATTGTTTACTTTGCTGCCTTTCACCCTGCCAAACAGGTTCTTACTTGGTGAATCCACAAAGTCTACCCATGTGTTTGTTTGACTGCTTCTGGCTGTACCTGAACTCCAGGCGATACTTCTCGGGGGTTATACCAAACTTTACAACAAGGGCGTTCTTCATGGAGGCATAGCTCTTCCTGTTAGCTTTCCCAAGGGGCAGTAAGTTATCCCCACGCGTAGCATGTGTGTACTTCCACAAGCTAGCTCCACAGTCATCCTCTGGGACTGTATGCTTACACAAGGCCATGTCATAGGCTTCAAACAATTTGTCGATTTCTTTTTTTTTTTCTTTTCTTTTCTTTTCTACGGCTGCTGCTTCGACTTTCCTTTGATCCATGGCAAACATTTTTTCTTCTGTGTCCAGCTTCCTCTCCTCCATCCAGTTGCAGCTTCAGGGACCTTCGCTTGTCTGTCCTGTAGTATTGACGGAGTCAGTTTGGGGGTGAATTCTAAGCTGCCTGCTCTGGACAAGGCAGAGGAGGTCTAGGCACATCCTCTCCTGGCACTGGTGCTTCTGCAGGCCATTTTTCTCTTCTTCTGCTTCCATTTATTCTTCCCCCTCTTTCCATCATCCTCTTGCTTCTGTGTGTTTGCCTGTAGCAGATGGACCACCTCGTAGTCTTTGAGGACTATCTGTTATTCCACTTTCTTGGCTCTTTCTGCCAATTTAAGGCCTTGTACAGCTAATTAGGCTCTGCTGTATTGAGGCTCTAAATGTTGCTGAGGTCCACTTCCATTCTCAGAAATCACAGCTGCAAAAATTAGAAGTTCGGAATGAAATTTAGGAAAAATAAAACAAAATGGCCAATTAAATGTCAGAGGACAGTTTGAAAAATAAAAGTTCAGTCTGATGTACACCCACATTGCTTTTGCATTCTGCTTCCCTCCTTAACAGTGTGCCCAGAATGTTATATGCTAACCCAGCAGACCTGTCAGGCTGTGACACTGTAATGGTAAAAGGGACCCACTGTGTTTGGGGCCTGACTGGCTGGAGAGACAATAGAAAGGTCTTGTCCAAGTGTCAGCTACCACTTGCCTGTAACAGGGTAGGTTTCTGTAAAGTACTGCGCAACTGCAATCAATCAGTCAATTTTATTTCACGATTTGGAACTCCAAAGAGGTCCACATGTACATTCATCTACAATACAGGAGATAAAAAAAAAAAGAAATCCATACCAAATATATACTGACTAACTTAAATACTATATAAATCGTGAAGTACACTGTTCCTGTAGAGACAAACCTACATAGAAGACACAGGCGGACCTACTATCAGGAGCAGAGAAAGCCCTCACACATCCGTTCGGATGTAAAGCATCATCATTGGGCAAGCTCCACATCAGACCGGTGCTGCAATGTCTGACGGGCTCCCCTCCAGAGAAAGGGGGCTCTTAACCAGATATCTTTAATTCAAATGATGTCCGGAGCTGAGTGCAAACAGTAATAATAGTGAGGAGAGAAAGAAATACAGGATAAAAATAGCTCTAAACCCAAACCATCATGATTTAATGTGTCTGAAACGGGTTGAGTCTATGATTAAAAGCCGACGGAGTGACTAAAGGAATGATGTTCCCAAGCACTCCTACTCAAATGTGATTAGGGGGAGAAAAAGGAACCATGTCCTAACCCCTCTACTCATAGGTCAACATGTTTCGCGTCTTGTTGGTCCTAAAAAGGATCCAGTGACGCTTCCTCAGGACCAAAGTGTAGATATAATTTCTCCTCTAAGTATCTTATGAACCCCTGTAGGGTACAGGTAAGTCAACAAATTGTGGTCACTTGCGTCTTTGTCCAATGCACATCTGGTCAGTTTATATGCCCGACTCCGTGTTCCTGCTTCAGGGACACGGAGTCGAGGCAGGTCCTCAGCGTACACCGAGAGTGCTGTAATTTTGCGCTCTAGGTGATAGACCCGTGTACCCCTAGGGCGCGATTACCCCTAATTGGGATGGGCGACTTTTTTCTATAAACTGACCAGACGTGCATTGGACAAAGACGTAAGTGACCAAAATTTGTTGACTTACCTGTACCCTACAGGGGTTCATAACATACTTAGAGGAGAAATTATATCTACACTTTGGTCCTGAGGAAGCGTCACTGGATCCTTTTTAGGACCAACAAGACTTGAAACATGTTGACCTATGAGTAGAGGGGTTAGGACATGGTTCCTTTTTCTCCCCCAATCACATTTGAATAGGAGTGCTTGGTAACATCATTCCTTTAGTCACTACGTCGGCTTTTAATCATAGCCTAAACCCGTTTCAGACACATTAAATCATGATGGTTTGAGTTTAGAGCTATTTCTATCCTGTATTTCTTTCTCTCCTCACTATTATTATTGTTTGCACTCAGCTCCGGCATCATTTGAATTAAAGATCTCCGGTTAAGAGCCCCCCTTCCTCTGGAGGGGAGCCTGTCAGACATTGCAGCGCCAGTCTGACGAGGAGCTTGCCCAATGATAATGCTTTACATCCAAACGGATGTGTGAGGGCTTTCTCTGCTTCTGATAGTAGGTCCCTCTGTGTCTCCTATGTAGGTTTGTCTCTATAGGAACAGTGTACTTCACGATTTATATAGGTTATGTTGGGAGACTGTACACTGGACCGATAACCTCCCAGTCCCTCCTCTTTTTGATTTAACTTAAATACTATACATAAAAACAAGGAGAAGAGGAGAACGAAGTTGTCTTTACAAGACAATATAATCAGGTCGCCACCCATCACTTGTAACTTAAGAAATCATACCATATTTCCATAAAAAGCGGCGACCATCAGTAAAGCCTATAGTTTAATCACTTTCGTTTGCTTCCCCCTCTACCTGACTTACAGATGTTCAAAAGGAAGCTTTAGGCCAGTCAAAAAGGGTTATTTGCACAGGTCAAACTTGCAGTTAAAACCTGCACAGCCAGGTTACTGATGGCAGGCCTGCATTCATGTTTGCATTGCCACTGTATTGGTTGTTCAATGGGTGCTACAGACCACTTATGATATTTAACTTACAGGTGCTATATACTAGGGACTTATAGGTAAGTTAAATATGCCATTCAGAAGTATACTAGTTTTACCATGCTGAAAGGAGAAATACAAGAACTCTTCCAGTAATTGGCAGGGGTAAAGCACACAGAATTCTATAACCAGCACGAATAGGTTCAGAAAAGGGCGAAAAATTGGGGTGACCCTGTAGAAAGGATAGGTTTCCACCACAATCCCACCCCCAGCCAAAAGCAAAAGTAGGACCAATAAATACCTTGATGGATGGCCCTGCTTAGGTGATAGAATATGGGCAGTTTGCCTCTTCTACAGTGGCACTTGTGTGTTCTATGCCACTCTGTATGCCTCTGTCACCACCCTTCTGGGCCTTAGGATTGGCCCTCGGGGATCCCTTCTCCGCATCTGCCTGTGAGGCTCCTAACCCTAGCTTGTTCACATATGCACCCCAACATGCAGATTATACCACCAAGGCCAACAAGGACATGTGGTTCATTCTGCCCCCTAAGTCAGACATTTGTCCCCAACCTAGGAAAGTCTTTGTCCACAAGACAACAACCAACAAAGGCCACTGGCTAGCAGGTTTAAAGTGCACAGGGGTCTGTAGACAGCAAAAATAGAGTTGAGCAAAAAGGCAAAATAAATTCCTGATTACCCTGCATAAAGTCCAAATTCCAGCACGTTTCATATCTTTCTACGAACGAGAGGGAATGTGTTTCCCCCATAAGCACCAACGTCTCCCACTAGTTCACTTTTCAGAATCCTTCACTGTATTCTGCTTATGAGCATACATCTTCTAAAAATCAAACCCAGCATATGATTTTTGTTTGTTTCAAAAATTGGGATACGCCTACTCATAAATATCCTAGAAGAGAGATAAATAAAAAATAAAAAAGTAGAATGAAAAAATAGCCGTACCATAATTTTTGTGTGAAAAATATGAACTCCTTCCTATATTGTGGAAGATTTATGGGTGCAATATTGGAGCGTAAAGTGAAAGTTAGGTTCATTATTGTAAATAAATAAAACATTACTCTTTTCATTTTGAACATACATTTTTTTAAATAAAATACTACATTTCGGAGCTGGTACAAGCACAAAAGATAGTTGATCTTGAAATTGATGAGCTTAAGTACTTCTGTGGAGTCTATCTCCTATTCTCCATCACTCTCAAAGTTGCACTTGTTGACAGGTATGCTGTCCTGCTTGCTCAAAACACCCAAACAACTGTCTCTCTGCTCTCCTGCTTGACCAGAAACACTCTTTTGGGACTAGAATGCCCCCTGCATGGGAATCTGGCATAATAAATTATTTTAGCTAATATATTATTTTGGTGTGGGTGCTGAGGCCTGGAGCTGTCCATGTTAAAGCAAAGGCCTGGAGCCTTTTCTCTGAACTGAATGGGGCTTCTTTACTCATATTGGACAGGTGTATATGTCTTGGATTACTGTCCTGAAGCAGTGGCAGCACTGTACCGATTTTTGTGGATTAATAGTCCGGAGCAGACCCTTTTTCTGCTTTAGGTGGAGTGAGTTCTTTTGGCCCTACTCACATAAAGTTCCCCGTTTACATGTAATACAGAGACACTGGTGCTTGCATTCCATGTGCATGTCAAGTGTGTGTGTACGCATGATGGATTTGTATGACTCTTATATGGTAGCAGGACACACTGTGTGGTGGGTAAAGTGAGATGGTAGGTGCCCCACTATTCTACTAAGTTTTCAGACCGGGGATCTGAATCCAGTGTCTTAAGTTACTGGAACCCATTGTAGGTGGTTTCTTTCAAATATGATTTTCTGGCTATAGTGCACATACACCCTTTGTGCATGGTGATGTTTCTCACAGCAAGTAGTGAGGATGGAGACTCCAAGCTGAAGTTTTTGAAACATGGGTGCCATGAAGTGTGAAACTCCCCTAATCCTGTTGTCAGTCTTCCAGAAGTATAAATTGGACACAGACTAAAGTGGGGCCATGGCTAGAATATTTATTGACCAAATTTAACAACAGACCCTGATGAATCTCAATCAGGAAAGCATGTGGAAAAGGTCCTCATAGAATATTTCGAATTAGCTGTGTCTCCATCCGCTCTCATTTGAATGTCTGGGTCTCCACCTTCCAGACACAAGACTGCAAGCAAAGCACTCCTGGGGAAGCTCTAGCCGTTGCCCATCTTATGCAATTCTTAATCATCAGCCATAAAAAAATTATTCTGCTGTTCTTAGCAAACATACTCATATAGCCCACACAGTCGCTTTCATACATGGGCTACACTTGGACAATGTACAGACTCGTTCAACATGCATACTGAATGTCCGTGCAAGGGTCTAGTAGCTACATTGAAGTGGAACCTTTACTCAAGTGGGGTCGATAAAAATAGGTCTATTCTTATTTACACCACCACTCCGTGTTAACAACCCAGGACCTGGACAGTAGCCCTATGTTAACAAAAGAGAGCAAGCTTCCTCTTCCAAGTCATTGAGCTACTTCTGTACTTTGACATACCATGGACAGTCCTAGGCCTCAGAGCGCCCACTAATTTAGTCTCATAATAGGGCTGGTAAAAAGTTAGTTTACCAGTTTCATACCAGTTGTGACACTGTGGTCAGGATTGTATGCCATGTATCATTTATGGGCTATGCCCATCCCACCGAATGCCTCTGCCACATTGGACTATCTGGAACCTTACTCCACCACTGCAGCATTCCGGTTGTTAGATCACCATAACTGGTGAAAAAGTCTATCTGCATTCCCATGTTGCACTCTGGCTGTGTGTTCTACAGCAAAATCTAGTCCTTATAGTGATATATACCATTTCAGTAACTTGAAATTCGCATCCTTTATCGCCCTCAACCTCATGAGTGGTTTATGATCTGTCTTGCTCAAAAACTTGGGACCAAAAAAGTATGGCTGGAACCTCATTAAACACTACACTATCACAAAGCGTTACTTTTCAGTGGTAGCTCAGTTCTTTTGCCAAGGAAGCAGACAGCTAAATGTCACTGGGCACTCTCTGTCCTTGTCATCAAGTTGCTCCAGCCACTGTCTGAAGCGCCAGTCTGTACAGATGGCAATAGTCAGTTGACTTCAGCACAGCAGCATTGTATAGTGCTGCCCTCAGGTCCTTGAAGAAGTCTTTTGATGCTCCTCAGTCCAAATCACTTTCTAAGGTAGCTTCTTGGATGTCGGGGCTGTTAATGCCACCACTGTGGATATATAGTTAACCGCAAAGGTTCTGCAAAAGGCTCTCAGCTAGGTCTGGTTAGTAAGTATTTCCCACTCTAACAAAGGCTCGATCTTTGTATCCAATTGGTGGATATACATATTGCCCACCTAATGCCCAACCTGGCCCTCATTTCTTTGACAGTGGATACATGTCCCTGTCAGAGGTTGAGCATGTAGAGCATTAGCTGTATAGTCCCATGTTTTTTAAATCAAAACTTGTTACCACACTTTTTTGACTCTGTTAGAGGGAGTTCAGGCCTAATGGCCCGCAAGTGTAAAGTTTCACTGCTACACTCTAACAGACCTTAATGCTAACATCCCAGTGCATGTTTGCAGGACTTCATGTGTGTGGCTTCCAAAGTGCATACATAGCGTTAATTAATGAACCAGAGTAAAGAAGGCCTGTAGGTTCCAGTTTAGAGGCCCCTGGCCTACTCATGTGTACCTGATGGTGGTGAGGCTGTTTCCCAGGCAGTGGAAGTGTAATGCCAAAAGCTGAAATCAGCAGCCATATAAAAATTAAGATACCAGAGTGAGGAAAGGGTAGATAGGGCGCCCTTTTGAAATTCAATTAGGTTCTTTTGCTGCTAGGAGCTAATTATTAGTCTTCCTTACCACTTCAGTTTGGTAATGGTGAGGGTGAAGAATGGGACTGTAGTTTAATTTGTCCAGTGTGTGAAGAGTCCTTTAGGTGAGGCCAGCGTTTTTATCTCTTTCTGATCATTGTTAGATGTGGCTATTGATAGCAAGGGAGAGAATGCTCACACTTCTTTGTGCCTCTGTTGTGGGTCCTCCAAACTGGAGATAGCCCTGCTGTGAGGTCATCACTGTACACAAAGGCTGTGTCTGGAAGATAGTCTGGAAAAGATGAATGAGAGAAGAACCTACCCAAACCAGTTATGAAAGTGCAGACAGACTATACTTCCCTTGTTTGTTGTACCTGTATAAAAGTGAAAGCTTTTGATCCACGTGTGCTTCCAGTTCCAAGTTTTCTTTGACAAAATAAACAGGTACTTTGCACAGTAACCTGAGGATTGGTGTGCAACCATAGCTGGTGGTTTCTCACAGCCATCTTCCCAGGCGTGAGGGGACATTACCTGAAGTTTAACCTGAAAGTAAGTGCTGGCCCCCTGTCCTGGTATGCCAGGGAGCTGATCTGCCTGAGGCAAAGAGGGAACTAGTGATCCAGCCCTACAGGAGGAGCTGACTACCAGGGTGAACCAGAAGCGGCTGACACTGGAGCCAAAAATCCATCTTCCAGAGATTTAAGAGAGTGACCAGCCTACTCCTGGACCTTAGCATCGACTCTCGCTGAAGCAGTTAACCTGTGGCATTGTACTGAAATATGCCCAAACGGGCTGCGCAATTGTGACCCTGAATGTGCCTAGCTTGTGGAACACTGAACTGAAGTGCTCCTAAGTGGATTCGCACAGTGACTGTGACGATAGTCATATTCCACCAGAATCTTAAGTGGCATCAGATGCCCGTATACAAACTAATTCACAATCCACAGTAGATGCACCTTCTACAGATAAGGAATCTAAATTGATTGATGCATCAGGCAAAAGGGTAAGGATTCACGCCGCTAATCACTGGAGAATTTCTAACACTCAAGGGCTGTTAGCAAAATATGATAGAGCTCACTGGGATGCAATAAAAAAAAAGGGACAACAACTTGTGCAAGAGGGCAAGTTAATTTCAAATAATTCTATAGGATGTGGTCTCGATCCAGCAGATACAGCTGCTAGGGGTATAAACACTACCTTACTATTACACAGACATGCCTGGTTGCATATCAGGTTTTAAACCTGAGGTACAGTAGACACTGCTAAATGCCCCTTTTGACCAGCAGCATCTTTTTGGCCCTGAAGTAGACCAAAAACTAGAGAAAATGAAAAATGACACTGAAGTAGTTAAGTCTATGGGGGATACTTCAAGCACCCACAAATCATGGTTCCTTTCGCCGTCCTACATACAATCAGATCCCTCTTCCTCTTTCAGGCAGCACCATTCAGCATCCCCTTCTACAGGATTTTATAGGAGCACATATAGGGGAAACAATTCAAAAGGCCAAGGAAAGGGTGTTTCCACTCATGCCACCCCTTCCACATCAAAGCAGTGCCTCTGCATTTCCCCCGTTCATTTAACACCTGTTGGGAGTGCCTACCACAGTTTTTTTTTCCAAATTAGCAAAAAATAACAGATCAGTTTGATATTATCCAACATGGTTATTGCCTGGAACTTATCAACACACCTCCAAACATACCACCCAAAAACACAAACTATCTGTAGAACATTTACAGCTGTTAAATCAGGAAATGCAGGCTCTCCTTCAGAAAGGAGCAAATTAACTAGATACCTATTCATCAGAGAGGAACAGGAGTATATTCACTATACTTCCTTATTCCCAAAAAGGATGGTTCACTGTGACTGATTCAAGATCTCAGACCATTAAATCACTACACCGTATCAGAGCACTTTCATCCGGTGACTCTCCAAGAAGTATTACCCCTATTTCAACAAGGAGACTTCGTCTGCACTAGTTCAAAAGGATGCATATTTCCCCATCCCAGTACATCCAGCACACAGAACATACCTCAGATTCGCCATACAAGGAAAGCATTATCAGTTCAGAGTACTCCCTTTTGCAGTGACAACTGCACCTTGTGTATAAACAAAATGCCTAGCAGTAGTTGCACCACATCTACACAGACAAAGTATTCATGTCTTCCTGTATCTGGGCGATTGGCTTACAAAGTCCAGTTCACTCCAGCAATGCATACAGCATACCCAAACAACGGTTCATCTACTTCATCAGGTAGGATACATCATCAACACATAAAAATTCCACCTTCAACCATCTCAGTTACAGCCATATCTAGGAGCTGTTCTAAACACTCAGTTAGGGTTAGCCTACCCAAATGCACTCAGGATTCAAAATATAATAACCCTGTTGCAACAGGGTTACCCCAACCAACAGAAACCATTAAGGACAGTTGTGAGAATTCTAGGTATGATGGCATCATGTATTGCAATAGTTCCAGATGCACAGCTACACATGCATCCAGTGCAGGAGTGTCTGGCAAGTCAATGGTCTCAATCACAGGATCAGCTACAAGATCTAGTGTTGGTAGACAGCCACACTCACTACTCTCTGCAATAGTGGAACACACAAACTCTGACAAAAGGGCGGCAGTTTCTAGACCCTGGTCCCCAGATCACTTCAGGTGTGAACGACCACTCCTCCCTCCCCTCTAGCTCAGATGGCTCATAAGGACATGCAGGCTACACCCCGCCCCCTTTTGTGTCACTGTCTAGAAAGTTGCAAAACAGCCCAACTGTCAAACTGACCAGACAGACAATCCACAAACAGGCAGAGTCACAGAATGGTTTAAGGAAGAAAATGCCTACTTTCTAAAAGTGGCATTTTCAAACAGGCAAGTTAAAAACCAACTTCAGTAAAAGATGTAATTTGATTTCAGAGACCCTAAACCCCATTTTTATCTGCTCTCAATGGGAATCTGCACTTTAAGGATATTTAAAGACAGTCTCCATGTTAACCTATGAGAGAGATATGCCTTGCACAGTGAAAACCGAATTTCACTGTTAGGACATATAAAACACACTAGTATATGTCCTACCATAAACATACACTGCACCCTGCCCTTGGGGCTACCTAGGGCCTACCTTGGGGTGCCTGACATGTAGAAAAAGGGAAGGTTTAGGCCTGGCAAGTGGGTACACTTGCCAAGTCGAATTGACAGTTTAAAACTGCACGCACAGACACTCCAGTGGCAGGCCCGAGCCATGTTTACAGGGCTACTAATGTGGGTGGCACAACCAGTGCTGCAGGCCAACTAGTAGCATTTGATTTAAAGGCCCTGGGCACCTCCAGTGCACTTTACCAGGAACTTACCAGTAAATCAAATATGCCAGTCATGGATAAACTAATCAACTGTACAATTTACCTAGGGAACACTTGCACTGTAGCACTGATTAGCAGTGGTAAAGTGCACGGAGACAATAAACCAGCAAAAACAGAGTCCAAAACCAGCAGGTCAGAAGGCAAAAAGACGGGATACACGCCAAAAAGCTGCCAGGTCTAACATTATGCATGCGTGGAGGGGGTGGGGGTGGTATGAATGTGGCTGGGGGTGCGTGTGTGAGCAATTGTGAATGAGGTTGGGGGTAAGTGAATGTGGATGGGGAGGTGCACGGGTGTTAGTGGGTGCGTAGTTGGGGGTAAGTGAATGTGGACGGGGAGAGTGGGTGAGTGTATGTATGCGGTGCGGGGGTGAATGTTTGCAAAGGGGGGTAAGTATGTGTGAGTGGTGGTGTGTGTATGTCAGTGTGAGAACGGCTGGGGGTGTTTGGATGGATGAGTACGGTTGGGGGGATGTTTGGAAGTGTGTGGATGGGTGGGGAGGGTGCATGGAGGTGTGGGGACGTGTGTGCTGGTGACAGGAATGACGATTTCTGTCACTGGGTGCTCTACCACCAGGGTTTTCGTGGTGGGTGACTGCCACAGAAAGCCAGGCCGGCGGTCTGCAGCCTTGTAATCCGTCCGGTAGGCTGAGGCCTGCCGCCAGGCTGGAGGTACTCACCACCGCCCGCGTCGGTGCGAACGCACTGGCAGGCCAGGCGATGTTGTGACGATTTGGCGTGTGCCAAACCCCACAACTTGTAAGACCGCCACAGTGAGGCTGAAGGTCTGATGACCGCCAGCCTCGTAATGAGGGCCTTTATTTGTTAAAAGAGCATTAATGTACTGTACTGATAGAACTAAACATTTTCACAAAACTAAACAACTCTTTGTTGCTTTCTCACCTCCACACACAGGGAAAGCTATATCTAAGGCAGGAATTTCAAGACAGATAATTAAATGTAAACAAACTTACTATGCTAAAGCCAAAAGAGTTTTATCCACACCACCTAGACCACACTCAAATCTTAAAGTAGGTGCATTAATGGCTTTTCTGTTTAATATACCAATAGCTGACATTTGCAAAGCAGCCACATAGTCAGATACGCACACCTTTACTAAACACTATTGTGTGGATGTACTAGAACAACAACAAGCAAATGTTGGACAAGCCGTTCTTCGTATTCTTTTTCAGACAACTGCAACACCCACGGGCTAGCCACCGCTTTTGGAGGGAACTGTTTTACAGTCTATGCAGAGCATGTGTATCTACAGCCACACATGCCATCGAACGGATTATGTTACTTACCCTTTAATCATCTGTTTGTGGCATTTAGTGCTGTAGATTCACATGGGCCTGCCCTCCTCCCCGGACACCTGTGGCAATTGCTGTTTTAGCTTATACTTCACATGCATGGACATCTCTTTCTAACACTACTCACACCCCATTCTGACCTGACTGCGGGAAAACAATCTAACAGTGAAGTCGATGCCCATGTGCAGTATCATCGAGAGGAGGGGTCACTTTACCTCGTCACTCCAACAGCTCCTTCGAAGAAAAACAACTTGCACACATCCGGACCCAGCACTAGATGGCGTATGTATGCAGAGCATGTGAATCTACAGCACTACATGCCATGCACAGAGATGCTTACAGGTTAAGTACCATAATCAAAATTTGAGGGTTGCAAAGGATTCTGGGTAAATCACCCTGATAATAGCCACACAAGTCACCCCACCCTGGATTCCTCTAGGTGTCTAGTTTTTAAAAATATACAGGCTTGCTAGGTTTCCCTAGGTGTCAGCTGAGCTAGGGCCCATCATCCACAGCTACCCATTTTGCAGAGAACAGGTTAGTTTTGAGTGGAAAAATGTGATGTATCCGTGTTGCATCTTGAGCTGTTTTCTGTTGCAGGCACTAGGCCTGCCCACACAAGTGAGGAACCATTTTTATTAGAGGACATGAGGGAGCTTCGAATATATTTATTATTACCAAATGGATTTTGCTGAATTTGTGCCTTCCAAATGTAAGCCAGTGTGTAAGGAAGAAGACACATTGAAAGTACCCTCTAAATCATAGGCTCAAATGGATACCCACAAATTTGGCGATGTACAAATGACTACTGCATCTATACTCCACATCTTTTGCCCATTTGAGAAATACATAGGTTACCATGATAATTATTTTTAACTTTACATATTAAACTATGTGAATTGACCTATACTCAGTACACAATGAAAAACCAATGTACAGTGGAATTCATTTGTTGGCTATAGTTACCTTGGGTTCTTAGAGAACCTACAGATCCTATCTATTTCCAAAAGGGTCTAGCAAACGTAATGGTACATTGCATTTGTAAATCCACCTTTGTGACAAAAAGTTACAGATGAAAACATTGTTGCTGTATTTTCCTACTTGTTTTCAATATATATTTCAAGTTAATTTATTTGGGGAAATCTTGAGGGATCTACACATATGACCCCTTGCTGAATTAGGATTTGTATCTACTTTTCAGTAATATATAGCTTTCCTGAATCACCCTTGGCTCCCACACTGGTTAGCAGCACAAACTGGAAGTAGTTGAAAGCACAAAAAATGGGAAAAATGGGCTACCTCTTTGAAAAATGTCAAAACTGTGGTAAAAACTGAGTTTTTTTTATTCATCTCTGCATGTCCCTGTAAGCGGGGGGGGGGGGGAAAGGACGCAAATTTGCCTTGGATTGTTTATGTGGACAAAAAGTATTAAAACTATTCTAACCTACCCAGTGATCTACGTTTGGTATGTCGAGGGAAATTGGTAGGTCTTACTAGATTGCTCTAATGTTATTTTTCTAATAGCAGAGAAGATAAGGTATTTTTTTGCCGGATCAGAAATCAACATCATCAGAGATCCCATCCTTGACTCTTTGAGTAAGCAGTGTGAGCAATCAAAGGCTTTTCTGAGAGGTAGTCTAACAGAAGAGACTCAGAACTCAGCACTCAACCTGCTGACACAATAATTCACTGCCCTGTCCCACGTTTTTTCATAATAAAAAGCAAAGTACTTTATCAGGAAAACAAAATACTACACACATTAATGGGGATTCGGCTACATGGCTGTAAGGTCCCATCTATGGACTCTAGCCAGTGGTCACATCCTCCATGATGCCCGCTCCTAGTTCTGATATTGTCAGTGGTTAGCAAATATGAAAGGACATAATCCACAATCAGACACAACTGTGAGTTTGGTGGATAATAGGGGGTGTCAGAAGGTCCTGTGGTTAAATACGGGCAAGCTTCTAGGCAGGACCCACACTTTGACGCTTATTTCTACTTCTGGAAGGCTGATGACCGGAAGGGGATAGTCTTCTTTAGACAATAAATCCACATCCAGTCTAGAAAATTAATTGAAATGTGTGACACAAAACACCCTACTTTGTTCAAGTTTCAAGTTCTCCTACATCAAAGATTAGAGTACTCCATGGAATCCTGAAAGAGTTACTGTGAGACCAGGTTATGAGTCTGCATGACAGCCTGTCTCCCAAATGTAACTACACTTCACTAGAAATCTGCAAAGCTTGTTGGGATAGGCGGTCGGTCAGCTTTGTGTCTAGAACCTGTTCAGCGTGGTTTGAGAGTGAAGAAGCATGTCTGGCTCTGCAGAAGAATAAGTTCTCCTGAAAGAGAAGCCGAGTTAGAAGCCTAGTTGTGTTCCTGGTTTGAGGAGGACCCAGAGGCAATGTTGCAGGGCCTACCTAAATCATGAAGGGTCATCCTGTCTCCCAGAGCATGGTTCTGGTGGTGAATGGCATAAAGAAACTTTGACCCCAGCATCATGCCATTCAGTAACATGCCCAAAGGGCTGGCGCTACTACACTGGACGAGTGGAATGGCCCCTGAGTGGCCACTGCTGCGAAGGTAGGGTGTAGCTGACGAAAGCAAGCACCCAGCAGCCAGACCTGCCATGCTGATACCTGCGTTGGTCTGAGAAAAAGAGGAGTAAGCCCATTGCGGTGGTTGAACTCCAACAAGGAATGCTGACAGTGTCATTTGGACCGCACACCTTCCAGTGACAGCCAAGCCACATCTCTGCAAAACAGGGAACATAAGAATAATGCCCAGCCTTTGGGAGACTCTTTGGGCTTAAGAACTTTTCAAAATGCCCAACAAGTTTACGATGCACCAACTGCTTAGTGAATTTGCTCCTGTTTCTAATCTTGCCAATATTAGAATAGTGGAAAAGCCGCTATAGACATTGGAAGTCACCCAGATTAGAGAGAGGGCAACACAAGAGTATATGGTGCTACATTAGGAGCTCTGGAGTGAGATCATTTAACCTTGTTGTTGTAACCCCTATCTAATTGCATAGTAATCAGTTCTGCTTTAATATTAAAGAACGTTCTTTTTACCAAACAATAAGCAATAAACAATAAGTGGCTTACTTTTTCTGTTTGTTTGAGTTCTGAATGTCTGCACCCCGCAGTGGCTCCCTGAAAAGCTTTTGACTCCTTGGGGTTGCGACTTTGACCATCAAGTACAGAAGAGGTGCACTTGGCCTAGCTTGTAGGCCATTGTGGGACAGACCCCCAGACACCAGAAGCAAGTGATCATAACACACACGGCTGTGGCACGGTAGTCCCTGTCTGCCCTGTGGTGTCCCAAAAGAGGGTGTAACACTTACGGGTTCCCTGTGTATTCAGACTTCTCCACCAGCTCTTGCGTGCCATCATCAGTAAACCAGGAGTGTTCAATTCTAGTGCCAGTGTCCATAAAGGCAGGTACTTCAACTGTTAGTTTCTGCTTCAAAGCTTGTACTGGCAACATTTGCCAAAGCTTGCATAGAGGATGAAATGTAATCCGAAATCTGCATAATATAAGAGAAGGCCATGCCCTCGGTTTTTCAATGGACCACTATTCATGTCTTTGTTCCTGTCCTGGATTGGGATCACTCTAAGAGCACAACTATTGCCCTCTAGTGTCATTCTCACTCTGGAAAAAATGCCTCCATACATGCCTGTTTTTCCTTCAGACCATGACGCTTGTGGTCAATTACGCTAGTAGGAGAGGACTCAACAAGGACCGAAATAGAATAGACCCTTGTTAAAATATCCCAGTGCAGGCATGTCGATATCTCACAGAACTACAGTTGGTACCAGACAGCTCTGAGAGGGCCTTGCTTCAGACATATCTTTAGATTTTTTGTCAAAAGAGATGGCCCCTAACAAAACTTCTTTTGAAAGGCTTTGTCTTCCATATCTATACTTGTCCTTTTACTCTTCACTGTGATAGTCTCTGTCATTAACAATTCCATCTTGTCACCTCAAAATCCTCACACCCGCACACATGATGCAGACTCCAAGCTGGAACACTGACACCTGAGATTTCAAAGGGTGTAATGCAACATGAAAAACAGACATGCACTCTAGCAGTGGCTGGTTTGCTCCCACAGTGTAGTCCTTTAGTTCTCCCAATGTAATCCACCGTCCTTTCGTGTGTAATCATAGAAGGAACACTCACAGTTTGGGCTTGTTGAGAGCCCATGTATTCCCAGAGTGTAATCTGAGTGAAGCACTTTATTGCACTGTGTAGTTCGGGAAACACCTCACTACCAACTGCGTAATAAGAGAGATGTCACCCTTCTGTTCCCCCCAATGCCCCTCACTACCACCACCAGTCACTGTATCACTGTGAAGAATCCATTATGTCCTACTGTTTAATCTGAAAGTGAATCATTAAACTGTACTATCTAAGTAGAGATATAACCATGACTTCACACTATGTAATCAGGGATAGAATCATGGCATCCGACTTTGTAATGGCAGAGAAAACCACGAACCCCACTATGTAATTGGGGGGAGAACTATGATGTGCCCTTCTGCTTTAATGGAGAGAATAATAATATCTCACTTTGTAATGATGGAGATAACCATTGCGTCCCTCTGGAAATTAGGGAATGACCTGGATATTTAGAATGTAATTGAGGCATAACTAATGAATTCCTACAGTAAAATCACAGAAGAGACCCCTTGGCACTGTATCTGTAATCAGGGAGTGACGCATAATTATCTAAAGTCCGATCTAGAAGAACTATTGTACATATGTACTAAACACTTGTAAATCAATCAATTTTTGTAAAGCACGGCTACTCACTCGTGAGGGTGTCAAGGCGCTGGGGGTTGGGGAGGGGCCTCATCTGAAGAGCCACGTCTTGAGGTTCTTCCTGAAGATGGTGAGCGACGGGCATTGTCTGAGGCGCAGGGGGAGGTTATTCCAGCTTTTTGCTGCAGTGTAGGCAAAGGATCGTCCTCCGATGATGGCTTTGCGGATGCGTGGCCAGGGCCATCTGGACAAGGTGGAGGGATCTGGCTGGGATGTGGAAGGAGACGTGGTGGTTCAGGTAGGCTGGTCCTCCATTGTGTTTGGCCTTGTACGTGTGGGTGAGAAGCTTGAAGGTGATTTGCTTCTTGACCGGTAGCCAGTGGAGGCCCCTCAGGTGCTGGGAGATGTGTTCTCGGCAAAGGAGGTTCAGAATGAGTCTGGTGGCAGCGTTCTGGATGAGTTTTAGTTTTTTGATGTTTCTAGTTGAGGTGTTCGGGTCGTCGCGGTCTTCAAGGTGGAAATTCAGGTCGCCGAGGAGGAGGTAGTCGACTGACGCCAGGGCGTTGGGGGTAGCAATGCTAATGCGTTGTCTATGAACGCTGGGCGGGGGCTGGTTGGCCTGTACACCAGGGTGCCGTGGAAGGAGGAGTTCTGGTTGGAGTGGACCAGGAAGTGAAGGTGTTCCATGGTGGTGCATTGTTCTTTTGGGGCGGCCTTGACATGTACTGAGGACTTGTGTACGATGGCGAGTTCTCAGCCCAGGCAAAAGGGCCAGTCCCTCTTTAGGATGCTGTAACCGTCGGCGATGGCGATGCCCTGTCCCGAAGTGGGGTTGATCTCGGTAAGGAAGCCAGTTCTCGGTCAGGTGGTGCCAATCAAATCCCAGAGTTCGTGACGTGTTTGTGGAGGGAGTGGATGTTCAGGAGCAGGCAGTTGGGGTTGTGGAGGCTGTTGGTATCCTTGTGTGCGGAGAGTACCTTCAGCTTGTTGAGGCTGGCACTGAAGTTGCAGTTCCTGCAGGTGAAAGGTCCATGGGTGTCCTTGGGGGAGATAGTGCAGCAGTTGCTGAGATGTCCGGTGTTGAGACAGAGGAGGGTCTTGGAGTCGTAATGGAGGCAGTCCAGGAGGTTTAACAGAGACCCAGGGTTCCTGGTGCTGGGTGCGGTCCAGGCGCGAATGGGACCTGCCTTTGGCCTACCTTCGTCGCGCTGTGGCTACCATTAGGAAGGGAAGGGGGAGGAGTCAGCTGGGAGGTGGGAGGGCAGGAAAGGTGCTTCGCAGGGGGAGGGAGTGTAGAGGAAAGAGGGGAGAAAGGAAAAAAAAAAGAATAAAGGAAAAACAAGAGAAAAAAAGGCAGAAAAAGCAAGAGTGAAAGAGTGACAGACAGAAATACTTACTTGTGATGGTCACTAGACCACCAGGAATGAGGATCAGGGACGAGCCTGCAGGAGGAGGAGACTCTCAGTTCATCCCAGCAAAAGGCAGAGGCAGCAGCAGCCAGAGAAGCTGGGGAGGGCAGCAGACTCTGACCAGGAGGTAGCAAAATACTGGTCATAATTTGCAACCAGTATTTTTGCGATCAGTGTGGTATTTTGTGAGCCAAGCTATGTACCTATACCAATCAGGTAGGTTGCAAATTGCCGTCCACTACTATGCCAACACAGGGATTGTGGCCTGCTGGGGTCAGCAGATCACCATTGCTGTGATTTCTTGTTATTAAAGCAACATCATTTACTTTTCTCTTTTTAGTGCAGCCTGTTTTTCATGTAAGGAAACTGGACTGTGTTTCGCTGCCAGGCCTTTTCCCCCTCTTGTGTCAAGCCTTTTTTTGGGGTATTTGGGGTAGTTTGCGCTTAGGCCCTCATAACTTATTGTCCACTTAAGCTATCCATGCCAAATTTGCATCCTTTTTTTTCCAACATCCTAGGGATTCTAGAGGTACCCAGAGTTTGTGGGTTCCCCTGGAAGAGACCAAGAAAGTAGGCAAAATACAGCTAAGCTGTTTTTTTTTTTTTTTTTTTTAAAGGGGGAAAGGGCTGCAGAAGAAACCTTGTGTTTTCCCCCCTGAAAATGGCATCAACAAAGGAGTTTCAGTGCTACAATCAACATCGGCCCAGCTTTCAGGAACAGGCAGACTTGAATCACAAAACCACATTTTTCAACACAATTTGGCATTTTACTGGGACATACCCCATTTTTACTATTTCTTATGCCTTCAGCCTCCTTCCAGTTAGTGACAGAAATGGGTGTGAAACCAATGCTGGATCCCGGACAGCTAAACATTTCTGAAAAGTAGACAAAATTCTGAATTCTGCAAGGGGTCATTTGTGTAGACCATTAAGGGTTTTCCTACAGAAAGTAATAATAAATAAAATAAAAAATTGAGGTGACAAAAAGAGCCATTCTGACTACGTTTTCTTCTATAACTTTTTCCAGCTATGGCAGATTTTTTAAAGCAATATACCGTGGCGTCTGCTGGACTCTTCTGGTTGCGAGGATATATAGGGCGTGTAGGTTCATCAAGAACCCTAGGTACCCAGAGCCCATAAAGGAGCTCCACCTTTTAATGAGTTTTCATTCTATTCCGGGTATACAGCAATTCATTTGGTGAAATATAAAGATTGAAAAATAGGTATCAAGGAAACCTATGCATTTCCAAACGGGCCCAAGATAAGGTGTTGAGAAGCAGTGGTCATTTGTACATCTCTGAATTCCGGGGTCCCCATACTAGCATGTGAATTACATGTCATTTCTCAAATAGACTTCTTTTTTACACACTCTTCTATATTTGGAAGGAACAAATGTAGAGAAAGACAAGGGGCAATAACACTTGTTCTTCTATTCTGTGTTCCCCCAAGTCTCCCGATAAAAATGGCACCTGACTTGCATGGGTAGGCCTAATGCTCGCGACAGGAAACGCGACATGGACACATAATGTTTTTACATTGAAATCTGACGTGTTTTTGCAAAGTGCCTAGCTGTAGATTTTGGCCTCTAGCTCAGCCGGCACCTAGGGAAACCTAGCAAACCTTGTCATTTTTTAAAACTAGACACCTAGGGGAATCCAAGATGAGGTGACTTGTGGTGCTCTGACCAGGTTCTGTTACCCAGAATCAATTGCAAACCTCAATATTTGGCTAAAAAAACCTAATTTTCCTCACATTTCGGTGACAGAAAGTTCTGGAATCTGAGAGGAGCCACAAATTTCCTTCCACCCAGCGCTCCCCCAAGTCTCCAGATAAAAATGGTACCTCACTTGCGTGGGTAGGCCTAGCGCCCACGAATGGAAATGGCCCAAAACACAACGTGGACACATCAAATTTCTTCACAGAAAACAGAGGTGTTTTTTTACAAAGTGCCTACCTGTGGATTTTGGCCTCTAGCTCAGCCGGCACCTGGGGAAACCTAGCAAACCAGCACATTTTTGAAAACTAGAGACCTAGGGGAATCCAAGATGGGGTGACTTGTGGGGCTCTGACCAGGTTCTGTTACCCAGAATCATTGGAAACCTCAAAATTTGGCTAAAAAACACATTTTTCTCACATTTCGGTGACAGAAAGTTCTAGAATCTGAGAGGAACCACATATTTCCTTCCACCCAGCATTCCCCCAAGTCTCCCGATAAAAATGGTACCTCACTTGCATGGGTAGGCCTAGCGCCCACGAATGGAAATGGCCCAAAACACAACGTGGACACATCACATTTTTTCACAGAAAACAGAGGTGTTTTTTGCAAAGTGCCTACCTGTAGATTTTGGCCTCTAGCTCAGCCCGCACCTCGGGAAACCTAACAAACCTGTGCATTTTTGAAAACTAGAGACCTAGGGGAATCCAAGATGGGGTGACTTGTGGGCCTCTGACCAGGTTCTGTTACCCAGAATCCTTTGCAAACCTCAACATTTGGCTGAAAAAACACATTTTCCTCACATTTCGGTGACAGAAAGTTCTGGAATCTGAGAGGAGCCACAAATTTCCTTCCACCTAGCGTTCCCCCAAGTCTCCCGATAAAAATGGTACCTCACTTGTGTGGGTAGGCCTGGTGCCCGGGACAGGAATAGATCACACAACGGTCAATGTAGGTCCTTACATGAGGCAGCTGTTGACCCTGGGGTGATCCATTCCTGACGCAGGCACTAGGTGTAGGCACTCAAGTGGGGTAGTGTTTTTATCAGGACAGGTGAGGAAGCACTGGGTGGTAGGAATTTTGTGGATCCCAGCATATTCCTGTAGTTTGTGTGACAGAAATGCGAGATAAATAGAGTTTTTATTCAACATTTCAGCTTTGCAGGGTATTCTGGGTTAGAAAACTTTGGGGAATCCACACAAGTCACACCTCTGTGGACTCCCCTGAATGTCTAGTTTCCAGAAATGTTTGGGTTTAGTGTGTTTCTCTATATGGCCGCCGAACCCAGGACCAAAAACACAGGTGCCTGCCTTACAAAACCAGTTTGTTTTGCGATAGATAATTTTGATGTCTCCACAATACGATTTGGGCGGTGGAATTTGTGGCTGAACTAAATTGGGGAGCTCCCAAGAGAGCACTCTCTCTCTCTCTGCTTGCCGCCGCATTCACCTGCTCTCTGGGTTGGGCTAACCCACTATTACCCCGTTGCACAGACTGGGCTTGCGAAGGGACAGCAGGACTGTCCTCATCACCTACCTCATAATTTACTGGAAGAGGAGTTATCGAATGGGACTCCTCCGACTGAAAAATCACTCCCAGAGTCTGCGCCATTGTCCTATCCCTCAGATGCTGTCTCAGTATCTGATGTCTCAGTCTCTGATCCTATGTCAGAGCTGTCCTCTATAACCCGAGCAACGGCAGCAGTCATCCATCAAGATGCCATCTCTGCTATTGGCTAAACTGTTGCTCTAAAACACTAGCCTACGTAGACAGTCACAAAATCACTGGTGTTTATGAGATACGTGCAACAGTAGAGGCCACCTTACCTGCGCTTCTTCCCTCAATCAGCACGTTCTTTCAAGACACTCAAACACCTTGTCACATACCATTCGTCACAGTCTTTAGCACCTCCTGCGCCCAGTCCAACAATCATTATTGGTGCTCCCACTCCCTCCTCCTCGGATTCCCTCATTACCACCCAGCAAAAGTGCCCTTCATCTCTCCATAGCCGCCCTCCACCCCGCACATACATTTCATTTGTATCATAGCGCAGGTAATGGCTGACTTTACTAATTTACTCAGCTATTTACATAAAATACAGATTTGCTCTTTGCAGTAGGCATATAAACCTTCTGCGCTTCTTTATGGCACTAAAACTGCCACTAGACAAGTCTGACCCTTTTGTAGCAGAAACATAATCACAATACTTACTTGACTTTTGTATTGCTGCCTAAAAGCTACAGTTGAAAAGCGTCAGTTGAAGTATGTGCATTGCTTTGAAGACGCAAGCTGCAACTGCAAGACAACTGGTGGCAAATATATATATATATATATATATATATATATATATATATATATATATATATATATATATATATATATATATATATATATATATATATATATATATATATATATAGATCACTTTTATATGTGGATCTGGTTTTCCTGGGGGCCGATCGCAGCCCCCAGGGAAACCACACACGTATTGACAAAAGTGATTTATATATATATATATATAGATCTATCTCTATATATATATATATATATATATATATATATATATATATATATATATATACATAGACATATCTATAGATAGATCTATATATACATACATATATCTATAGATCTATCTATAGATATATCCATGTAGATAGATATATCTACATAGATTTATCTATATATATATAGATCTATATATATATATATAGATCTATCATTTTTTTAGTTGTTGTATGGTTTCCTTGGGGGCCAAAATGGCCCCCAGGGAAACCCTACAACAACTAAAAAAATATTGCCCCCACAGGGGGTCGCCCTGCCCACGTTTTCCGAGGGGGCTGACCCCCCCAAGTGAAATCCCTGGTGTCTAGTGGTGTTTCCTGGCCCCCGATCTTCAGGAAGGCCTCGTAAGAAAGGGGAGAGTCTCCTTTCTTACAAGGCCTTCCCGAACGCGCTTCCTGCTCCGATGGGGAAAACGGCCACAAAGTGACAAAGGGGCGGGTGGGGGGAGACACAGAAAAGCTTCAGTGTCTCCTGGGCCTTGGCTAAGGGGTCGCTCCCCTTGCATGAAATTGGCACACAAAAAAATCCCTGGTGTCTAGTGGTCTCAAATTGCCCTGAGAAAAATAGACCAATCTGACCCCAAAGCGGGCAGAAATGGCCTAAAAACAATTTGCCCCAAGAGGAGGTCTCTTACCTAAGGGGGTCACAACCCACATCTAAAAAATAAAATAAAAAAACTTTACGATCGGGCTGCAGAAATGCTCAGAAAGACATCAAAGGAAAGGAAAAGCCTTTCCTTTCCTTTGATGCCTCTCTGCCCACCCCCACCCCCCGATCAGAAGAGAAATGCTTTCATTTCTCTTCCGATCACGCCAGAAGCTCATGAGGTCGGCTGACGTCATTAGACGTCACTGGAGCAGGGCAGGTGTGGAAGGGGAAGCGATTTCCCTTCTATCCCTGCCCCTTGGCTCAGGGGGGGAGCACTAGCGCTTCCCCATAGGCCGGGGCCAGGATATAATAGTTACATCTGTGGCAGTGCAGCGATGTCCCACCGGACGTAACCATTACGTCCGTGGCACCGAAGGGGTAAAAAGAAAAGTGTATTTTTTGGAAGCAGACAGTGATCCTGTGGCCCTTCATCTTTTCCCTTTTGGAAATGAGTTACCACCTTGTTTAAGGTGTCAATAAAATAGCAATATTTTGCCACAAAAACTGATGCATAGCATACCAATTCGGTATTTGGAAGGGAAGCCTACAACACACCCCTTTCAAATACCGAAACTGTGTTCTGTTGCAAACACATTTAACAATTCAGAAACACTTCTCCAAATCACTGAAAGTATTTAGGTGTGGGGAGAAAAAGGGTTTTAGCATGTGCAAACCCTCTGATTTAGCTATTCCAGAGGCTTTCAAATGTTAGCACCTTTTATACGTCCAGTCCTATTTCCTCCCTCAGACAAATGGTGCAGAGATGCCTCAACTCCCTCAGTTTAGTTATATAGCCGATCCCTCTCTTCCTACAATGTAACTGGGGGTGAATGAGACCCTTGTCTTCATTATTCACTTTAAAGGACTACTTGCTACCTACAAGGAAATTAGGGCGGACTCTTACTTCTCTCATTGTAATCAAGAGGAGACAGTTTTTTGGGTTTTTTTTAAACATCTTTTTTATTGTTTTCTGCACATCAAACGACAGCAATTACAATTTGTCATGGTAGATTTTAGTTGATCCAACATAACATATAACATGAATAACAATAACAGCGCAGGTCTAGTCTCCTTTAATTTTACATGTCTTGCATCTTGCAGTTAAATCACATGGCATCTCTAATATCATACTTAGCAGCTGGTGTATACCCTCCTATTTTTACATATTTACGGACCGGAAGTCGCTTTTTTGTGTATGTGTGCTCCGCTTATGCATGTTACGTCCATGTGAGGTATCCTTGTTCCATGCGGGCTTATATGTGGCCTGTGTCCTGTCTGCTTATCCGAGTTACTATCAGTTTTCATGGTGGGCACTCATCGTTTTTAACCTCCAGTTTGGCCACACATGTTTCCCAAGCGTCGGACCCAGTATGTTTCTGGCCTTCATCTATCAACTTACGTAGTACCTGATACTCTGTGCGTGCCCAGCGCAATGTCAAGGCACGCCATGTTTTCAAGTCCGGTGGTTTAGGGGCTTTCCAATTCATAGCAATTAACCTTTTATACATTACAAAAGCTAGATCTGCAAACCTATGTATGTGTTTATGCTTTTTATCCCTCTTCCTGACACCCAGCACGCAGGAGCTAGGATCTAGTGTGAATATAAGGTCTGTAACATCTGATATATCAGCCACTACCAACCGCCATTCCTATTCCAGGGGACCACACTCCCAGACCATATGGTAAAAGTTGACCGATGGGGAATTACATCGAGGGCATTGAAAGTCCGCCCCAGGAAACATGCGCTTCAGCCGCAAGGTTTGTTTGATGTGTGTAATTAAATTGAGTGTATCTAAACCTGGGGTTTCTTGACACACTGCGAGTATGATTTAAAGCCTGGGACCAATCTTCAGCTGTCAATTGGTTCAGTAACACAGTATTCCATTGAGTCCTAGCATTTTCTAATCCGTTTACGGGGAATGTATTTAAGGCTTTGTACGTGTTTATTATAACTTTGTTCTGGTTATCGTATGTTAGCATGTGGTGTAACAAAGGGGAGGTAATAGGTTCCTGATCCCCTGACGTCCACGCCTTTTGGATTAAATGGCAAATAGAGTAATATGCCATAAATTGGCCTATTCCTACTGAGGTGAGTTCTCTCATAGATCCAAACGACATTAGCTTTCCTTCCTCAAAGCAGTCTCCCACCGTTAGTATAACTGCCTCTGCCCAGGTTGCAGCGGAGTACATGCCCGCTGTGTTCCCCTTTCCTGGGATTTGCCCCAGTGGGTTAAGGGGGGAGTATGGGGTCCCTTTTTGACCCTTTTGGACGTATTTAGTCCAGTATTCGTGTGCGGCTATCATTAATAAGTTACCGGTTGCCCCTTTTACCAGGGCATTGAACAGCCACGCCAGCAATGGTTTGCCATGTAGCTGCTTCATGATCCATGTAGTTTCAGCCGATTCGGGTCTGTGTATCCAGTTTAGGATCCACTGCAGCTGTGCCAAGGCAAAGTACAGTTCAAAGTTTGGGGCTCCCAGTCCTCCCTCACTTAGCGGACGCTGTAGTGTGGCGAGGGCAACTCGAGTCCTACCACTCCCCCATATGAGTCTTAGTAGGGCTGTGTTTAATTCTCGTAAAAAGCTTTTTGGTATTATCACCGGTAATGCCGCAAAGAGATATAGAAGTCAGGGGAGTAGCAGCATTTTCGCTATTGCCACTCTGCCTAGTGGCGATAGTGGCAGTGCACACCAGAACCGTAGAGACCCCTTTATAGAGTTCAGTGCGCTTCCCAAGTTGCCATCCCTCAAGTCATCAGGCTTGTGGTATATATGAACTCCCAGGTATTTGAAGGTGTCAAAGCACCATCTCAAGCGCCCCTCTTGTACTGACTCCCTGTTCTCAGTAGGCCACTCGGTCAATGGGAACACACATGATTTATCCCAGATGCGCGAGAGCCGGGATCCTTTGTTGTAGAGGCCGCGCGCGTCCCGCAAGCCTCTGGGAGCCGCTTGCCTCACTTTGAGTCCTCCGTGAGGCGCCGCCGGGACCCCGGTACTCGGGGAGACAGCTCCTGCCCCTCAGCAGTGTCCCTGGAGGCGCCGACCAGGATTTTAGGTGGGCCAGAGACGGAGCCTACGTATCAGGCATCCGTCGCGGCTGCCATCTTGGCCACTCCCCCCTCAAGAGGAGACAGTTGACCCCCTGAACTGTAGTCAAGGATGGGTCCCTCGCTCTGCATTTAATAATATGGAAACCACTCACTTCAATAGTCACTTATCAAGAACGTCCCCACTTCACACATTGAAATCAGGAGGAATACCTCATTGTGTAACCTTGAGTAGCCTCACTTCATATCTGACAGTGGAGACGAAGTTCTGAAATGGAAATCATGTGGAAACCCTGGAATACCAACACTGAAGTAAGGTAAAGGCCACTGATCCTGTTATCGGAAGTTATGGAAATTGGACTCATCGGAGAGAATACCTCACTCTACAGAATGTACTCTTGGAAGATTAGCTCACTTTTTCCAGTCCCCCTTAAATTTGCTTACGTTTCACTGGGAAGGACCCTTCTCCTCCACTGTGAGTGGCGACCAGAGCAAAATGCATCTAAGTTTAACATGGACTTCCTTCTGCATAGAGGGTGCACCTGCTACAAGTAACTTGGCTTTGTTTAATAATTCATTTCTGCGAACTAGAATCCGATGAGACCCCTGGAGCTCCAGCACTGTCCTAAATAACAACTCCACCGTTCAATAGGCCGCAGTTGCATGGACACTCAGTTTTAACCACTGTTTAAGTGGATTTGTTGCCTAGAGAAATTAAAAATCTTCCCATTGCGTCCTTCTTTTGTGAATGATGCCTTCAGGTTCCCACTTGACCGGCGTGCTGCCTTTCAGAGAGAACAAAAACGGACAGTGTAGGATGAAGGCATTACTTGCAACAAGACTGCTTGGTGAGAGAAACCTTTCATTGCCATAGAGACATTGCTAAGCAATTATAAAACAACGTCATCTGAAATGAGTATTTTCTAAATCTAGGACACTTGCAGATTTAGCTTCCGCTGATAAAAGGATCACAGCAGAGCAAGCAGCAGTTGTACATCGAATTTAGTGGTTTGGTACTGGAGGCTTTGACTTCACGCAGTCCTTAAAAATTTTGTTTTAACATTTTTTGCGCTGTGATAACCGACTTGGTGGCTTGTACATTGTTAGTTATAAGCTGAGCTAGAGCGAATGCGGCTTTTGTGCCTCTGGTGTCAGCTCTTACCTGCATTTGTTTTTTTTGTTTCTTGAGCTGTGGTAGTTTATTCTGTCAAACAAACGCATGCATGGTTCTTATATTTGTGTTTAACAGTCTAATAATTCGTTTGATCCGCAGTTCTTAATGAGCACTTTGCTGCTGGTCTTTATTGCGAGAACGGCATGACACGTTAATGTATTGTCTATGACTCTATTTTATGTTGTCACCATCTATGTAATGCACTTTGTATGGCAAAATAGTGCTTTGGGGATATAGGTGCCCTTTGCAAACATTTCTCGGATTTTCATCTGTTAGGTTGCTATTTATTTGTTTTTTTTATTTTTTTATTTTTTTATTTTAAACTTATGATTGGTTTGTTCAATATATTATATAAAAATGCGTTGTGTTGGTTATTGTGATAAAGTTAAATATTCCAGTTCCTACTGGGGATTATTGTAGTGTATGGCTACCAGTGCTGAAGAACTTTTATGTTTTTTTGTGTTCCACTGAAGTAAATAGTGTCCATTGGCGGACCTATGCAGTCTGGCATTCCTAAACAATTGCATAACTTTTATGATGTAGGTGGTCTGCTTCTCGTGAATTTGTACGGGTTTCCATCTTTTAACAGTGTGTAGCAGAAAATTGCTTTTGTGTTTCATTTTTTGTTCCCAGCCTATTAGGGAAACACAAATCTTCGTACTTGCCAAAGAGCGTTATCCCCTAAAGAATCAGTGCAGTCTATTCAAACATCTCTGGCCTCTCTCCTCCATTTTAGCTGTGACTGTTCTATTCAAGAGCCAAATGCCTCAAATCAGACTGCTTACCTCAGCCGCCACCTTTTAGTGGCCTTTTCGATGATAAATGTGACTCTTCTGACTTTTCTCTAGTTTTTCATTAAATGTGGTAGAAAATTGAACAGCAGCACGTTTGCAAGTTTTTCACGATGTTTACTTCGTTATTATGTAAATCTCTGTTTATGAAATTGAAAACATAATTTGAATCAAACTGATATTTGTATTTCCACAATGATATTTCCTCTTTCTCGTACTCCATCATCGTGCAAAGAACCTTAATTTGGTGGATGAAGTGCTTTCAAACCACGCGCTGTTGAGCAAAGCTTTAGAGCTTACCAAAGGGAGCGAGACCACCAGATTATCTGTATTATTTACAGCACCATATGTTTTGTGCTCAAAACCAAATGCTGGACATTTTAATATCACGGTAGCTGGAAGAGGGTCTTCTGTTATATGTAATGTCAGGCACACTGCTGCAGGATCGAATGATTTATTGTTTACAATCGAACGCATGGGGGACCCTCGAGGTATTGCAATATCGCCCTGATATTGTTTCATATGAAAATTCGAAATATTTCCACTTGTACTATTGTCATGAAATTGGCTTGTTGCTAATATGATGGCAGTTGGTGGTTGTACTGTTTTTGCTTACCTGTGTGAAGTAGTCAGTACAGTTCTCACTGTGAATGTATCCAAGGTATGTATCATAGAGTGGTATTTCTCCATGGCTTTAGTAGTGATTACCTGGTGGTCTTTAAGGTATACTTGTTCTTATCCGCTCTGTACCAGAATAATTAGTTCATGCTTTGCCTCAGCCCGTTGTCAAAGAAAGAAGGTACATTGCCAGGCAGTGTTTAATTTGTAAAATAATAAGTCCTGGGGCCCAAAGTTTTGCTCGGTAAGCCACAACCTGCGCTATTGAGTATCAAGCTGGTGTAGTCTTGAATTCATCTAATGCCTCCTTAATCCACCACCAGACATTACCTGTCTCCCTATCTCACTCTTGCAGTTTTTTTTCATCTTTGCTTTCTCACTTTGCCACTGTTTTTCCGTCTTCTTTTATCTCTTTCTTTTCTCCTTTTGTGTTTTTCTCTTTCTCTTGTTCTGGATTAAAGTAGAATGAGGAATAAGGAGTGCAGTTGGTCCCACCTGCAACCACCGGTTCATATTAAGCTTTGGTGTCTGGTCTTGTTGGCGATACCACTTGAACCACTGAGGAAGCTGTGCGTTCTGCATAGGGCTTCTGCTGCAATGTTTGAATGTGGACGTTTCTTCAAGGACATGGCTTTCACCCTCTCCCTGATCTGCCCATCTGCCAAGTTTCATTAGTTATCTCTATGACATGTTTTTTTGAAGTATATGCCAGTTAATGTGCTTGGGCCCTCCGCTTTCATGGTTCAGTCTCCTGGCAGAAGTATCTTTAAACTGCAGTTGGGTTGCATTCAGCATACCATAATCCCTTTGGTAGAGAGGTCTTATAAATGCTAAAATATTTTTTTGCTAGCTTGAACAAGAGATAACATGTTTTTACAACTGAGTTTATGATCTCTGGTCACATTAATAGTTGTTGACCTAGCAGGATTCCCAGGTTCTCGACCAAAGGATTAGTTAGCTGAGAAGCATCTTGTACATTGAACCCAGCAAACAGAGTAGGGGTGTGGACACCACCTCTAGGCAAAGGGCCTGCTTTAGAACTCGGCGGACGTGTTTAACTGTCACAACGATAACGGATATCCCATGCGCCCAAATCTAAATCCCAGTATCTTCTGTGGGATTTAGATTTCAGCAGATGGGATATGTCACCGCTGTGAGGGAGTAACACGTCCGCCTAGTTCAAAATGAAGCCCTAAGTCTCCTTTGCTGTCATTAAGGGCTAGCTCACTGAGATGCGCCTAATGATAGATTTTAGTTAGGGAGGTGTGAATTTACTCAATGACATCAAATTATTGTGCATCAACTTAGAGGGAACTTCTTACCTCCTCTTTAAATCAAGCATCACATTTTCATCACAGGCAGTTATTCAAAATGTCTATTTTTCCACATACACAATGTTCAGATTTTCTAACATTTCTGTTTCAGATTTGTTCGAACTGTGCTTCCATTTTCTCAGGAATTTCAAAGAGACAAGCAGCCAAATGCACAGCCGCAGTATCTTCATGGTTCAAAGGTTAGTGCTTTGTCTTGTCCACGTACTCTCATAGTTACAAAGAATGATGTTGTGGAAGGATCTCTTTGTTCTAATTGAAATATATACATTATTTGTGTATGATTTCTGTAGTGAGCTCTGCATATCGCAGTAGTGCGCTTTAGGGTAGAAAGTGTAGGTGTAACCCAAGCATGAAAACACACTTTTGGGAGAATTGGGTTACAAATGCTGGCAACTGTGATCCCTTTCACAAGCTCTTATTAGGTAGTGTCTTCTGCTTCAAAGGACTTCACTGGAATTCTGAAAATAAAATGACATAGACAGGATAAACCTGTGTAGACTGATGTTTTGTCAGCAAGCTTGCAAATGGTTTCCTCTGGATTAGCCAATTAATTGAGAAGCAAATCACCATTTTAACTCTGTTTTCTGTGTCTTGAATCTATACACACTGCTCACTCCCATGCCCCTTTTTATGTGTTCCATTCACATCAGGTAGAGATGCGAACCACACCTTCAGCTAATAAGTCAGTTTGCATTGAACATAAATGTGAATCTTGAGAAGGACTGGCTTATCTATCTTATGTATTTTCTTGAGTTTTAATCTACATTACACTAACAATAAGTATAAAATAACCTTTTCATTTGTACAGTCTAAATTTATGGGTTAACCCCAGAGCGTCTGTTTAGGAGAAACCCTACAAGTATGATAACAGTGTTGTTTTCGACTGCCCAGAACTAATTAAAAGTAAACAGCAACCCAGTGACCGTGTAATTAGTGTATTTATGTGCTAGCATCCATCATTATGACCATTAAACTAAAAGAAAGGGTTGCGGCATCTTAGCCATAAACATTGATTAGAAGAAAACAGAAGTCACAAAATCTACTTGCTTGGGCCACATAAGAGTCACACACACACACACACACCTACACACCTTGTGTCATAAATGCCAAATTGTTTGCAATAATAGCACTGTAAACATATTCAACATAGTTGCACTACTTTTTCCCCACTACTGCTGCTTGTTTATGTATCCTGTTACACTGGAAAATGTAAAAGCAATTATAACAGATTCATCTCTATATTCAGGTCCTCATTATGAGTCCGCCGGTCCATGGACCGCCAGACTTGTGGTGGTGCTTGGACTGCTGCGACAGGGATGTTCTGACCGCCATATTATGACGTGGCAGAGCCGCAACGGTCCGACCGCCGGCACCACAAGTTTGCCGCGAGCCACCAGCCTGGCGGTGCCATCCGTTTCAATCCACCAGGGCAGCGCTACAAGCAGCACTGCCCTCTGGATTACGACCTGCGTTTTGACCAGCCTTTGCATGGCTGTCCCACCTTCATGTAAAGGCTGGTGGGTGCTGGGGGCCCCATGGAGGCCCCTGCACTACCCATGTGCTTGCCATGGGCAGTGCTGCGGCTTCTATGGACAGCCCCATTGCGCTTTTCACTGCTCGAATTACGAGCAGTGAAAAGTGTGACGGGTGCTATCGCACCCGACGTAACGCAACATTGCCACTGGCTCAATTACAAGCCGGTGTCAATGTTGTGGTGTGTTTCCTGCTGGGCCGGCGGGCACTGCCCGACGACCCAGCAGGAAACTCGTAATAGGTACTGCGAAGGGACGGTTGCATATGTGGTCATCCTGACACAGGACTTTGGCGGGCAGCCTTCGACACCTGCCTAAATCATAATGAGGGCCTAGATGTATAATCTGGCATGTATCTTGATGGAATAATCCCTGGAATTTTCAAATGAACTACTGAACCCAAAAAGTCATCACATATGTTACATTAACTGTTGCATCTTTTAGTGGGTCACATTTCTTTGCAGTACTAATATATTTGAAGTACTGTTTGTATTTTTGTTGTTGTACCTATATTTTGCTTTATTAGTTCTTATAAGGCTTTGTCCGTTCATATTTGAAATTTGCTACAATAAAGGTGTGTCTCCAACAAATACATAAAACCTGTGAGATATGAATTGAGTGTTAGGAATCAGATCCATGTAGTGGCACACATATGGCAATTTTCTTCTATTTTGGCAAATACAATGCAAAACATCTGACCTTCTGTCTATACCCATTGCCCCAAGTACTATTGTTTAGCATAGTGTTTCTATAAGTATCGATCCATTTGTATTAGCTATTTTACTATACTATAGGTCTGTCATTTATGAAAAATATAATTGTGTCAGTTAATTATTACATAGATTCCAATTCTGAAGCAGTTGTGCTGGGGAAGTCCTAGTAATACCACAAGGGTGCTGTGCGGTCACTTAAATGCTGGTAAAATCAGCCCCCTATTCCATTCCATCGCCACCACACTGATGAACTAACTAATCAGTGAAGTGGTTCCCAAAACACTTCCCTATGAAGGTAAAACTTAGAGATGATGCACACGTCAGATCGTGGATCATCGCACAGCCTCCTTCAAAAGAATATTGCACTTTGTGCCATACCATGTCGGGATAAACGCATCTACATGTATAATTGTATGTTCGATGGCATCTGTTGCTGCAGATACACATGTTGTGCACAGTCCGCCATCTGGTGTTGGGTCGTTGTGTTACAAGTTGTTTTTCTTCGAAGAAGTCTTTCGAGTCACGAGACCGAGGGACTCCTCCTCTTTGCTTCCATTGCGCATGGGCGTCGGCTCCATCTTAGATGGTTTTTTTTCCGCCCTCGGGTTCGGACGTGTTCCTTTTCGCTCCGGGTTTCGGGACGGAAAGATAGTCAAAACTTCGAAAAACTACGTCGGTATTGTTTCGCTCGGGATCGGGATAGTTAGAATCGACACCGAATCGTGAAGAGCTCCGGTAGCCCTTCGGGGTAATTTCGATCCCCCGTCGGGGCCTGGTCGGCCCGACCGCGTGTAACATCGACACCGATGGAACGGACCCCGTTCCGATTCTGTCCTAAGTGCCACAATAAATATCCATATACGGACCAACATTTGGTCTGTAACTTGTGCCGGTCACCCGAGCACAAAGAAGAAACTTGTGAGGCCTGTCGTGCGTTCCGGTCCCGAAAAACGCTCCGTGACCGTCGAGCCAGAAGATTACAGATGGCGTCCACGCCGACAGAACACCGAGAGTTCGAGGAACAAGGAGAAGAGGAGGAAGCCTTCTCCATCCATGAATCGGACTCGGATGAATTCGACGTCGATGAAACTGTGAGTAAGACGTCGAAAAGCACACAGCACAAGAAAACAGACAGGGTCCAGGGGACGCCCCTGCCAACTGGCCATGGCTCAACCCATAAAGGTGACCGTCCATCGGCACCGAAAAAGGCCGAACTGGTGCCCAGAACGTCCGACTCGGGTCGAGACACGGGCACGCAACATTCTCGGGACCGAGAAAGTGTTGCCGAAAAAGATCGACGCCGAGAAAGCGGAGCCGACGCTGCTAGACGCAGAGACAGCGGCACCGAGGATGATCGACGCCGAGAAGGCTCGACTCCGAAAAAGAAGAGATTCGCCTCGGAGCCGAAAACAAAAAAAGACACAGTTTCGTTGCCAAAACAACCAGCAACCGAACCCACTACCGGCTCATATTTAGAGGAACAATCATTGTCCTCTCAAATGCGTAAACACAGGTTTGAAGAGGAGTTACAGACTACTGATGTAGACCATACACAAAAGAGGATCTTCATCCAGAGTGGAACAGGGAAGATTAGCACTCTTCCACCAATCAGGAGAAAAAGGAGACTAGAGTTCCGAACTGAACAACTAACACCACAAGCAAAGGTGGCAAAGAAAGCAACTCCGCCACCCTCTCCTCCACCTGTAACTCAGATATCACCGGCACAAACTCCGTCACATTCACCGGCTCACACCACCATGAGCCAAGATGACCAAGATGCTTGGGACCTATACGACGCCCCAGTGTCAGACAATAGTCCAGAGTCCCTCACCACCTGAGGACAGCACAGCGTATGCGCAAGTGGTAGCTAGGGCAGCAGAATTCCACAACGTGTCGTTACACACAGAACCTGTCGAGGATGACTTCCTTTTTAACACCCTCTCCTCCACCCATAGCAACTACCAAAGCCTGCCTATGCTTCCAGGAATGCTAAGGCACGCGAAGCAAATCTTCAAAGACCCTGTCAAGAGTAGAGCGATCACTCAGAGGGTAGAGAAAAAATATAAAGCACCTCCCACAGACCCTGCTTTTATCACCTCTCAACTGCCACCAGACTCAGTCGTGGTAGGAGCAGCTTGCAAAAGAGCCAATTCACACACATCGGGCGATGCACCACCCCCGGATAAGGAAAGCCGAAAATTCGACGCAGCTGGGAAAAGAGTCGCTGTACAAGCTGCAAGCCAGTGGCGCATCGCAAACTCTCAGGCGCTCCTAGCGCGTTATGACAGAGCCCATTGGGACGAGATGCAGCATCTCATCGAGCATCTACCCAAAGAATTTTAAAAGCGGGCAAAACAGGTGGTTGAGGAGGGACAAAACATCTCCAATAACCAAATACGCTCCTCTATGGATGCAGCGGACACAGCTGCAAGAACAATAAACACTGCAGTAACCATCAGAAGGCACGCATGGTTACGCAAGTCTGGCTTTAAACAAGAAATACAGCAAGCAGTACTCAATATGCCGTTCAACAAACAACAATTGTTCGGACCAGAGGTTGACACGGCGATTGAGAAGCTGAAAAAGGACACTGACACAGCCAAGGCCATGGGCGCGCTCTACTCCCCGCAAAGCAGAGGCACTTTCGGCACCTTCCGTAAAACAACCTTCAGAGGGGGGATTCGGGGTCATGCCACACAAGCCAGCACCTCACAATCAACACCGTCTACCTACCAGGGACAGTACCAAAGGGGAGGTTTTCGGGGCCAGTAGAGAGGGGGACAATTCCCGAGAAACCGGGGAAAATTTCAAAACCCCAACAACCAAACAGTGACTTACAAGTCACTCAACCCCTCCACATAACACCAGTGGGGGGAAGACTAAGTCAGTTTTATCAATCGTGGGTGGATATAACAACAGACACTTGGGTCTTAGCAATTATCCAACATGGTTATTGCATAGAATTTCTACAGATCCCTCCAAATATCCCACCAAAAACACAAAAAATTTCAAAACAGCATTTAGACCTCCTAGAAATAGAGGTTCAAGCACTACTGCAAAAAGAAGCAATAGAACTGGTACCATGTACAGAAATAAACACAGGAGTCTATTCACTGTACTTTCTAATACCCAAAAAGGACAAAACACTGAGGCCAATCTTAGATCTCAGAATACTAAACACCTACATCAAATCAGACCACTTTCACATGGTCACGCTACAGGAGGTGTTACCACTGCTAAAGCAACAAGATTACATGACAACCTTAGATCTCAAAGACGCGTATTTCCACATACTGATACACCCTTCGCACAGGAAATACCTAAGGTTTGTATTCAAGGGAATACACTATCAATTCAAAGTCTTACCGTTCGGTATAACGACCGCACCAAGAGTATTTACCAAATGCCTAGCAGTAGTAGCCGCACACATCAGAAGGCAGCAAATACACGTATTCCCGTATCTAGATGATTGGCTAATCAAGACCAACTCGCTAACAAAGTGTTCATAACACACAGAGTATGTCATACAAACCCTCTACAAACTCGGGTTCTCCCTCAACTACAAAAAATCACACATTGTGCCGTGCAGAATACAGCACTACTTAGGAGCGGTAATCAACACAACAAAAGGATTAGCCACTCCGAGTCCACAAAGGGTTCAAAATTTTCACAAGGTCATACAGGCCATGTATCCAACACTAAAAATACAGGCAAAAGTGGTTTTAAAACTCCTAGGCATGATGTCCTCATGCATAGCCATTGTCCCAAACGCAAGACTGCACATGAGGCCCTTACAACAGTGTATTACCTAAACAAGCAAGGGGGAACACACTCGACACAGCTGTGTCTCCTAGCACAAAAGATATGGCAATGGGCAATTCACAACCACATTCGCCTAATAGCACAGTTTATTCCAGGGATCCAAAATCAACTGGCAGACAATCTCTCTCGCGATCACCAACAGGTCCACGAATGGGAGATTCACCCCCAAATCCTAAACACTTACTTCAAACTTTGGGGTACACCGCAAATAGACCTATTTGCAACAAAAGAGAACACAAAATGCCAAAACTTTGCATCCAGGTACCCACACAGACAGTCTCAAGGCAATGCCCTATGGATGAACTGGTCAGGGAAATTTGCATACGCTTTTCCCCCTCTCCCTCTCCTTCCATATCTAGTAAACAAATTGAGTCAAAACAAACTCAAACTCATATTAATAGCACCAACATGGGCAAGACAACCTTGGTACACAACACTACTAGACCTGTCAGTAGTACCACACGTCAAGTTACCCAACAGGCCAGATCTGTTAACACAACACAAACAGCAGATCAGGCATCCAAACCCAGCATCGCTCAATCTAGCAATCTGGCTCCTGAAATCCTAGAATTCGGACATTTAAACCTCACTCAAGAATGTATGGAAGTCATAAAACAAGCTAGAAGACCATCCACTAGACACTGCTATGCAAGCAAATGGAAAAGGTTTGTGTGCTACTGCCATAATAATCAAGTTCATCCATTACACGCATCCCCAAAAGATTTAGTGGGATACTTACTACACTTACAAAAGTCAGTTCTAGCCTTCTCTTCCATTAAAATACACCTTGCAGCAATATCTGCATACCTGCAGATTACCCATTCAACTTCACTGTTTAGGATACCCGTCATTAAAGCATTTATGGAGGGCCTAAGAAGAATAATACCACCAAGAACACCACCTGTTCCTTCATGGAACCTTAACATCGTCTTGACAAGACTCATGGGACCACCTTTTGAACCCATGCATTCTTGCGAAATACAATTCTTAACCTGGAAAGTTGCATTTCTCATTGCCATCACATCTCTAAGAAGAGTAAGTGAAATTCAGGCGTTTACAATACAAGAACCTTTTATCCAAATACACAAAAATAAGGTTGTACTAAGAACCAATCCTAAATTCCTACCAAAGGTTATTTCACCGTTCCACTTAAATCAAACGGTAGAGTTACCAGTGTTCTTCCCACAGCCAGACTCAGTAGCTGAAAGGGCACTACATACATTAGATGTCAAAAGAGCACTAATGTACTACATCGACAGAACAAAGGAGGTTAGGAAAACAAAACAACTGTTTATTGCATTTCAAAAACCTCATACAGGAAACCCAATATCAAAACAAGGTATAGCCAGATGGATAGTTAAGTGCATCCAAACCTGCTATCTTAAAGCAAAGAGACAACTGCCCATTACACCAAAGGCACACTCAACCAGAAAAAAAGGCGCTACCATGGCATTCCTAGGAAATATTCCAATGCACGAAATATGTAAGGCAGCCACATGGTCCACGCCTCACACATTTACTAAACACTACTGTGTAGACGTGCTATCCGCACAACAAGCCACAGTAGGTCAAGCCGTACTGAGAACTTTGTTTCAGACTACTTCCACTCCTACAGGCTAAGCCACCGCTTTTGGGGAGATAACTGCTTACTAGTCTATGCACAACATGTGTATCTGCAGCAACAGATGCCATCGAACTGAAAATGTCACTTACCCAGTGTACATCTGTTCGTGGCATTGGTCGCTGCAGATTCACATGTGCCCACCCGCCTCCCCGGGAGCCTGTAGCCGTTGGAAGTTATCTTCAACATTTGTACATTTGTATATATATATATATATTACTTAACCTTAATTTGTACATACTTATTCATTCCATTGCATGGGCACTATTACTAACACACACAACTCTTACCTCACCCTCTGCGGGGAAAACAATCTAAGATGGAGCCGACGCCCATGCGCAATGGAAGCAAAGAGGAGGAGTCCCTCGGTCTCGTGACTCGAAAGACTTCTTTGAAGAAAAACAACTTGTAACACTCCGACCCAACACCAGATGGCGGACTGTGCACAACATGTGAATCTGCAGCGACCAATGCCACGAACAGATGTACACTGGGTAAGTGACATTTTCATTTTTATTGCAAATTCATTCCTGCCACTTTAGGCATCAGCATATTTTCTTTATTTTCTACTTTATATTTTCGATGTATCTTGCCTATGCTTGTTGAGTCTGTGTATGTATTAATTCTAGATGGGTTAGTGAGCGAAAGCAGGAATTTGCCAGTGAATGAATGAATGGATGCATGAGTGCTAGGATGAGTGACAGAGTGCAGTTATGGGTATTTATTGAGTTCCTGTACTCAACAGTGACTGAACATGCACGTTTATTTATAGCCAGACATACTGGTATTGCCAATATTTGTTAAGTGAGTATTTGTACCGTGTGGCTTCTTTACAACTACCAGCCTACCTAAAGGTGCTTCTTCATGCATGGTGTCTGTATATCAGGAATACTTTACTGGGGCAGATGTCATGGTCTATATGGCCCAGCTTTAGGAAAAGATATCTAGGCTCCTCTTGCTGCTTGAATGAGCGTTATTTGCAAATGTTGAAAATTAACAAGAATGTAATCATAGTTACTAGTAATACCAGTACTGTTAAGGAATGGGAAAGCAGAAAAATGAAGATGGCGCTGCCACATGGGGCACTAGGCTGTTCTATTTACATATTGTGGGGAGTCATGTTCCAAACAGGCCCTGCAACCTCTGCCTTTCACATGATGCACCACTTTCTCAGTGCACCTCATGTCAGGAGTCCCTCCGTGGGGTCGAGACATCGGCAGGAGACCGAGTCCACTTTATTAAATCTGAAATTGTTTTTTTTAGACCATAGGGGTTTGCACATTTATAATTGAGCATATAGTCTGTGCCTTGCCACATTTTGCAGGGAGCGGGCCAGACATTTTACATTATGCCACAGAAAGGACCACGGAAGATTCTGAATGAAGTACACATTACTGTACAGGGTGTTCAGTTACATTGCTGGAAATCAAAAATATTTAACGAGAATCTTAAAGAATTGTGTAGTAAAAAAAAAGAAAAAAGTGCATTTCTTGAGCTAAATAAGTTACCCCTCGACAGTTGTGTCCGTTTGCTTTTCTATATGCTGCTATTTTAAATAACGTTGTCATCCCTGATCATTTTTCACGGTTTCTGCATTTTTTTTTATTTTCATCTCTTTTTTTTTTATTTTCTTCTCTTTTTTTATAGTAACAGCATCCGGCTTGTCTATGAGGATACATTTCTGTGTTCAGCAGGATGGAGTGGGATGTAAAGCTTCATGCTCATCCCCTTTAAGCTTTCTAATGAAAGCTCATTAAAAGGCCTTCGGGGTGTATGTGATTGATGGCCGACAGATTTGTCAACTTTAACAGTTTAACTCTACGAAATAACTTTAAAAGTCAGCAGATGTCCTAAAAATTTGGCTGCAAACGCCATCTTATATTACGCACCATCTTTTTGCGACTAGTAACTTTTTTGCGAACCGATCTATTTACTAATAGGTCAGGTTGCAAAGTAAAGAATTGGAGTGTATCGCAGACTGTTCTACCCATTGAATATGGTTTAAGCAGGTCCAGTTTACAACTCACTATAACTGGTCACAATCACAGGGATGGTGGCCTGAAAGGATCAGCAGGCAACCATCGTTGTGATTGTTTTCAAGAAATGATGCCCCCCCCTTTTTTTTTTTTTTTTTTTAAATAAAAAGCAACCTAGGGCCAGATGTACCAAAGGATTTTACCCATTCTGTGTCTATGGGAAAAAGCTTTCGTACATATGGCCCCTAGTTCCTTAAACGAAACAGAGCAGCTACTTTTTTAAGATTTATATTTTTTTAAGTTTCTGTGAGAGTTGTCAGGGGGCTGCACCACTGCATACTATTCCTGAAACTTGTACCTCAGTTTGCAAAGGGGGCCCTTCCCTTTTTCCAAAAAGCTACCCCCCCCCCCCAACTTGGGAATCAGTAACAAATCATTGATTACAACAGAAATTCCTTAAACAAATAATTTTATACATAGGTTACTGAATTAACGAGATTTATGTATAGTTGTCAAGTTGCAATTTAGGTAAACATTTGATCACAGGTAAGTCGAGATGCTTTACCTCACTGCATTTAGGCTCTGCTTAAGTAAGATTTTTAGATTTTATCAGGTTGAGCGTGCAAGTGCTTTTCAACCTGTTGTAAGTATTCTGCGGGCTTTTAACTATGCCCATCACTTTCACTCGTTTGTGGGCTTGCCTTAAAAAAATCCGTTGATGTCATTGATAAATTCTTTACGTTTGTCCCACCCTGAGATGGTTTTGTTACCTCCTTGCAGACTGACACTGTTACACGATTATTTCATGATTGCCGATATACTTCAACGTGGGTGAACAATTTTTTTCTTTTGTCTCTCTCCTTCGTTCTCCAAGACGCTCATAGCGCAAACAGCACAAACTCCATTGGCCTTATTGAAGTGCTGGTCATATTGTTCACACTGTTACTTATTCAGAGTCCTTTCTTTTGGCTTTCCCCTTCACGCTCCATAGCTTTCTCAAAAACACTTGTAATTGGTAAATGCTTAACCTATAAAAACACAGAAATCCTCAAAGCAGCTCTCCCAACACAGTGGGAGAGCCGATACTTCAAAATTCACTGCACTCGGGAAACTCGCCCCATAATGCTTTGCAGGCCATTACTTTTAGAAAATACTTTTGCTCATAACTCAGCCTGTGGTAGTCCTTCGACAATGGCACCACGACCAAAACATTCACGCCAACGTGCTTTTTCTGTCTAAATCATCTCTGGGTCCCCACACTAAGTTAGTGGGAACCCAAAAATAATAACCCCTCCCACCCCTGGGTCTTTATAAGCTCTCTCATGCCTGGAACTTCTGTTTTACAGTTGGGAGCAGTTTGTTTTTTAAGGGCCTTGTTTCTTATATCATGTGAAGGGACTAGGCCCTCAAGGGGCTAAATATATGATTACACTACATTACTTTCTGACATTTTCTTTTCATGTGGTTATGCCCTCTAGGGGCTAACTATATGGTTACATGAGCATGTGTCTTACAAATGCTATTTTCATTGTGGTGTCCTCTAAGGGCTGTTTAAGGATTACAGTCAACAAAGTATAATACTTGTGGCACGGAAACTCAGCCAATCATCCTTTGCTGGACATAACTTTTACAAAACATTTTCACTCATAACTAAGCCTGTGGTGGCCCTAGGACAATGGAACCATCTTCAAAACATTCACTGACATGCTGTTTCTGTATACATAATCTCTGGGTCCCCACTGTAGGTTAGTGGGGACCCCAGAATAATAATCCCTCCCACCATCCAGTGTCTTTGTAAGTTCTTTCATGGCTGGAACTTTTGTCTTGCAGATGGCAGTAATTTTGTTTTAATGGCCTTATTTGTTATATCATTGCAGTAGGCCTGTTAGCCTTTAGAATGTGTAATGCACTATGCCCTCCAGGGGCTACTGATATGGTTACACTGCATTATTTTCTGCCATTCTCTTCATGTGGTTATGTCCGCTAGGGGCTAACTCTATGGTTACATGACCATGTTTCCTACAAGTGTTATTTTTATTGTGTTGTCCACTCAGGGCTGTTCTGAGTGTTACAGTCAACATAATACAATATTCACAGGCACAAAAACTCGTCCCCTAATGCTTTGCAGGGCATTACTTTTAATCAGTAAATCAGGAATTTGTAAAGTGCACCTCTCACCCGTGAGGGTTTCAAGTCGCTGGGGGTGGGGGGGTGGAGTGCTGCTACTGCTCGAACAGCCAGGTCTTGAGAAGTTTCCTGAAGGTAAGGAGGTCTTTGATCTGTCACAGGTGGGTGGGAAGAGTGTTCCACGTTTTTGAGTCGAGGTGCGAGAATGATCTACCGCCAGTTGTAGTTCTGCGGATGCGTGTGGACGGTTGCGAGGTCGGCGGAGTGGAGATTCCAGGTCGGGGTGTAGAAGGAGAATCGTCTGTTTAGGTGTTCTGGTCCGGTGTTGTGCAGTGCTTTGTGAGCATGGGTGAGGAGTTTGAAGATGATTCTCTTGTTGACTGGGGAGCCAGTGAAGGTTTTTCAGGTGGTCTGTGATGTAGCAGTGGCGGGGGATATCCAGGATGAGACATGTAGAGGCGTTCTGGATGTGTTGCAGCCTCTTCTGGAGTTTGGCCGTGGTTCCTGCGTAGAGGGCATTGCCATAGTCCAGCTTGCTGCTTATGCGGGCTTGGGTGACTCTTCTTCTGGTTTCGGTGGGTATCCATTTGTAGATCTTTCAGAGAATGCAGAGGGTGTTGAAGCAGGAGGAGGAGATGGCTTTGACTTGCTGGGTCATGGATAGTAAGGGATCCAAGATGAATCATAGGTTGCATGCGTGGTCGGTAGGAGATGGAGTGGTTTCGAGAGTGGCAGGCCACCAGGAGTCATCCCATACGGAGTGGGTGGAGCCGAAGTAGAGGACTTCCGCCTTGTCGGAATTGAGTTTGAGGCAGCTGCTCTTTATCCATTCGGTGATGGCTTTCATTCCTTTGTGGAGGTAGGTCTTGGCGGAGTCCTTGGTGAGGGAGAGGATCAGCTGGGTGTCTGCGTATGAGATGGTGTTGAGGTTGTGGGATCGGGCGATGTTAGCGAGCGGGGCCATGTAGATGTTGAATAGGGTCGGGCTGAGGGACGAACCCTGGGGTACGCTACAGATGATTTCAGTGGCCTCCGAGCGGATTGGGGGGAGGCAGCCTCTCTGGGTTCTGCCGGTGAGAAAGGAGGTGACCCAGTCCAGGGCTCTGTCATGGATTCCAGCATTGCTGAGGCATGAGCGTAGGGTGTGGTGGCAGACGGTGTTGAACGCAGCCAAGATGTCCAGGAGGATGAGGGCTGCTGTTTTGCCGCTGCCCAGTATGGGTCTGATGTCGTCAGTGGTGGCAGTGAGGGCGGTTTCGGTGCTGTGGTTGCTGCGGAATCTGGATTGGGAAGGGTCCAAGGTGCGGCTCTCCTCGAGGAAGCGGGTTAGTTGTTTGTTGACAGCCTTCTCAATGACTTTTGCCGGGAAGGGGAGCAGGGAGATAGGCCAGATGTTCTTGAGGTCCTTTGGGTCCGCCTTTGTTTTTTTGAGGAGGGCGTTAATCTCAACATGTTTCCAGCTGTCCTGGAAGGTGGCGGACTCGAAGGAGCTGTTGATGATCTTCCGTAGTTGGGATGCGATGATGGAGCTTGCTTTGTTGACGATGTGGTGAGGGCAGGGGTCAGATAAAGAACCAGAGTGTATGGTGTTCATGATTTCAATGGTGTCGTTGTCGTTGAGTGGGGTCCAGGAGAGCAGGAGGTTGGTCGGAGGGGAATCTGTGGTGTTGGTGGTTGCTGGGGGGGGGTCTAGGTGCTGAAGCTGTCGTGGATGTCTGCAATTTTGCGGTGGAAGTAGGAGGCTAGGGAGTCGCAGAGGTCTTGGGATGGGGGGATGTCGTTGGTGTTGGAGCTGGGGTTGGAGAGTTCCTTCACGACGTTGAAGAGCTCCTTGTGGCTGTGTGCGTTGTTGTTGATTCGGTCTTTGAAGGCGGTTCTCTTGGCGGCTCGGATGAGATGGTGGTGTCTGCGGATGGCGTTTTAGAAGGCTGTGAGGTTGTCCAGAGTCTGATCTTGGCGCCACTTTCTTTCGAGTTTTCGCCAGCTTTGCTTAGATTCGTGGAGGTCGGCAGTAAACCATAAGGCCTTTCTGTCGGTGTGTCTGTTGGAGGGATTCTTGATTGGGGCGATAGTATTGGCACAGGTGTTGACCTGAAGTTGCGGGCAGCTGCATCAGTGTCGGTGGTGTCGATGGGTGAGTTCTGGGAGAGGGTCGCGATAAGTTGGTCTTTGGTGACAAAACATTTTGCTCATAACTCAGCCTGTGGTGGTCCTAGGACAATGGGACCACCTTCAAAACATTCATGACACTGTGATCTTTGTGTCTACATCATCCCTGGGTCCCACATTAGGTTAGTGGGGACCCCAAAATAATAACCCCTCCCACCATTCAGTGTCTTTTTAAGTACTCTCATGGTTGTAACGTTTGTTTTACAGCTGGGAGTAGTTTGTGTTTTAAAGTCCTTGTTTGTCATTTCATTGTAGTAGGCTTGCTAGCCCTACAAATGTCAAATGCACTGTGCCCTTTAGGGGCTAAATATATGGTTACACTGCATTACTTTCTGGCATTTTCTTTTCATGTTTTTATGCCCTTTAGGGGATAACTATATGGTTACATGACCATGTTTCTTACATATGCTATTTTCATTGTGGTGTCCTCTAGGGGCTGTTCTGAGCATTACAGTCTAATGCCAAAAGTTTATTTCTGATAAAGGTTTTTATTGGATTTACATGATAATTATATATGTTTTATTAATCTTGCCTTAATGCAGTTATGACGATGATTCAGGCCAACTTAACAACCTTATTACACTATAACTGTTTGAACACTCTTGATATGTTTGGGTGACCCTTCTAGTTTATTTCTCTTGTTACTCCTCTGTGGTTGTCTTGTATCTTTTTTGGGGGAATTGTGTTAGGCAGCCAGCAACTATGCCAAATGGCATAATTTCCACTTTTGGCTGCAGATAGATGAAGAAGATAAATTTAAGTGCTTTAGTTATATGCAGTGCCACTGGCATTATGTGGAAGGAAAAGACCAAATTATGAGGCAGGGTTGACCAATTTATGTGGCAAGAAAAGTCCAGTTATAAATTTATAATGCCAATAGCTCTAACTCAAGCAAACGCGAGACCTATTGCATTGCAAATGCTTGTTTATTTAATTTTGAGGTTGGGTTTTGAAAGAATCTCTTTTGCTAAAGTGTTAGGTGAGTGGAGGTTGCATGCAGGCCATAGCAGCAGTTGATTGGACCATGGTGAAATATAGATATGACTCCTAATTCCCTCCCCCACGCTCAGAATCACTGTCTGACACACTTTGCTTGCAACTAACTTGTAGACACCAACTTAAACTAATTCTTGAGCCAAGAAAATGGAAACAGTTCTTCACAGGGGAAGGAAGCCCCACTATATGTGGATGAAAAGGAGAGGAAATTGAGAGGTAATAGTGGAGAGCAGGAGTCGATAGCCTTGTAGTGTATCAAAGCGTGACACCCTGGAAAGCAGGAGAACAAGTTCTACTTCAGGTTCTGTTCTTTGTGCCGAAAAGCAAGGATACTCGTATATGCCCGCTTAGAGACCGGGGTAATCATATATAATCTAGCAAGCATCCCATGAGACTCATTAGGATGATCACCTACTGTGTAGTTCAAAGATGATCAGTTAAATCAAATGCATGTCTTTGCTATATCAGTTCCATAATATACAATGAATCACTGCACAATAAATCAATCCAAACCCCATTTCTATTTGTGTCACTTATAGCCATTTATCTGATAATAAAAACAATCAGGTGTAGTATATAAATTGAAACATAGTGCAGATGACAATGTCCTGATGAGACTCACTTGCCTTAGTAGTTCTGTGATTTTTGAATATGAAACATATGTTGACATTTTGTATGCAATCTCCTCTGAACATTTGTTGGCGTACAGTGTCAATCTTGAGTTAAACAGTGTCTGTATGTGTGTGTGTTATTTATACATTTATACATGCACACAGTGAAGCTAGATATTAAGAATTAAAAATGCATCACCATGGGGCTTGAATCCAACATCATCTTTGGTCTGCCAACGTCAAGCTGTGGAACCTGTGACAGCTGAGACAGAAGAGACCAACCCCAACAGAATTGCTCTGAGCAATGCATCCACTCTCAGAGATGAGTTCCTTCTCTCGGTGCCAAGCTTCCCCTCCTTATATACCTTAAACAAACTTAAGAGGAAGGTTCTAAAAACTCCCCTTCCGTTGAGTAAGTTGTGAAATTCATGCACTGGCCGTACCAGCTCAGTGTTGAAAAAACACAATAGAGACTGGCCAGATCCCAAGGTGTATTTCCAAGACCGAGCTGTACCCTTCTCTACCATAAATATTCTCGGCCTTGTACAGTCTTATCATGGTTTTGTCCTCCACATTATATTCCCTTCCCTGGTGAGAAAAGCAAAAACACATTAACAAGCTGCACACAGAAAAATACCTGCGCCACCAATGTTACCGCTTTTTAAGCTAAGCTAAGCACAAAATGGAGTAAGTGATCAAGATTGCTTAGGTGGTTAAATACAGATAGCATTACACTTCCCCGTCACCCGTCAAGTCACTTGTTGCCAAAGACCTGCTCAAGACGAGTCTGATTTCTTGACCCAGCACCCAACCCCTGAAATCTTGGAGGTGCTGGCATCACCAGCAGGAGGTGGACTCCTCTCTGACAACGACTCCTAATAGGGAGTCGAAACGTGGATATGTTTGGGAAGCAAATGTTCTATTTGGCCCGTCTTGTACTGCAGATTGTCTACCAGGGCTATGTCCTGCCACTCTTTTTTGATCCACTGTGCCTGCCACCTATACCAGACTACATTTCAGATGACCATCTGTCTGTCTTATGAAAGCAAGTGCAGGCTTTTTTGTCCACCTGAGCCATAGAGAGGGCACCAGGCTCAGAAATGGAGACTAGATATTATTCCCACTAATTCCTTGTGCAGGAGGAGGATGAAGGCCTCTGTTGTATTGTAGATTTATGGCCTCTCAATGCCTTCCTGCACAAAGACAAATTCAAGATGCTTGCTATGTCCCAGGTTCTCTCTGCTCATAGTCCAGATGCCTGGATGATGGCTTTGGACCTGCAGGACTCTTACTTTTCTGTACCTGGCCTGGAGTCCCACAGATGCTACCTAGTGTTCAGGATGGGCCTGGAACATTTTCCATTTACCAGTGACCCTCAGGTCTTCACAAAAGTGATTGTGTTGGTTGCAACACATCTAAAAAGGTTGGGGGGGGGGGGTACCAGTTTTCCCTTACCCCAAAGACTGACTGCCAACTTCATAGACCATCTTCAGACCATGCCGATCCTCCTCACACTGTGGCCTCACCTCAATATGCCAAAGTCACTATGCCGGAAACACACCTGATTCTTTCCCACAGGCTCCCCTTCATTGGGGCAGTTCTGGATATGGTAAGACTTTTCTGTGGACCAGCGAGTTCAGGTCATTTGAGCTATCATCCCGATGTTTGTCTTTATACAGGGTCTCTGAGAGGATGGTTTTAAGGTTTCTTGGCCTACAAGTCTCCAGCATCCTGATTGCTGATCATACCAGATGCCATCAGATATGAAGTCTCAGTGGACCCAGCACCAGGGAAACCTATCATATTTCATCCAGGTATTGGAGGAAACTTTAAAACATCGCACTGGTGGCTGCTTGACTGCAGTTGGACCAGTGGCATACCTATCTCCCTACTACCACCCTGAGGTGACAGACTCATCACTACTGGATTGCAGAGGCAATCTGTGAGAGGTTGAGAGAAGAGGATTATGGGCTGCAGTGGAAACCTGCCTGTATTTATGTGGTGTAATGTGGTCAATACAATAACTATTAGCATTAATGTCTGTGTGTTTGCTTTTAGGTCTTGTTTAAGACAAAGAACCTTATACTCAATGTTATATGCTACAAGCCTATTGGTGTTGCAGACAGCAGTTTTTTCAAAATTGTGCTGTCCTAAGGAAGGTGGTTTTAAATTTACAGACACCACTGAAATTATCTACTGGTATGGATGTTTGGACAATCAGTTTTCTTATGTACTCTCCTCCTGGGTCATGTGTCAGAAGGCTCTATTCCCCCGGAACTAGCTGAACCATCAGAGCATTTCTCTGTCGGCACTCCACCTGGCAGGCTCTTTAAGCAAACTCAGCCTACAATGACTGGCGGATCAAGAACACTCCGAGGTGGCACAGGGTGTCTTCCTGCAATGGGGAGAATCTGGCTTGATCTTTTCACCACTGTTGAAAAAATGCACTGTCAATACTTTTGCATGTTGGAGTTCCCATGAAGGGTTACCCTCGGAGATGCATTTTGCTTGGAGTAGAGTGTAGGTTTCTTGTATACCTTTCCTTCACTACCTCACCTGCCACAACTTCTGTGGCAGATCAGAAATGAGGAGGCCATAGTCATCATAGTGGCTCTGGATTGGGCCAGATGTCTGTGTGCCCCGGAACTTATGGGCATGAGCATCAGTTCTCCAGTCAGGCTGCCACTTCAGGAGAATCTTCTGTGGTAGCAGCAGGGCAGGGTCTTGCACACAGGTCTGCGCAGCTTGTATCTTCATGCATGGTGACAGTTAATTTCCTTTGACCTCCCTCTCAAAGTTGTCGGTCTTTCTATCACCCAGACACCCTTCCATGAAATCTGCATATACCAGACACTGGGATAAGTTTGTGGCTTTGGGCGGGTTCTGTCAAATGGACACTTTGCAGGGCAAATGCAAATTTATTATTGTTTGTTTTGTCTTTGGCCCAGCAAGAAATTGCTGTGGACACTGTTAGTTGGCCGTTTTGGTCTTTTTACCGTTGTCAAGCCAGCTATCCTTTGTGATGCCACAGTTGGACTTAAATCTGCTTCTATATAAATCAAATTGGGGTGGACAAGATACAACAGGCAGACAAAATTCACTAGAACCTTCCTATCTCATGGACATACCCAGCAGCATCAAGTATAGACAGATGAAGCTCTTTTTACAGCCAGAATACCCTTCCCAAGGTACACAGGACACACTGAATAAAGGAAACCTGCTAAAGTTATTTATGGAGATAACAGAATTAGGAGGCATAAGATCATCAGACCTATTCGCTTTGAAAGTTCGGCCAGCAAATACCTGGCAACAGACCGAATGAACACTGACAATGTGGAAATGTAACAAAATTGAGGAATTACGCTGCAATCACCACAGCCACTCAAATATCTGTACCCCTTCTTACGAAGGACGGTCTGGATCCAGTCTTCTTCAGCCAAAGAAAAAGATTTGAAATCTGTCTTGTTGGACGCAAGAAGCTCTTTACCGGATAGTATAGCAGCAGACCCACGTAAGGGTAGGCTCAGCCAAAATCAGCATGAACTCACGGAAAACGATAAGCAGGATTGGCCCTGTATTCCATCAGTTCTAGATACCCATTGTGTCTGATGTCGCTTTGCAGCAAAACAAAAAAAATAGGTGTTTTCAAAACGGCAGTTCCACAAAAAGCAAAACAGGAGCACATTAGCACTTGCTCATGGAATGTTCACAGGTTTGGTACAATGCAATGCCACAAGATCAAGAGAAAATGTCCTTTCTTCAAAAATGTTATCTAATCTTACTCCAGGAAACATGGTGTTTAACGCCAGCATCTTTAGTAAGTTTTCTGGAATACCATACATCAGCAGAAAAAAAAACACAAACCATGGCCACCCAAAGGGGGGCATGTCTGTCTATATCTCCACAAAGTACAAGTGGTCATTTGAAGAGAACGATTTGGGAGTAAATTGGCTTCTGACCATAAAACTCAAAAGTAAAACTGAGATGCCAGCAAGCCTTGACCTCATTTTCAATCCATATAATCATCCAGACAAAGCAAGTAAATAAGAAAGAATGGTGTCATTAACAAACATGATAAAGTAATGACAAAACCTGTATCGGGGGTGCCCGTGCTCATCACAGGGGATTCTAACATCCATTTTTATAACCATCTGATCAGGAGATCTACAAGGTACAGGAAGAATCAAAGCTCTATAGAAGCTGCACAACAGCTGGAGAAACAGAGGCTGATGTTCCTGAACGTAAAATCAAGGTATGACTGCCCATCAGCAATCACATACTCAAGCGTTAAGCGGCAATCAAAAATAGAGTATACCTTTGTCCGTGCCTACATGTGCACCTGGGTGACTTTGTTTAAAATTATCCCCACCTCGAAAGTGACCACTTTCGACAGGTTTTTAGTATTTATCTAAAACTGCGAAAAACCAGAGCAACAGGTGATTTAATTAAAAGGCCTGCAAGCCATAGTCTAAATAGATTGAGATGGCGAGGAGTAATATTGGAGCAAATCATGGACACAGCCTATCAGCACGTATTCAATCAGGGGAGAACTCCGGATACCCATGCACTCTAGTCATGGTTAGCCCTATTCAAGGAAAACTGCTATAAGTAAGTATAAGGGAGGAGGAGGAAGTGAACCCTGGTTCGATAAAGCCTTGCGTGACAACAAAAGGAAAGTAGCCAGGGAAATGAGACGAATGGCAGCAGAAGCAAAGAAAGGAGCGAAAACAGATAAAGCTAAATTAATCTCCATGAGAAAAGAATATGAAAAATGCTGTTGGAGGGCTAAAATGGAGGTACATGGAGGAGCTCTGGGTGAAATTACTATAGGCCAGTACACAACCCAATAGTAAAAAATGTTAGGGTATAAGAAACAGCTTAATGAAGGGCTAGAATAGGCACCAAAAGGCAGGAATAGCAGAGGAGTTCTGGATAGCACATGTGCAAGAAATGTACACGTCGCCCAGCATTAGAGAGAAAACGGGGGAAACCTGTCAACTGTTCTATCAAGAGGAGAAGTAACAAATGGACACTCCATCAGGAAACCAGAAGTTAAATTGAAAACAAAGCCAAAACAATAAAGGGTCTATGGCGCAAATAACGGAAGGGAAGCATTGGGCTGTTGAAAACCCAGGGGAAGCGTCCAATAATAAGCTACACGAGGCAAAAAGAGAAGAAAGTCTAACAGACATTAAACAACTAGTGGGGATTAAAAGAAAACCAACACTTGAGGGGGCAGCCGGTCCCCACGGGCTGCCAAATGCGTTGCTTAAACTAAATGTGGGATATAGCTCCCGTCTTCAATTATAGTTTTGCTCGGAACATCGTTCCAACATCTTGGAAAGGAAGTATCTTCCACCCAGCATATAACAACGGAAGCTGTACATCGCCAGCCAACTATAGGGTAATCGCCTTAATAGACGTGGAAGCATTTTACAAGCTTGGTCGGACGAGAAACATCTGATACCGAAAACGCAAACAGGGTTTAGGTCTGTTATGGGAACAATGCCCAATGTAGTAACCTTGGGGATTTTGGCGGAAAATGCAATAAGGAGGAGATCCAGGCTATTTGCCTGTTTTATAGACCTCATGTCAGCAATTGAACGAGTTCTGCATGAACGTGTATGGGCAAAATTGGAAGGATGGGGTATGCCAGGGAATACTCTTAATGCAATTAAAGCCTTATATACTGATAAGTGGGCCCAGTTGAAAATTGGAGATGGCAGTAGAGAGTGACGTCTAAAATAAACACCAATAAGGGCCTAAAACAAGGGTGCGTTTTGGCCCCAAGTTTATTAAATGTGTGTTTATCGGACATGAACAGTTATTTGAAAGAAGTTAATGGCCACTGTCAAATTTTGGCAATTTGAAGTTATCATATGTCTGCAATATGCAGACGATAGTCGTTCTGAGCCAAAGATTGATCAACACCCTGGCAAAGCTGTATTGAGCGATAAGGTTTAGAGCTCAATCTACAGAAAACCAAAGTAGTGCAGTTAGCAGATGCAAAATACAAAGCACATAAGTGGTTCATCAAAGATGAGCAGGTTGAGTCGGTTCAATCGTATAAATATCTGGGTATCACCTTGGGGCGTCACCTGTTCTGCGCAAATCACTTTACGTTAATTCAAGCAAAAGCCCAGACCTTGATGTTCGCCTTCGAGCTCTTGAAAAAGAAACTGAAAGAAGCAGCATACAGTCATCTTTTAACCACGATAGCAGCTCAACTGTTAACTTCCTTGACATACATCTTGGAAATATGGTACGGCAAGGAGATAGCTATCATAAATCAAATGCAATCAAAGATCTACAAAGCAGTTTTTAGTCTCCCCAAAAACGTCTTTTCAGGTCCATTTGGAATTTAACCTTCAAAAGCAGAAATAGCAATGCCTCAATACCTTTGTGAAATTGTGTTAGCGACTTCGTGTTGCGGAGCAAGAAACCTTGAGTAGTCTATGCTGACTAGAGAGAAAAGCTCAAATAGAGTCAAAATGTGCCAGTTTGTGGGCCTTCTACCTCGACAACGCCCTAACGGTATTAGATTTACAAGAAGCATGGGAGACAGCCAGATGGATCAAGTGGCTTTCAGAAAGTTATGCAATTTTGCATCAAGGAGGCAATATTTTATGCTAGACAGAAACACACTTGCAAAGCGACGGCATGTTTGGGCAGTGATAAACACCTACCCTAATCTGAGGCCGCAATCATATGCCACAGCGCACTTCCATCACGTAATTAAACAGAGTTTTATGCTCTTCCGTTTTGGATTTTTCTAATCCAAGGACGTTTTACCAGCATGGAAGGCCATGAACTCAGACTTAAATTGCTGCTTATGCAGTTATAAAACAGAATCAGTAAGTAACCTCATGTGCACGTGCCCAAAAGTAATGGTTTGAAAGAATGCTTTGCTCAATCAAATGTTCCTGGAGCTGACGTACACATTTGCAGACAAGCAGTCATAAATTGGCTGAAGGGTTTATCAATCCTATTGGTATGTAGAGGTGTAAAATTTGACTTTTGCAAACAAGCTTTTGCGAAATGTGGCCTGACATCTAATAGACGCATGACTTGGAGAGGATAGTTCGGGACCACTGAGTACAGCACTGCCAAAACATTGCACAATGTGACCCCTGGTGGGGTGGAATTCCTGTCCCCACTTAAGCACTGTGTGGCTGGTAATAATGAAATCAAGTAGTTTTTATATTATGCGGGGTGTTTTAACAGTGCTGTTTGTTGCTGTAAACTAAGCATTTTATGATGATTTGTTTTCTTTTTAAATACAGTGTAATGGTTTTAATTAACCACGCATTTGCGGCAGCAGTGGAGTTACCTCCCCACCAGCATAATGGTCAGCTCGCCCAATTGCGGGAGGACCTTCATTTTGACCACAGTGTAGACTACTCTGTCTCTGCTGTGGCCAAACTTCTCCGACAGCCCTGGGAAGCAAGGACTGTCAGAGAAATAGCTGCATGTCTGCCCACCCAATTTAGATAGGTGGACATGCAGCCATTTTTTCACTGACCCTTATTGCAGTAAAGTTGTAATGCTTCCAATGCCACGGAACAAGAGTCCCATGGCCAGGGGAATATTACAACAGTGGTTGGTGCCAATGCTTTTATAAATGACTGCCTGCCTGGCGGTCATTTATAAATTAGGGTGCAGTCCCTCAGTGATGGGGATGAAGTAATTTACTCCATCCCCATGGCGGAAAGGTGGGCTGCCCACTTATATTTAAATCAGTCCATTGATCTTTGACATGAAACTGGGTGGATTTGTACAAGAACTCTTTACAAATGCATAATCGCTCAAGCTCACCATTGTGACTCATGTCTCACTTTCAGAATCCATGTTTCCAAAAAACATTGATAGCTTGGTATCAGTTCACACCTAACAAAGTCAAGCCACACTCCTCCTCCCCTCCCTGCCCCAGCACCTCCCCAAAACAGACTAGAGAAATACTACTGAGTCTGTTTTCCCCTGGCCTGGAGATGGCAACACTTTTTCCCTTTGCATGCAGACTGCTTTCTCACCCAGGTGAAGAATAATGATCCATGCGACTTCATGTTATACTAAGGGAATGAACACCTCTTTTGCACCCTGATGGACTTGCACTAGCTAGCCCTTTGAGCCTGCACCCACAAGACCAACTGCATCCAGCATAAACCCCAGATGGAAAATGTACTCCTGCATCCCTGCTCTCCACATGGCGGAGAAAGTGAAATCAAGAGGGCATTGCAACATAAGTTTTGGGGGCACTGCCAGCTGCAAGTGGAAATGTTCAAAAAGGAGAAATCTTCTTAGCATATAATTTTTTGTCTTTTTCCTATAGTTTGTAAAAACATCCTTCTGTGACATCCCATTGCACTTGCAGGGTAGTAAAGAGCCAAGGTTCCGTAACGTGCATCTCATCTTTCACCAATCATGGATCTCCCAGCTCCCACCAAGCTAATCACAAAAGAGACCCAAAGTCCTTCTCTGTTATTGTTTTATAAAACCTTGAATCTTCCCCTTTCTCACTTGCTGTAAAGCTCACCATTCTTCTACAGCTAAATGTCCTCTATGTAGATACAAATACATAGATACCCTATTTCAGTCCCATCCTACATGTTTCCTTTGTAGGAAACAATTGTTAATGCATTGATATCAGAGCTGTATCAAATAGAGTATAACGCGGCAGGGTATTCGTTGCAATGTACATGCTTTAATTTGAAAAGATATGACAGTAAATATTTTGGGTCTCCAGCATTGTGAAAGAGGCTGGACATCAGTTAATTGAAAGACATTCTTGAACCCTTTGGTTTCCATCGTTTTTAAAAACATTCCTAAACATTTAAAGATTGGAAAGTAACAAAATGGCTTAATTGTAGAGATCTTTGTTTGGTTCAGGGGTAAATAAATGCTATTAGGCATGCCGCCACCTCTCCCATTTCAGCCACCAATGCCCTTTTCCCCACCTAATGGTGTGGTCTTAACTTTTAACAATCCTAAGCAGCACCAGCACAAAGGGATGGCCTTAGGTCTGCAACAGTCGGTCCACTATTACCATGATGTAGATGACTCTGATAAGGGCACTGTCCAGCAACTTAACTGCAAACACCAGGGTCCTTCTGCTGAGTATCCCTTAAAATCATGGGTTCTCTGTGTATTACCCACACCTTCTCTGGGACTATCCAGTAGTATACAGTCTGGCGGGGCCATCAAGGAGTCTTAGCTGGAAAAGGCATCCCTCTCCTTTTCTCATAGAGTGTGTCTTCCTGCGGGGAAGGACATAGCCTCTTCCTGGAGTAGAACTTGATAGCCTGGTGATTCCAAAGGTTCCTTTGACTGCAGGCGTCCTCCATGGGGTTTGTTCTTCACACCTAGCTGCAAACAGAATGGATTGCTTGAATTACCCTCAGTCGTTGGTACTTCCTTTGGGCTGCATATTCGTCCATTTTTTTTCCATTTGCCACTATAGACAGTGCCCTATCATGTTGAAATCCGACTTATCTGCCCTGCCTAAAAAGAGGCAGTTCAACTAGAACCACCTGCATAATGTTGGGGTATGCTTAGACAGATATCCTGTGCTTAGTATGCCAAATGGACTGAATATGTATCTCTGATGAGGCCTTACAAGGCCAAACTGGCCTGGAATTGCTTGTATTCTACTTCAGGGAAGATTTTGTTTAGCAGTGTTGGCTTTTACTGTTCCTCTAAGAGCAGGACTAAGACAGATTAGCCTATGGGTGGTTCCTTTGTATAGTGGGACAGAGGTGGTAAATAACAATGACATGAATTGCTTCAAGAGCAATTACCAGTGATAAAGGACATTTATCAGTCATCCAGGACACAGTCTTGTAGCCCTCCTAACCTCTACTGCGGGTCAAAAAGTCACATGGTCGGAAGCAATCAAAAGACGGGATTGACAAAGCTCTGCTTCTATGCAGGAGAATGGTCCTTTGCTCAGCATATGGCACTTGTTTAGCACTGGCTACCTTTTGAATTAAACATCATGTCCTGGCCCTTAAACTTGGTGGCTGGCTGTCCCCAGGTTGAGAGGCCACCTTCAGGTCCAGTTTGAAAGGGATGCTGGATAGCTCCAGCGTTCTTATCAATAGTATCAGTGCTTGCCTGGTAATGCCTGCTCTTTTTGCCACTATTGCTTGAGAAAGGTTGAATTGACATGTATCTGTTTTAGTGTTCTAAGTTCTGCGACCACAAGATAACACTAATTGTTTTGTACATTTAGACTTGATAATTCTTCAACTTGACAACCTAAACATAAAGTATTTTGTTAAAGAAATGGTGAAAAAAATAACAAGGAAGCACGTGTAACTAAAAAGCGACCATATTTAGCTCAGCTACACTTGTGATGCTCGTAGCAAAGTGTTTAGCTCTCTTTCTTAGCATGTTTCCTAAACCTCTGATACTGCCTCTTCTGGTGTTGGCACTCGTTCTTGATTATCAGAATCAGTCAGGGTGTTTTCAGTTATGTCAAGCTGGGCAGGTTCAGCGTTGGTCTGTTCGTTGTTTGGGACTGCTTGGTTGCGATTATCCCTGCTGTGTAAGGCGTCCTCAGTGTTTTTCATCCACATCTCTTTGTCCCGTTCTGGCGTTGCATCTGGTTCCTCTGAGTTCCTTCGCCTTTTTCTCCACCAGATATGCAGGCAGCCATAAGCGAGAATGCAGGCGATGATTAGAAGGAGGATGCTGCTGGTGAGCCAGATACCCAGCGCCAGTTCTTTCTTTTTACTGTTGGCAGATGCTGGGTCTTGTGCCAAGGTGTTGAAAACCTGGCACTGGTCGCTGGTGGGATTTTTTGACTGGCAGGTGACACACAGTATGTAGGTAGTGAGTGGAGTCAGGTTCTCTATGGTGAATGAAGTCCGCCTTCCAGGGACTCTCTCCTCCTTCTGAAAGTCCTTTCTTGAGTGTGCAGATAGCATGCTGTTCCAGTTTGGATGGTACATTAAGCTGTAGAAGCTGTCTGCACAGCCATATATCAGTGGCCATATTATCAGTGCCGTGCTGTCGGTTACGTTTTGTACAGTGATCCCCATAGCAGCTCAGCCCTGGGTTTTTCCTGGTCCACTGAGAGTGTCTCAAGTTATCAGAAAGCTCCTTCGAGTGATCCTGGTGGCAGCATCGAGAGTTCTAATGTCTTTTATTGCAGAGTAAGATTGTAGATCTTCAAAGTTTTGCTCTGGAATGAAAAGAAGTGGTTTAGTAAGAGACACCTTTTAGCTTTATTGCATGCACACAAGAAAGCCACTCTTCCATGGTCAGTAAGCTTTTGCATTTTTAACCATTATTCAAAGAAATGGCACAGATGCATAGAGTTTGGTAGCCTGTCTAGCCTGAGGATTTCCCTGTCTTCAAATAAAGCAGACTGTTCCCGAGCCATGCTTTATCGTTGCTTTAGTCAGATCTCTAGTCATTTCAGGCTTTAGCAATATCTATCAGATAGTAACCGATCTCATGCTCTACAAAAGACTTTTCCTGAGCCTCTGCTTTTCCCAATGAGTTTATATATTTCTGTGAGTCTGCCGACTGTCCAGCGCACCCACTAGAAGGCAGTTGTCGTGTCTCACACTTGTTCTGTGAAGAAGTATCAAGTGGTCTACCTTCACTCTACCCCACCCTTCACATTTTCTTTGGTGACCCCTTGTCCCGAATCACTGCGCGAAATTGTTTTTTAAAAAAAATCATTGCAAAATTTTGCAAAACTCCATGAGAATTCTGTGAATTTATGTGTTTGTTGTGAAGTGTGATTTGCTGGTCCCTCGTTTCACTTTTTTTTTATCTGAGCATCCACTTCCCATAAAAAGTATTATGATATAGCAGTAGGAAAATGGTTTATGTGTAAAATGGCTCTCCGATGCATTTTCGGTGTGAACCAGTCTCCTGCTAGTATCTGGCAAGATTTTTATGCACATACAGGTAAAAATAAATTGGCCGAAATCGCATAATACGGAATTTCCTGAAATTTTACGACTTTCAACAGTGATTAAAGTTTTTACCGACGCCTAGTTGTGACTATACACGTTCACTTACTCTAAACAGGAAGTCCTGCTCTCCGTGCTGCTGTTCACGTTTACTTTTCAGCTTGGTGGGGTCAAGGTGGATCAGCCGGTCGGAGGATATACACGAGGAGGTGTGACAACAAAATCTCCTCATACACCATTGATCATTTGTTGTATGTGGCAGTCTCTGGCACGTGATCCCTTGACTGTTGTGCATATTTCGGGAGCCTGGCTCTCAGGATAGATTACATTTTGAAATTGGGTATGGCGCATTCTTTGTTACATGGAAACGGAGGTGAGCAGAGGTGGAATGTTTCGGACGTGATTTCCAGAATTGCCATGGTTTACTTCTTGTGGGGGACGACTACCTTTTCCAAGATAATTCTTCTTCCCAGATTTGTGTATTATGTATAACAACCCACGGCATGTACCGTGTCCACCCTTTTGGGGGATTTAAAGTGAACTTGGACACTTGCTTTGGAGGCGTTGGGGATATGTTTTTTCAAGATTTGGGCACTCTTGCTTGCATTCCACGGTTTAACCTAAATGGAGAAGTATTATAGGTCTGGACACAGCTGTCATATACAGCTCGATTTCCATGCGGAAGATGCATTGTAATGTATTTTTGTCGGTGCTCTGCAGTGGGGCCCCTATTTTTATAAGGCTCATTCTGTAATAGCCAGTTTGCCTCACAGACAACAACATAAACACACCTTTCTGTTTCTTCATTACTTTGAATTGCTTGGGTCTGTTTGTATGCAGTACTTTAGTATAAACATATATCGTAATAAAAGAAAGTTTCAGGTTGCCCTAGACGTTCTGCCAAGGTAGTAGCCAGAAAATTGAAATACCTCCAGTTTCATTTATATCCCAAGTAATTGTGAGAGAGGGAGTGCACCCCTCCCGGGGAAAATTCCAAAATGTCCTTCCTTCTCACATCCCTCTTTGACTCTTTTGTCCTTTCTTTTCTTCCTTCTCCCATCAGTATGGCTGTCTTGTTCCATCTTTCATTCTTTGCTTTATTTCTCCATCCTTCTTTCTGTCTCTTGTCCATCCATTCACCCACCCATCATGCTCTGCAATCTCCTTTCTTTTTTATCCATCCATCTTTCAGCCCTTCCCTCCATCCTTATTTCTTTCTCCTTCCTTCCTCCACCCATTCACCAAACCACCCATTCACCAGTCAGTCCAGATTCTCATCCTTACGTTTTTCGTTCCAGCCATGTCTCCAACCTTTCTTTTTATCAAACCTTTCTTCTATTTATCCTTTCATCCTTTTCTGCAGATATCCATTCTTCTCTGCATCTATTCATGCACTCTTCTTTGCATCCATCCACTCCCTTCTCTCCATTTATACATCCTTTTCTCTGTGCTTCTCTCCATCTTCTCCAGCCATCCATCACTCCAGTCTCCTGTCCATTCTTCCTTCTCTCCATCCATCGTTCATATTTCCACCCAGCCATCCTTTTCTCATTCGCTCACTCCATGATTCCTTGCTTCAGTCATTTGTTTTTTTTTCCCCATCTGTTACCCCACCGCAAAGGCCCCTGTGTGGCATGCATGCACTAACCACCACAATGCATTCTGAGAGGAGAGGAGAGGAAGATCTGCCATTACCTGACAGCATTTTGAATCAACTATTACCTTGGTTGTAAGTAAAAACTGTAGAGATAAACCTTAATTGATTGGAAGTGCTACAAACTGTCAAGAACTGGGCCTATATTCTGGTGCTTCATTCCATCCTGGGGAAGAATGCACAATTGTGAACAAATCTGTGAACCCTGCTGTGGGGCTCCTAAATGTGAATCTGGGTGTTAGCCATTAAAAGGAGCCCAAAGGCCCGGTTTAAGCTCTCCAGACCCACCCTGCTGCTGATTCAACTGAATGGAAGTCCCCAACCAACCAAAGGAGTGCAGTTGTATAAGGCTGCCATTTTCCTCTACTGTCCTTTGGATTAAATTATCTCTGATGCATTATAATTGGCCAGCTACTGTCCTTTGGATTAGATTATTTTTGATGCATTATAATTGGCCAGCTACTGTCCTTTGGATTAGGTCATCTCTGATGCATTATAATTGGCCAGCTACTGTCCTTTGGATTAGATTATCTCTGATGCATTATAATTGGCCAGCTACTGTCCTTTGGATTAGATTATCTTTGATGCATTATAATTGGCCAGCTACTGTCCTTTGGATTAGGTCATCTCTGATGCATTATAATTGGCCAGCTACTGTCCTTTGGATTAGATTATCTCTGATGCATTATAATTGGCCAGCTACTTAAACTGGGATGGTGGGGAAAATGAAAGATTGCAGAGATATCACAATCTCAAATTTTACACAGCAGAGCTAATCACTCGTATTTAAACGGATTTTGTGGGTTTGGGGAGCTCTGCTCTCACATGATAGCGATCAGGTAATGACAGTTTATGCATATAAAATACCTCCAAATGAGTCAAGACATAACCAACTGAACAGAAAGAGGAAGGTGGCAGTGAATAGAAAAATGATACCATAACAGCGTCAATCCCCCCCCCCCCCCCCACCCCCAAATAAAACACTTTATGAATTATCGCTACGATACAAGTTAAAAATATTCGGTAAATCCACGTGTGAATAATGCCAGCTTTTTTGTTTTGGGAATAAATTTACTATACCCTAAATGCTAGCTTTAATTTTCATCGGCTAAATGTACTTAATTCCCAAACATTAATGTAGTATCGGGTTTGTTCTTCTTGTGTCCTTGTAGTATCACAAAAGAATGAGTAATTCCCTGGTCTGTGCAGTCTGGTTACTGCCAGTATTTAAATCTGAGTCAAAGTACAATAAAGTACCTTTCTGCACCCATTCTTCAGGACTCAGTAATAGGAGGAGAGCGGCCCTTGAACTAATTTAAATGGTGCGGTCTCGGGAGCTTCCTTTCCTTTCCGTAGTCTTTAGACTGTTGCATGCAGTCTGCATTTACTTTAAGGGGATTCACCGCGATGACGGTCATCATGTAGTGAGCGAAATGTGGTTGCTGTATCTAGATCCTGCCACTATCGTTTCTCTCTGCTTGTCTGTGTCCAGTGCTGGAACTGGAAATCAATATTCCATGAACCCGTAAATTTGAGGCGGAGTGTGACAGTGAAAAGGGTGTGGAGTCACGCGGGTTGGTGTCATGAAAAGCAGACTCTGACAGTCAGCTTTTACATTTACTTTTTTTTTTTTTAAATGCTGCCACAAAGAAATCGACAACAAGGAGATACGTGACAGTAAATCTGTTGTGTCTTATTTCATTGGTCACACAGGCAGCAACGTAAAATATCTTACGGGTTAAGGCACCTGCTGCAGAGATCTTTGTGTGCCCTGCAATTTTGAGGGAATACTAATAATGGTGAGATAACTGTGGTCTTTAATGTACTTGCTGGCGAGATCTGGGTTTTGTCTGGTCACAGATTTGAGTCCTACAGTAGAATAACAGGCTAATGTGTCTGCTGCAAAGCACATTGTGTAACATTCAGATCAGAGATTTTATTTTATGTAGATAGGCAAGTGGGTTACTGTTTTTGACACAGATCCTTTTGTTAATTGCAGTTCGTAAATTTCAATCCTTCTAGTATAGCACAGTGCGTTATGAACTGGCATCAAGGCGCTACATGTAAACTGCAAGACATGGGTTATTGATTTTTTTCTCAATCTGTCTTTATTCTAAGATTGCTAAAAGGGGTTCCTTATGGGGATTAATAAAGTCTTATTTGTACACACAACCCCAACCACTGTGTTAACTTTTAAATCCTGACTCCACCCGCCCCCCGACCATGCACTATACAATTAATGCCTACCAGTAAGTGACTCCTACACCTTGTAACCTTCATTGTCTCCTGTAGCATTTGTGCTGCATTATTTATACATCTATGTGATATATTGTCTGTATAAAGTGTGTATGATGTGTAGCACTCAAAAACTGTATTGGGATGAGTAGCGCTATGAAAAAAACTTGAATAAAAACATTGTAAGTGCTATTTAAATCAGACGGATGTCTGTCACATTCTGATAGTGCATGCATATGTATTACATACCACGGTAGAAAAAAGTAAAAAACCTGCTTCCAAATTATAGTCCTTCATACATACTTGAAGTAATAACAAGTGATGGTAGGCCTTTGTTTTCCTCTATTGGATTGGCGTCTAAGTGTTAGTTTCCTGATAGCTTCTGGCCTGGCACAGCAACAAAAAGAGGGCTAATGGCCCCTAAAACAGTCCTTTATTTGGGCCCAGTCTGAAGTGAAAATAACAGTCCCATCACTGCCTGCAGGTTGTTGCTCTAAACAGCAACCAGACAATGCAGAATGTGTCCCGATAGCTGCAAATTCAGTGGGATCAGCCCATCCGAGGGCTCCCCTCATTTTCTGTAGTGTCTGTCTCACTCTTAGTCGGGCATGGCACGCATGCCAACATTTTAGAAGAGGTAAATTGGAGATTTAAAAAATAATAATTGGAAATTAAAAAATAATAATCAGGAGAATGTATTTTCCCCATTGACTTCTATTGAAGTAAAGGTACTTTCAGATGAGAGACATACAAAATAAAACCATTTTTTGACTTTAAAAAATGGGAGGCTCCCACCTGAATCGGGTCTGTTGGCAACGGCTTGTATGCGTGAGCCCCGGGGACACTGGCTGTGTGGCACTTAGCTGTCTCACCCCTAAACCTAAAGCCTGCAGCCTTTTTGGACAGAGAAGCGCCTGTACTGCCTACTGCTGCTCTGATATTGTGCACTGGCAAACAGGCTTGAGACGAGTGCCATTTTCCTGCAGTCTTGAATCTGAAAGAGACTGCCCAGGCAACATTTGTCTGACAGGATGATGAGAATGAGCAGGAAATATGACATTAAGACAAGGCACCAAACTTGCGAGTTTTTTTTTTTCTGTATGATGCGTGACTCCTCACACTACTGTGCATGGCATAATGAAGGCAAATGTGCATATTATAAATAAGCTTGACGGGCAGTGCGTGCCAGGGTCAGGTTATCTGCTACAGGCAGTGGCGGCTCCTCCGTTTGGACGGAGGAGCATCGCCCTCCCCCGCCAGCAGCAGAAGCTGCAAACCATTCACAAGGAAGGACTGCGTTTATTGTCCCTTCCTTGTGAAAGGGGCGGGGCCATGGGGTGACTAGCGGTGAGGGGAGTGCACTCCCCTCACTACGCATGTATGTTTGACCGGCCAAACATGCATGCGCAGAAGGCTGTCTCCAGACTGGGACTGGCGCAGGACAGGCTGGGAGCCTGTGCCTGCCTGCAGGACGGAAGGGAGGAACGGTGCGTCGAGAAGCAGTGCGGAGATAAGTTTATTTTCTTTTTCTTTTCTTTTTAATTTCTTTACTCACCTGCCCTTCCCCCTATGCGCGTGTGCATGCCACTCCGCGCAGCCCCCTGTAACGCCGGCGAGCCGCTGCTGGCGACAGGTTACCTGCATTTTCTGTAGCTGGTCTCGGGATTGCCTGATTTGTGAGACCTGGTCACGACGATCCTGCTTCCAGCTTAATCACAGAATGAATGTCTGAGGGGAGCAGAATACTGAGCAATGTATTTCCAGTATTCAGACATAACCAGCACCTATTTCAGACTTGAATTACTAGTGGTGCAGAAGAAATACTCTACATGAGACAAGCCTAGTAGGAGATAACCATCATCATCCTCGAGGCATGTTGAAGCAATGGGAAACTCTAGAGGTGAACTAGATTGCCACAAGAAAGAACCAAAATTGTGAGACTTGCTTGTGGATACCTGCAAGCCGCGATGCTGAGAGAGTTTTATCAACAACCAGATCAGAAGCATGGGTCCACTGATCCAAGGACTTGTCATCAGCTTAAGCCAGAGGAAAAGCATGCTCATTCTGTAGGCTCTAGCTTGGGCCAGGCAGGTCTTACATGCTGTTTGGGAGGTGATCAAGCGTAGATCTCATTCCCACTGGCTGACATTCAAGAAATGGACTGATACTTAGCCGTAAAGAAGCCTCTCTGACCCGAATAGCATATGGAGTTGAGGCATGTGCTGAATTAGGGTGTGCAAAACAATTTTGCGAAATGTCAATTTGAATGTTTTGTTCTTTTTTTCCTTTTTATGCAGTCAATAGCATTTCATCATAAATCGTCGAGACTTCTTTTTTTTATTCCCTTGCAGAGTGAAATTGAGCAATAAAATTACCCAAGTTTGCTCCACAGGCTAACCAGAGAATCAGTGATTTGGCATTTCCTGCACTATTTGTGGTTCTCTCTGGCAAAACAAGATTCAAGGAGACCCTTCACAAACCGCCAGACATCCCATGAATTGCTAACGGTGTGTGGGTGTCTCTCTACCTCGTTTCAGTAGGAAGAAACACACAACCAGTCTGAGCTGACCAGTCCTTGGTTTGTAGGCCTTTTAAATTCTGTGGAGGCAGAAGCAATTTTCACACAATTTCATAAGAATTCACTTCCATACACAGTGAACTTAAAAAAACCACAAAAAAACACCGTCTAGAGGCACCAGAGTTCTACTGCAATATAATGCATACTGCAAAAGCAGCATCAATCCCGGGGAAAAAGTGCACAAAAATATAAATATTTGGGTAAAGGGTACGTTTATTCACATACATCACTTGATGGTTGGATGCTAATTCCTACGGTATTTGAGCCTTTAATGTTCATGCTTGAAGGATCGTTTGATTGCTGATAAAGAAGACCAGACAGTGAATTTCTCAGCAAATTGGACGATTGGCCTCTTGTATTTTATCTGGGACTTTCATGTTGCAGCCTGTCCAGGTGTTGCACCTATACACCATTGCTGCTGCTTTGCATGCAGCAAAATGTTTATGCATCTAGGGTTGATATGTCCTCCAAAGTGGTAAATAATAGTATGACATCCTGTTTAAAGTATGTTGTTCTTCAAAGGCTCTTTAAATTTTATCAAGTAAACATATCATCATATAGAACATCCACCCCTTCAGAAATGCTTGGTGTCTCATGATGAGTGCATCGCTTGCACAAGGTGTTTAAAAGGGTCCGGATTACCACAGTATTGGCCAGGTCAAACCTTGATCCTAACATATTAGACAATTTCTTACTTTTATCAACTCACCCTGCCTGACGAAAGCAATTGAGAGTTGTCTCTCTAAGCCACTAATAACAGACCAACAACAACCACCTTAAGAAGTGTGCTTAAAACATAAACAACTCTTGTTCTTCTTACCTCCATTGTGCTCCTTATGGCACAGCGCCTCATATTTTAAGTGTACTGCTTAACACATGTGGAAGTTTGAATTGTCGATCTAGATGTAGAATAAAGACACTCACAATCTTGCTTTTTTTGCACGAGGGGGGTTGTGTTTTTAACATGTTTTAAAAAAAAAAAAAATTTATTGAATCTGAACTGTGCTGTGATTTCTTTTTTTAACCAAAAAGGGCACTTGTCTGCTGCCATTGCTGCTTAGGCATTGAGCGGTCTTGTTATTCGCTTTTGGGCATAGGAGGGACTATTTAAGATGGAAGATGGTGCGCCAACGACAAGCCCATCTGTGCCAGTTAGAATGCCGGTTTTCCACCAGAAAATAGGCTTGGAACAGGCAGGTTAGTGTTTTCCAGGAAAGAACTTCTACAGATGAATCCAGGTGTCCCAGGGGTTAGGGAGGAGGGGGGACAAGATGAAAATAGGGAAGATACGGTGTTGAAGCTGACCATCACACAATCAAGAAGAGAATGGATAAAATGTGGCCTACTGAACGCATGCTCATTGGTAAAACACACCATTCAATTAAATATCCTTTTGGAAACAAACAATTGGGATATCATTTTTATCACTTAGACCTAAATCCCCGCTGATTTGGCGATAGACCTAGGAATAGTCTGTCCTCCAGCTCTCAAAGTTATTCATCAACCACAAGCGGATAAAAGAGTAGGGGCAGTGGCAATTATTTTCAGAGAGAAATGGGAAAGAATGGCCCTCCAGGTTGATAAACTCGACAAATTTGAATTTGTGAGTTTTTCCTTAAAAGGGAAAAGTGGGTCAGACCTCTCGGGTGTACTTTGTTCCAGACCACCTTGCCCATTTCTACAACAATTTGTGGAAACAATTACTAATTTAGCACTAACCCATGCAAACTTTTTTTATATTAGGGAATTTTAATATTTGGGCAGAAGCTGGACCCCCTACCCAGAGTAATTAACTCTACACATCATGTAAGATATTAGGTCTGGGTCAGTTAGTTAGGGGCCCCTCTAATCCTTCCCATCTAGATTTGATCACTGTAAAGAAAATGATTCCATTAAGTTGGCCAGGCCATATTTAGATTGCTTTTGCATAAGGGCATGTCAATAAAAGAAGGAAGACCAGTCGAAAAGCAATTTCGAGGAAGAGCATGGTACAAGCTAAGGAAATTAAAAAAGAGAAATTCTATGTGATACTGCTAATTGCTTTCAGGAAAATTTTACAGTTGATGAGAATTATGTTGGTTTACAAGAGCTGATCAAAGAAACGCTAGACAGGATGGTCCCTGTGAAGAACTTGACACAGCAAGGCAAACCTGTCCCATGGTTTTCTGAGGTTCTTAAGGATATGGGGAAGATATTTGGGGTGGTAAGAGATCTAGTGAACCCTGAGTGCACCAAACAAGCTATTAACCCTCTCAAGAGCTTTGTGACAAGCTGTGTGAATTTGTTTTACTAAAAAGGTTAAGCTTATCTTACAGAAAGACACCTCGGGTTGGGAATACGGTTGGAAGAGAAGGTCATAGAAAAGGGACAACTGGGAATTAATATTGAAGGTTTTCAGATCATTGGCTCTGACAATAACCTCAGACACCCGATTAAACCCCATACCGCTGTCTCTGTGGAAGGAAAGAGCAGAGAAAGTATTACCATGTCTATTAAATATTTGTAATCAGGACGCGTATAGTCCCCCAGATATGGAAGAAAGCCTTAGTTACCCCACTGTTGAAAAAGCCCAAAGCGCACATCAATGATCCCAGTAATTATCGTTCAATTTCACAACTCCTTTACCGAATAATAAATTATGGAGAAATATATCAGCAAAAATCTAGCCAGTCACTTGGAACATAACTTATTACAGAGTGGACAAATGGGCTTTAAGTCAGCCCAAGGCACAGAATCGGCACACATCCTGTCATTGGACCAACTAAGGTTGATGGTGGACAGTGGTTAAACTGCAGTTCTGATACTCTTAGATCGATCTGCTGCATTTGTCACCGTCAACCACCACATATTGCTGAGTAGACTGGAGGAAATAGGAGTCGAAGGAATGCCCTGGAAGTGGATTAAATTTTACCTAGAAGATAGGTCCAAAGCGATTTCCCTGCGACCCTTTCAGTTGTAGTACAAAGAAATAGAGCAGGACTGTCCCACAGGGATCAGGTTTAAGCCTGATCCTTTTTAATATTTATCCACACCCACTGCTGACACTTAGTGGATCCAGAGGGATTGCATTTGTGGATTATGCAGATGACACACAGTTAATTCTGGCACTGGACAAAAATAACCATACCTCAGTAGAAGACCGACACAGATGTTTAAAGGAGATGGACACTTGGCTGAAACAAAATGCCCTTAAATTTTACGGAGGAAAACTGAGATTTTATGTTGCACATCTCCCAGTGGACTGCAAGTTCCACCAAGAAACATCTGGCCTTTGTTTGGTCCGGATAACCTGGAAATGGCGCAGGTAGTGAGAAAGTAGGTGTTTATGTAGATTACAGAATATATATGGAAGCACACATTAATAAGGTGACTGCCACGTGTTTTGGCCAGCTCTAGAAAATTGTGCCACTGCTACCTCAGTCAGCGAGGAAACTCGTTGTCCATAGTACCATGTGGAGGATAATTGATTAGTCTAGTGCCCTGTTGGTAGGAGTACCCGATTGCCTAATTAAAAGGATACAATGGGTACAATCAATTGCTGATAAACTGGTATTAGATAAAAAGGGATATGACTGCACAAGTGAGGCCTTAGGAGAGCTAGATTGCTTCTCAGTGAAGGAAAGGTTAGTGTTTAAGGCAATGGTGATAGTCTATAAAGCTGTGAATGGAATGGGTCCTCTACAGCTACAAAGGCTTTTCAGACAATGTAGACCGCAAAGAAACCTGCGACCTGCCTCTTCTAATTTAGTATGTATTCCAAAATTTAGAAGAGTGAGAACAAGTGGAAGATAATTTCAAGTACTTCCAACATCTCTCAGAGCCAGCACGAATCTAGCAGGATTTAGGAAACATCTGAAACATGGTTGTTTCCCAAATAGGCAATGGGTAGGCGGAGACATGATGGGTTGAATGTGGTTGGGGTAACTGGCAGGAAATAACAGTGCCAAGAACCCTGGTAGGTGAGCGATGTGCTCTAACAAATGTCTGTTACTTACTTACTTTAACATTAAATTAGAAGTAAAGCACTGTAAAAGCATGAAATACCAAAATGCTTTATGGACGTATTTTGTGCAAAAATTAGGGGAATGCAAGATAGACAAGTTTACAAAGTTTCCCTACATAAGCCTCAAAGACATCTTCACTCCCAAGTACTGTCTTGTAAACTCTAGCAGTGGATGACAGACAACATGATTGTCTTCATTCCCCAAAAAACAAAAGTTCATCTTCATTACACCAAAGTAAATGTACTCAGCAATTTCCCTCTGCACTTATGCTTAGTGGTTCCCTCCTTCTTATCCCCCCCTTCTTATCCCCTCTTCTTATCCCCTCTTCCTACCACAGTAAAGTCCATGGGAGTTGAAATTGAGACTGCTTTATCACTATGGCCTCACGTCAACCAGCGAGCCGACTATCTGCCAACTAATTCCTGCCCTCGCACGAGAAAGTTAAGCACCTAACTGAAAGAATCAACTTTTTAAATGTATACTGTCTCAACTTTAGTAATGCCCTTGTGAGTGTTGTTCCTCCGTTCACACTAGCGCCAGTCAAGGCTGTTCTTCACTGAGTGGCCAGACTCCTCATCCAAAAGGAAATATGACTATGTTTGATCTTACTTTGGCTCCTAACAGATGCCAGTAGCAAATTTCAAATCTATTGCCTTGTGTGCATTACTCTATGTTTGGAATATCCACTATATCTGGCTAAGCGTCTAACAGTCTCTAGTGGATAGCAGGATATCATGAGTGAAGATTCTTTGCAGCTGGAAACCCTGAAGATCAAAACCTCACTGGTGCTATAGCAACCCTTCACTGGTGCAGCAACCAGTAAGTAAATTACAGTAATTTCCAGTGCACTTCAAGATTCTGAGTCACTAATGCACTTTATCATTCATAAAGGTGAATCTCTTAGAAAAAGTACCTAGAGCAGATATGTTCTGAAGGGTTTCTTGAAGTTTAGGATCTCATCCTCGACCCTCCTATTAATTGGATGTGTAGTCCATAGCTTTGCAACCTAATGCAGGAAAACTTGCCCATCCGATCTTAACCTATTAACTGTAGATACTTGAATCGTATTCTGAGAGCTAGATCTTAATTTGATTGGTTGGTAGAGATTAGTGCACTCTTTTGTATAGCCTGGTGCTTTTCCAAAATTATATTTATGCATCCAAGTCTGAACTTTTTAACTCTGACCATGACAAGAAGCCAGTGCATGTTATTAAGAGCCTAGGACAGGGGTTCTTAAACATTTGGCTTCTGAGGACCCCTACTTAATCATTACTGGAATCTGGGGACCCCTACTGAGTTATTACTGGAAGCAGGTGGACCTGGCCTTAGCATTTTCAATGATTGGAACTGCTAAACGATACACAAACAATACTGAAACAAGCATACATAAAACAAATACACAAATGATTAAATCAGTTATTTAATTCACAATCAACTATAACAAAATTCTAAACTAATTCTAATAGGAGGTTTGGAGGATTCTACAGGGAGTGCAGAATTATTAGGCAAATGAGTATTTTGACCACATCATCCTCTTTATGCATGTTGTCTTACTCCAAGCTGTATAGGCTCGAAAGCCTACTACCAATTAAGCATATTAGGTGATGTGCATCTCTGTAATGAGAAGGGGTGTGGTCTAATGACATCAACACCCTATATCAGGTGTGCATAATTATTAGGCAACTTCATTTCCTTTGGCAAAATGGGTCAAAAGAAGGACTTGACAGGCTCAGAAAAGTCAAAAATAGTGAGATATCTTGCAGAGGGATGCAGCACTCTTAAAATTGCAAAGCTTCTGAAGCGTGATCATCGAACAATCAAGCGTTTCATTCAAAATAGTCAACAGGGTCGCAAGAAGCGTGTGGAAAAACCAAGGCGCAAAATAACTGCCCATGAACTGAGAAAAGTCAAGCGTGCAGCTGCCACGAAGCCACTTGCCACCAGTTTGGCCATATTTCAGAGCTGCAACATCACTGGAGTGCCCAAAAGCACAAGGTGTGCAATACTCAGAGACATGGCCAAGGTAAGAAAGGCTGAAAGACGACCACCACTGAACAAGACACACAAGCTGAAACGTCAAGACTGGGCCAATAAATATCTCAAGACTGATTTTTCTAAGGTTTTATGGACTGATGAAATGAGAGTGAGTCTTGATGGGCCAGATGGATGGGCCCGTGGCTGGATTGGTAAAGGGCAGAGAGCTCCAGTCCGACTCAGACGCCAGCAAGGTGGAGGTGGAGTACTGGTTTGGGCTGGTATCATCAAAGATGAGCTTGTGGGGCCTTTTCGGGTTGAGGATGGAGTCAAGCTCAACTCCCAGTCCTACTGCCAGTTCCTGGAAGACACCTTCTTCAAGCAGTGGTACAGGAAGAAGTCTGCATCCTTCAAGAAAAACATGATTTTCATGCAGGACAATGCTCCATCACACGCGTCCAAGTACTCCACAGCGTGGCTGGCAAGAAAGGGTATAAAAGAAGGAAATCTAATGACATGGCCTCCTTGTTCACCTGATCTGAACCCCATTGAGAACCTGTGGTCCATCATCAAATGTGAGATTTACAAGGAGGGAAAACAGTACACCTCTCTGAACAGTGTCTGGAGGCTGTGGTTGCTGCTGCACGCAATGTTGATGGTGAACAGATCAAAACACTGACAGAATCCATGGATGGCAGGCTTTTGAGTGTCCTTGCAAAGAAAGGTGGCTATATTGGTCACGGATTTGTTTTTGTTTTGTTTTTGAATGTCAGAAATGTATATTTGTGAATGTTGAGATGTTATATTGGTTTCACTGGTAATAATAAATAATTGAAATGGGTATATATTTTTTTTTGGTTAAGTTGCCTAATAATTATGCACAGTAATAGTCACCTGCACACACAGATATCCCCCTAACATAGCTAAAACTAAAAACAAACTAAAAACTACTTCCAAAAATATTCAGCTTTGATATTAATGAGTTTTTTGGGTTCATTGAGAACATGGTTGTTGTTCAATAATAAAATTAATCCTCAAAAATACAACTTGCCTAATAATTCTGCACTCCCTGTATATACAATTGAGGCCACTTATCGTCCATACTTTATTCTGTATGATGCACTTGCACTGCTCTCACAAACCAATCCAAGGATACTAACTTAATTTTTAGCCTCCAATTTCAAATTTCTTCACATCTACATAACATTTCAAACTTTGAAACTGTACATTTAGCTTCTTTATTTATAATCACTTTATTAATCAGTCAATATTAATAAAGTTTTCTAACTAATTGCGGACCCCCTGATTTAGCTTTGCAGACCCTCTGGGTTCCCTGGACCACAATCTTGGAATCACTAGTTTAGGATAGGAGCCTTGCAAAAAGGTATTTTACAGCTCAAGCTTTCTTATTCTGAAGTACTTGCGACTATCTAAAATTCTCTAAGAAATCCCAAGAAAAAGGCACACTTCTGTTGACAATTATGCCTCACTATTGCTTCAGCGGAAATAGGTTTTCCAGGTTCCCCCAGGAGATTACGTGTCCTTTTTAGAAGTTTTATATTTGTTGGACAAAGAGATGCTCAAGTTCACTTGATTACAAAGAGTTGTCTAACTATTAGAGGTTTCACAAGGTTTTTATCTTCCTAGCAGGGGTTTCTACTTTCCCTGCCCTAAACAAAGTAAAATTGATTATAGTCTCTTTAAGGGATTAGTGAGCGCTTACAATGAGGAACACTTGTTTAGCTCATTACGACTAAGCCAACTGAGATTCATCAAAGTTTGTATTTGTTTAATTTAAATTATCTTTAAAGTACCTTTAAAACCCCTTTCGTTCCCAGCTTATAATCACACTTAGTCTCCTCTCTTCAGGAAATTGCTATAAACTCCCCTCTTCCATCTATACCTAGAGTATCCTACCTCTGAACGTACAAATTCTACTGTCTCCACTACCGCTATATTTTGTTCTTTTTTTTGCTATCCAAATAAAAGTGATATAGAGAAGTATTTAAAAAATAAACATAAAAAATAAACTGAATTTTTAACTATTTTCTTCTAGTGTTTTACTAGACTAGTTCTATTGCTAAGTGGTTTTGATGTTGATCTAATTTATCACCCCCTTACATTTAATTTCCAGTTCACAAAGTGGACACCTTTTTTTTAAATCTAAATCTCGTTGTAGAATATTCTTTTCGAAAAAAGTCATGCCCTTGTTTAATGTACCATACAAGCCTCAAGCATGTATGGTCTGTAAGACCTGTATCATCTGCTGACGATGATGAATAATACCTGATTCCCGTGTTTGGAGTCTCGGCATGATTGGACTGATTGATTAGGCGAAAACAAAAGGCACGTGGCCAAGAAGAAACAAATGGCCTGATACTAGTTGAGACTTACCATAAAGATCAAGAGTGTCATTCATACAACCAGATTATGCATCATCATTTCGCACCCCTCACATATAGATGACAGGTTGAGTACAGTGGTGAGGAAGTCATTGCTGCTAACGCTATATTTGGTTCATACATCGACATAACACCAGGCTAATCATTGGCCATTAGAAGCATGACCACATCCGTTGTGCCCTGTGGGAGCTCCACTGCTTTCCCTCCTGTACTGCCTTTGTTGGAAAGTGGGTTACTGGCAGTGGTAACTATGAACCTACCATTGGCACCAAGGCCACTAACCAAATATAGGTTCAGTACAGGTCCCAGTAAATTAGCCCCTTGCTCAACCCTTGGTAGCTATAACCGAGCAGGCAGGCCTAACTTAGGAGACAAGAGTGTAAAGCATTCAAAAACACCAATACAGTAAATAAGTGAGACACAACACACAATAAAAACCCCACACCAATTTCTACAAATAGGTTATATTTTTAGGAGTAAATAGACACCAAAACAACAAATATCCAATGTAGGTAACCAGAGCTATGAATTTTAAAAGAATAAACACTTTCTAGCGCTTAGAAACACAATGTGCCAACTTTACCAAAATTCTCCAAACTTCAGGAGGTGTTTCCTGAAGTCCTCCTTGCAGGTACAAAAGGTTCAAAACACAAATCCAAGAGTCTGGAATCTCCGGGTGGGTCCTTGGAACCAGAGATATGAATTTTTGAAAGAATAAACACCTCCTAGTGCTTAAAAACACAAAGCGCCAATTTTACTAAAATTCTCCAAACTTCTCCAATCTTCAGGAGGCGTTTCCTGAAGTCCTCTTTGCTGGTACAGAGGGTCCAAAAAACAAATCCAGGGGTCTGGAATCGCCTGGATGGTCCTTGGAAAGTTGGACCACAATTCCCGCAATGCACCTGGCCAAATCCTTAAAAGTCCACTGGATGCACTCCAGGCTGGGGACTTTTGCTGGGGATGATGCAGGTGAAGCTCTTTTAACCTGTAGCTGCAGGGAGTCCACTCATGAGTCCTTCTTGAAGCAAGGCACTGTACCCAGGGCTGTAGTACCAGATTGTGCAGCAGGCACAGTTCACTTAGAAGTGCAGGCCAAGGGTGCAGATCCAGATTCCAATAGGGCAGTCTTTCTTTCTCTTGTAGTTTCAGCCAGCAGATCTGAGAGACGATGCAACTCTCACATATTTATTCCCAGCTCCTGGGCATCAGGAAGGGGGGCGCCCAACCAACAGAATGCAGAGTGATGCCCAGATGCATGACCACTTCCTGCAAAGTGTGGCATATTGCTGCCCCAGAAAGCACAATTTTTCCAAAATCCATGATGTCTGAAACTAAGAGCTGACTAAACCTTCCTCCAGTGTGGCTCATTTCCATAGCTCTCCTCCTTCTAACATCTGCAAATTCCTTCCTTAAGCCTAGTATCTGGCTGAGAGGTCCAGAAGGTGGGGGTTAGGTGATCTGGCATTCTCTCCTGTCTTGCTCTCCTTTGAGGCTGTATGTTTTATTACCCCTCCCCCTGCTCATGCATTCCTGTGTAGCCCCCAAGCTGCCCTTCACCAGATATGCTCTCCACCGGACAGCCACTTATCACTTAATCAAGCAGCTCTGCTAATCCTGTTAGCACTGACCAGTCAGAGGGGACAGTCAGAAGGCTGGATTTTGGCTTACAGAAAGAAAAGCCTTATAACTTATTTTCTGTACAAGTTGTGATAAATTCACCAATGTCAAATTGATGGATTTATCAAAACAAATCTTTAAAGTCCTTGAATTACTTTTCTGCGCATTTACTTACTATTATTACTATGAAAATACCCTATAGCAATGATAGCTTATGAAGGCAAGTATCTATAGTGGGGGAAAATGAAATGATCAGTTTTCCCTTACCTGGGTTTATAAAACGTCTTTTATAAGACCCCTGCTTATGGTTACATGACCCCCCCACCCCTGGGATACCTAGGGGAGATCCTGGGGGTACCTAATATGTGAAAACAAGGTAGATCATCACATTTAAAGTGCCCACAGCACCAAAGTCGAATTGGGACACTATTTCCATGTAAATGCAGTCTGCAGAGTCAGGCTGCATTTAAAAATGACAGAAAACCTTCAGCAGTGCCCACATGCAAAGGGCTGCAATTCTGCTGGGTCTCTACTTCCATGCCCTATTATGTATGAGGGTCTTATAGGTAGTTGCCACCCCCCTTGCCACATTGTTTACTAGGGACCTACAGGGGCTGTCATGCAAATGGTAGGAATGTAACTTTTAAAGACAGGCTGCAAGGCAGGTCTGCATTTAAAAGGACAGGAAGCACACAGCAGTACACACATGCAAGTGCAGAAATTCCGCAGGGCCTCTAATCTCCATGCCCTATACTATAGGGGCTTATAGGCAGATTGTACACCCTTGCCCCATTATATACTAGGGACTTACAGGGTGTGTCAGGACAATCGAAAGGGTACCCTAATACATAGTGTACTCTACTACAAGTGCGTGTTTTAACATAGCACTGGCCTGGGTCTGGCTAACAGAGTCCAGGGCACAGTCAGAGTCAGTTATCATCAGCACCAGTCAGCAACAATAAAATGGGTATGAATAGGGCAAAAAGATGACTTTGCAACAGCCTTGCATGCCAAACATAATCATATCAAAGGCAAAAGGAAAAAGTGTACCACTGCGTAACTGTTTCAGGCCACCTTCACTCCATACATAGTGGTGCTCAGGCAGAATGGCAGCTCCAGATGGCTCGGAAAGAATGAAATCAGAAGCAGGCCTCCTTGGTGGAGCCACCCAGACTTTAGATTCTGCTTATGGAAGGCTAGAAAACCCCCCTTCCACTTCAGCTGTGAATGACTTGAGCGGCTGTGCAGACTGAAGCTTGGAGTGAGTTAGGGAAAGGTGTGTGCACTTTTTCGGGGCCTTTTGTGCATCGAGCATATGGAAGTAATTTGCAAATTGTAAAAAATATGTGCATAAAGTGAACCTTACAAAGAAACAGCATGTAAAGTTGTGTTTTCCATTACTTGCACTAATCCACATTGATGCAGTAGCGTGCTCAACATGTATGCATGGGCACAGTGGATTTTAACAGCCATGTTCCCCGGGTTCTAAAAACAAGTTGCGTTGTGCAAGCAAAGCACAGTTAGTTTGGCATCCAGCATATAAAGATACTGCCACTTACCCCTCCAAAAAATACATTCTTCACAGCTAAACTACTGTTAGGCTTATTCCAGCATTTAAAATCACATCAATTGAATGACCTACAAAAAGCATATCTGTCTCATAAGCTGAATTTGTTGTGCTGTTACTGATCGCATAGCAGGTCGAAGATACTAAACATAGTAGACCATTGCAGACTGCGGAGCTGGCCAATAACACTAGTTATTAACCTCCCCTCGAATTATGGGCCCAAGCTCCATCTAAGGAGTTTTAAGGACAGTAACTGTAATTATTAACTGGCTGAGAGATACGGACATTATTAGTGCAGCAGGTTCAGTGTGATAACAGGGCCCAATGCACCTGTCTTTACTGTCTGCCCAATGTAGTCTGTTGAAAGAAGCTAACAGACAAACGCTCTCCCCCATCCCCCCGCCCCAATCCGCCACCCGCTCAGAGTTACTGTGCAATCTGTTGCCAACATTTTTTCTAGGGAAGGTAAACAACATTCTTCTTACTTTAGGAGGAGATGATAAAACTTTTAAGCCCCTACAAATGCCACCCGGAAAATTAACTGTGTTTCGAGAAATGACCAATAAAAACACTGAGGAGATCTTAAAATCCTTAAAGTCAGGCTTCCCACAAGAACCTGTTCCCATGGACATCATGTTAAAAGGTGGTAAAGCTGTCATTTATACACTCAGACATGTTCAAATGGTCACTCAAATCAGGGATGGTTTCACCACAGTGGAAATATGCTGTAGTTACGCCATTATGAAAAAATTTCAGCTGACCCCTTAAAACGTGAAAACTATAGTCTAAGTTATACCGTTTTTTAATTATTGGCAATAATCGGTTTTAAAAATGGACACAGTGTAATTTTCAGAAGCAGTTCCTGGGAGGGGGGGGGGGGCGAGAAATGTCAGATCGTTTTACAGGTAACTACAACACTTAAAGTTTCAGTCTCCGGGTTTTAGGAATTCCACCAATTGGGGTTAAAGTTAACCCCAAACACCCACCACCAGCAGCGTTGGGGTTGGCCGGGTACAGAGGTCCAAAGATGAGCAAATTAAACGTGGACTCCTATGGAAACAATGGTATTCTGAATTAGGTCTGCTTGCAGGTAAGTAACCGCAACTCAGATGGTAAGGGGAATTAGAGGAGCACTGGTGGAGCCACAAGTATGCACCAAACACACACCCTCAGCCGCCCAGGGGAGGCCGGGTGCAGGGTGCTAACACGATGCCTGGTTTCCCATGCTGATCTATGAGGGGACCCCAGGGGTCACTCAGAGGCTGCAGGCGAGGTCCAGGGGGCCGTCTCAGGCAGACCAGAGGCTGGACAGTGAGGAGGGCCGCCTGCTGAACGTTGCTGCAACGGAGGTCGGGTTCTCCAGGGGCTGGGGGCTGCAGGTGCAGTGTGTCTTTATGCGTTGGAAACCTTTGTCCAGAGCTTCGCGGTCAGGGGGACTTCGCATTTCCCTCTGCAGGCATCATTGTGGAGGGGTGGAGAGGTCAACCCATTGTGGGCACTTATTCAGCACTGCCTGGGGATCTTCTCTAGCTGGTTGGGCCACCTGAACACTGCCTGTGGGCATCAGGTGCAGAGTGGTTAGGACTAGCGCATTCTAAGTGAGGTGGGAGTCCTTAGTTGTTGGTTTCTTCTTGGACATGGCTGCTGTCCACGGGGGTTCTTGGTCCTTTTGGGTGCAGGGCAGTCCTCTGGAGCTCGTCAGAAGTCATTGGTCCTGCTGGATGCGTTGATGTTCTTTTGCAGGTTCTTTGAAGCAAGAGACAGGCCAGTAGGGCTGGGGCCAAAGCAGTTGTCGTCTTCCATCTTCTCTGCAGGGGGTTTCAGCTTAGCAGTCCTTCTTCTTCTTGTTAGATCGCCAAGAATCTAGTGAGCTGTGCTCAGGGAGGCCCTTAAATCCTAGATATAGGGGTGTTTTATGGGTCAGAGGGCAGTAGCCAATGGCAACTGTCCCTGAGATTGGCTACACCCTCCTTGTGCCCACTCCCTCTGGGGAGGGGGCACAACCCTAATCCTATTGGTCCTTGTCCTCCAAACCAAGATGGAGGATTCTGCAGGGAGGGGTTCGCCTCAGCTCTGGACACCTTAGGGGTGGTCACTCCTCCCTGTTTCCCTAATTGTCCCGCCAGACTTACCGCCAAAAGTAGGGCTTTGTCCGGGGTGGGTTGCTCCACTATCTGGAGTGCCCTGGGAGCACTGTAATCCGAGGCTTGAGCCTTTGAGGCTCACCACTAGGTGTTACAGTTCCTGTAGGGGGGAGGTGTGAAGCACCTCCACCCAGGACAGGGTTTGTTTCAGACCACAGAGTACACAAAGGAAGGCACTCACCCCATGTGGTCAGAAACTTCCCTGAAAGTGGCAGGCTGGCACAGACCGATCACTCCTACACTAGCAGTTTGGCTAACATACAGGGGGCATCTCTAAGATGCCCTCTATGTGCATTTTTCAATACATCCCACACTGGCTTAAGTGAGGGTTTATTGTGCTGAGAAGTTTGATTCCTAACTTCCCAGTATTCAGTGAAGTCATTATGGAGCTGCGGAGTTTGTAATGACAAACTTCCAGGCCATATACACTCAGTATGGCTATACTGCACTTACAGTGTCTAAGAATGGACTTAGACACTGTAGGGTCATATTGCTCATGCAGCTATGCCCTCACCTGTGGTATAGTGCACCCTGCCTTAGGGCTGTAAGGCCTGCCAGAGGGGTGACTTACCTATGCCGCAGGCAGTGGTTTGTGGGTATGGCACCCTGAGATGGATGCCATGTCGACTTTGTCTTTTTCTCCCCACTAGCACACACATGCTGCAGGGCAGTATACATGTGCTTGGTTAGGGGTCCCCTAGAGTGGCATATGCTGCAGCCCTCAGAGACCTTCCCTGGCCACAGGGCCCTTGGTTCCACCAGTACCTTTTACAATGGACATAACTGTGTGCCAGGGTTGTGCCAAGTGTGAAAACAAAGGTACAGTTTGGGGGAAAGAAAACTGGTGCTGGGGCCTGGTTAGTAGGATCCCAGCACACTTTCAATCAAAGTTGGCACTACACTAGGCAAAATGTGGGGGGGGTAACCATGCCAACAGTGGCATTTTCCTACAGCACCCAAACTAATAAGCTGTCGGGTACTTGCTTTGATTAACTAAAGCCCTTGAGAAAGGTGCTTAGGTGGCGACCTGAACCATCACGCAGAACAGTAGTAAAGGGCCTAGTCATTTCAAGACTATATTATGGGAACTCCTTGTACCTGGGTAGTCATTAACAATTCTATAGCTCATCCAGAACGCTGCAACATGTATACTGCCAAAAATCCCTTTAGGAAACACAGCAGCTGGGGCACTTGTTAACCTGCTTCGGCTGCCCGTGCTGAAAAGCATCCACTTTAAGGCCCTGTGCTTGGCCCATAGAGCAGTGTATAAAATGGGCCCCAAACTGATTCAAAGACTATTCAAGCCTCATAAGCCCACCAGGATGTTGCTAGTATCAGGAAAGCCAGGAGTGGAGGTGGTTCCTTTGCATTTTGGTTCCCAACCTTTGGAATGCCTTCCCACGGTGCATACGTCAAATCGAATCAGAACTTACATTTATTTAGGAAATGGTTAAAGACAGCTCTGTCCTAACCTCTGGCAATTTTTACTGGACTCTACCTCTAGTTGTAAGCGCTGGGAAGCCCTGCTGGGTAGCTACGTGCTTCAGAAAATCTCAGGAGTAGATTAAAAAGGGTTAGGGCTCGTAGACCCATTGGTCCGTCTCTGTACTCCACTGTAATGCTATTTCGTTTTGCAGAGCTGTCTCCGTAGAGCTCAGATCCCTCCGTCCAGCAGTTCCTCCTCTGCTCTTTGCCAGTGTTTTGAATGACCTATTTATATGGAAATCTGGAGCAGTCCAATATCAACACTTAAGGTCTTTAAGCTTATTAATCTCTCATTTCAATGAAAGAAGTGTCTCTCATAATATCCCATCTTTTTATATTTGATGAATCTGTTTCTCTTTCAAACGCTTCTTTATCAGTTTTGGTAATTGGATTTGAAGATTATTCTAGTCTAGGTCTTAATGACTTTTTCGGGAGCTATGTGCGTGCAGGGCTGAAACATTACCTCACTTGTTTTGCTCCCTAACCCTCGATGAAAAGAGACCCTGTATTCGTCCTGTATTCGTCCTTTATTCCTAAAACATGGCGTTCGGATTACAAAGGGCATTTTACCCATGCCGGCCCGTACCTACTTCAGAAGTTTTCTCACTTTATGCAGTTTTATACAGCGGGAAATAAGCACAAAGGTATTAAAGCTTATTCAGTGAGCACCAGTTTACACTACACAAGGTTAGATTCACATTTTTAGCACATTGAGAGACTAAGCGCTATGCCCCGAATCACAGGATGCTAAGCCTAGGCTGGGACTGGAACCTGTTGCCCCAGATTCAAACCAAATGATGCTCATGTGCTAAACCTAATTTAGCCGGTAGTTTTTAAACGCCAATAGTTTTGTGCCTCAATAGTTATCGAACAGAATACAGCCACGGGGAAAACATAAACGCACAATATTTCAAAGACGCTTCCGGACGTTTTTTACGTGTTTGAAATATGTTTCCAAAAATGCTGACTTTAAAAATATAAAGTCAATCCTCACCTTGTATTCCTTTTCGGATTTCCCTCCTGTTAGATTCCTGCTGGTTGGGGGGATGCGCGTGGCGTCTTTTGCAGCTGCTTCTGTCGGGCTCTTCCACATCTGTTCCACGTTCTCCCCTCACTGCACCTCCGGGGTGGTACGTCCTCCCTCCACAGCGCTTGCAGTTCTGTGAGCCACGAGCGACGCTGCACCCCCGACTCCGCTACCTGGGTTTGTCCATGAGCACATGTTGCCTAGTTCTTCTCTTGTCTTGGTTTTAGGAGGACGTGGAATGATGACATGCTCTCGCAGTCGGTGATACTACATTGCCACAGCCCTGCAGATGTGTCCTACCCCCTCCCTTCGACATTTGATACTGATTTTCAGACGCTTTAAGTATGGGGGCAGCAGGCACGCACACTTTCCCACATGGACGGGTATGATTCGAACCAGAAAAACCCCTTATAGGGATTAAGCGCCCACCCATGCATTAAATGTTTCCTTTTAATCATTGCTTTAATTAAGCAGCCTCCTCAGATGTATTATTGTGGCCAGCGTTGTTTGCAAGACCTTTGCAGCATTAGTAGCGATTCACTAATCCACCACTCACAAGCTGCTTGGATTTTGTGTCGTGGGTGCGTGTCTGAGTGGCGTGTGGTGGTAATGTAAATGCGGATGAGATGGATTTCGACAGAATCAGAAAAATGCGTTGCATAAATCTGCATTTTTTTTTTGGTTGTTGTAGTTATATGTTTGTATTCTGTTTCTTTTAATTCAGTCTTTATTTGGGGATGTGTATGAGTAGATATATGGGTAAGTAGCAGGGATTTCGTTTTAATATCTCTTTATTAACAGTTGTTGCTTGCCAGGTCTTCCCTCTGGTGAACGGTTTCGTTTCCCGAATGACCATGGTGTGCCTTCTGTATAAGGTACCCCTGTTCATTGTGGCAAATCATCTAATGTAATCCTACTCCTTTTCCTTTACAACTGAGGGAGGGATCCTATCTGATGGGTACTTCACAGAACCAATGAACTTATGGCACACTTAATAGAAGGGTTTGTTTAGTTCTTTTTTTGGGACATTCACCTATAATATCTCTTTCAGCTATGACCCTTGAGTCTTCTGTTCCTTTGCAAATATTCATATCTGATAGAGACTTCTAGGTGCAGATTCCTTACCTTTGAATTCCCTGGCATCAGCTTCGAATCTGGAATCTTTTTGCTGAGCAATACCCTGCGCGTGCCGTCGGTTGTCATCGTTCGGATCCGCATGCGTTGTCCAGCTCCGCGTGACTTTGTCAGCGTCGTTGGAGTCGTCTGTGTGGTCACGGTCGTCTATAAAGGCACCACCCCGGCGCATGTATGTCGGCGCGGTTAAGCGCAGGTCTGGGATCGAGCTGCCCTTTGCCTTTTTTGGCAAGCCTTTTTTCAACCTTTTGTTGAAGAATGTTTTTGTCTGTGCGAGGAAGATGTCATCTAGTGTAGTGAAATATGTGTTTTTGACCACTGACTTTGTGTTGCACCACTTTGCACCTGGATTAGCTGTCCGTTGTTCACCAGTTGCAGACTACATTTTGTATTCAGGTTAGCTGCCTATTGACTTTATCGTAGCATTAGACACTGCCACGTTAAATCTGCTCGTACTTTTCCAAATTGTAAACTATGCTTGTTTTCGTGCTTTAGGATGTACTCAGAAGGCAGGGAACAACCTTGTTTTGATTTTACATCTTGGGATTGTGGCCAAACAACAACATGTTAATTTCAAAGCATACCTAAACCAGCCAGCATTTTTGAATATTTCTTCTTGATGGGAGGGGTTTTTCCAGAAAGCCCCTTCTCCGGTTCTTTAAGAGATAAGAAGACCCAGTGCGACAGTGAGGAGGTGTGAGTGACCTCAGTCAGGATTTTAGACATCGAATGCCTGATATCTGTCCCGTGAGGGTGGAGATCTCTTTCTCACAGTCGAACTGAGTCATAGTCTTGCTGGCATGAGAAGGATGAAGAGCTTGGCAGATCCTACGGTGATGAATTTTTACTTCATTATTTGCTTTGCAGTATAATATCAATACATATATTTGCCGTGTACATTGCAGTGGAGAATCATTTTGGTATGTTTTCCTTTCATTGCTGTGACTACTTTTAAACATGTGCTTTCAACATGCTAATTTCCTTTTAGGAACCTCGTGGTGAAATAATGGTGGTCCAAGCATCCACATCCTGTGGTGCCTTCCCTTCCTCTCCCCCAAATAGGGACTCCAAGAGGCTGGACCAAATTGGGAAGATGATGTTTTCTTCCTCCAGCCTAGCATTGATGTCGGTAAACACCTCATGCCTATTGTGCAGTTTTTCCCGTACTTTATGGGATACAGTGACACGTGCTGCCCCAGGTCTCGGAGGGCGTGCAGGTCACTTCCACCCAAGCTGTCAAGGATGGGAGAGATGCACCCAAGTTTACCATTCGGTGTGGCTTGGACACGACCGACTCGCTGGGCAGTGCGATTTCTTCGACAGTGGCTCTTCGTCGCTACGCCTGGCTGCGTACCACTGGCTTTTCGAGGGATGTCCAGGCAAATCTGAAGGCAGACTCGGCGCTTGATCGGTTCAAGGACTCTCAAGCCATGGCAGATCCTTGAGCCTCTCGGCGCCCGTTCGCCAGCAGTCTGCCTTTTGCCCCTTTCAAGGCTTCGGGAGGGGCAGGGTACCACGCCAACCACAAGTCAGCCACCGTCCTCCAGCTTCACAGCATCCAGTGCGTGGACAAGTTTTTGTGGTACCTTTAGACCCAGAGGGTCTAGCCAGAGGTCGGCCACCAGCCAGTCCCCCTCTTCCGCAACGCCCAAGCCCTCCTAGTATGGTTCTGCAAGACCATGTTCGTCCAGTTGGAGGGAGGATTCAATTTCATCTCCCTCACTGGCGGTCCATAACATTGGACAAATGGGTCTTGCAGATCATACAGATGGGCTATTCTCCCTGTAGTCCTCCATTGAAAGAACGGCTGATGGAGGATTATTTAATCTTGCTCCACGAGGAAGTTACGGCTCTCTTGGACAAGGGAACCATAGAAAGGGTCCCCATGTAAGAAGTAGGCAGGGGTTGTTATTCCCGCTACTTTCTGCTTCTAAAAAAGAACAAGGGTCTTCACCCTACCTTGAATTTAAGGGATGTCAATCTCTTCCTCAAAAAGGAGAAATTTAAGATGCTCAATCTAGCTTGGGTCTCGTCTGCCCTAGACCAAGGAGACTGGATGGTAGCGTTGGACTTGCAGGATGCATATTTTCCCATCCTCATCCTGCCCACCCACAGGCGTTACTTGCGGTCCGGGGTGGGCCACGAGCACTTTCAGTTTACCATGCTCCCTTTTGTTCTCACCAGTGCCCCTCGGGTGTTCACCAAGGTGATGGCAGTGGTAGCAGCTCATCTGTGCACTTTAGGGATTTCAGTTTTCCCCTCCCACGACGACTGGCTGTTGAAGGCTCCTACCCACCAGGCTCTCGTTGTAAGAAGTTGGCTCTGTATGTACTATCTCAAAGTGAGAGATAGTGTGCACAGAGTCCAAGGGTTCCCCTTAGAGATAAGATAGTGGCAAAAATAGATAATTCTAATGCTCTATTTTGTGGTAGTGTGGTCGAGCAGTAGGCTTATCAGAGGGTAGTGTTAAGCATTTGTTGTACACACAGAGGCAATAAATGAGGAACACACACTCAAAGACTTACTCTAGGCCAATAGGTTTTTATATAGAAAAATATATTTTCTTAATTTATTTTTAGAACCACAAGTTCAAGATTTGAAGTAAATACATAAAATGCAAGGTACTCCGCACAGGTAAGTTAGGAACTTTGAATTAGAGTAATATCATATACAGTTTGTGTTAAAATGGCAATAAGCTATTTTAAAAGTAGACACTGCAAAAATCAACAGTTCCTGAGGGAGGTAAGTATTGGTTAGATTGAGAGGTAAGTAAGACACTTTCAAGTCTCAGTTCCTGGGCATAGGCAGCCCACAGTTGGGGGTTTAGGGCAACCACAAAGTTACCACACCAGCAGCTAAGGGCCGGTTAGGTGCAGAGGTCAAAGAGATGCTCAAAACACATAGGTGCCTATGGAGAACAGGGGTGCTCCGGTTCCAGTCTGCCAGCAGGTAAGTACCCGCGTCCTCGGGGGGCAGACCAAGGAGGTTTTGTAGAGCTCTGGGGGGGACACAAGTAGGCACACAAAACACACCCTCAGCGGCACAGGGGCGGCCGGGTGCAGTGTGCAAAGCAGGTGTCTGGTTTTGAATAGAAATCAATGGAGGGACCCGGGGGTCACTCTAGCGGTGCAGGCAGGGCATACGGGGGCTTCTCGGGCCAGTCACCGACTGGGCTATGCAGGGGATCGCCTGGTGGTCACTCCTGCACTGAGGTTTGGTTCCTTCTGGTCCTGGGGGCTGCGGGTGCAGTGCTTGCTCCAGGCATCAGGTCCCTTGTTACAGGCAGTCGCGGTCAGGGGGAGCCTCTGGATTCTCTCTGCATGCGTCGCTGTGGGAGTGCAGGGGGGTCGTCTCAGGCTATTCACGAACTCGCAGTCGCCTGGGAGTCCTCCCTGTGGTGTTGGTTCTCTGGAGCTCGAGCCGGGGGCGTTGAGTGCAGAGGGAGAAGTCTCACGCTTCCGACGGGAAGAGTGAAGTCCTTTTAAAAGTTGCAAGAAGTTGCAATATTGTTGCTGTTTGTTGAGCAGAGCCGCTGCTCACGGGAGGTTCTTGGTCCTTAGGTTCAGGGAAGTCGTCTGAGGCTTCAGAGGTCGCTGGTCCCTGTTGGATGCATCTCTGTTGCAGGTTTTTGAGTCAGGAGACAGGCTGGTAGGGCTGGGGCCAAAGCAGTTGTCGTCTCCGTCGTCTCTGCAGGGCTTTCCGGTCACCAGTCCTTCTTCTTGTTTCAGGTTGCAGGAATCTGATTTCATGGGACTTAGGTGCCCCTAAATACTAAATTTAGGCATGTGTTTAGGTCTGGGAGGGCAGTAGCCAATGGATACTGTCCTGGAAGGTGGCTACACCCTCTTTGTGCCTCCTCCCTGAGAGGAGGGGGGCACATCCCTATTCCTATTGGGGGAATCCTCCAAACTTAAGATGGAGGATTTCTAAAGGCAGGGGTCACCTAAGCTCAGGTCACCTTAGGGGCTGTCCTGACTGGTGGGTGACTCCTCCTTGTTTTTCTCATTATCTCCTCCAGCCTTGCTGCCAAAAGTGGGGGCAGTGGCCGGAGGGGCGGGCATCTCCACTAGCTGGGATGCCCTGTGGCGCTGTAACAAAAGGGGTGAGCCTTTGAGGCTCACCGCCAGGTGTTACAGTACCTGCAGGGGGAGTTGATAAGCACCTCCACCCAGTACAGGCTTTGTTCCTGGCCACAGAGTGACAAAGGGACTCTCCCCATTTGGCCAGCAACTCGTCTGGTTGTGGCAGGCTGGCAGATACAGGTCAGCCTAACACTAGAAGTCGGATTGGTATTCACGGGGCATCTCTAAGATGCCCACTGGGTGCACTTTACAATAAATTCCACACTGGCATCAGTGTGCATTTATTGTGCTGAAAAGTTTAATACCAAACTTCCCAGATTTCAGTGTAGCCATTATGGAACTGTGGAGTTCGTGTTTGAGAAACTCCCAGACCACATACTCTTATGGCTACCCTGCACTTACACTGTCTAAGGTTTTGTTTAGACACTGCAGGGACATAGTGCTCATGCACATATGCCCTCACCTGTGGTATAGTGCACCCTGCCTTAGGGCTGTAAGGCCTGCTAGAGGGGTGACTTACCTATGCCACAGGCAGTGTGAGGTTGGCATGGCACTCTAAGAGGAGTGCAATTGGGTCAAAGGCAGACTCCTCTTCCTTCCCCAGCCATATCTCAGAGTAGTGACAGATGAGCAACTTCTGAGATGGGGCGGCCATCTGGGAGAGGCGGAGATCAGGGGCCTCTGGTCTCCGGCGGAATCCGGACTCCATTTCAACTTGTTGGAGCTCCGGGCGATCTGACTGGCTTTGAAAACATTTCTTCCTGTTGTGAAAGGGAAGATAGTGCAGGTGTTCACGGACAACACCACCGCAGTGTAGTACTGCAACAAGCAGGGCGGTGTCGGGTCGTGGACCCTTTGTCAAGAGCCTCTGCGTCTCTGGACACGGCTGAAACAGCAGGGCATAACCCTGGTGGTTCAACACCCTGTGGGTTCTCTGAACGCCATGGCGGACGAACTCAGCCGTTGATGCCTAGCGGATCATGAGTGGTATCTCCATCCGTAGGTGGCGCATGGACTCTTTCAGCAGTGGGGAGAGCCTTGGTTAGATCTGTTTGCCTCCGCAGAGAACGCGCAATGTCAGCAGTATTGCGCATTGGAGTTTCCAAAGCAGCAATCGCACGGTAACGCTTTTCGTGGCAAGTGGAGCTCAGGTCTCCTGTACACTTTTCTGCCCATACCACTCCTGCCCAGAGTTCTCAAGAAGATCAAAAGCAAATGGGCCCAAGTCATCCTAGTGGCTCTGGATTGGGCACGGAGAGTCTAGTATCCTGAGCTTCTCGAAATGAGCATCAATCCTCCGATCAGGCTGCGCTAGCTCGAGGTATACCAGTCCTGGAGATCTGTTGGGCGGCAACATGGCATCTTTGCACACATTTGCAAAACATTACTGCCTGGACAGTCAGGTACGAAGAGACAGGCACTTTGCCCATTCAGTCCTACAGGACTTCTTAGTGTAAGGAGTAATATCTGCAGCCCACCACCAGGAGGTTATGGCTTGGGTATCTATTCAAAGGTAAGGAATCTGCAGCTAGAAGTCTCTATCAGATGAACAAGTTACTTACCTTCGGTAACGCATTATTTGGTAGAGACTTTATCTAGCTGCAGGTTCCTTACACCGACCCATGCCTCCCCGCTCTGCGGATATATCTAGTGGGGTTAGGGTTTATCCCTTTCAGGGCCCTAGTTTTGTACAGACAAATTGACGGTTCTATCTAGGATTCTGCACTTATGGCGTGGAGGTTTTGTGGATAAAAGAACTGACCTACACGTGCCGGGTTGGTGCCTTGATAGGCGACTATGATGTCACAGACGGCTCTAACGACGCTGACGAAGCCATGTGGAGCAGGACGGCACGCACAGGGTATTCCTCAGCAAAAAGATTCCGGATTCGAAGCTGACGCCTGGGAATTAAAAGGTAAGGAATCTGCAGCTAGATAAAGTCTCTACCAGATAATGTGTTAGCGAAGGTAAGTAACTTGTTCATCTAGATGATCCAACATTCATTCTTTGCATTACTATCATAATGTGTTCCATAAACAACCCATACGAACATTCTTTTCCTTTGTTTATATTCAGAGTAGACCAGGTATAGAAATATGGGTGTTAGTCTGTCCTTGCTATTTTTGAAGGACATTTACTATATTCCAGAATGCCATAGGTTTTGGACTTATGTGCAGCAAGCCTGCATCATGCATTCCCACCTTAGGACAGTCCCCCGCTAAGCTTTGATTCATTTAATGTAGTATTCAATGACCCAGATAACTCATCGAAAAGTATGCATGCTAAATCAACATACCTAGCATATCCTGATATTATCTTTGTAGACAAACATACCAGTCTGATGGATTCCTTGAACCGTAGATTCCTCATATTGATATTTTCCCCAGGCACCAGAATGGATATGGAATATTTAGCAGCATTGCTTCTGCTCGCTGGTAGGTGTCATCAGGCAGCTCTGTGCTAACTTCATTCCACCCCGTAAGTGACAAACACAGCTGCATTTAAGCGCCACCCCTGCATGCTGACATTAGTTCTTTTCTTTTCACACCTTTGTATGCAGACCTGTAGCTCGCTCACAACATTTTTCTTAGCTTTTGAAGTTTTTTTTTCTTTCCAAAAAGTTTTTTCCATATACAAGGACACTGTGTCCTCTCCTAAGACTACAATGTTTAAGACTTGTGGAAAGTGTAGAAAACTGATGTCTGTGAGAGATTCCGCGTGGTATGTCTTTGGGTTTGGGTTCAGCACATCCTGCGAAGAGTGCACCATTATAAACCCAAAGACATACCAAAGGACTAAAGCCAAGCTGTGTGTCACAAAACACCAAAATAAATCTTGGAGATCCCTTTCTAAGTGTAGAGCACAGAGCATTTCCTGCTTTCAAGCACGTTCCTGCAACATGTTTTCATTGACGTCTAAGTCCTACGGTAAGTTAAAGTCCAAATTTAAGCACAAAGGCTAAGCCCAGTCCTGTCACACTCAACCTGAAAAGTTATGAGGATGTCAGTTTGCCCCAGGGTCTAACTCAATCCCCTCTTGAAGACCCAATTTAGTGACTGACCTGATGCGCCCTGAATTTCTGAGGCTGTTGGCAACATTGCAGCAAATTGATGGCTTTCAGGAGGCCATGTTGCAAATTATTGGCACCTTTTTGTCTCTCTCTGGTGCCTTCAGCCTTCACGGATCTGCGGAGGCCTCATGTCAAGACAATGCAGGTAGATCCACCCTCTGTTCCATCAGTGACTCCAGAACCTGCCTCTTGATCTGCTTCAACAACAGAGCCAACTTCCTGTCTGGCAGCAAGGTCCATGCCGACACCTGTGACATCGGCACCAGCACCAGAAGATGACTGAGTTTCTGTCATTCTTTCTGACTTTGAGCTGACTCCATCAAGGCCGTGACTGAGGTTGTGTCTCTGCATGATACCAACGCATCCAGCCCCAACCCTTTCTGACTCGTACAGTACTACTGTGCTTTCATGGCAGAGCAGCACCTCAGCGCTCCAGCATCTTGTCCGTTTGGACTTTGACCAGACCAAACCTGCCTTTATGGATGATAATGGTGATAAGGGGAAGTATTTTCACCAACATTATGAGGATGACAATTTATATCTGGACTTGCAAGATGCCAGTGGGTTGGACACTTCCTTATACAGTGGAATGGACACTTCGCCAGACACTGGATTGTGATCTGTTCTTAGACTGGTGACAGAAGAGAGTGCCTCCTTCGGCGTACTAATGAGACTTGCGGCAGTGATTTTAGACTTGCAGAACCAATGTTTTATCAGAAGTTTTGCAACCTGGACAAACTTCATCTGAACCTTTACTCCCTTTTAATGAGGTCTTGACTGACACCCTAAAGGGCACCTGCTCTAAACCCTGTTGCTGCTCTCAAGTTTTCGAGTATTGTGATGCTGAGCGCGATTAATGTGGATGGGCATCTGTTGTCCTGTTCGTGTGAGCCCGGGGGAATTATTTTGAAAATCAAAAGGAGAATTTTGAAAAGTGAAGAGAGGATATTGCTACTTCGGGCAGCACAGCATGTGTTGTAAATTTAAAGTTTTGCACATGTTTAGATCGCTACAGACAAGGGATGAAGAGATACAATACCCATTCAGAGGTAAAAGTGGTCCCACAGTAGTCCTGATGAGGCCCAAAATAGAAGGGGCCGAAACGCGTCGACACCTTGTGATTTGCGGCAGGTCTTGGTAGAAGTACAAATGATTTTCAAAAAATTGGATAATGCAAGAAATCCTAAGAAGGTGTTGATTTGGGTTCTGCATTTATTGGGTTAACTAACCACAACCACCGCTTTCAAGTGGATTTAGTTTCTAAGTATTTCTCGTACCACTGCCTCCAAAGGGGGCTATTGAGTTGGGACACTTTGTTTATGTTCTATTGTCATTTTTTGATTGACCACATGTTTATATGTACATATTTGTAAATTTTGTAAATATGATGTTATCGTAATGTCAATATTAGTTTTATTTGTTTACCTAAGTGTGTAAGACAGTTTTGTATCAGATTCCCTTAGTTTTACAACTATATTAATGAATAATAAATTATTTTGATAAAGAAATTATGTTTCCAAGAGAGTATTTGGTACTCTTCTTGTCAGATATTTGAGTAATTTTTCCCAGCCTTTTGACCAATTGGTTTTTTGTATACATCTCTCAAGTAAACAGGCATATTGCCAGATGCCACAGGCTGGAGCGAAACAACCATTACTTTCTCTTGGAGCTTCCTATATGAGAGAGTTTGATGGCTCAAGCGATCACCTGTAGGGTGAACCCCAACTGTTTTCCCAAAACTCCTAACAAAGAGTAGAAATGACTTGGGACCTTTGGGAAAGAGATGCTTTAAGGCAGCCAGCCTAGCCCTCCATTTGATTAGGACCAGCTGCTTACTGGGGAGGTACACATGCATTATGGGACATGGTTTGCAAGATGTTGCCGGAAACTGTAGGAATTTCGAAAGAATTTGGCTGAAACTATCTAAGATTGTCAGGATGCTACAAAGTATGTTACCCACTCTGGAATGGACATTACTGGCTGCTTGGGCAGAGCAGTCTGCACTAGAGTGATGCATTGGCAGCATGCTTGGATGAGATCCACAGGCTTCTCTGGAGACATGCAAGCCTCTTTAATGGACAAGCTATTTGATGGGTCTCACCTGTTTGGCTAGTAGGCCGATCCACCATTCGAATGCTGTAACGAAAGCTAGGCCACTGTGCTTTCCCTAGGCCTTTCTACCCCGCAAGGCAATATCCTAATCAGTTTTGCTCTTTTAGAGGTTACTGCAGGGGTTTGACGTACTGCTCAGGCCAAAGCCCACTGCTTCCACACCGTGCACCTCAGTCCTTTTGGAGTCAAGGACAGGGATCTGGTAGGCCGTGTCGACGCCATCAGGGACTGTAACCTTCACAGTCCCCTGCCTCTGGCATCCATCACCAAGCCACTTTAGTTTACCCTTAATGCCACACGACCACACTATGGGAGGCTGGGCCAAATACTTCCTCTAGGGTTGGCAAAATATAAAATACATCAGGTGGATTTTACAAATTGTCCAATGAGTCTGTGTCCCACCATTCCTTTTTGACCCACCACTCCTCCCTCCTACATCTGAACATCTGTAAGAGGCTAACACATAAGAATACACTGTTCCGAAAAAGTAAGGAATCCACTTGGCACTTCTATATCTAGAAGCAAATGCCCTCATCAATTGGATATAATGCTTCATCATCTTTAAGAGGAGCATTTGTCCATCCTGCTTCAAGAAGTGCGGGCTGTTTTGGCCAAAGAAGCCATAGAGAAGGTCCTTGCCCATGTAATAAAGACTAGCTGTTATTTTGATTACTTCCTTTTGCTGAACAAGGATGGAGACCTTTGTTTTAGATACTCGCCCTCTGAATGCCCTCTTGCAGAAATACTACTTTAAGATGCTCAATATGACCCATGTTCTCTCTACCCTAAATTCAAGTGATAAATGGTAGCATCAGTCATGCAGGCCACTTTCTCTCATGCACCCGCCCTGCAGTCCTACAGATGGTGCTTGTGATTCAAGGTGGGTCAGGAGCATTTTCAATTTGTTGTGCTCCCCTTCGATCTCACCAGTGCCTCTCAGGTGTTTATGAAAGTGATGGTGGTGGTCACAGGACACCTCTGAAGGTCGGGGGAAGAAGCTGTGGTACCAGTTTTCGCTTACCTCGACAATTGGCCCTTGAAAGCAGGCTCGTCCCAGGCAGTTGTGTGCAACCTTCCGATGCCTGACGGTGAACCCCCTGAAATTGTTGGGGTTCACAATCTACATGCCAAGGGAACAACTTACTCCTTCACAGAGGATCCCTTCATTGGAGCCATCCTGAATTTGGTGAAGTTTCGGGCCTTCCCTCCACCTCTACAAAACCAGGTAATTTGGTCTATGACCCTGATGTTTCCTCCTCAGTCCTGGAACTCGATGAAGATGGCTCTGAGGCTTCCAGGCCTCTAAGCATCCTGCCTACTGCTAGTCTATTATGCTGGGAGTATATGCAGGCACTGCAGGGAAACCTGCAGGGAAACCTAAAGTTTCAGTGGACCCCACACCAAGGGAATCTATCAAAGTTCATTCGGGTTTCAGAGGAAATTGCATACCACGTCCAGTGTTGGCTCAGCCAAAAGTGTGCTAGCAGCAGACCGCTGTCCCTGTCCCAACCAGGCGTTCTTCTACTAATTCTGCATATGCTGGATGCTGGGACAAGTTGTAGCCAGTTGTGGCACCTGCAGTACTGATCCCTTGCAGGCCAAGTTGTCAGATACCCTAGAGTTTCTCTCTTTGGCCCAACAAGGGTTTGAATTGGGCACCTTCTAAAGGGTTTCTGCCAGTTAACCTGTTTAACCACAGCGGCGTGGAATTCCTAAATCCCAACGCCCAGGACATATTGTTTGGGGACAAGGACAACAAGTTGTCATATTATTTTGTCCTTGGGACAAGTAGGCCCAACCCCCTGCAGCACAAACCCTTTGGCTGCCAGTTTGCTGTACCATATAATGGATCACGGAAGGGCATTGTCTACAGTAAAGGTAACACTTGTGTCGGTATGTTAATGCTGTTCAAACTTGTATTTATGTTTCATTAATGCAAAGCCTTCATTATTAGGGTGAGCGCTTGCTAAGGAAATGTTGTAAGCTCGGACAGCAGTACTGATAGTAGCTCCAATATAAAAATGTGTATACGCATTTGCAAAGTTGAACAATATGAGGCTACATATAATGCTCCCATGATGCTCTCTGATTAGATGCAAATATTTATAGAAGCTTGAAAGCAATATTGAGAATTATTTGATTTCAAAATCAAAATTTTCATTAAAAAATACAATGAGCAAAAAAAAAAAAATTGCTAAGCTGCTGTGAAATTTTAGGTACCATTTCTTGTAGCCTCATTTAGTAAAATGTGTTAACGCATACAAATATTTAAATAAAAATATATCCATAACGGAAAAATCATTGTAACAACAAGATTTTGGAAAAGCTTGAAAATAAACAAGCATTGTCAAAGTCCGTAGGTTCGACACTGGTCATCAGCCTTTTGATTTTGTCAATGCGTGTCTTGTTTTGACATGATTTTTGTAAAACATTATTGTTGTGGGAGCTGCTGGACCTTAACTACTAGAACAAACATTGGCAGAAGCAATGGTCCCAAAGGAAGGTGACTGGAATGTGCTGAGCTGATATGGAGCGTTGGGAGGGTCTTCCACTTACCCTGATGGGTAGGGTGGCCATGTTTAAGATGACCCCCCCTACCGAAGTTACTATATGTCTTAAAAAATGCGTATTACCGGATCCCACTGGGGTTTTTCCTGGCCCTGGAGCAGAATGTACGGGTTTTTCTATGGGAGAAGAGGCATCCACAAATTGCGCTCAAAACCCTGCAACGTAATCAATATAGTGGGGGCTTGTCCCTGCCGGATGTGGAAGCATATTATTGGGCAACGCATCTGATCAATGTTAACGACTGGGTGTTTGCCCCCCCCCCCCGGTGATCATCATACCTTCAGGTCGGAGAGACTGCAGTGGGAGGGGAAATCTTGTCTTTAATACTTATATGGAGGTTTGGGAGTGAGGCGGCTCCTTCCCGCTACACAGGTGGCTCTTAGAGCCTGGTCTAGGGTCACCAGGGTGCTGGGATGGATGCACAGACCCACCAGGATGACCCCCCCCCTGTGGTTGGGTGGCTGGCTGCAGGAAATTGGCAAATTGACTGGATTCTAAGTGTGGGATCTTATAGGAATCTCCATTTTAGGACATGTGTTGGAAGAGGGGATCTCATGCCCTTTGAATCAATGCAGGCCGCTTTTAGGCTTAATAAGACGCAGTTCTTCTACTATGCTCGACTGAGGCTTGCTTGGAGGGCGGAAGGCCTCCCGGGGATAGAAATACCAGAATATGCCCCGTTGGAAGGTAGACTGTTGACAGAGCAGTTAAATGTCAAAGCCGTCTCTATGGTGTACAGGACCATTTACAGTAATATACCGACACCCTTTGTAGATTACTCAGCTGGTGGGAGGCTGACTTAGGGAAAATGGAGGATATAGACTGAGAAGCAACGTTTGTTTCCCCGAGAAGTAGCCATCAGGTCCAGGCTGCGACTAATTCAATTTAAGATCCTTCAAAGGGTTTACTATGATAGGTAGCGTCTGCATACTATAGGGTGGGCGCAACACCCAAAATGTATACTATGTTAGGGGCAGATTGGCACCTTTTACCATACCATATGGGGTAGCCCTGTACTGGGTGAAGATCGTGGGGGAACTGTAGGGGGTGGTCTCAGAGCGGATCCCACTTGACCACAAATGTATCTTCCTTGGAGTCCCTAATAATGTGGATGTGCCCAGGGAAAAACTCATTCTGCAATTGCGGGTTGGTGGTGGCTAAGAAGGATGTCGCCCGTCTGTGGAGAGCAGAGCTTGGCCCCACGGTAGACACATGGAGGAGAGGGATGGGTGGCTTCGTGATGGCCGAAGAGGTAACATACACAAACAGAAGCTGTCCGAGAAAGTTTGGATGGGTTTGTGGGGCGCTTGGATTATGTACCATTCACTATCTATGTAGGGAGGTTTTGACTGTGGTTCCACTGGAGTTCGACGAGGACTGTAAACTGAGGATGGATGGAGGGGATGGGATTGAGACTCATATGCTGGAGAATTGTGACCAAATCTATAATTACTTAAGGATATGTCAGAGTGTCTGTGGAGTGTTTGGGGGGCAGGGAAGGGCTCATTGTTGTTCCTTTTCTCTACCTTTGGTGCCAAGTGCAGTGCTGACTGTGTACATGGATTTGATCTGGTAAGCAGATCAAAAGAGGTTTAAAAAATAATTTACAGAAGTAGGCCAGGTAATGGTACTCCTAGAAAATATTTGTGAACTACATTTAGCTCAAGAAAATATGCATGTCTAGATTTGCTTATGTGAAAATCTGTTGAGAATTTTCAAGTTCACTTTCCCTCCAATTACTTTTTTCCCCAACTGTCAAGAATAAATGTCCACGCTTTCTCAGTATGGAAAACTTAAATTAGAGAAGAGCTGGTAAAAACCCCCAAAACATGCAAGTTTGTAGGTTTGCACAGACTATAAAAGGTCATTCCAAAACTGGAACTATTGCTTACTGCTACCTAAAGCTTCAGTATGTACCTCTGTGTAAAAGTAGCAAAATAGTAAGGTTTGCTAGTATTCAAACCTTACTAAAGTATGAGCCCTGGCATAATCAGAGGCTGTTATCAGAGCCCTTATATAATGAGATTGCGCCCCTTATTTGTGGCTGCACAACTTGGCTCCAAAGGGACAGGTGGATTTTGTTACAGGCAAGTAGATTTATGAAGCAACCTGTCCCTTGGACAAGTAGATAGTTTAATAAGTCCCACACCCCTGTAACCAAGACATATGCATAGATGGCATAGATGACACTCAGATGACTGAAAATGTATTTTCTGCCACTTTTTTCTCAACAAAATGGTAGAATTTCTTCTGTTTGGCTTGAAAAATGTAGTTCTCTGGGCACGGACCCAAAGCTTGCCCCACTTCAAAATCCCTTTTCCTCATTTTGGACTCCAGGTTTCATCCCAACTCTTATATCAAACCTGTGGCCGTGAGTTCCTTTTAGCTATCAAAATTAATAGAAATGTGAGGAACGCCCTATCTAAAGCAAACTTACTTTCCTCCATTCAAGTTATGATTCTCTTCAGTATTTACTGAGAATATGCTTTCCTCATTGTCCTCTCAAAATCACAATTTGTACATCTCAGTGTTGTGCTATAATCTGCTCAACTTCTTGCGATTACAAAGGAATCTGACCTAAGCCTGGTTTTACCTCCCTGAAATTGACAAGACATAGCTAAGCAAATTCAATGTTTTGGCCCAGACATCTCTGACTTGGTTGCTAGTGTATTGGGCAGTAGTGTGTCATAATCTGATTATATGCCTGGATGTCCTCCAGCATATTTTCCCGAGGCAAAATTGATGGATATGCATTTTGATGGGGCCCAGTAGTTTAGAGAAAAATCCTGTGTTGCTGTAGTGTGTTTCAAAAACTGTAGTGCTATGGCTCACTCCTTGTAATTGCCGCCCCTGCCTTCCAGCTCTTTCAGTATTAGAGGAAGGTGAGAGGTTAGACTAGGGGCATTGCCTACCACCAGCGACTTCAATTACAACCTATCCAGCAGTGAGTTCTGAATTTTCTTAGCGCTATTTATAGATAAAGGACAGCAGCTGCAGCATCAATTCCGTTCATCCTCCCCTCAAGCAAACCCCTTATATTTGCACTCATGCAGGCATCTGGGAGCAGCAGGGGTCCAAATATGACGTTGCCTACCCTACTGGCACTTTGGGTGCACATATTGTGTAAGCTGGTTATGCTGTCCCTTTTTCTGAACACCCCTCTTCAGATTCCTAACTGCCCGCCTGCCTCGCGATTCTGTGGAGTGGACTTTCAGGAACAATATAATCCTAATTAAGCTTACTCAAATTGCCAGTACAAACTCAAGGCCCAATGTACTATGCGATTTGGTGGTCCCAAAAGGCGCAAAATGGCCTTTTCTAATGTACCATCCCTATTTTGCAAGTTGGCGTGCAAATACCAACTCACAAAATAAGCACTGTGACTCACAATTAGGAAGGGGCGTTCCAAGGGCGTCTCTTCCTAACTGTGAGTCGCAGTGGCATGTATGATTGTTTTGTGACCGCAGTTGTGGTTGCAAAACAATTACAGTTACCACCAATATCAAATTGGTGGTAACCCATCCACAAAAGGGAAGGCAGGACCCGTTCCCCTTTGTGAATGGAGGTGAAACTATTTTTTCAGAGCAGGTAGTGGTCCCACGGACCATTGCAGACTCTGAAAAAATGATAGGAAATCTTTTCATTGTGTTGTTTGAAGTGCAGCCCGTTTTTCTTTTAGGAAAACGGGATGCATTTAAAAAAATGCTTTATTTAAAAATCAGTCACTGACATGGTGGACTGCTGTTCCCAGCAGGCCACCATCACTGCGAGTGCTGCCATTGCCAATGGGGTCGCAAATTGCAACGTACCTCATGAATATTGATGAGGTAGGTCATCTGCGACCCCATTGGGAATTGCAAACAGTGTGGTTGACACTGTTGTACATTCCAGATTGGCACTCGCAAAAAAATGCACATAGCGAGTCGCAGTCTGGAATGGTCGTACATCGGCCCCTTAGTTCTTGTCAAGTATGTTCTGCTTCGGAGAACGTGAAGGAAAGGAGACCACTAATGTCAGTATGCAAGGGTGACACTTATATGCTGCTTGGGGTCATCACTTGGGGTGAGGCAGAACCGTGATGAGCGCTCAGTGTACCGTCTTCGACACGCCTGAGCTATCACAAGAGTTTCCGCATCTAGTCTGGGGAGATTCACAGTGTGAGATGTTCTGCGATTAGATAAAAAATCCACCAGAAGGATAAATACCCAAAGTAAGTAACTTATTCTCCAGTAAAACAGTTGCAGCATATGATGCAGTTTCTTGAAATAACTTTCTGGAATCCATATGGGTGTTTTCGGGGGATGGAAAAGTATCAAGCAATTTAGTAATTATGTCATCTTTGAGAGCAGTGACCACATATAGAAGCAAATGCTTAATTCTGAACTGCACTAAATTACACAGTCGATGTTGCCACGCTATCGAATAATAATCAGGTTTACCTCTGGATCGAGGTTGATTTGCATACATAAATACCTAAGCTTTTGGTTCTTTTTCCAATGGGAACCCAACTCTTTTCACCATCTCTGGTGAACTCTTCCAACATAGAACCGATTTCCTACAGTTCATTTTTTTTCCATACTAGTTTATAAATGAATATATTTTGTGATCTCTGAGTGGACATAGGTCTAGGCTGTGTACCAAGTTGCTTTTCTTTACCGGACTTCAGTCATTTGTGATTGTGTCACAGATTCCCTAACTCTTGTCGTTAGCAACACCATGCATTGATTCTTCTAAGCAGGGTGACATCTGTTCTTATTTCAGCATGCAAAATAAATTGCGCTGAATGTGTTTGCTTCAGTTTTCCTACAAAACAGGTTTTTGTAAATTGCAAAATGATTCACAATTCTAAAAGTCCGTTATTACTACAGAGCGTTATTAAAATTAGTTTATTTAAACAATACCGTATTAGTTCTCAGCAGCCTGCAAAAGAGTTAATCAGTAGCAGTGAAGCATCCATACAATGAAGGTAAAATCGGAAATTGAAATTAAAAAAGATTAGGAGAGACTCTGGCGGCATCAGAACAGAGAAATCAATGGTACATCTAATGTTCATGGAGCAGGCAGTGCAGTAGTTGCTGAGTGTGTTTGCTTAAATGCATCAAACTGTCATCTTTAATTTTGGTCATATCTGTGATGAACTTAAGTACCACAAATTTAGGTAGAAGGCAGTCTAATTCTTAGTGCAGTGGCTGATGCAATTTCTTTCTGTTATCCCAAGCTGGCCCTAAATGTAGTTGCAAATTAAAATTTTGAGTTGCTATAGACTCTATCATGAGCTTAAAAATAATAAAAAATGTAGGAAAGATTTGCCATCAGGGCATGGGCAGATTTGCCACAGCTGATATTGTGCTTGGGAAAGTCAGACTGTTTCCTCTTTTTTAGTTTCATTGGTACCTTTTGTATTTGATTTCCAATTCAGAGATATTGGCATGGCCACAAGATCCATTAAAAAGTAGGAATTGTTTGATAAATTGATGCATGTGATCCCCTCTGCTATGGAGAGTGTCCTCCAGTGACTCATTTGCCCCAACGTCCCCCATCCACAAGTAACTGCTTATCAAAGCTATGTCAAAACGGTCTACAGCCCACCATTGCAGACACTTCCAAACACAACCATGCTCCCTTCACATTTGCACGTGGGTAGTCACACTTATTCCCTGAGAAGTGTGGTCGGGAATCTTTTTCTTTTCGTTGTAATTGCTACCATGAGGCTACATCTCAGTGCTGCCTGGGGAGCAACCATCTGACTCATGCCTGCTCTCTGCATGCCCTCTTCACATCAAGGGATCTGAGGAACTTCCTGAAGTGTGGGCAAAGCATGTTTGGTTCTATTCTGGAGAAGATGCTTGATTTAAATTTCAGCTGGAATCAAGGCAAACGTTCACAGGCCTCTGAAAATGGCTCATTGCCAACTTCCTCAGAATCCATTGTGGTATTAAGGTATACTATCTGTTACCGCTCTCTCAGGGAGGTTACTGTCTTAGGGAACATACAACATGTACGTACAATTCTACTCAGTTTACACCTAGAGTTAAGCACCCATCTTCCACTGTTACCTAACAATTTCTTCCAGCTAATTTAACTCTATTTGGTTGTCAGAGATGTTGGGTCCTGCCCAGGAGCAAAAGACCTTTGGTAGAGTAAGCCTTCCACTTCTAGGGAAATGCTGTTGCTGTCTGATCAAGCCAAACTCTTATGCAGTTGTGGTTGCTGCAAGCCACTTGTTGCAGAATGTGGTAGAGGGGTTTGTGTTATAACAACAAATCATAACCCAGCAAAATCATTATAGATAATTGTCCACAGCTAACACTCATAGCAAGTAAAGGTTCAGGTGAGTAATTGAAATGTTAACTAAACAATTAACTGTAGATAGTTTAATTTGGAGAATTCTCTGTAATATTATATGAAATGATCTTCTTTCTAATGAGATAGGTCAGTGGAAGAGCAATAGGATTTCCGGAGCTGCTGCGAGGTTAAGACACTTTAGACCGCTATCTTTCAGGGCTACCCCAAGAGGGCACCAGATTGCATCAAATGGTGCTTTTAAGGGAGCTGGAGCACCCAGATACAAACTGGCATTTTGTCTTGTGAGCTGAAAGTCTTTGCATCATGTTATCAGGACACCATGTTTTCAGTTACAGATGTCTGGGAGTTGTAGTTTTGGTTTGCTTACAGTAAACAATGAGACCTGCTCATGTGGGCAAAATCTGTTGTGATTTCCTCCCTAAGACAGGTTGCAATGTGTGGATGGAAATGATTGCATTCCTCAGAGATAAACAGTGCCCCTTCCATATAAAGTGCTCCAAAGCTAAATCCAGTGGTTAGTAGTCCTCCCTTCTCGTCTACTCAGGTAGTATGAAGTGTGATGTGCTGCAGCGTTCCTGGCAAGTTCAGTGCGAGAATCCTCCCAACTGTTCTAATGTGTATTTGGTCTGCCTTCATCAAGCCTGTTGGTATCAGAGTACCTTATGTCAGCTGCCATGCAAGTGGGCCATATGGAGGATCCACTGGACCCTGAGGTTGTTGACCCAGAATGATAGAAAAAGGGAGTGTGGATGTTTGAGCTTTAAAAATATTATGTTCGATGGCATATGTTGCTGCAGATACACATGTTGGCAGGTGCGCTCCTAACTGTTTGTGACTTTAAAGGCTCCCTTGAGCTACTGGGCTGACGAGCTCTGGAGCAGGCACCAGCATGCCAGGAAAGAGGTACTGAAACCGGGGGATTTATGGCAGCATTCCCAGCACCCCGCAAATATGTTCTCTGCTGAAGAAGGGACTAACCCAGAAACACATGTGTCCAGAGATGCACAGTAAAGGCTGTACCTACTTAAAGGTGAAATATTTAAAAATTAATGGAGTTCGTTTTTTGAAGATACTACATCTACCATGATGCAATGGGGCAGATTAATTGCTGGGATGTCAGGCAGGTGCGCTCCTAACTGTTTGTGACTTTAAAGGCTCCCTTGAGCTACTGGGCTGACGAGCTCTGGAGCAGGCACCAGCATGCCAGGAAAGAGGTACTGAAACCGGGGGATTTATGGCAGCATTCCCAGCACCCCGCAAATATGTTCTCTGCTGAAGAAGGGACTAACCCAGAAACACATGTGTCCAGAGATGCACAGTAAAGGCTGTACCTACTTAAAGGTGAAATATTAAAAAATTAATGGAGTTCGTTTTTTGAAGATACTACATCTACCATGATGCAATGGGGCAGATTAATTGCTGGGATGTCAGGCAGGTGCGCTCCTAACTGTTTGTGACTTTAAAGGCTCCCTTGAGCTACTGGGCTGACGAGCTCTGGAGCAGGCACCAGCATGCCAGGAAAGAGGTACTGAAACCGGGGGATTTATGGCAGCATTCCCAGCACCCCGCAAATATGTTCTCTGCTGAAGAAGGGACTAACCCAGAAACACATGTGTCCAGAGATGCACAGTAAAGGCTGTACCTACTTAAAGGTGAAATATTTAAAAATTAATGGAGTTCGTTTTTTGAAGATACTACATCTACCATGATGCAATGGGGCAGATTAATTGCTGGGATGTCAGGCAGGTGCGCTCCTAACTGTTTGTACACATGTTGAGCACAGTCCGCTGCCTGGTGTTGGGCTCGGAGTATTACAAGTTGTTTTTCTTCGAAGAAGTCTTTTTTGGTCACGGGACCGAAGGACTCCTCCCTCTTCGGCTCCATTGCGCATGGGCGTCGACTCCATCTTAGATTGTTTTTTTCCGCTGTCGGGTTCGGACGTGTTCCTTTTCGCTCCGTGTTTCGGTTCGGAAAGTTAGTCAGAATCTCGGAAGAAAGCGTCGGTATTGTTCCGTTCGGTATCGGGATAGTTAGGTACATCGACACCGATCATCGGAAAACTTTGGGGTAGCTTCGATCCCCCATCGGGGCCTGGTCGGCCCGACCGCGTGTGACGCCGAAGCCGATGGAACGGACCCCGTTCCGTTTCTGCCCAAAATGTCACAGTAAGTATCCTTATACAGATCAGCACTTGGTCTGTAACTTGTGCTTGTCCCCCGAGCACAAGGAGGATACCTGTGAGGCCTGTCGAGCCTTCCGGTCCAGAAAAACACTCCGGGACCGAAGAGCCAGGCGTCTACAAATGGCGTCCACGCCGACAAAACAACGTTTCGACGACGAAGCACCCGACTCCGGTCGAAGGACCGCCATGGAGCAACCTCGGAGCCGAGATAGCGGCTCCGAGAAGCAAAAACAAGATGCCGGCACCGAAAAACATCGGCACCGAGACACACTGCCGAAAGCCACAAAAATTCAGTCGGTACCGAAGCCGAAAAAAGATTCTCTCTCGGCGCCGAAAAGTTCCACACCTCCTTCCTACACAGAGGAACAAGGAATAAGTGGCCAGATGCACAGATTTGGACAAGAGCTCCAAAGTGTAGAATCAGACTACACACAAAAGAGACTGTACATCCAACAAGACACAGGGAAGATATCAACCCTTCCCCCAATAATGAGAAAAAGAAGGATCGGATTTCTCAAGGATGACACACAACCACAAGCCAAAGTGGTTAAAAAAGTCACGCCTCCGCCCTCTCCACCACAACAGGCATCGCCGGCACAAACTCCGCCACAAATACACTCACCAGCGCAAACTACTATAAGTCAAGATAATCAGGATCAAGACGCTTGGGACTTATACGACACCCCAGTGCCGGACAATGATCCCGATTCATACCCCACAAAGCCGTCACCGCCAGAGGACAGTACCTCATACTCGCAACTGGTGGCTAGGGCAGCAGAATTCCACAATGTCCAACTGCATTCCGATCCTATAGAGGATGATTTTTTATTTAACACCCTCTCGGCTACACATACCCAATATCAATGTCTCCCAATGCTACCAGGGATGTTACGGCACGCAAAACAAATTTTTGAAGAGCCCGTAAAATCAAGAGCCATCACCCCAAGGGTGGATAAGAAATATAAACCACCACCCACAGACCCAGTGTTTATTACTTCGCAGTTACCACCTGACTCCGTAGTAGTAGGGGCAGCTCGCAAAAGAGCAAATTCCCATACATCTGGCGACGCCCCACCTCCGGACAAAGAAAGCCGAAAATTTGATGCGGCAGGAAAAAGAGTCGCATCACAGGCAGCCAACCAATGGCGCATCGCAAATTCTCAAGCGCTGCTAGCCCGATATGACCGCGCACACTGGGATGAGATGCAACTTCTCATAGACCATCTTCCCCAGGAATACCAAAAAAGGGCGCAGCAAATAGTTGAAGAGGGACAAACGATCTCGAACAATCAAATCCGCTCTTCAATGGACGCAGCCGATACTGCAGCAAGAACAGTCAACACTGCTGTCACCATAAGGAGACACGCATGGCTCCGCACTTCAGGGTTCAAACCTGAAATCCAGCAGGCTGTCCTTAATATGCCCTTCAACGAAAAACAACTTTTTGGCCTTGAAGTGGACACAGCCATTGAAAAACTCTAAAAGGACACAGACACGGCCAAAGCCATGGGCGCACTCTACTCCCCGCAGAGCAGAGGCTCTTTTAGAAAAACTCCATTTAGAGGGGGGTTTCGTGGCCAACCCACAGACACCACCAGCCAACAAACAAGAACCACACCCTATCAGGGTTCATTCCAAAGGGGAGGTTTCAGGGGATATAGAGGGGGTCAATTCCCAAGGAGTAGGGGAAAATTCCAAACTCCAAAAACACCTCCACCTAAACAGTGACTTTCAAGTCACACAACCCCTTCACTCAACACCAGTGGGGGAAAACTAAGCCAATTCTACCAATCTTGGCAGCAGATTACAACAGACAATTGGGTACTAGCAATAATCCAACATGGCTATTGCATAGAATTCCACAAATTCCCACCAAACATCCCTCCAAAAACACGCAAAATGTCACTACAACATTTAGAACTTTTAGGACTAGAAGTTCAAGCACTACTGCAAAAGGATGCAATAGAATTAGTACCAGTACAACAAAAAAACACAGGAGTTTACTCCCTGTACTTTCTAATTCCAAAAAAAGACAAAACATTAAGACCAATATTAGATCTCAGGACACTAAATACCTACATCATATCGGACCACTTTCACATGGTCACACTACAAGACATCATTCCACTGCTCAAACAGCAAGATTACATGACCACATTAGACCTAAAAGATGCGTACTTTCATATACCGATACATCCTTCTCACAGAAAGTACCTAAGGTTCGTATTCAAAGGAATACATTACCAATTCAAGGTGTTGCCATTCGGAATAACAACTGCACCAAGAGTATTCACAAAATGTCTAGCAGTAGTAGCAGCACATATCAGGAGACAACAAATACATGTGTTTCCTTACCTAGACGATTGGCTAATCAAGACCAACACAGTAAGAAAGTGCACAAACAACACCACATATGTCATACAAACCCTTCACAAACTGGGTTTCTCCATCAACTATACAAAGTCACACCTCGAACCGTGTCAGACACAACAATATCTAGGGGCAACCATCAACACATCAAAAGGAATTGCCACTCCAAGTCCACAAAGAGTTCAAGCATTCCACAAGGTAATAAGTGCTATGTTTCCAAACCAAAAGATACAAGCAAAATTTGTGCTAAAACTTCTAGGCATGATGTCATCATGCATAGCCATTGTCCCAAACGCAAGACTACACATGCGACCCTTACAACAGTGCCTAGCATCACAATGGTCACAAGCACAGGGTCAACTTCTAGATCTGGTGTTGGTAGACCGCCAAACATACCTCTCGCTTCTATGGTGGAACAGCAACAATTTAAACAAAGGGCGGACATTTCAGGACCCAGTGCCTCAATACGTTATAACAACAGATGCTTCCATGACAGGGTGGGGAGCACACCTCAATCACCACAGCATTCAAGGACAATGGGACGTACACCAAACAAAATTTCATATAAATTACCTAGAACTGTTAGCAGTATTTCTAGCGTTAAAAGCCTTTCAACCCATAATAACACACAAATACATTCTTGTCAAAACAGACAACATGACAACAATGTATTATTTAAACAAACAAGGAGGAACACACTCAACACAATTGTGTCTCCTAACACAAAAAATATGGCAGTGGGCGATTCACAACCACATTCGCCTAATAGCACAATTTATTCCAGGGATCCAAAACCAACTAGCAGACAACCTTTCGCGAGATCACCAACAAGTCCACGAATGGGAAATTCACCCCCAAGTTCTGAACAATTACTTTCAAATTTGGGGAACACCCCAGATAGATTTGTTCGCAACAAAAGAAAACGCAAAATGCCAAAACTTCGCATCCAGGTACCCACACCGCGAATCACAAGGCAATGCTCTATGGATGAGTTGGTCAGGGATATTTGCATACGCTTTTCCCCCTCTCCCTCTCCTTCCATATCTAGTAAACAAATTGAGTCAAAACCAACTCAAACTCATACTGATAGCACCCACATGGGCAAGACAACCTTGGTATACAACTCTACTAGACCTTTCACTAGTACCGCATGTCAAACTACCCAACAGACCAGATCTGTTAACACAACACAAACAACAGATCAGGCATCCAAACCCAGCATCATTGAATCTAGCAATTTGGCTCCTGAAATCCTAGAATTCGGACACTTAGACCTCACACAAGAATGTATGGAGGTCATAAAACAAGCTAGAAAAGCTTCCACTAGACACTGCTATGCATCTAAGTGGAAAAGATTTGTTTGCTACTGCCATACCAATCAAATCCACCCATTGCATGCCTCTACAAAGGACATAGTGGGATACTTACTACATTTGCAAAAAGCAACCCTCGCTTTTTCATCTATAAAAATACACCTCGCAGCAATATCTGCTTACCTACAAACTACTCATTCATCGTCTCTATTTAGAATACCAGTTATTAAAGCATTCATGGAAGGGCTAAAAAGAATTATACCACCAAGAACACCACCAGTTCCTTCATGGAACCTTAACATCGTCTTAACAAGACTCATGGGTCCACCTTTTGAACCCATGCATTCCTGTGAAATTCAATATTTAACGTGGAAAGTCGCATTTCTCATTGCAATCACATCCCTCAGAAGAGTAAGTGAAATACAGGCATTTACCATACAAGAACCATTTATTCAAATACACAAAAATAAAATAGTTCTAAGAACAAATCCCAAATTTCTACCAAAAGTAATCTCACCATTCCATTTAAATCAAACAGTAGAATTACCAGTGTTCTTCCCACAGCCAGATTCCGTGGCTGAAAGGGCACTACATCCATTAGACATCAAAAGAGCACTAATGTACTACATTGACAGAACAAAGTTAATCAGGAAAACAAAACAACTGTTCATAGCTTTTCAAAAACCACACATAGGAAATCCAATCTCTAAACAAGGCATTGCTAGATGGATAGTCAGATGTATTCAAACATGCTATCTTAAAGCCAAGAGAGAATTGCCTATTACACCAAAGGCACACTCAACCAGAAAGAAAGGTGCTACAATGGCCTTTCTAGGAAACATTCCTATGAGCGAAATATGTAAGGCTGCAACCTGGTCTACGCCTCATACATTTACTAAACACTACTGTGTAGATGTACTAAATGCACAACAAGCTACAGTGGGCCAAGCTGTACTAAGAACATTATTCCAAACTACTTCAACTCCTACAGGCTAAACCACCGCTTTTAGGGGAGGTAACTGCTTTATAGTCTATGCTCAACATGTGTATCTGCAGCAACATATGCCATCGAACTGAAAATGTCACTTACCCAGTGTACATCTGTTTGTGGCATTAGTCGCTGCAGATTCACATGTGCTCTCCCGCCTCCCCGGGAAGCCTGTAGCCGTTTAGAAGTAAATCTTAAATCTTAAACATTTGTACATTTGTAAATAATTATTATAAACTTTTAATGTACATACGTATTCACTCCATTGCATGGGCACTATTTATAGCAAACAACTCCAGCCTCACCCTCTGCGGGGAAAACAATCTAAGATGGAGTCGACGCCCATGCGCAATGGAGCCGAAGAGGGAGGAGTCCTTCGGTCCTGTGACCAAAAAAGACTTCTTCGAAGAAAAACAACTTGTAATACTCCGAGCCCAACACCAGGCAGCGGACTGTGCTCAACATGTGAATCTGCAGCGACTAATGCCACGAACAGATGTACACTGGGTAAGTGACATTTTCATTTCTTCATATTGGGCTCAGGTTTTTTCCAATGGTCTTCAGTTTTAAACTAAAGCCTGTGAATGGTCCGTCAGTGCCTTATGACTCAGTATCTTCCACACCAATATGTCCTTCTTATGCTGATGTTGCTCTTGTAGAACTATCATAGAGGAAACCATTTGTTAAGAGATTGAGATTCATTGATCAACTCTGGCCATGAGGGGACATAAGAGAAAGCGAAGGAACCACCTTCCATCAGTGTATGTTGTAATTTTGACAAAAACAATGCAAATTATTTCACCAAGACGCTGAATCCTCTGCTAGTTAGTGAGGTCTTCTGAGCATTAACAGCTGCATCGACCTAGAGCTTGGCTTTTCTCCATTCTTTGCAATGGCTGTATTTGCAGGTACCACAACCATCACCAGTTCATGTTCTGTGGGCTTCCCTGATGGCCCATGCTGCACTGTAATGGAGTGGAGTCACACCAGACTGACAGAGATACACGAGGTGGTAATCACAAGGGTATTAACTATTTCCATTCCAGGGGTCTGGGAGAAGCCACATGACAGGGTGCTGGCTGGTGTAGAGGTCTGTTGTGTTTCCATTGTCCCTCAGAAAGAGGATAGGTTGCCATTCCTGTACCCTTTGCAGGTACCCAATGCCTTGTTCAGTCTAGTATTACCCAGTATCCTTGGATGGCATTGAAACCAGCTACAGTTTTTTGCATAGAGTCAAGCCCCATTATAACAGTTCTTAGTGGTCCTCTCAAGAAAGTGTTATGCAAGGAGAGCACTTGTGGGTGATCTTGTTAAAGTGTTTATCAAACTATGCACATATTCAGATTAAGACAATGACAGTGACCTTCATGTTGAGATGAAGGGCCTACATTCATCAGTTTCCGAAGCTCTTGCTTGGCTGCCAGTGGTATCTAGAATTCAATTTGAGTATGTGACTAAACACAAGGCCTATTGACAGACTCACCATAACTATATGGTCGTGGCATGTCTAGCTGTAGATACACATGCTGTGCATACTCCTGCCATCTAGTGTGTGGCTCAGACATGTGCTACTTGTTTTTGTTCAAAGAAGTGTTAGAGTCACGAGATATTGTGATTCCTCCCTTAGACAGTATTGTAACATATTCTAATCAACTAGAGACCACTAAGATGCAGATCAAACTATATGGCCTCTCTTTACCAGTTTATCAACTGGTGCCACATGCCGTCAAGAGTAGAGGGCAGAGGGGCTGCAAAATGTCAATGTGACATGGCCAAGAGCGGGCTTCCTTGACATTTCATCCTAGAGTCAGTGGTAACTGAAAGTCGTCCAACAAAGAATGAAAACTTGTATCTGTTTAAGCAAGCCTTAAAGTAATCTGACTTTTTAGCCATTTGATTGTTCAGCTCATGCTATGATTGAAGGGCTATAGAGTTATCATTACCTCCTTGCATGGCATCAAACAGTAGAAAGAAAAAAAACATTATTTCTAATGGGGTGCCACATGCTTTTACTAACACTTTTTTCATGAAATTCCAGTTTTACTCTTTTGGGTTTTGCACTGTGGTCTTTTTCTAAGCAAGCATGTCAATGTTTCATTCTCTCTTGTAATAAGTAACAGTACTCCCTTGACCCAAAGAGTGAAGAATATAGAGTTTGTAAGTTTGTTTCTATGTGTGGGTTGGGCATGCAGTGTAATTGTGTTAAAAACGTTAGTGATAATGCCTATTGGATCCAGCATCTCAGGGCAAAGGTTATAAGGTTACTGTTCAGAAGTCTACTTATGGTACATAAAATAGTCTTATATTCTTTCTTTAGGCCTTGAATTTGGCTTATAGCACCATTTACAGCAACTACAGAAACTTTGTTGGCCCACCTCATTTTAAAGTCATCTGCCGCCTCCTTGGATACCAGGGCATTGCAGTGGTGATGGAGGAACTGTTAAAGGTCGTCAAAAGCTTGGTGAGTTCTCCTACCTTTATATTCTTCTCACTTTAGCTGAGATAACATGTTAATTTTACATATATATATGGAATAAGACTTGTTGTGGGTTTTTCATTTGAAAAAATTATAAATATGACTAATTAAAAATATGCACACCTGGTAATTGTCCTTGGAGTACTACTGACAGTGATTTTCCTGAGCTGCAAGCTCTTCATGGATGATTGCAGTTCTTTCTTTCAAGGAATTAGTGGTTCTCCAACTCAGATAAATGAAATGTCTGACCCCAGACTGTTGGTATAATGAGTCTGAAGTTGAAAATTATTTAGCTATTTTAAGGATCCTTGCCCCTTGGGTCCTAGTGACCTTGTCTTTCTCTGTCTCAGAAATCCTATCCCTCTCTGTCCCAGAGACCTTGTCTGCCTCTCGCCCCTAACATTGTCATCTTCTCTACCAGTGACCTTGCTAATTTCGTTCTTTTTGACCTTGTCCCTCACTCTCCCATTGACCAGTCCCCCCTCCTCCCCAGTGACGTTGACACTCTCTAATGCAGTGAACGTGACTCTCCTTGTCCCAGTGATGTTGAATCTCCCTGCCATAGTAACCTTGTCTGTCCTGTCCTCACAAGCAGGTCTCGAACAATCCCAATGACCCTCTCACCATCGTCTACCTTTCCTGTCTCTCCCCAGTGCAAGTGGTGCTGTGTCCTCCTGTCCCAGGGGACCTTGTGTCCCCTTGTCCCAGTGATCCTGTGTCCCCCTGTCCCAGCTACTCTCCCTCCTTTAAGTTACAGTGACTATGCCTTCCCCTTCTTCCAAATTCTTTCTCCTGCCCCAGTGACCCTGCCTCCACTTATCCCTGTCTTTCAAAAGTGTCTTCCAGGGCCCAGTGAGCATACCTGATTAAAACCATCCCAGTGATGGTTTCTAAGTGTTTCAGAAACTGTTAGTTGAAAAGAAGCAGCTGACCCGTTATAGTGAAAATAAGGACTTATTTTATACCCAGTTTATGGATTAAGCTCTCGTTTGAATCATAAATCTGGTTTTAAACTTTGTTTCTAGCAGTTACTATTCCCTCTGCAGATTCTTAACATTTTAAACTTCCCGGGCACAGACTGGAATCCAGTGAAACATGTACACCCGAGGCCTTTGGCACTAGAGAACAGGTGTTTCTGATGGATTATAACTGCTCACCTTATAATAGTCCACAGTCGCTAGACTGGATCCCCATTCTTTTCATAGCAGTCCTCCTGCATACTGCTAGGTGGCGCTGTGTGACTCCACATTGCCCTGAAGTGATGGAGCAGAATTGTAGCTCCACCCCTGCCCTCGGTTCCTTTATTTATGTGCCTTTCAAAGTGGATCCAGAGCTCCATTACCCTTATTTGTCAGTTTTCTGACAACTTCCAATACAGTGTGCTAGGGAACAATGACCCCACTGAAAAAGACTGAATACAGGCTGTGCCCAGGACTGCAGTAAGTAGATGTTGGTCATGGATCTGCACAAGTTGTTTCTTGACTCTAGCTATGACTCTAAGTCATGTTGTAAGTGTTCACTTTTGGACCAGAAGGTGATTTGAGACCGGGAGGGGAGGTTGTATGTTGACCTGCACAAGAAGTTGCAGCCTTCTAAAGGTCATGGGTCCGAGTATGGTCCTATTTGTGGGCCGTTCTTGTAGCTGTTCCACTTTACACTTTAAGTTTTCTAGTACGCTGATGGCTACCTGGTTGGAACCATGTTCTTACCCACCTGTGAACAGGCATGTGGGCAGATGTCAGAGACTGGCTCATGGTGACCCAGATTTTCTCACCAATCCTCCCACTCGAGAGCCTTATTGTGCAGACCTCATTCAGTAAAGTGAATCCCAATTGATTCCCCACAACTCCTTCTGGGAATCTAAGAGGATTGACGCCTTTTAGCAAACACATTTTCTTCAGACAATTCAGCATTGCAGTCTGTCATTGCGGACTGCCTATTTTGTCATTATACCCATGCCCTTTGGGACATGGCCAGCAAGATCTTGTCAGGTGCCGCAAAAGATCTGAGGGCCTCTATTGCCCAGACGATTCATGATGGGTAAGACATAGGCAAATAGGTTATCCACAAAGGCTCGGATACCACGTATTGCCTTGACTGGAAGCTTGGTTCCAAAGTGGTCCTTCATCGGCATGCCTTAATGAGGTTTACTGGTTCCTCTGGTGATGTTCTGGCTTTGCTGATGGACATGCCCTTTGATAGGTCTGCATCTTCGGTGAGAAGGTGGATTCCTCTTTGAACCTTCCTTTTGGGCCTATTGGCTTCTACAAAACAGCCTTCACACCACTTTTGGAAATGTAGATGCTACTCCAGAGACTGGCTTATGGATAGAGACAGCTTTCACAATCAAGTAATACAGCAGTCAATCCAGTCCTTTCGGCGCTGGAGGCGCAGTTCCAGCAGACATGTGCTAGCAGGGGCACCAATCTTCTGATACCTTCTCCTCCACTACACCAGCCAACAGACCACGTTAGCTTGCCCTCAGCAGCTTTTGCCCACCCAGTATGAGGCAAGATTCAACATTTCCTCCCTGGTTGGCTATCCATCAAGTCTATCAGATGAACCCTGAAAATTATTCAAAACAGCTATGCCCTACCCTTTCTTTCCTCTCCAGTTAGCAAACCTCCCACATTGAAAGGGATTTCAGAGAAGCACCTGACATGCCCCTGTTGCAATCCGAAAGTGCAATACAAAAGGTACTGGGCCTTGAGAAAGGGGCCACAAGCCTGTCTTGGACCTCCATCCTCTCAATGCCTTTCTATGAAAGGACAGATTTGAGATGCTCAAGTTGGCCCAGATCCTCTCTGCTTTGGATCTTGATGGTGTCCCTAGATTTGCAGGATGCATATTTTCAAATCGCAACAGGGGTATGCCATTCTTTTTAAAGAAAAGATGAAGAATGGAATAGGTATGGTTCAAGTCTGAGGTACCAGAAGAGGAACAAGTGCCCTCACACACCCAGAAGGGTGTCATGCTTCATCATAGGGCATGCTCTTCGTCAGGCCGGTGCTACAGTGCCCGACGGGCACCCACTAGGGGACTCTTTGCAGGAGATCGTTTATGTACAATGATGTAAGTGAAGTAAGAGTGTGGGGCTAATGGTGTAGGTTGGAGATACAAAGTTGTGAGTGTGAAGGAATGTGCAGAATAAAATGTGGTGAATAGTGGTGAGCTGGAACGCTATTCTGCAGTGGTTTGTGAGTTGGTTTTTTGAGTGGGGTTTCAATCCTAGATAACAGAACTACAGAGATCAGTTTGTGTGAGGTGGACCTCGAGCATCCAAGTTACCAACAATGATGCATTTTGCCTTTGTTATGACTGGTGTTTTGCCTCCGATGTCTCACATAGGGGGAACGTTTGTCTCTGCCCTCATTGTGCCTGTTCAGCCACATGGAGCCAGAGTTGCACTGCTACGGATGAAACAGTTCACCATCCTACAAACTTGTAATTGATTAATTCACGTGATAATTTGTGATCCTATTGTTTGACACCCCATCTAGTGGTTCATTTAATGCCAAAACAGTAGTCAAGTCCAACAGTGATTTTTCTTGGGTAGCTCTAATTATTCATCCGATCTGAGAGTCGATTTGATATGGGCTTTTGTTTTCTCCATTTGCCAGAGTGCGAATACATTGTGAAGCGAGAAGAGGATGAATCGTGTACTTTAAAGTCTTGATAAATGTAATAGTTGACATTGCGAGAACACCAGATTCACTGCCATCCATTGCTGGTGGATGCACCTTCCTGCAGATTCTTCACCCTCTGAATTATACTCCTAGGGTTCAGACTACTCTGGAAAAGCTTTCCCCTGCAAATTTACTATAGCACTGCTGTCTGGCGCCAGGTATCTTTAGATGCAGCTTCCCCTCCAGACATGATGACACTGGAGTAAATTCGGCCCCAACGTGCACTCTTTTGTCAGTTCCTGTTTTTTTATCGATGTGGGTCTGGAACACTCCCCAGACTCCAAAGCATTCCAGCATTGGCTAGCTCAAATGTATCATCCAGTACCTTTAGTTTTGAAGCCTCTCAAAGATGCCACAAGAAGCAGTCCCTTTCAGAGCTGCATAAAATGTGTGTGGTGTCTTGGATCATAGCACAATTCCGGGGCCTACGATTGTTATGCATCCATGCCTTCGAAAGTTAACCGGGGTTGAGACACCTTAGTGATCGCTCTCACTCACTGGTAAGTAACCAGTTAGAGTGCAATTCTCAAAAAGATTTTTCCATTTAAAAAAACACAAAAAACATAACAGGAAGGAGAAATTCTCTTCTTGCCCAAGGAAGTGGTCCTGCACCTTGGACCATTCGGAGTTTTGCTGATATTCCCCAATTCCAAACTCCACCTCATTGGTGGATAAGATCTCAGTGTTTGAAAATATGAGACCAAAGTTTCCAGGTTATGTTTGACCTGCCCCATTGAGGTTATGAAACCCCCTGTGACACCAGAGCCACAAGAGGAGAAAGAACAATAGGTCTGCTGTTCTGAACTGGAATGATTCTTGACAGCTGCTGCAACCTTTGGCTGTCTCCCAAAGGGGAGCACATTCCTGTGGACTTGACAGCTCTGACGCCGAACCTCTTCTTATTCTGGCCCCCAGCACCTAAGAAGTCAAAACCTACCAAAACCAATCTCCTGCCAACTACGGTGGCACTCTTGAAGCTAGCAATTTCAGAGGAAATTTTCCATGTGGCAAAGGAAAAGGTTTAGGCGAACTTTAACAATGTTCCCTTAGCAGAGCATCTCCCTGCGGCTCAGAGATATACACAGATGGTGAAGATTTTCCGCTCTTACTAATATGGCTGTACAGAGGATGATGACTCGGAGGCTGATAACCTTCTTCCTCATTGTAATCCTGATTGTCACTTATATAAGTACTTACAAAACGTGAGTAGCATGGACACCTTTGCCAGAAGGAGACATCCCTTACTTCTCTGGTCCTGCTTTAGAGCAATTTTACTCATTTACGTCTCTAGTAGAAACATTCTACTAAATCCTTGGAATTGGCCGTACACTCTGTGGCAATAAAGTCTAACATTTTGACTGAGATCTTGCAACGTTCATCCTCAGTGATGGATCCCTTTCTTTCATTCAGTGACGCCCTATTGGATCCTGTCATGGCTGCTTGGGAGAAAACCTTTTCAGATTAGACAATCCATAAACAGACAGGCTGACATCTTAGACTAGCTCCAGGTGAAGTTCACTCTTGCAGGGTGAATCTTCTCTGGATTCACATGCTGTGCACCATTCTGCCATCTAGTGGTTGAGTCAAGAAACTCTCTCTTTCTATAGTAGCCTTTTCTTACTTTCCTTTTATTTTGAGCGTTGACGTCCCCATCATTTGGTGCTTGTTGCAGCCTCCTCTGACGTCAGACTCCTTCCCCGCAAGTCCCCACTCCTGGTCGCCATCTTCAGAGTCTTTTTTCCTATTGTTGGGTCTGGAAGCGTCGTGACCCTCTCCAAACATCAAGAGGAAGAAGAAGAAACAAAACCGTATTTTCATCAAGGGAAACGGAGAAAACCATTACGATAATTAAATAAGGAAATTTTACCAAGAGGTTCCATCGAGCTACAGCGAAAAGCCTGAAAGTAAGTGAAACTTGAATCCAGAGAAAGTAGGAGAATGTGCAAACAATGGGCTCTCTGCTCTTCGTGAAGTGGAGAAGACACCATTCAGTTTCTGGCCAGAGTGCCACCATAAATTCCACCTAAAGGGACAGTCAACAGGTCTGCATCTCTGCCTGCCAATAGACCCCAAGTCTGATTCTTGCAAGGAGTGCACAGAGATCAAGCCAAAAATGCAAAAGACTCAAGAGAGACCAAGACAGGCACACTACTCAGTGTAGGGGCAGAAGGAAGCAACTTAAATCAGAGATCTAAGGCTATCAAGTGAAGAAGAGGTTAATGCTGCTACAGAAGGAGAGGGCTCTGACGCCAAGAGAGTTGTCTTCTACATCGAAAAAGAACACAAGAGACAAAAGGAAAAGCCCATAAGGTAACGCTGAAAAACATGGGAGCGGTTGAGCCAAATGTTTCGGACTCCAGACCACATAAGACTGTCTCGGTGCTGTAAATCTCCCTGACCGAAGGCAAGTTGAAGCAAAAAAAAAACCTTTGGTCCCATTCAAAGGACACTGCAGATGGAAAAGCATCAGTGAAGACAGTGGCTTCTAAAGACGATTGATGTTGAGAGTAAGACAAGAAAACGGCAGCTCATTCAACAGCAGCCTAAACTTTGATGCGAAAAAAGAGAGCAGTGCCTTCTGTCGACTCTGAAGAACATCCCCATGAAATTGAGTGCAAGAAAAGATGGCTTGAAGCCAAAATGCCTGCATTCTTTCTAAAGAAAGAATTTGATGCCTCCCTTTAGGTATTTCGAATGCCATTGAAACCTTCAACAGAAACCACGCACAAAGATTTGGTGGAACTGGAACCCACTTTGACACCAGAGCCACCAGAGTTCCTCTATGACAAAAAGAACACAGAAAAACAAGGTCTGAACCAAGACAACGAAGAGAGGGAAGGCGTCACAGATCAATGACAAGACCTCAAGGCAGACTCACTTGAGGAAGCCATAGACACTTATCCGTCAAGGCCATTGTCTTCAGATGATATTACCATGTACAATCTGCTGCTTAAGGAGGTGGCATAAAGGTATGGACTCCAACTAAACGAGGAAAAGTCACAGGCATGTTTTCTACTAGAGACACTACTACCCTCTCAAAATGAAAATCAGTTCCTTCCAATACTCTCAGGCATCATGGATCAGGGAAGAGAGGAGTTCAAAGAGCCAGCAACTTGCAAGTCAGTGTCTCCCAGGGCAGTGGAAAAAGTATAAGCATTCCTCTGAGGAGCCACTATACATTTGGAGCAATGTGGTGGGGGACTCCTTCATTGTAGCCACCGCCAGGAAGAGAGCAAATATTCCAACCACCTCTAGTCCATTTCTCAATAGAGAAAGTAAAATGATAGAAATGGTAGGAAGAAAGTGTGAAAGAGAAGCACCAACACAATGGTGCATAGAAAAATATAATCCCCCTACCTGTAGGAAAGCTCCTCTTTTGACATGGTCACCCAACCCTACTTTTTGTCTGGTTTCTGGTGCAGTTTCGACTGAAAGTGCACTGGGTGCCTGCTAAACGAGTCCCCAGTGCCAGATCCCTTTCCCCCAAAACTGCAGTGTTTTTCCCCCCCAATAGGCAAACCTTCAGCTACCACTAAAAGTACCGAGTTGAGGGTACCCATGGTGCCTAGGGCATGGGGTGCTAAAGGAAGGCCCCTGAGGGGCTGCAGCACGAATTGTGCCACCCTCATGGCCCTCTCTCCAAGTGCACACAGCGCTCCTTTCGCAGGCTGCGAGTCTTGGTGCAGAACTAAAATGAAAACATGACACAGCATACAACCAGTGTGCCCTGTCCCCTTTACGCTGCATGCTATATATGTAAGTCACCCCTCTATCAGGTCTTCCAGCCCTAAAGGCAGGGTGCATTACATTACATGTGAGGGCATACCTGCCTGAGCAAAGATACTCCTGCTATGTCTTTGTTGATTCTTAGACATAGTTAGTGAACAGGGAAGCCATTTTAAGTACATGTGCTAGACACTGGTCACTGGAGTTCCCCAGCTACACTGAAGGTAGGTGTAAGGAAATGCCTTCTTTGGCATGGTTACCCTATAACGTTTTGCCTTTTGTTGATGCCAGTTATGATTGAAAGTGTGCTGGGACCCTGCTAACAAGGCCCCAGCACCAGTGTTCTTTCCCTAAACCGTACATTTGTTCCCACAATTGGCACACACTTGGCACACAGATAAGTCAGTTGTAATTGGTACCCCTGGTACCAAGGGCCCTGTGGCCAGGGAAGGTCTCTAAGGGCTGCAGCATGTATTATGCTACCCTGGGGACCCCTCACTCAGCACAGCTTGTGTGTGCTGGTGAGGAGAAAATGACTAAGTCGACATGGCACTCCCCTCAGGGTGCCATGCCCACCTCTCACTGCCTGTGGCATAGGTAAGTCACCCCTCTAGCAGCCTTACAGCCCTAAGGCAGGGTACACTATACCACAGGTGAGGGCATAGTTGCAGGAGTACTATGCCCCTACAGTGTCTAAGCAAAACCTTAGACATTGTAAGTGCAGGGTAGTCATAAAGAGTATATGATCTGGGAGTCTGTCAATTACGAACTCCACAGTTCCATAGTGACTACACTGAAATCTGGGACGTTTGGTACCAAACTTCTCAGCACAATAAATGCACACAGATGCCAGTGTGGGATTTATTGTAAAATACACCCAGAGGGCATCTTAGAGATGCCCCCTGAATACCAGTCCGACTCCTAGTGCTAGGCTGACCAGTTTCTGCCAGCCTGCCACAACCAGACGAGTTTCTGGCCACTTGGGGTGAGTGCCTTTGTCACTCTGTGGCCAGGAACAAAGCCTGTACTGGGTGGAGGTGCTTCTCACCTCCCCCTGCAGGAACTGTAACACCTGGCAGTGAGCCTCAAAGTCTCATGCCTTTTGTTAGAGCACCCCGGGCATCCCAGCTAGTGGAGATGCCCGCCCCTCCGGCCACCGCCCCACTTTTGGCGGCAAGGCTGGAGGAGATAATGAGAAAAACAAGGAGGATTCACCTACCAGTTAGGACAGCCCCTAAGGTGCCCTGAGCTGAGGTGACCCCTGCCTTTAGAAATCCTCCATTTTGAGTTTGGAGGGTTCCCCCAATAGGAATAGGGATGTGCCCCCACCCCACCCCCTCAGGGAGGAGGCACAAAGAGGGTGTAGCCACCCTCCAGGACAGTAGCCATTGGCTACTGCCCCCATGACCTAAACCCACCCCTAAATTTAGAATTTAGGGGCGACCCTGAACCCAGGAAATCAGATTCCTGCAACCTGAAGAAAGAAGAAGACCTGCTGACCTGAAAGCCCCTCAGAGACGACGGAGGTGACAACTGACTTGGCCCCAGCCCTACCGGCCTGTCTCAAGACTCAAAGAACCTGCACAGCGATGCATCCGACAGGGACCAGTGACCTCAGAGGACTGCCCTGAACCTAAAGGACCAAGAAACTCCCGACAACAGCAGCACTGTTCAGAAACTGCAACAACTTTAAAGCAACTTTCAAAGAACTCTCTCTTCCCGCCGGAAGCGTGAGACTTCACACTTTGCACCCAACGTCCCCGGCTTGAGTTCAGGAGAACCAACACCGCAGAGAGGACTCCCAGGTGACTACGCCGACGTGGGCACCCTGAGTCGACCCCCCTGCAACCCCACAGCAACGCCTGCAGAGAGGATCCAGAGGCTCCCCCTGACCGCGACTGCCTGCTAACAAAAGAACCCGACGCCTGGACAAAACACTGCACCCGCAGCCCCCAGGACCGAGAGGAACCACCTATCAGTGCAGGAGTGACAGCAGGTGGCCCTCATCCTAGCCCAGTCGGTGGCTGGCCAGAGAAGCCCCCCTGTGCCCTGCTTGCATCACCTAAGTGACCCACGGGTCCCTCCATTGCTTTCAATAGCAAACCCGACACCTACTTTGCCTACTGCACCTGGCTGCCCCTCTGCCGCTGAGGGTGTGTTTTGTGGACTTGTGTGTGTCCCCTCCAGTGCTCTACAAAACCCTCCTGGTCTGCTCCCTTAGGATGCAGTACTTACCTGTAAGCAGACTAGGACCAGAGCACCCCTGTTCTTCATAGGCACCTATGTGTTTTGGGCCCTCCTTTGACCTCTGCACTTGACCGGCCCTGTGTTGCTGGTGCTGTGGCTTTGGGGTTGCCTTGAACCCCCAACGGTGGGCTGCCTATGCCCAGGAGACTGACTGTGTAAGTGCTTTACTTACCTGAGAAACCTAACCAAACTTACCTCCCCCAGGAACTGTTGATTTTTGCACTGTGTCCACTTTTAAAATAGCTTATTGCCATTTTAACCTAAACTGTGTGTACTACTGTTTTAAATTAAAGTTCTATACTTGCCTGTGTGAAGTATCTTGCAGTTCGGTGGCATGTGTAGCTGCAGATACACATGCTGTGCATAGTCCGCCGTCTGGTGTTGGGTCGGAGTGTTACAAGTTGTTTTTCTTCGAAGAAGTCTTTTCGAGTCACGAGACCGAGGGACTCCTCCTCCTTGGTTTCCATTGCGCATGGGCATCGACTCCATCTTAGATTGGTTTTTTTCCGCCATTGGGTTCGGACGTGTTCCTTTTCGCTCTGTGTTTCGGGACGGAAAGATAGTCATAACTTCGGAAAACTACGTCGGTATTGTTTCGTTCGGTATCGGGTTAGATTAGAATCGACACCGAATCCTGAAGAGCTCCGGTAGCCCTTCGGGGTAATTTCGATCCCCCGTCGGGGCCTGGTCGGCCCGACCGCGTGCAACATCGAGACTGATGGAACGGACCCCGTTCCGATTCTGTCCTAAATGCCACAGTAAATATCCCTATACAGACCAGCATTTGGTCTGTAACTTGTGCCTGTCACCTGAGCACAAGGAAGAAACGTGTGAGGCCTGTCGAGCGTTTCGGTCGAGAAAAACGCTCCGTGACCGAAGAGCCAGACGGTTGCAGATGGCGTCCACGCCGACAGGACAACGAGGGTTCGAGGAACAGGGAGAAGAAGAAGAAGCCTTCTCCATCCATGAATCGGACTCGGAAGAATTCGAAGTCGAAGAAACCGTGAGTAAGACGTCGAAGCAAGCACCACACAGGAAAACAGACAAAGCCCAGGGGACGCCACTGCCAACAGGCCATGGCTCAACCCATAAAGTAGGTGACCGTCCATCGGCACCGAAAAAAGGCGAACTGGTGCCGAGGTCGTCCGACTCGGGTCGAGACACAGGCACGCAGCAATCTCGGGACCGAGAAAGTGCTGCAGAAAAGGGTCGACACCGAGACAGCACCACCGAGGCTGCTCGGCACAGAGACAGCGGCACCGAAGATGGTCGACGCCGAGAAAGTTCGACACCGAAAAAGAGAAAAATCTCGTCGGAGCCGAAAACAACAAAAGACACGGTTTCGGTGCCTAAACGACCAGCAACCGAACCAACAGCCAGTTCGTACTCAGAGGAACAATCACTGTCCTCCCAAATGCGCAAACACAGGTTTGAGGAAGATTTACAAACCACAGATGTAGACCACACCCAAAAGCGGATCTTCATACAAAGTGGTACAGGGAAGATCAGCACTCTTCCCCCAATCAGGAGGAAAAGGAAACTCGATTTCCAACCACAAGAAAAGACACCACAAGCAAAAGTGGTAAAGAAGGTAACTCCACCACCCTCTCCACCACCGGTAACTCATACATCACCGGCACAGACTCCGTCACATTCACCAGCTCATACCACTATGAGCCAAGATGACCAGGATGCATGGGATCTCTATGACGCCCCAGTATCAGACAATAGCCCTGAGTCGTACCCTACTAAGCCCTCACCACCTGAAGACAGTACAGCGTATGCACAGGTGGTAGCTAGGGCAGCAGAGTTCCATAACGTGTCGTTACACTCAGAGCCTGTCGAGGATGACTTCCTTTTCAACACACTCTCCTCCACCCATAGCAATTATCAAAGCCTCCCTATGCTCCCGGGAATGCTAAGGCACGCTAAACAGATCTTTAAAGAACCTGTCAAAAGCAGAGCAATAACTCCGAGGGTTGAGAAGAAATATAAAGCACCGCCCACGGACCCTGCTTTTATCACATCACAACTGCCACCAGATTCAGTTGTCGTAGGAGCAGCTCGTAAAAGAGCCAACTCGCACACATCAGGCGACGCACCACCTCCAGACAAGGAGAGCCGCAAGTTCGACGCAGCTGGGAAAAGGGTTGCAGTACAAGCTGCAAACCAGTGGCGCATCGCTAACTCGCAGGCGCTCCTAGCGCGATATGACAGAGCCCATTGGGACGAAATGCAGCATCTCATAGAGCATCTACCCAAAGAATTCCAGAAACGGGCAAAACAAGTGGTTGAGGAGGGACAAAATATCTCCAACAACCAAATACGTTCCTCTATGGATGCAGCAGATACAGCTGCAAGAACAATAAATACCGCGGTAACCATAAGGAGGCACGCATGGTTGCGCACATCCGGCTTCAAACCTGAGATACAACAGGCAGTGCTCAATATGCCGTTCAATGAACAACAATTGTTTGGACCCGAAGTGGACACGGCAATTGAAAAATTGAAAAAAGATACTGACACAGCTAAGGCCATGGGCGCACTCTATTCCCCGCAGGGCAGAGGCACTTTTGGCACGTTTCGCAAAACAACCTTCAGAGGGGGGTTTCGAGGTCAAACCACACAAGCTAGTACCTCACAAACAACACCGTCTACCTACCAGGGACAGTACCAAAGGGGAGGCTTTCGGGGCCAATACAGAGGGGGACAATTCCCTAGAAACCGGGGAAAATTTCAGGGTCCCAAGACCCCGCCAACCAAACAGTGACTCACAAGTCACTCAACCCCTTCACACAACACCAGTGGGGGGGAAGACTAAGCCAGTTCTACAAATTTTGGGAGGAGATAACAACAGACACTTGGGTCTTAGCAATTATCCGGCATGGTTATTGCATAGAATTTCTCCAACTCCCTCCAAACGTCCCACCAAAAACACAGAATATGTCAAAACAGCATTTAGACCTGCTAGATCTGGAAGTTCAAGCATTACTACAAAAGGGCGTAATAGAATTCGTACCAGGTCCACAAAGAAACACAGGAGTTTACTCACTGTACTTTCTAATACCAAAAAAAGACAAAACACTGAGACCAATCTTAGATCTCAGAACACTAAACACCTACATCAAATCGGAACACTTTCACATGGTCACGCTACAGGACGTCTTACCACTGTTGAGACAACAAGACTACATGACAACCTTAGATCTAAAAGACGCGTATTTCCACATACCGATACATCCCTTGCACAGGAAATACCTAAGGTTCGTATTCAAGGGAATACATTACCAATTCAAAGTGTTGCCGTTCGGTATAACAACCGCACCGAGAGTCTTTACAAAATGTCTAGCAGTAGTAGCTGCACATATCAGAAGGCAGCAAATACATGTGTTCCCCTACCTAGACGATTGGCTAATCAAGACCAACTCCCTAACAAAGTGTTCACACCACACAGATTATGTCATACAAACCCTCTACAAACTAGGGTTCTCCATCAACTATACAAAGTCACACATTCTGCTGTGCCAAACACAGCAATACTTGGGAGCGACAATCAACACAACAAAAGGGATAGGCACTCCAAGTCCACAAAGGGTTCACATTTTTTACAAAGTCATACAAGCCATGTATCCAACACAAAAAATACATGCAAAGATGGTGTTAAAACTCCTAGGCATGATGTCCTCATGCATAGCCATTGTCCCAAACGCAAGATTGCACATGAGGCCCTTACAACAGTGCCTAGCATCACAATGGTCACATGCACAGGGTCACCTTCTAGATCTGGTGTTGCTAGACCGCCAAACATACATCTCGCTTCTATGGTGGAACAGTATAAATTTAAACAAAGGGCGGCCTTTCCAAGACCCAGTGCCACAATATGTGATAACTACAGATGCTTCCATGACAGGGTGGGGAGCACACCTCAATCAACACAGCATCCAAGGACAATGGGACGTACATCAAAGAAGGTTTCATATAAATCACCTCGAATTGTTAGCAGTATTCCTAGCGTTGAAAGCATTTCAACCCATCATAATCCACAAATACATTCTTGTCAAAACAGACAACATGACAACAATGTATTATCTAAACAAACAGGGGGGAACACACTCGACACAGCTGTGTCTCCTAGCACAAAGGATATGGCAGTGGGCAATTCACAACCACATTCGCCTAATAGCACAGTTTATTCCAGGGATCCAGAACCAGCTAGCAGACAATCTCTCTCGGGATCACCAACAAGTACACGAATGGGAGATTCACCCCCAAATTCTAAAATCTTACTTCCAAATTTGGGGAACACCTCAAATAGACCTATTTGCAACAAAAGAGAACGCAAAATGCCAAAACTTCGCATCCAGGTACCCACACCAGCAGTCTCAAGGCAATGCTCTATGGATGAATTGGTCAGGGATATTTGCGTACGCTTTTCCCCCTCTCCCTCTTCTTCCATATCTAGTAAACAGATTGAGTCAAAACAAACTCAAACTCATACTAATAGCACCTACATGGGCAAGACAACCTTGGTATACAACACTACTAGACCTGTCAGTAGTGCCTCATGTCAAACTACCCAACAGACCAGATCTGTTAACACAGCACAAACAACAGATCAGGCATCCAAACCCAGCATCGCTGAATCTAGCAATTTGGCTCCTGAAATCCTAGAATTTGGACACTTAAACCTCACACAAGAATGTATGGAGGTCATAAAACAAGCTAGAAGGCCATCCACTAGACACTGCTATGCAAGTAAATGGAAAAGATTTGTTTGCTACTGCCATAATAATCAAGTTCAACCATTACATGCATCTCCAACGGATATAGTAGGATACTTACTACATTTGCAGAAATCAAATCTGGCCTTCTCTTCCATAAAGATACATCTCGCAGCAATATCTGCATACCTGCAGATTACTCATTTAACTTCACTGTTTAGAATACCTGTCATTAAAGCATTTATGGAAGGCCTAAAGAGAATTATACCACCAAGAACACCACCTGTTCCTTCATGGAACCTCAACATTGTCTTAACAAGACTCATGGGTCCACCTTTCGAACCCATGCATTCTTGCGAAATACAATACCTAACGTGGAAAGTTGCATTTCTCATTGCCATTACATCTCTAAGAAGAGTAAGTGAAATTCAGGCGTTTACTATACAGGAACCATTTATTCAAATACACAAAAATAAGGTAGTTCTAAGAACCAATCCAAAATTCTTACCAAAAGTTATCTCACAGTTTCACTTAAATCAAACAGTAGAACTACCAGTGTTCTTTCCACAGCCAGACTCAATAGCTGAAAGGGCACTACATACATTAGACATCAAAAGAGCACTAATGTACTACATTGACAGAACAAAACTAATTAGGAAAACAAAACAACTATTTATTGCATTTCAAAAACCTCATACAGGAAACCCAATATCAAAACAAGGTATAGCCAGATGGATAGTTAAGTGCATCCAAATCTGCTACCTTAAAGCAAAGAGAGAGCTGCCTATTACACCAAAGGCACACTCAACCAGAAAGAAAGGCGCTACCATGGCCTTCCTAGGAAATATTCCAATGAACGAAATATGTAAGGCAGCAACATGGTCTACGCCTCACACATTTACTAAGCACTACTGTGTAGACGTGCTATCTGCACAACAAGCCACAGTAGGTCAAGCTGTACTAAGAACTTTATTTCAAACTACTTCCACTCCTACAGGCTGAACCACCGCTTTTGGGGAGATAACTGCTTACTAGTCTATGCACAGCATGTGTATCTGCAGCTACACATGCCACCGAACGGAAAATGTCACTTACCCAGTGTACATCTGTTCGTGGCATTAGTCGCTGCAGATTCACATGCGCCCACCCGCCTCCCCGGGAGCCTGTAGCCGTTTGGAAGTAATCTCCAACATTTGTACATTTGTAAATATATTACCTTAACCTTTATCTTGTACATACTTATTCATTCCATTGCATGGGCACTATTACTAACATACACAACTCCTACCTCACCCTCTGCGGGGAAAACAATCTAAGATGGAGTCGACGCCCATGCGCAATGGAAACAAAGGAGGAGGAGTCCCTCGGTCTCGTGACTCGAAAAGACTTCTTCGAAGAAAAACAACTTGTAACACTCCGACCCAACACCAGACGGCGGACTATGCACAGCATGTGAATCTGCAGCGACTAATGCCACGAACAGATGTACACTGGGTAAGTGACATTTTCCTTATACCTCAAATCTTGAATCTTGTGGTTCTAAAATAAATTAAGAAAATATATTTTTCTATATAAAAGCTATTGGCCTGGAGTTAAGTCTTTGAGTGTGTGTTCCTCATTTATTGCCTGTGTGTGTACAACAAATGCTTAACACTACTCTCTGATAAGCCTACTGCTTGACCACACTACCACAAAATAGAGCATTAGTATTATCTAATTTTGCCACCATCAACCTCTAAGGAGAACCCTTGGACTCTGCGCACACTATCTCTCACTTTGAGATAGTATATACAGAGCCAACTTCCTGCAGTAGGGATGTATGGTATCAAGCATCGCATATTAATAAACCCCTTACCGAATCCAGTGATGGATTTATTAATACATTCCCTCAGAGGGCACCTTAAAGATGAAAACCTACCAACTTCTAGCATGTACACTGATGAGTCAAAACCGCTGCAGCCACTTTTGACAGGGGTCTGATCCCCTGAGTTGAGAGCCAGCGCTCTCAGGGACTCAGAACAAAGTCCTGCTGTGGCGAAGGTGCTAACACCTCACCCAGGCAGGATGGACATTCCAGGGTGGGGAGCTTCAAAGGCCTTCACGTCTTTGTAATGTGACCCAGGCCTTTTCAAATAGTAGAGAAGCTGGATCCCCAGTTCCTCACCCCACATTTGGCAGTAGGGCTGGTGGGAAAATTAGGCAGATTAGGAGATGTGCCCACTTCATGCCAGACCCACTCCTAAGGTACACGAGCTGAAGTGGACACTGTCTTGTAAATTCCTCCATCTTGTTTGGAAGAAATGTAGCACGCTAGGGTTACGGTTCTGCCCATTTCCCATCGGAAGTGGTCATAAAAAGGGTGTGGTCACCCTAAAGGTGAGTAGCCCATTGGCTACCACATGGCACTCCCTATAACACCCCTAAATGCAGTATTTAGGTGGCAGCCCTGAACCCTAGAACTCAGATTCCTGATGACCTAAGAAGAGCTGGACACTACAGAGACGCTCCAGCAGAGAAGACTATAGACACCATCTGTCTGCAGCCCTCGACGATCCTGCACCTAAAGACGACCTGTTCTGCAGCCCTGCAATCTCCAAAGCTTTGGAAGGACTGCCTGCCTTCGACAAAGATCAAGATCTCCAGAGAACAGCGGACCTATTCAAGAAAAAAAACAACTTTAAAAGAAAAAGAATTGTGCCCTGAGGATCCGCAAACCTGCTTCCGGATCCACCTCTGCACCCACTGCCAGAGCCCAAGTGGCCATGATGGTTCCCCAGCAATTCTGAGTACAGGTCCACCATTGGCTGCCCCCTGCCAGACTTTGCCTCAAAGCCTGCAGCCTCAAACTGAAGAGTCCCCCTGACTGTGACCTGCCCAGTAAGCTGTTCCTGACAGCAAAGGGCACCCCTGCACCCGAAGCCCCTGGGCCTTGAGGAGCTGGACCATCGGTGTCCCTGTGTCCCCTAGCATCAGAACTTACCTGGGCAGCCGTGGGTTTTCTTCGTTCTGCCTCCTGGCCCGAGTCTGCAGACTTTTTCCAAAACAGATCTCCCCCGTTGATTTGCATTCGGCACCTAATGCTGTGTTGGCACTCTGCACCCGGCCGCCCCTGTGCCACTGTAGTTATAAGTTTGGTGCTGCCTTGTGGCCCCCCTGTGCTTACCTCACCCCCAGGATATCAACCTCTGACAGCTTTACTCGCCCAAGAGCAGCACATCTTCATTCACCCCCAGACTCTATTGGTTAACATTGGGCACCTGACTTTGAATTTGACCTCTGCACTCAGCCACCCTGTGCTGTTGTGGGTGCAATCTTGGTAATGATTTGAATCTTGTCTGGTGTAGACCTAAAATCCCAAAGACTGAATTTTTAAGTAGTGTACTTACCTGCAAATCAGCATTCTTGTTTTCCTCCCATACGTTAACATTACTGAACTGAAAAATTGCATGAAGTATTGATTTTTGAAACTGCAAAGTATTTACGCTTGTGTAGGAAAGTGCCACTGTCAACATGGTTACCCCCTCACTTTTTGCCTAGTGTTGATGCCAACTTTGATTGAAAGTGTGCTGGGATCCAGCCAACCAGGCCCCAGCAACAGTGTTCTTTCCCCAAAAACTGTACCTTTGTTTTCACAATTGGCACAACCCTGGCACACAGTTAAGTCCCTTGTAACAGGTACCCATGGTACCAAGGGCACTGTGGCCAAGGAAGGTCTCCAAAGGGCTGCAACATGTATTATGCCACCGTCGGGTACCCCTCACCAAGCACATGTACACTGCCTTGCAGCTTGTGTGTGGTAGAGAGAAAAAGGCAAAGTCGACATGGCACCCCTCGCAGGGTGCCATGCCTAAAAACAACTGCCTGTGTCATAGGTAAGTCACGCCTTTATCAGGCCATGCAGGTCTAAGTCATGGTGTACTATACTACAGGTGAGGGCATAGTTGCATGAGCAATATACCCCCATAGTGTCTAAGTCCATTCTTAGACATTGTAAGTGCAGTGTACCCATATTAAGTTTATGGTCTGGGAGTTTGTCATTACGAACTCCACAGTGCCATAATGGCTTCACTGAATACTGGGAAGTTTGGTATCAAACTTCTCAGCACAATAAACCCACAGTAATTCCAGTGTGGGATTTATTGACAAATGCACACAGAGGGCATCATAGAGATGCCCCCTGTATGTTAGCCAAACTGCTAGTGTAGGACTGACTAGTCTGTGGCAGCCTGCCACTTTCCGACAAGTTTACGACCACATGGGGTGAGTGCCTTTGTGCAGTCTGTGGTCAGAAACAAAGCCTGTTCTGGGCGGAGGTGCTTCACACCTCCCCCTACAGGAACTGTAACACTTGGTGGTGAGCCTCAAAGGCTCAAGCCTTGGATAACAGTGCCCAAGGGCACTCCAGCTAGTGGAGCTGCCCGCCCCCCACCCTCAAGTACAGTAGCCATTGGCTACTGCACTCTGACACTTAAAACACCCCTAAATGTAGGACTTAAGAGCCTCCCTGAACCCAGCTCACCAGATTCCTTGCGACCTAAAAAGGAGGACTGCTAAGCTGAAGATGACAACTGATTTGGCCCCAGCCCTATTGGCCTGTCTCCTGCTTCAAAGAACCTGCAAAAGAACAGCAACGCATCCTGAGTGACCAGAGTACCTCTGCCAAGTTCCAGAGGTCTGCCATGCACCTAAAAGGACCAAGAACTCTCGTGGACAGCGGCCCTGTCCAAGAAGAAACCAACAACCAAGGACTCCCATCTCACTCCGAATGCGTGAGTCCTAACCACTCTGCACCTGACGCCCACGGCCCGTGTCCAGGTGGTCCAACCAGCTAGAGAGGGTCCCGAGACAAATGCGAGCAAGTGCCCACGCTGGGTTGACCTCTCCACCCCTCCACGATGACGCCTGCAGAGGGAATCCCGAAGACACCCCTGTCCGCGAAAGCTCTGGACGAAGATATCCGACGCCAAAGGACCGACTGCACCCGCAGCCCCAAGGCCCTGGAGAAACCGGCACCTGGTGAAGCCATGTTTACCAGGAGGTCCTCCTCCCTGTCCGACTGGTGGTGTGCCCGAGACACCCCCTAGACCTGGTCTGCAGCCTCTAAGTGACCCCCAGGGTCCACTCTTAGACCAGCATTGGAAACCTGACGTCCGGTTTGCACCCTGCACCCAGCTGCCTAGTGTGTTTGGTGTCTACTTGTGGCCCTTCCAGTGCTCAGCTAAATGCCCCAGGTCTGCCCTCCGAGTCACGGGTACTTACCTGCAGGCAGACCTAATTCCGAGTACCCCCTGTCTCCATAGGAGCCCATGTTAAATTTGCTCATCTTTGACCTCTGCACCTGGCTGGCCCTGTGTTGCTGGTGGTGGGTGTTTGGGGTTAACGTGAACCCGAATCGGTGGACTCCCTAAAACCCGGAGACTGAAACTGTAAGTGTTTTACTTACCTGTAAAATGATCTTACAGTTCTTCCCCCTAGGAACTGTTTCTGAAAATTGCAGTGCCCATTTTTTAACAGATTATTGCCAATATTTAAAAAACTGTATCACTTGTCGATTTCAAAAAAAGTACTGTTGATGCCTGTGAAATACGAATCTATTGAAGTACTTGCCTGCAACTTCAAACTTGTGGTTCTAAAAATAAATTAAGAAAATATATTTTTGCTATATAAAAACCATTGGTCTGGCTTTGTCATTGAGTGTGTGCTTCTTCTATTGTCTGTGTGTGTACAAAAAATGCTTTGCCCTACCCTCTAATAAGCCTAACTGCTCAACCAACCTGCCACAATAGAGAGCATTAGTATTATCTACTTTAGCCTCTGTTAAGCCTCTGGGGACCTCCTGGACTCTGTGCACACTGTGGGCCTGATTACAACTTTGGAGGAGGTGTTAATCCGTCCAAAATGTGACGGATATACCACCTACCGTATTACGAGTTCCATAGGATATAATGGACTCGTAATACGGCTGGTGGTATATCCGTCATTTTACCGTCACTTTTGGGACGGATTAACAACCTCCTCCAAAGTTGTAATCAGGCCCTGTATCTTATCTCGTTTTGATGTAGTATATACAGAGTCAGCTTCTTACAGCTTGTAAATCTATTTACCTGATTATGAAGGTCTTTCTCTATCTTGGGGATTGACTGTTGGGGCCGGCTCGCCACAAGCAGCCGTCAACCAACTCCAGGCTATGGTGGTGTTTGGAAGGCTTTGTCTTATACTCGACCTGCACCTTTTAAATCTCTTCCTGAACCAGGCAAAATTTAAAATGCCCACGTCCACTCAGGTTTTGTCTGCCCTGGATCTGGTAGACTGGATGGTAGCGTTAAACTTGCAGGACGCATATTTTCACTTTCACATCCCCATCCTGCCAGCCCACAGATACTACCTGCAGTTCACACGGTCCACAAGCACTTTTAGTTTATCCTGCTTCCCTTCATCCTTACCACTGCCCCTTAGGTGTTCACCAATGTGATGGCGGTGGTTACCGCACACCTTTAAAGGGGGTTCAGGGTCTTCCACTACATCAACTATTGGCTGTTAAAGACAGGCTCACCTCAAGCAGTCATCTCCGACTTCTAGACTACAGTGAACATCTAGGGTTTCACTATCAACGTCCCAAAGTTACACCTAACTCCCTGTCAGACACTCCCTTTCATCTGAACTGTTATAGACATGCTGCAGTTTCGGGCTTATACTCTCGAACTGCAAGTCCAGGATATACAGGCTATGATACCAATGTTTAAGCCTCTATCCTGTGTTTGGGTGAGGCAGCCTCCTGAATCCTGCTAGTAACACATGCCCATTTGCACATGAAGGCTCGACAGTGGAACTTGAAGTTCCAGATGGCGCAACATGAGGGCAATCTATCTAACTTGGTCCAGATCTTGGAAGGAACTGCAAAAGACCTGCAGTGTTGGCTGACAAATCGTGATTGGTTCAGCTGCAGATCCCTCTTCCTTCAGTAGTTAAAATTGACTGTAGTGACAGATGCAAAAATTCTGTGCTGGGGCGGCCATCTGGGGGAGGTGGAGATCAGACAACTCTGGTCTCCAGCAAAGTCTGTACTTTGCATAATGTATTTGAGCTTCTGGCTGTTTGCTTGGCATTGAAGTCCTTTCTTCCCTCCAACAAGGGAAGGCAAATGTAGGTGTTCACAGACAGCGCCACTCCCATGTGTTACTGCAACAAGCAGGGCAGGGTAGGTTTGTGGATCCTTTTTCAAGAGGAGCTGCACCTCTGGACATGTCTGTAACACCTGGGCATTTCCTTGATAGTTCAACACCTGGCAAGCTCTCTGAACACCAGGGCGTACTAATTGAGCCATCGATGCCTAGCAGATGACAACTGGCATCTTTATTCAGACATGGTGCAAGGCCTCTCTCAAAAGTGAGGCGAGCCTTGGTTAGAGCTGTTTGCCACTCCTGAGAATGTGCAATGTCAGCACTTCTGCACGCTGGAGTTTCCAAGGAGGCTTTTGGTCGGAGACCCTTTACTTCTCTACTGGAGCTCCGGCCTCCTGTATGTCTGTCCGCCAATACCACTCCTGCCCAGAAATCTCTAGAAGATCAGGAAGAACTGGGTGTTTTATTTTTGTTTAAAGTTACTGTAATTTAATATTTTATATTAAATGTTCAAAATTGTTTTTCTAAGTTCATGGGAATTGTATTCTTATATGTCATCCTTTAGCTTAGACTAGAGTAAGAATAGTAAATCTAACCTTTCCAAAGATCAACACTTTCCATACTGTTACTTAGACTTAGAGTGGAAATAGTAAATTTGATCCCTCCAAAGTCCAAGACTTTGCTTAAACTGGATAGAGAATAACAAATTAAACCCCTTCAAAGTCCACCACTTTCCCTAATGTTGCCTAGACTAGAGTGGGAATAGTAAATGTATCCCCTCGGACGTCCAACACTTTCCCTACTGTTGTTTAGATTCATGTGAGAATAGTAAAATGAATTCCTCCAAGTCCAACGTTTTCCCTACTGTTACTTAAACTGGAGTGGGACTAGACTACGTAATGTTTCTGGAGTCCAACGCTTTTCCTCATATTGGTAAAATGGAATTTATAGTTCTTGTTTTAGATTTAATATTTTTTTTTTTTTTTTTTAATGTTTATATAATTTTCAGTAAATGTGTTTTGGGGGTTTTCATATTTTACTATTTTATATATTGTTGAAATTAAATAATATATTTTATTGAATTGTTTATATTCCTGATATTGTTTTTTATTTATGTATTTTGTATAGTATATAAATATATATTTGTGTGTACGTTAATATATATGCTTTTCATAGTACTATGCTGAAAATATGTTAAACTTTATAATGTGAGTGAAATATTTTTGATTAATTATGTCAAATTATATACAAATGTACATATACAACTATATATAGATTTATATATAGCATTAAATAATTAGTGGATTTTTTTACTTTACATTTGAAATATTTAACATTAATTATATATGTATTAGAAAAAAAATATTTTGTGTGTTTTTGGACAATATTACTTCCATTATAAGTACAGGAGCACAATATTGTGCTAAATGATATAATTTAGATACAATATTGTTCTCAATGATATTGTGTTATTGAACTGACTATGGCAAACCTCTTGATATATTTGGGGTTCACTATTAACATACCGCAGTCACACCGGACTCCTTCTGAGATGCTCTCCATCCGAGCCATTCTGTACACAGTTTGGTTTCCTGCCTTTTTCTGGAAAGGTGTATCCAGGACATTTAGGCTCTGATCGCGATCTTTCAGCCCTTGTCCTGGGTTTCAGTGAGGTCAACTCTGATGCTGTTGGTACTGATGGCCTCCTGCATCCCGCTGGTCAAGCACACCAGGTGGCAGATGCAAGTTTTGCAGTAGGATCTGAAGTCCCAGTTCACCGAATATAAAGGGGACCTTTCTGACCACGTCCAGATTTCACTGGAGATTGTGAAAGATCTGCAGCAGAGGTCTTTGGACCACGATAGGATCAGTGGCGGATCTTTCTCCCGTACCCACCCAGAGCTGACAGTGGTGATCGATGCATCGTTTCTGGGTTGGGGTGGCCACTGGGGAGAGGTGAAGATCGTAGTTCTCTGGTCTCCGTTGGCATATGAACCACCTGAAGCTGCGGCAATCTGCTTAGCGTTGAAAGGCTTCCTGCTGTCCCTCAAGATGATGCTGGTACAGGTCCCACGAATAAAACATCTGTTCCGTGGTACTGCAATAAACAGGGCAATGTGAGGTCACAGACCTTATGCAAAAGGCCTTTTGCCTCAGGAAAAGGCTGGGCCACCAAGGAATTTTCCTGATGGGGAGGCACCTTGCAGGATAACTGAATGCTTGGGCATACAAGCTCAGCCGCCAATGCCTAGCAGATGATGTTAGCAACTATTCCTGGAGGTGGCTCAAGATCTGTACAGCGAATGGGAAGAACCTTGGCTCGATCTGTTTACCACCATTGAAAACTTGCAATGTCAGTAGTTCTGCGTGTTGGAGTTTCCAAAATGAGTCTCGGTCAGAGATGCGTTCTGCCTCAAATGGAACTCGGGAATCCTGTCTTTTGGCCGCTATGAGTCCTGCCCTGTATTCTCAAGAAGATCAGAAGCGACCAAGCCCAAATCATCCTCGTCACTCCAGTTTGGGCACAGAGAGTGTACTCAAGCTGAGCTTGAACGTTTGTCCTACGATCAGACTGTCCCTCTAGGAGGACCTGCTGTCACAGCAATAGGGTAGGGTTCTGCACCCAGGCTGTCACAATCTCCACCTTTTGTGCTTGAGATTGAGAGGCGATAGCTGAACACCTTCGACCATCCTTCGGAGGTGGTTGATGTCATCTTCACAGCTATGCGTCCCTCCACAAAAACTATACACCTTTTATTGGGATAAATTTGGGGTTTGTTGTGGAACTTGCCAGATTGACACCCCCTCCAGGATACGTTATCTGACATTCTGCTATTGTTCTGTCTCTTGTCTGGCAGGGCTTTGCTTTGGGCACTGTTAAGGGTCATCATTTAGCCCTTCTGGCCTTCTTTAGGTTGCCAGATCAGCCCTTGTTTAAGTCACTGGTTGTGATGCAATTCTTGAAAGGGCTGCAACACATTTCCCCCTTCTCTGGTCTTGACTTAGCTGATGTGCACCACATTCGGGGTGCTTCACCTCTGTCCTTTAACGCTTCTTACTCTCAAGACTGTTCTTCATTGCCAGCACCTTGGCATGGTGTGTGAGGGAGCTTCAGGCTCATTCTGTCATTCTGCCATACACTTCCTTCTTCCCACACAAACTGATTCTGCAGACATGGGTATCCTTACTGTCGGCAGTGCAGAAGAAAATCATCTCTCACTGGACCATATTCTGCATCATGATTTGCTATAGAATGATGAAGAAGCAGCCTCAGGAAGGACTGTGTGCTCATTTTACTAGGGCCAAATCTGCCCCACTAGTCCACGTCCTAGCCGTTTTCCAGGCAGCTACATGGGCATCCCTCTATATGTTCACAAAGTATTCTTGCCTGGAGAGTCAGGTTCGCAGAGAGGGACATTTTGCCAGCTCAGTCCTGCGGGACTTACTGGCTTGAGTCCAGCCACTGACCCACCCCCAAATAGGTACTACTTTAATATCTGTTCAAAAGGTGCGGAATCTGCGGCTAGACGTTCATTAGAAGAACAAGTTAATTACCTTTGATAGCGCTCTTTCTGGTAGAGACTCTATCTAGTTGCAGATCCCTCACTAACCCTCCCATCCTCCGCATTCTGTGGTTCGACTCCATCTTTCAGTAAGATCCCAAGTCGAGGAATCTGCACATTGTCTACCGATTTACTTTTGGTGCTCTGCGCTTGAGGTCATGGAGATTCTCAAAAGGAACTGATGTTAGTATGCAGGGGTGGTGCCTGTATAGGCCCTCATTACAACCTTGGTGGTCGGTGTTAAAGCAGCGGTAACACCGCCAAAAGGCCGGCGGTTAAAAAAATGAGATCATGACCACGGCGGAAACCGCCAACATAGACACCCACTTCAACACTCTGACCGCCACGGCGGTAGCAACAAACACCGCGGCGGTCACCGCCAACAGACAGGCGGAAGACAGTGTACCGCCCACACTATTATGAGAGGCCAATCCGCCAGCTTTTCCGGGGCGGTACCAACCCCATCAAAAACCACGGCGGAAACAGTACATCGAAGGGGAACCACTCACCTTTCAACACTCCACGAAGAACCAGGACGCCATGGAGCCCGAATTGCAGATCCTCCCCATGTTGGTGTATCTTTTTATACACCACGAAGTAGAAAGAAGGCGGTGGCGGTGACGACGGTGAGTACTGCACCTAGCACACGGGAGGGGAGGAGAGAAAATACATACACACAAACACATCCAACAACAATACTGATACACCCCGTCACCCCCTGGAAGAACGCAAGGACAAAAGGAAATGAGTCTAACCAGTGTTATATTGGAACATTCAAATAAGGCAAGAGAAAATCAAATAACAGTATATACAAAAGTTCACATTATATACACAAGGCCGTACACTTTCCCTTGTAAATGTCCGTGGACCAGTGGGCCAAAAAGTCATGGGCGAAGCCCATACATGACACCTACCTCAAAACGGAGAGAACACTGCAGGGGCATCAGGTCGAAAAAAACACAGGCACCTCAAGGGGAAGGGGAGGTGGGGCACCTCAGCCGGAAGATGGCACGACGCCACTGCCCCTCGAGGGGCCTCCATGCCCACTGCTTGGTCCTGGGGAGTGCAAAGCCACAGTCTCTCAAGTGGGGGGTTTGCCCACTGCTTGGTCCTGGGGAGTGCAAAGCCACAGTCTCTCAAGTGGGTGGTTTGCCCACTGCTTGGTCCTGGGGAGTTCAAAGCCACAGTCTCAAGTCGGTGACATGGTCCACTGGTTCTGGAGGGGGCATTGTGCCCAGAATGCTTGATCCTGCCAAGGATAGGGTGAGTGGATGCATCTATCCACTGGTTCTGGAGGGGGCATTGTGCCCAGAGTGCCTGATCCTGCCAAGGATAGGGGGGGAGTGGATGCATCTATCCACTGGTTCTGGAGGGGGCATTGTGCCCAGAGTGCTTGATCCTGCCAAGGATAGGGGGGGGGTGGATGCATCTATCCACTGGTTCTGGAGGGGGCATTGTGCCCAGAGTGCTTGATCCTGCCAAGGATAGGGGGAGTGGATGCATCTATCCACTGGTTCTGGAGGGGGCATTGTGCCCAGTGATGCTGCACCTGGGGTGTGGCAGTTACCCTCCTGTCACCTGGGTGTCTGAGCCACGAGATGTACATGGAACAGGTAGCATGATACTCCATGGAGGCAGAGCCACACTCCATCCTGCGGCGACTTATGCTGCCAACTGCTGCTCGTGCCAGTGCTGGTGGTGGTGCCTCAAGTGGCGTGTCCAGGACGCCACCTGCAGCCTCGGACGGCTGCTCACTGGTGATGCTGCTGATGTCCAATATAGTGGTACCGGCTGGGCATGTGGCGGTGCAGATGGTGATGCGGTGGCTGCGGCGGAGATGCTGCTGGTGCTGGTCGTGGTGCAGGTGTCTGTTGTGTTGGTGGGAGACACCATACCGTCTCTGGCAGCCTCGGATGGCTGATCCTTTGGGAGGATGCTGCAGACTGACGTTGTGGCAGCGGCTGTGCAGGTGGCGGTCGTTGCGGCGGTGGTGATTGTGGTACAGGTCGCTGGCATTCCTGAGGAAATGGTGGTCACCAGCCCCTCACCAGGAGTCATCGTGCCCTGATGTGACTTGCTCTTTGTCTTGTGTCCCTTCCCCACCTTGGCAGTCGCTGCTGGGACCTTGGCACTGTCCTGTCTGTGTTTGGGTGAGGCCTTGCTGGGTGGGTGGTGCGACTTTCCCCTGCTGGAAGCCGGCCCTTTTTTGACCTTGACAGGTGGCGGGATCGTGTGGTCCATCACATCTGTAGTTGCCACACTGGCAGCTCTGACGGGTGCCCCCTGCGATCCAGCCGGACTTGCATGGATCACAGCAGATGCAGATGTGGTGGCTGAGGTGCTGGGCTGGGATCTAGACATCCTAGCCCTAGGGGACGGATGGGGGGGAGGGTGTAGGGAAAAGGTTAAAGTTAGCTAGGGAAAGTTTTTTAGACACACTGGGATGGGAAGATGGAGGGGGTGTGGGAGTGGAGGAAGAGATAGTGGTTGTAGGAGGTGTATGTCTGCTGAGTTTGGGTGAAGGTGCATGGGCTGGAGGCTGTTGTGAGGTGGGTGGCTGTTGAGTGGGTGTGTGCCTGCGTTCGTGGACTTTGGGAGGAGGGATCACAGACACACTGGGAGAGGACACAGGGGACGTGTGAATGGTAGTGGGGGTTGTGATTGCACGTGAGCGGTGTGTTGTGATGGGAGTGCTGGTGATGGAGGCAGTGGCTGATGATGTAGTGCATGCAGGTGTGTGTCGAGACGACACTGGGAGGGAGGTGAAGGACGTGGAGGAGGGGGACACAGTGGAGGAAGTGGATGTTGGTAAGTGTGCATGGGTATGGTGCTTGTGTGAGTGCCTGTGTTGTGTGTGGTGCTTATGTTTTCCTGAGCCACTTTTGTCTGTTGATGTGTGTGCATGCTGGTCTGAAGGTGTGCTTGGGATAGGGTGAGGTAGAGGGGATTGGGTCTGGGAAGTGAAAGTTGGAGGGGGGAGGCTGGACACAGGGACAATGGCTGCCATCAGTGCTGAGGCCAGAGCCTGAAATGCTGTCTGTTGGGCCCCACGCCAGAATGAATGCCCTCCAGGTATGCATTTGTTGTTTGCAAATCCTTCTTGACTCCCTGGATGGCATTCAAAATGGTTGACTGCCCAACAGTGAGGGATCTCAGGAGGTCAAAAGCCTCTTCACTGAGGGCAGGAGGGCTGACTGGGGCAGGGCCTGAGGTGCCTGGGGCGAAGGAGATGACCACCCTCCTGGGTGAGCGGGCAAGGGAAACACGCTGAGTGGCTGCTGGGAGGGCGGTGCTGGTAGGAGGGGTGGCGGCTGTACCTGTAGTTGGGGTGGGCACTCAATAGAAAAAGCTACCATTAGATGAATGTGCACCAGTACATCTCCCATGTGAATGCCAAGTATCCTGGCTCTGTGCATGATGCCTATATCTTGAGGAATAGCAGTATCCCTTATGTGATGGGCCAACTCCAGAGGCACTGGGTGTGGCTAATAGGTGAGCCCAAGGTCCCCACACATTATAAGTAGGTGTCTGGGTATGGAGTAATCCCTAAGGGTTAGTGTGTGTCTAACAGGTATCCCTCGAAATTTGCAGGTGACTCTGGTTACCCCAACCTCACATGGCTACTGACCCCAGTGAGGAATGTCAGGACAAGGGCAGAGGAGTGCTACAATGAGGCACATGGGCGAACTAGGAGTATAATTGAGAGGACATTCGGCCTCCTGAAGGCCAGATTCCGGTACCTCCATCCAACAGGTGGCTCCCTGTGCTACTCACCGAAGAAGTTGTGCCAGATCATCGTGGCATGCTGGATGTTGTACAACCTTGCATTGAGATGCCAGGTGCCTTTTCTGCTGGAGGATGAGCCTGGTGATGATCTTGTGGCAGCTGTGGAGCCTGTGGACAGTGAGGAAGAGGAGACAGAGGAAGAAGATATTGACAACAGAACGAACATCATCATGCAGTACTTCCAGTGACACACAGGTAAGAGACTGTAACTCCTCTTCCCATTTTAGTATCCTTTAGGACATTGTACATGGCAGCCTCTTAACCTCTGTCTATGGACACTGACTGTTCCCTTTGGATTTCCTTTTTGCAGATCTGGGTACCTCATTCTGCCTTCTGCTGTGTGTACTGCTGCCCAACAACTGTCATACATTGGTATGAGTAAATGAACATTTACATTGCAATTTGTTGCTAATGTTGTGATAATACATTTGAGAAAGATCAGAATGACTCCAGATTGGGTTTTGATTAAAGGGTGTTTATTTAGGTGCTAATGGGTATAGGGGTATGTGCAAGGGGCTGGGGTGATGGTGGAGGAAGGTCCATGGTAGAGTCCAGTCTCTTGGTATCACAGGTGCATTGTCCAAGGGGGCATGGGAAGGGGAGCAATGGCAGTTCAAGGTGGACAGGGTAACGGAGTGGGACAGAAGGGTGACAATCAGGAGGGTCCTATTTCCTGGCGGGGGTCTTGGCCATGTTCTCTGTCTTCTGCCTGGATCGCAGGGACCGTTTGCGGTGTAGTTCTCCTTCTGCAGGGGTTGGGTGCTGGTGGCCTGATGGTCCTGTGGCGGGGCCTCCTGTCCACTAGCGCCGGCGGAGGTGGAAGGCTGTTCCTCGGTTTGGCTAATGTCAGGGGCCCTTTGTTGAGCCACTCCCTCCCTCATGGTCTTGCCCATATCAGCCAGCACCCCTGCTATGGTGACCAGGATGGTGTATATTTTTGTGAGGTCATCCCTGATCCCCATGTAGTGTCCCTCTTGCAGCCGCTGGGTCTCCTGAAACTTGCCCAGTACCGTGCCCATGGTCTCCTGAGAATGCTGGTATGCTCCCATGATGTTGGAGAGTACCTCGTGGAGAGTGGGTTCCCTGGGCCTGTCCTCCCCCTGTCGCACAGCAGTCCTCCCTGCTTCCCTGTTGTCCTGTACCTCTGTCCCCTGAACCGTATGCCCACTGCCACTGACCCCAGGTCCCTGATCATACTGGTTTAGTGGGGTTGCCTGGGGTCCCTGTAGTGGTGGACACACTGCTGATTGACGTGTCCTGGGGACAGTGGCATGGGCCAGCTGGGTGGGTGCTGTGCTGGTGTTTCCTGAGGGGGAGGTTCTGTGGTGGTATGGGACTGTGGCAGGGGAACAGACTGTCCAGAGGTCCCAGATGGGCCAGGCTGGTCATCCTGATCCAGGCGTGCAGAGCTGCTGTCATCACTGTGGTCCTCTTCTGTGGGGGGACTGGATATAGCTGGCACCTCCTGTCCGGTGACGTTGGGTAGGGGTCCTGTTGGGATGCAAATGCATTGTTATTGTATCTGTGTGTGACATCTTGTGCAGTGGGTGTGTTTTGCCTATATAAATGTGCTTGCACTTTCGCCTTGGCCTTGTGTGATTGCTGATTAGGTGGGCTGGGTGAGTCTCTGTACTGGGCATGCTGTGGTGATGGGTGTCCATGCAGGTCTGTGATGGGTGTCCATGCATTGTTGTTGCATGCAGGCCTTGGTATTGGGATGGGTGGGTTGTGATAGTGGGGTAAATGTGAGGTGTTGGAGTTATGGGGGTGAGGGTAGGGGTAGGTGTTTCTGATGGCATGCAGGTTGGGTGGGGGGATAAGGTAGTAAAGATTTGACTTACCAGAGTCCAGTCCTCCTGTACTCCTGCGAGGCCCGCAGGATGCATGATCGCCAAGACTTGCTCCTCCCATTTTGTTAGTTGTGGGGGATGGGGGGGGGGGGTCCACCGCCAGTCCTCTGTACAGCAATCTGGTGTCTTGATACCACGGAATGTACCTTCCCCCATAGGTCGTTCCACCTCTTCCTGATGTCATCCCTGGTTCTTGGATGCTGTCCCACGGCGTTGACCCTGTCGACGATCCTCCGCCATAGCTCCATCTTCCTTGCAATGGATGTCTTCTGCACCTGTGATCTGAATAGCTGTTACTCTACCCGGATGATTTCCTCCACCATGACCCTTAGCTCCTCCTCAGAAAACCTAGGGTGTCTTTGAGGTGCCATGATGTGGTGTGAGTGATGTGTGAGGTGATGTGTGGGCTGCTGTGTTGTGATTTATTATGTGATGTGCGTGGATGGTGTATGTGTGATGGTGTCCTGTGCCTCTGAGTGAGGGTGTGGTCCTTGCTTTTCTCTCTCTGCTTGTTATAATTTGTTCGTTGAAAGGGTTGTGGGTAATGTGGGTGTGTGTTTTATAGTGGTGAGGGTGTAGTGTGTGTGTATGTGTGTCAAGTGTGTGTAGTTTGAATTATCCAATGTGGTTGTGTTTTGTAAGTGTGTGGGTTTTTTGAGCGCGGCGGTGTGTACCGCCAATGGTTTACCACGGTTGTAAGAGCGCCGCGGTGATTCGTGGGTCGGGATACTGTGGGTGTATTCCTGTTGGCGTGACGGTGTGGGTTTTGCTATCGCCAGTTTTTTTACTGACCTTTGGTGTGGCGGACTTGTGTGTGTCCGTATTGTGGTGGATTTCTCTGTGTGGGTCATAATACCCGTAGCGGAATACCCCCACGGTCAAGGTATGTTGGCGGCCGTCGGCACGGCGGTAAGCGGAATTTACCGCCAGGATTGTAATGAGGGCCATAATTTCTGGAGCGGAACAGCATCAGTGCTGAGTTGCAAGATGCCATCTTCCAGCACGCAGGATACTATTGACAAGCGTCTGGATCCATTGTGATGCCTGGAAAGTAAAAGAAAAGGTGATGAATCTGTGCTAGATAGTCTCTATCTAAAGTATGTTACTGAAGGTTAGTAACTTGTTTGTTAGTGTAGATATCACACCGAATTGGTGTTAAATGCTTCAGCTACACACCTGCCCAAGCACCTGAATACCCTCTCAGGGGATTAGGGTGCTGTACAAATAAATATAACATAAATAGTGCTTAAACGCACAAGCTGATATTAATTTCAAAAATACTACTTTAACCTTGGGGAGTTGACCTACAAAGTGTGAAAGTTTGCACAGGAATACCCCTTACAGTGATAATTTAATTTTAAAATATTGCATCTGAGGTTAAGGCTACCTGTGTCTACAGAAGGGTGTGCGAAATTCGCATAATTTGCTTTCGTGTAATTATACAAACTTTTGGGAAGATTGCATGGAATTACACGAAATGGAAATCCTTGTTTAAGGTAAAGAAATAACACAAAAATGACAATTGGAACACAATCAATAGTCGCTTGCCCTCTGGCCGGTTTTGTAATTCCTGTATTATTACGTGCACTTGTGGTAACATTTTATCACAAACATCATGTAATTACACTGCTTGATATTCTAGATTATGCCTGTGTAATTTACATTTCGCCCTGGACTATTTATATACATGGTTGTAAGTGGCATTGTTTTGCCAAAATTTTGTACCCACGATATTGACTACCTCTAAATTGTGAAGGCAAGCATTTATAGGTATGTGTATATTTGTTATTCTTAACGCCACCTATATGTATCATGATGAGACCGAGATAGATAGATACATGCAGTTAAGAACAGTAAAACTGTACTTGCATACATATCCTTATCTTCACAGTCTAGCTGTAGTTGATGTTCTGGATCTGATATTTTGTCAGGATGATTTCAACGTGGTGTTGTGGTAGAACCCCATATAGCTCCATGTCTATTTTTGTTGATTAGAGCTTGTCTTTTCTCCTCTAAAGAGCCCTTGTTCAGATCTCACTCCTGCCTTGATGCTGTTTCCTTTGTGCCTGGGTTTCAAAGCACCATTAGTTATGAAGAGAGCTAAACCATGGCTGGCAGCTCTGTTGAAAGCTCCTTTCCTTCTGCCCTGGTTTCAGCTACTCTTATCAACTCTGTTGTCACGTAATGATTATGTATTAAGCATGTAAAGGAAGGATTAATCTTCTTAAATCTGCCCTGACAGTATACAGAGTGTCTGGTCTGCCTTTTCACTCGTAAGCCGAGCAGATGTTGCACAAGTTTTAGATTGGGTGGGGGCATAAGCTGTATGTCATCCTCACTGTCTTCAACACGATTGCTAACTGAATTTTCTCTCCTGCGGCACCGCCTGCCTCCAGCAAAAGAAGTAGAAATTAATATGAAATAAAGGTGCCTCAACTTCAGCCACGGGGACCTTTGTAATCTTTACCTAAATATCAACCTGCAGTCAGACTGGTTCGCAATAGTACTTTTTTTCAAAACAATAAAATGCACACCCTTTCCTAATAACCATTTTTATTCCTGATGTTTGCAGAAATGTCCACAATGATCCCCTTACAGATGTTTGTTGTCAAAAGATGCAGGACCATTTCGTGAAGCCAAAGTGCATATCCAAAGGAAACTCATCGCAGAAGATTGAACCATAGGACGACTGTCTTAGGCCTTCATCCTCTTCGATTGCTACATTAATACACTGTTGGTGTTTTGTCTGCCTGCAGTTCTAGCATTCTAAGTGTGTTAGAAAAATACTGATGCAGTGGAACCTTCCTACTCAGTAACGAAGCAACCTTCTTCCCTGAGAATGGTTCGGTAGAAAAACCCTTAACTAGTAGCCATTTTCATTCCTGATGCTTGTATAAATTTCCTCAAAAAGCCCCTCTCAGATGTTTGTTGGCAGAAGCATGCTGCACCATTTTATGAGGTCTAGACTACATGCAAAGGAAACCCATCACAGAAGCTGGATGAGTAGGACAACTGGAGTTCCTTCTTTGATTGCTAAGTGAATTGTGTATGTATTGTGTAATTGAATGCCTCCCGTGCCAGAAATAAAATGACTGAAGCAATAGATCCTTCTTGCTCTGTACCAAAGTAAAAACCTTACCTGATAGTGATTCAGAACAATAATATGCATCCCCTTTTCCAGCAGTCATTTTCATTCCTGATTTTGCTAGAAATTACATCAGAAAGTGCCACCAACATAAATCATAAAGCACTGGGAAGACTGCTGCTAGTAGGCCAACAGTGTTCTCCACACCTCCATTGTTTATAAAGTTAATCCCAGAGTTTTGTCATGAAAGGAATATCATACCAGCTGCTCTTAATCTGTGGTCTGGCGGCCCCGGGGCGGGTCCACCAAGCCTACTCAGGGGTCTTTGAATGCTTAAAATTAAATAACATTAACAGACTAATAAAGTGTATATAAATAATGAAGTAGTTGAAAAATGTAAAATGTTCTTGAAATTGAAGGCTAAAAAATTAAGTTTGTATCCACAGACTGATTTCTGCGAGCAGCAAGTACATGACACAGAATATTGTATGTACAATGTGGGGCCTCAATTGAATTTAGAAAAGCTCCTACCTTCCCATTTAAGTTAAAATGTAGAGTTTTTTTGATTTTCTTATAGTTGTGAATTGCATTAGATAAAATATTGCATCAATTGTCTATCTGTTTGAAAGCTTGATTCTGTATTTTTGTTTATTGTTTTGTGGTTTAAATCACTAAAATTGTTTAGACGCAGTGATACTCAAAGTAGGCCCAGGGGCCACATGCGGCCCTCCTGACCTTTACATGCAGCCCTCTGGTCAGCAGCAGCACTGGGCTGCTGTTTACTCCACCCAGCACTAACATTAAAAAGATGATACACAAACGAGCTACGATTTATTTAAAGGTTAATTGAAGTGAGAGAAAGGAAGTATCTAGGATGCCCTGCACCACTTAAATTTAAGAACACCTTTATTTTTAAAAACAGCTTGCAGCTAAGTTGTAAAAATATGACAAAGTCTTGTGAAAATTCCAAAAGTGCATTTCATTAACATGCAGAAGCGTTTCACTTTAACATTGGTTCATTGAAATAATTTTTTTAAGTGATGCTTTTCAAACATGAATTTACAAACATTCATTTTTCATCCCCACACTGACAACAATGCCAATAGTTAAGTAAGAGGCAAGTCAGTTATTAGGTGCCCCCTTTGCCTGGCCTGACTTGGTATTATACGTGAGCAACATTACAGTATATTAGATCAAGAGAATATTTTGTACAGCACAAATCATGAAGCCTTATACTTAGAGCGCCTCTTATATGTAATAATGATGAAAAGGGAGGGAAAGTGAATTAAAACGATTCCTAGGATCACACAATTTGGTCAGGTGGGGAAGATGGGAAAGCTGGGATTCATCCCAGGTTTTCTGGTTTCACATTGTGCAATTCAGGCATTTAGATGTACATGCTTCGCTTCCCCTACACCCACTCTACCCTTCTCTCCTTCCCCCGCTCCCCAAAAGCACCACCCTGCTGGAACCACTGTGGCCCTCGGTCACAACACAGACCAAACATTTTGGCCCTTGGGAGCATTTTTGTGAGTACCCATGGTTTACAGCGAGGACCCAGTTTCCAATAATGATTCAGTGGGGGTCTACAGAAGTCAAAATGTTAAGAACCTCTGTGCTAGACCTTTTTGTGACAGCAAAGGTCACATGCAAAGGAAACACCTCTTAGAATGTAGATAAATAGGACCACTGAATATGTTTTGCAGTATAACACAGGAATGTATTTGTTATATGACGTATGCTTACAAAATAATCCTACAAATGTTCAGAAATATTTTATTGGGTGGTTAAGAAGATGTGAAGTGAGGGGCGAAAGCCACAGATTTAGTACATATGCGTAATACCTGAAAATAAACTAACAGCAAACAAGATCTTATGGTAATTCCGTTTCCATATAAGAGGTTTTTGGGGTACCCAAGGCTCATAAGTCTGGCTGATACAGTGGCAGAGTTGTGGACAGATTCATACACCAGTAACTGCTCATGCTTCTCCCATGGTCTATCTCATTCCTCCTCTAAGGATTCTCAAAGTTCTAGAGGATTTCGTCCCACATGTGGGAGTGTGATCGTCTGCGTAGTCCACTCATCTCTGAAGCAGGCAGAATAAGACTCTGATTTACCAGTTTACCTATGTCATAACACCATTTATTAATTAAGGGGGTTGATCTAGTTCTGATACAGCTCTCCAGTGCATCGCTGTGCATCATTTTGCTAAAATTAGCGCAAGATCTAGGAATCCTTTAACAGCCATCTTTAGTTTTGTGAAATGGTCCATTAAGCAGGCATCTGGGGTGAGAAGTCTTTCCCCATCTAGGAGATTGTCTAATTGCAAAGTTAGACACCCTTTTAAAACATGTAGACATCATTTCAAGCACAAACCATGTGATAGAAATCCACACTATGGTAGTCACGTCTGGTGCATTTATCATCCTCCTTCTCCAATATCAAATTTAGTAATTTGGGAGACATGTAGGTCATGTGTAGGTATTTGAATTTAGTATGTTTGAGCCTCCCATATAGCTTTGAGCAATAACTGATCAGGTTGGGTCATTTCTAGTAAGGGCTGGTAGTTTTCCAATGGAATGTATCTCACGTATGCTACCTCTTCTAAGTACATTGAAAGGCCAAATATGGACCTGTTTATAGATGCTTTACTTTCATCATGCATACATTGAGCAATGAATACATGGCTATAGTTTTTGGGACTGATGCATTGCTTCTTTCTTTTCACTGTCTCCTCTAGCTGCAAGGCACAATTCTGCAGTATGTCAGAACATTGATGGAAGTGATGCCTAAAATCTGTAGATTGCCAAGGCATGAGTATGGCTCACCAGGTATGTGTTTTTTCTAATTGTTCTTTAAATTGTGTGTGGTTGTTTCCTGCCGAAAAAGAACAGGCTCATTACCCATAGCCCACTGCGCAGATCAGAAAAAAACTTGAATTAAAAAACTAGCTATGCGCACAAGCCCTGTGGCTAAGCAATGCCTGCTTGCGATGGGTTGTGACAGTAGGACAGCAGGGTTTGGCTGCAGACCAGGCCCTGCAACTAACCCAATCTACTATTGGCTAAAAGCTGTGTACAGATGTGGTTTGCTGCATGGTTGGTTGGGAACAGTTATCACAAACACACCATGACGTGGCGATTGAATCATATGGTTCTATGTCTTTTATCTTTAGTAATAATTTCCAAGAAGTTCTATCCGCCCCTGGAATCTGCCTAGTCAATCTCGGGTAAATTCCAAGAATTGCATGAGGTAGGTTCATTCACTTAATGTGACATGCTTCGTCATTGGCCACCTCATCCCACCCTGGTGAGATAATACCACCCGGGTGGAAAAAACCTCAAGGGGGACTACCTTGGGGGAGTTCTTATAGATTATTTGTCTGAATATTTCTCTGGGATCCAGTTAATTGACTAAAAATACCTTGGGATAAACCACAAAGGTGGTATCCCGGTATGAATAACAATGCTAATAAAAAGTATTAATTCAGGACAGTTAGTGGTATAATGGCCCCCTGTGTCCTCCTATATTGCCGACATGTTTCTGTCCTTTCTTCAAACCCTATATTGGGTCTCGGGCATTTATCAGGGCTAATAGGATCCCTCATTTACTGTCATTGGTGAGTATCAGTGAAAAGGCCTATCCTCCCTAATAGGTCAGAATAGGTACCCTAACCCAGGTGCGCACCTTGCCTTTTGGTCTGTGTGGGGTGGGTGTCTCCTATCATCACACATTCACCAAGGATAACGGCCTCCAGATTCCTACCATGCCCCCAGATACAGCCGACTGGTAGGGCGTAGGGCCTAGGTCTGGTGGTTTCAAATAGACAGGTGACTTTGTTACATATGGTAGTGCAGCTGTGAGAAACACTCTGTCCAGGTGAAGAGTGTCTGGTATCTGCAAATGCTATAAATCAGTAAATATGACTTAACCTGAGGTAATTTTAGATCATCCAACAAAGGGCAAAGCTGTGACTGATACTTTTATTTAGGCGATTGCCTCTACAGGAGATATGCAGAGTAAGAACTTGACCTTCTCTTGATACATTTGCAGGGCATAGTTGATTTAACTCTCATGCATGGCCAAAGTTCTTCGGGCTTACCCAGCGGCTCCTTTCCAAGTCTTTTCGAAGTAGTAATTTCCAGATAAATTATCTACACAGCAAACACTTTCAATTACAGAAAAAAAGGGTTTGCGGCATGTGCTGCTGTAGCTCACCTGCTGTGCACACACCTGCCATCGACAGTTGGGCCCAGATATTGCAAGTTGTTTTTCTTTGAAGGAGCAGTTAACGTTTTTGAGGTATCTTGTGACATCACCACTAAAACCCAAAACGCACTAGTCCCAAACTCTACCTTATATTGTATTTTTTTGCCATTTGGTTCAAGTGTTTTCAAGTACTTTGTTACTGCTGTGTACCAAAATCCAGATTTCAACACTGGTGACCCGTGGCACTGATCTTTCATGATAGCAAGTACATTTTGCAACAGTCAACCGCTTTAGAACCAAATCATCTGACCAGTCAAGGGCTGGATCGCATGAGAATGACTCATTTGGGGGCAGGGTATGGAAAGAACACCATTTAAATTCTGCCCCTCTTGTAATTATAAATTCACATGATGGGACCAGCATCAAGTCTGTAATGTCTGTCTGCCGAGAGACGAGCACTTGTTTGGCGTGTAACACTTTCTTCTCAAAAAGACAATGTGGCACCAATAGGATAGAAGATGGGTGCGCTTTTAAATGGTACATTGCCAGGACTATATGGTCGCCGTAGGCAACATGGACAGATGAAAGGGGGTGACCCTCAGGTAATCCAAAAGCCCTGCAGGAACTGAGTCCTTCTAGCACAACTTCTAGCATCTCCAACTTTGAAGATCAAGATTCTCCAGGACTCTCCATTACACCTGCACATAAAATTAGGACCACACCTTGGGTTTCAGACGATGACATTGAAGTTGAGAACACCACCCACGGCTGTAGATGGACAATGTTCCTCCACACACCAAGGATCACCCTTCTGGGGCTCAACCTTTTCAGCATGCCAGGGAACGGCCTGAGAGCGCTGCGCCTTGGCCAATAAATCTCCTTTGAAAAAAGCTCAACAGTCTTTATTGCTGGCTGCATTCGAGACCTTTCAGCGTCGAAAGACATCTTCAATGCCAGAGGAATCCAGAAGCTAGGGCACTGAGCCTTGAAGCCGGAATAGGGATTATCCTGTTTCGGCTTAGAGGCTTTGGCACTGATGTCAGCTACAGAGTACATTAGGCCTCAACTCCGAGCATTTTGCACCCTCTCCATGAGGGCAGTGAAGCAGCCTGACACTAAGGAGAGAAGTTTCTTTATTGACTTGAACGCCAGTCACATTCTTGCGTAGCCACCCTATGGCACACAGCCTTCACACAAAAATGTCACCTTAGTTTTAAGGAGGCTATCTCAGAGGAGCTCCAGGCCTTCCCTACCGTCAAACACAGAAAAACGTAGACCACTCCTCCACCTCCACCTGGACCACAAATGTTCCCAGCACACTGTTAATTCAGATTTTTATAAGGACCTCTCTTCAGACCCCCATGCCACTTAACCAAGATAGGGGGCCAACTAACCAACAGGAATACGGCTGGTATGATTACAGGGCAGCCCTTCTGGACATCTTGCATTTGAAACCATACCATGCCAACGAGGGCATAGTTTGAGCAGTGGCTTATCTCAATGTCCCTGTATGTTGATGAGAAAGACGTAAACTTCTTCACTGCTGAAGAACATGCTAAAGTGTTCATCAGAAAATTTCAAAAACCCAGCAAGAGCAGAGATGCCACTCTAATTGTTGAGAAAAATGTAAAGCTACACTATAAGACCCTTTGTTTATAAGCAAAGATGTCTCAGCTAATTCACTTGCACACATGACATATAAAAGTGCCCTTATATGTGGTACAGTCAACACTCCCTTTGCTGACAAGGAGAGGAAGAGAATAGACTCTGTAGACAAGCATGTAGCATTGCGACAGCAACACAATAGTGTATCATCAATTCCATTGCCCTGCTCTCCAATTACAAAGGGCACCAAAGCGAGTAGATATAGGAGTTGCTCAAGCACCTCACCAGGGGCCAGATGTAGAAAGGGTTTTACGCGTCGCTGTTTGCGGCGTGCAAAACCCACATCGCGATGCCCATTCCCATTTTGCGAGTCAGTAACCGACTCGCAAAATGGGACTGCGAGTCGCAAATAGGAAGGGGTGTTCCCCTTCCTATTTGCGAGTCGCAGCACGATGCAAGATTGCTTTGTGACCGCGAATGCGGTCGCAAAGCTATCGCAATTACCAATTACCAATTGTCACGCTGGTGGTAACCCATTCGCAAAAGGGAGGACCCCTTCCCCTTTGTGAATGGCCTTGAAAATTTTTTTTCAGAGCAGGCAGTGGTCCATAACACGTTTCATTTTTTCATTTTGTAATGCATCTCGTTTTCCTTTAAGGAAAAGGGCTGCATTACAAAAACAAAACTGCTTTATTTAAAAGCAGTCACAGACATGGTGGTCTGCTGTCTCCAGCAGGCTACCATCCCTATGAGTGCTGCGACTCGCAAAGGGGTCGCAAATTGCGACCCACCTCATTAATATTGCGACTCGCAGATGGTGTCAGGGGCACCATCCTGCATTGCGACTCGCAGTTTGCGAGTCGCAATGCAGGATTTTCCTACATCTGGCCCAAATCTTAAAAAAGGAAAAGTAGGTTGTGCAGGACTGGAAAATAGTATTTATTGCTAACATTCAATGTGCACTGGATGCAGAAGACACAGTCTACAGACAAGTGAACAACAGCATTCTACTGTGCCTCCATGCTTGGCTAAAGAATGTCCAGCTTCACCCTGAAGTCCAACACCTTATAGGTGGGTGAGATGTTAGAGAAGATTTAAAAAGACACAGACACAGCAAAAACCAAGGAAGTCCTGCAGCATCATCAACAGAAACCAGGTTCCTGTCACCTGCAAATCTGTGCATTATCCACAGCGGCTTCCGCCACTCCTTGGACTCAAATATCAACCACAGCAGTTCTTTTGACAAGACCAGCAGCCTGATAAGGGGAACACACTACACTTGGGTTGGCTTCCTTGATAACAGCTGTGCCAAAGGTTAAAGGCACTCTAGCCAACAAGATGTGACCGCCCCCTTGTCCCAACCTTGCCCACTTCCCCCATACCTTTTGCCCCAAGCCCAACCATCCAAGACCTGTTGGGAGAGATCTGTTGTTTCTCCCTTCTTCAGTGTCAGAGCATAATGTTAGATCATTTAGTGCTTTCGACCATTGCCTATGGTTTTTGCTTAGAAAGTCATCAGCAAGGATCATCTCATGCTCTTGCTACAGGAGGTACTAGTGCACCTTCATAAAGGTGCCATAGAGGTTGTCCCAACATATAAAAGGTGACTGTCCTCATCCCCAAAAAGGACAAAACATTTTGGCTAATACTCAATCTTCCAGTCACCTCAAAATGACAAATTTGTAGGATGTCAATTCACTGCTGCAGGTTGGGGACGACATGTGACCCTCGACCTCATGGGCAACCTACTTTCACATCCCCATCTATTCATCTCACTGACAGTACCTCAGGTTCATAACAAGAGGTTCATTGCCAATTCAAATCATTATGGCCCCCAGCTTCATCACAGAATGTGTAGCAGAAATAGCAGCGCATTTCTGGCACCACAACATTCATTGTTTTCCCTCCCTGGGCTACTGGGTTGTAATGCAGTCAGGCTAAATCCTTCATCCACACTCTACAAATGATCCTACTCCTTCACAGATTGTGGTTTTCAATTCGTGTCAAAAAGTCCAACCTACGTACTCAGCAGACTCAGGCAACCTTAGTGACCACACTTACTGTAGCTACAGGCAAAGCTTACTGCAGTGAGAGAGTGCGGTATTTTAAAAGGAAGCTTCCTCCTCCAGGCAAACAAAAAAGCAGTAGAAGAAATTCTTGAATCAACCCAAGTTTCTGGCAAATGCTTGGGTACGTTGTTTTTTTTACCACTATTTCACAGAAGACAGGTACAAGATGAAGAGAAAATTCAGGAAACTAAGGGCCTTAGTCTCCACCCACAGGAACTAAATGTAGAACCATATATAGAAATCAAGACTCATTTATAGTTGTGATTTTGAAGCAAAGGCTGGAAAAAGGACTGCTTGAAGTCTATGCTGTTTGAATCTTACAAGGCAAAAAAAAGGGCAAGCTTGACAAGGCATAGACATTCTTCTGCACTCATATATCCAACCCAGTCGGATTGTTTACGTTTGCTTACATTCCTGCTTCCTAATCAGCCAAAAGGCCTGGCGACAAGACAGTTGTCAGGCATTGTTTTATTTCCAAATATTTTTATTGACTTTTAAATTCATACATATCATATACATATGTTACAGTGTTCATCTTATTTGGCTTGTATCGCCAGCATTTAATTCATACACAGCGTTATGGTGTTTTTGTGGCCTATTAGTTTACATTGCTCATCATACTGCTCCTATGCTATGTAGGCACCCATGTATTGTTATTCATACGTGTTATCATGTATTAACAGTTTCCATGCTGTTGAGACGGTGCACTTCTCGTTCTGTGGTACACAATGTAATTAAACTTGAACCAAACAGGTAACTCAGGATCTTGGATTGCTGAGTGATGTTGAATGTTCATCAGGTCAGCCTGGAGCTGCGGGGCATAGGTAACCTTGGTGGTCAGAATATGTATGGCCTATTTCTAAGGTGTGAGGTCTTATGAGAAGAATACCTTGACGACTTTTGGGTGAGCTATGATGTAATATTTTGGACCCTGAATGGGTCACCTTTTGTGATAAATCAAAGCAGGATTTCGTTCCATTGCCTAGCCAGTGTTTTTATCTTGCAGATTTTGGACTTCTCCACTTTAGGCCTCTGCCCATTTTTGTACTCATCCTCGTCACTGCTGAGTGTGAGGAGCCTTGTATGATTTTCACTCCATAGCCAGTGCTGTTGTTGCCAGGAGGAGCACCAAGTTTATAAACCTAGTGCCTGTTTTCTTCGCTTGGGGTAAGAAAAGTGTCCTAATAGGTACTCCTCTAGACCTTCAAGTCCAATGTGCTAGAGAGACCTAGAAGTGGTCACTTAGCATGTGTTTAAATGCTCACATCTTTGCAAGCTAATGGATCTAAGGTGCTGGGAGGTATAGAATTGCCCTAGAGCACCCTGTTTGGTCTAATACAGGAGCCAGATGTGTTTTTTAGAAAACTTATATTCTTTCAGAAACACTCATTTCCATGACTGAGCAACTGCTGCTCATGCAATTCCTAAATGAACTGCTTAAACATTCATCACAACATTCCATTATAAATTAACTTTACTTACCAATTGTAATAATATACTGTATTTATGTATTGGCTATCTAAGGAGAGCGAACCTAACCAAAAGACAGTGGAGTGCTGTACAGGATAAAAGGCAAAAGATGCAGACAGAGAGTGATTAAATGAGCAGTTGGGTTCTGAGAGCTGACGATGACTGTTACTGCAGTGTGTTGCAGTGTTCTTTACAAATGTGTCTTCACCTTCTCCTAAAATGATGCAGGGTTGGAGTGGTCCCCAGTGGTAGATTTCTCTGTACTGATAACATGAGAATTAACAGGAAGGAAGATTTTTTGTGTTGGTCTGTTTTCTGCAGTAATGACTAGCAGCATGACCATTTCATGTGGCCTATAGTGTGGAGATGTTTAACTCTTTGAGGTTAAGAAGGCCCTAGAAATAAATAATTATTGTAATTGCTTATTATAAAAGAAAAGTGGATAGCTGTTTTGAATCGAGGTGAGCAGCATCAGATAATATTGCCGATCACGATGTCCCTCACAGCATATATATTAGCACATTAAATATAGGGGCTGCACATGATATTTAGCATTTCCTCTGGTTGTTTTGCCCATTTTTAATTCCTCATCATATCATTGACCTTCCTCCTGATTCTCTGTTAACTCACAGGTATCCTGGAGTTTTTCCACCATCAACTGAAGGACATCGTTGAGTATGCAGAACTCAAGACTGTGTGTTTTCAGAACCTGCGAGAAGTTGGGAACGCTATACTTTTCTGCCTCCTCATAGAACAGAGTCTGGTAGGCAGTCACTTTATTTTTATGTATACTTAAAACACTATGCACTGCCCATGTCCTTAGTACTTGCTATTTCAGTCAAGCCACAAAATAGAACGTTACAACTAAAAGGTCTTTGTGACTTACAGTATTAGCATTCCAGCATGGAGTGCTGGGTAGAGCCATACTTTGTATATTGTTTGTTGTCAATCTCGAGCGCCACTAAATGTTTTGGGCTATGTTGAATTATGTGTAGCTGGCCTTCGACTTAGCTGGGCACAAGGCCAGCTTCCTAACAGTCAAAGGACAGATGTCCTTTTAATCATGTGTGTGAATGACATGTCTCTCCTGTGCCAGTTAAAAAAGACCAAATTCAGTCGGTCAGCATGTTGCTCTTTGGCCCGAGCCACAAAGTCATGAACTATGTCCCCTCTTCTGGGGAGCAATAAGGTGCTCCTTTCCCATTGTCATGGCTCTGCGTCCGTGCTCTCGGGGACACATGAGCTGTCTTTATGGCCTGTTTGTCTCTCATGGAGCATAGCCGCGAGCACATAAACTATTATAGTTTCTAAATTGTATGTAGTGCAGTGCCCCATTCATCTGAGGAACATCCAGGCAAATTATGTAATGTCTTAAACCAAGGCAAATCAAGGAATGTCTTAAAATTCTTTCTGCATAACCAATTAGCAAGCAGTCGCAAACGTCTGCTCGTGGCACTGCACACTTTTTCATGTAGTTTATGGTAGGCCTTTTCCTTTGGTCCTGAGGCAGGTGGGATTCAAGCAGTATTTGGTTTGGGTATTATTTATCACTGGTTTCACAGTGCCATGATTGCGCTAAAATTTAGTAACCAAGTGCTTACTTTTTCTATTTGACTCTCAAGTTAGCGAGAGTGAACATTCAAGGATTAGTCTAGGAAGTGAATGAGGAACAAAATTCCAATAGCATTCAGTAACATCCTAAATAACCATGTGCTGAGGTAAGAAAGCATACTTTCCCAACCTGCATCGCCATGGTAAAGAATTAAACCAAAGAACTGTGTGAAATACATAAAGTGTTGTCCCAGACCCACCACCTAGAATTCAACACCCTTGACAGATCTTTGACAAGCTTATGTCTTTCTTCACCAACAAAATCTAAAATCTCAGGTTGAATCTCTCAAATGTCTCCCCTCATATAGAGGAGTTTGATCAGTCATTGCACACCTGTAAAACCCCCTTTCTGAGATTGCCACTTGTGATGAGATAAATGAATACTAGTGTTAATCCTCTAGAGAAAAAAAAGAAAACTATTCTGCTTCTTTAGACCTCTCCATTGTTAATATTATCATCCTATCATCTTATTAGTGAAACAACTCCTTAAGGAAGCATCTGCGGACCCGAGCGAACTCAGAAACTATCACCTCATCTCCCTTTACCAGCCAAAGTCCTGGAAAAAGCCATCAACCGACAACTCACAAAATATTTGGAGCAGAATCTTTTCCTAGAAACCTCCAGGTCTGGATTCCACGCCAACCACAGCACCAAGACTTCCTTAATCACAGCCACCAATGACATTGGAGAAGTTACCTCTGTCCCTCCTCGAATGGGGAGAAAAAGAGTCACTGATCCTTCTCAAATTCTTAGCTGCTTTTGACATCGTATCTCATCACACCCTGATCAGAAGACTGCATCACATCTGTACCCCAGGAAACACCCTCAAGTGGATCCCCTCCTTCACCAGAAGAATGCAGTTGGTCTGCCTACCTCCATTCACCTTCTAACCTAAGGACATCATCTGCTGTGTCCCTCTAGGATCCTCCCTCTGTTCCACCCTCTTCAACACCTGCATGACCCTCTTGACCAACATTGTCAGATATCATGGACTAAACATCATATCCTATGCAGACGACACCCAGGTTATCTTGCTGTCAGAAGATCTTGTCAACACAAAAACTAGCTTCCACAGGTGCATGACGAGTGTTGCCAACAGGATGAAGAACAACTGCCTGAAGCTCAGCACAGACAAAACATAAGTGCCAATCTTCAGCAAAAACACCACCCCTTTAAATGACCCATGGTGGCCTTCGGAACTAGGGCCATCACCCAAACCAACCGATCATGCCAGAAACCTTGGTATAATCCTGGACAGCAAATTGACGATGAAGTCCTACTTTGCATGTTACGAAAAGTCTTCAAATGGCTCCCCCTGAACACCTGACGTACTTTCACTCAAATCCTAATCACCAGAATATTGGACTACAGCAACACACATTACTCTGGGATCACCACACACCTTCTAGAGAGACTCCAGACCATACAGAGCTCAGCTGCCAAACTCATCCTCGACCTTCCCAAAGAGACCTACATCACCGCCCACCTCAGAAAACTCCACTGGCTCCCCATACAGTAGAGATGCCAATTCAAGCTGATGTTCCACGCTTACAAAGCACTGCACAACCAAGGACTAGTCTGCATTAACCGTCCCCTGTACTTCCACCACCCTACCAGACAACTACTCTCCACCTCCCTCTCACTTGCCAGCAACCACGGCTTCCACCAAAGCAACAGCAGAGGACACTCCTTCTCATACCTCATGGTGAAATCCTGGAACGACCTCCCTCTGCAGCTACGGACCTCCACCTCTCTTCTGGAATTCCTGAAAGCACTCAAGACCAGGCTGTTCGACTGAGTCACTTGAACCATCATGAACCTAACACCCGGATACCCTCACTGTGGATTAGTCGTGATAAATAAATCTACTTTAATGGTTGATCATCCTTGGGATCACAGCTCTTGTATCTGTTTTCGCTAGGCTAATCAATACCTCCTTAACATCTAGAATGAATCCTCAGATGCATAAACTATCATTACCTCTGTCCCAGAGAAAACAGTCTGACAATCCAGATACGTAGACTAGTTATAGACCCTCTCCACCTACCTTATGTTGCAATAGCACTATCAGCTGTCTTTACCCATGAACTGTCCTCCCATCATTTTCTACTGACCTGTCAAGTAATTTCAAGGTGGCTTCACACCAAACCAAGACATTATTAATGAATATCAGAGAAGAACTCTTCACCATCTGCAATGGAAGCATAGCATGTGCTCTGATTATTTTAGATCTCTCAGTTGCTTTTGGTACCATCGACCATAAAGTGCTTCTCAAAAGACAGGTAAAATCTGCCAATATTACTGGATCTGCTTTGTCATGGTTTGTATCTTCCCTTCTTAACATGTCTCACGAAGTTAAACAGGATCCCTTCCTCCCAAGTATTGCCAGAATCAGAAGTGGAGTACTCCAAGACTCTTTTTTACCATCTCTGTTTAGTGTCCACATGGGACTGCTCACTATCATACTAGATTCCATCAAGATTGGCTACCAAATGCACAGAGATGACTTCCAGTTTCATCTCATGCATGAAGATAATTTGAGGATCCTACTAAATGTATTCATTGCCTCTCCTTGGTACAACCTTGGATGTAGAAAAATCTATTCTGCTTGAAAGGTGAAGAAAATGACGTTTTACTAGTGAGTCCTGGCAAACCTGCTCAATTGCCTTATATGTTTTCTTCTCCAACCCCATGCCAACTCCCTTCAACAGTAGAAAAAGATTGTAAGCTGAGTGCACTGTTTGAATGCCATTTTACTTTCAACCTACCAATCCTTTCTGGGTACAGAATGGCTTTCTGCCACTTACACTTGGTTTGAGGAACCTTTCCTTTCCTCCACCTATATCAAAAACACCTAATACTTGCTCTAGTCATGTCCCACGTAAAGTCTTGCAACTGTCTGTACATTGACCTCCCAAACAAATCACTTGTAAGTCTCTAAAGCCTGAACCAGGCTGCTGACCTTCTGTTTAGCCTAAAAAGCTCCACGATCCTACTATCATATTACACTGGGTCACTGAAATTCATCCTTTGGCTCCTTTTGAAAGCAATAATAGTATCTGATAGAGACTTCTAGTTGCCTTACCTTAGAATTTCCCCCAGGCGTCAGACTGGATCTGGAGATTTTTCTTCGAGCAGTACCCCTGCGCACTGTTAGGTGCCATCGTTTGACTCCGTGGGTGTCTTTCACGTTGTGGTCTCCGTTATGACGTCGCAGTCATATATAGGTATCACCCCGGTGCGCTGAGGTCAGTTCTTTTCTTTCTGTGCCAGCCTACACGCAGATCCGAAGAAGAGCTACCCCAGTCAATTTTGGACTAACTACAACATTTTTATCAAATTTGTTTTTGATGAGTTTTGGTTTGCGACGAGGGATGTCCCGTAAAACCGGATTCAAGCCCTGCAACTCCTGTCATCGCATGATGTCGGTGACGGATCCGCATCTTGTGTGCCTCTGGTGTTTGAAGGGCGACCACAACCCGAAGTCGTGCTCCAAGTGTCGGGCCATGAACCTGAAAGCTTTGAGGGAGCAGTCCCTAAAGCTCATGGCTGTCCGACAATCGACTCCCCATTGTTCCCGTTGGAGAGGAAGGTCAGGAGACCGGTCACAGAGTCGTCACCAATCGTCTTTGTCCAAGTCGCCTAGACATTCGAGTAAGAAGTCGTCGAAGAAGGCAAAACGTTCTTCGGCTTCGCCCCGTCACTCTCACGACACGACGCAGGAAGAGTGTCAACGCTCTAGGCCTCCGTCTGGGTCTGCTCCGCGCCTCCCTAACTTTCTGGGAGCCGGTGCCATCCCTGCCCAGCTTAAAGAATTCTGTGAGGCCATGTGCCTCATATTTGGGGAGCCCGACCCCACCTCAACTCCTTTGTGGTCCGGGGAGTCGGTGAGTTGCCCCCTCGGGTTCCAAGTCGACGGCTTCGGCCCTGACTCCGGAGGGCACCTCAGGATCTGCTTCCGGATCCGTCCTGACGCCAGTCATGCTTACGCGACCTTTCCCGGCGTCAGGTCAGACATCGACACTCCCGGTGCCGATTGGGCCCACAATCGATGTTGACCCTATATTTATCCCCAACGACCCGGAGCCGGAACGACGTTGCTCGACGGGCTCTCCTGTGCCCAGAGTTGATCCTGACCCCTATTGCTATGGGTATGGATACAGGGATAGTTTAGAGGGGTCGCTGGACATTTTAGAATATCAGCTTGACCCTGACATGGACTGAGTACAGAATTTAGGTGATGCCAGTGGGTTGGACACCTTCCCTGACGCTGGCATGCTTTCTCCCCCCTACCATGGCTATGGAGGAGGGAACATCATATTCTATGGTGGTGAGAAGGGCTACTGAGGTTTTGGACCTCGAGCTTCCTTCTGTGGAGGTCAGGACTAACCTCCTGACCGAAGTGCTTCAGCCTGGGGCCTCCAATTCTGAACCCCTCCTTCACTTCAATGAGGCACTTACTAACATCCTACTAAGGACCTGGTCCAAACCCAGCACAGGGGCTCCTGTGAATAGGATGGTTGCCCGCCGCCATCAGCCTGTGCCGACTGACCCAAAATTCCTTACCCAACACCCTACACCTGAGAGCCTTGTCATCCAGGCTTCATCATCCTCTGGCGCATTCCCTACCGCTCCCCCGGCAGGGAATCTAAAAGACTGGACACTTTGGGGGAAGAAGATGTTTTCTTCTGCCAGTCTAGCGCTGCAGTCTGTGAACACTGCATGCCTTTAGGGCTGCTATTCCCATTCTCTCTGGGATACGGTTGCGCACGTGCTGCCTCGAGTTCCGGAAGAGACCCAGACCATTCTCTCCCAAGCAGTGACAAATGGGAGAGATGCAGCCAAGTTCATGTTATGATGTGGACTGGATACGACCGACTCATTGGGCGATCGGTTGCAACGACGGTGGCATTGAGACGCCATGCCTGGTTGAGGACGTCTGGCTTTTGAGGGGATGTCCAGCAATCTTTGATGGACATGCCCTTTTGATGGCACTCGTCTCTTCAGAGACAAGGTGGACTCAGTGCTTGAGCGCTTTAAGGATTCCCGGGCTATGGCTCGGTCCCTTAACCTCGCAGCCGCTCCTCACCCCCATCAGTCCACCTTTTGCTCCTTTCGTTGCTACGGAAGGGGCACCCAACTGCTTTCATTTCCACCTGGCCACTGACCCGTGTATGCTATTCAGCCCCTGTGCGGATGCGGGATCCAACAAGCCTGTGGATCAGGGAGTCAGTGGGCTGCCCAGTCAACCCCTGCCCCCTCCTCTCTGCCTTTAAACCTTCCTAGTCCGTCGGAACATCTGGGACCAGTTGGCGGCAGGATTTGCCATCACCTGCCCCACTGGGAATCCATTCCCACAGACAGGTGGGTTTTAGAGCTCATCCGAAGGGGCCACTCCCTCCCCTTCGAGACTTCCCCTCCATCCATGCCACCATAATTCAATCATCTATCGGAGGATCATTTGACACTTCTCCGCGAGGTCAAGGCTCTCCTGGCAAAGGGATCCATAGAGAGGGTCCCTGTGCCAGAAGTAGGTTGAGGTTGGTATTCCCGCTACTTTCTGGTGCTCAAAAAAGGACAAGGGCCTTCACGCTATCCTAGACCTTTGGTCTCTCAATCTCTTCCTCAAGAAAGAGAAGTTGAAGATGCTGACCCTAGCTCAGGTCCTTTCTGCCCTGGACCCTGGAGACTAGATGGTAGCGTTGGACCTGCAGGATGCCTATTTCCACATTCCTGTCCTGCCGGCCCACAGACGTTAACTACGATTCGTGGTGGTCACGAGCACTTTCAGTTCACCGTGCTTTCCTTTGTCCTTACCAGCATCCCTCAAGTGTTCACGAAAGTGATGGTAGTGGTTGCAGCCCCTCTGCACAGGTTAGGGGTTCCAGTCTTCTCCTATCTGGACGACTGGCTGTTGAAGGTGGACACGCCCCTGAAAGTTGTCTCTCACCTCCAGACTACGGTAAACCTCCTGCGTTCGCTGGGAATCACTATAAACGTGCTGAAGTCACACTTGACTCCTTCACAGAAGCTCCCTTTCATCGGAGCTGTTCTGGACGCAGTGCATTTTTGGGCTTATCGCCCAGAAAAGCGAGTCCAGGATATTCGGGCTATGATACTGATGTTTCAGCCTCTATCCTGGATTTCGGTGAAAATGACTCTGAGGCTGCTGGGCCTCATGGCCTTCTGCATCCTGCTGGTCCAACATGCCAGATGGCATATGCGGGCTCTGCAGTGGGACCTGAAGTTCCAGTGGTGCAGCATCAGGTTAATCTCTCCGACATGGTTCAGATCTCTGAGGGAACTGCGAAAGACCTGCAGTGGTGGTTGTAGAATCCAGATTGGATCAGTGGCAGATCTCTCTCTCTCTCCAACCAGATCTCATAGTAGTGACAGATGCATCACTCCTGGGATGGGGCGGCCACATGGGTGAGGCGGAGATCAGAGGCTTTTGGAGCTCTGGACGATCCGACTTGTATTGAAAGCATTCCTTCCCTCTCTCAAAGGTAAAGTGGTGCAGTTGTATACCAGCACCACCACCGCCTTGTGGTTCCTCAACAAGCAGGACGGAGTGGGGTCGTGGACCCTTTTTCAAGAGGATCTTTGCCTCTGGACATGGCTGTAACGCCAGAGAATTTTGCCTGGTGGTTCAACATCTGGCAGACACTCTGAACGTCCGAGCAGACGAACTCATCCATCGATTTATATTCGATCACGAATGGCGTCTCCATCCGGAGGTGGCGCAAGGTCTCTTTCAGCAGTGGGGAAAGCCTTGGTTAGATCTGTTCGCCTTCGCAGAGAATGGGGAATGTTAGCTGTTTTGCCCGTTGAAGTTTCCAAGGCAGCACTAGCTCGCTGATGCTTTCATTACAAATGGAACTCATTTTCTACTTTAGCCTCTGTTAAGCCTCTGGGGGCCCCTGGACCCTGTGCACACTATATCTCATTTGGTATAGTATATACAGAGCCAGCTTCCTACACAGTACTTCTCCTTAAAGGCCCTAGTTTTGGTGCACCACTCTCAGTGTTCTTCATGGCATTGTGAAAAGAAACTGATGTAAGTGCGCCGGGGTGGTGCCTATATACGACCGTAATGTCATCACAGCGACCACGACGCCAACAACTCCCACTGAGTCGACCGACCCCACCTAATGGCGTGTAGGGGTACTGCTCGAAGAAAGATTTCCGGATCCCGTATGACGCCTGTTGGAAATTCTAAGGTAAGGAATCTGCAACTAGAATATGTCTCTACCAGATATATTGTTACCGAAGGTAAGTAATTTGTACTTCAAAGCCCTTCCTTCATCCTAAAAGCCTTAACTGGTGGTCTGCCCTTTTTGACTGAATATTTTTCAACTTTTTGTCTAAGCTTTTTGAGGTTTTATCTCTTTGTGTTGCAGTAAGTCATTTAGGAAGGCTGGTTTCAAGCCCTTCAGCGCCTGTCACCTGCCGATGTCTGGGACGGTCCTGAACCTTGTTTGCCTCTGGTGCCTCCAGCGTGACCACAACCCGGAATCGTGCTCCGACTGCAGAGCAGTGAACCTAAAGGCTTTGAGGGAGCGATCCCTCTAGCTGATGGCAGGCCTTTGTTTGACTCTGCGCCGGACGAGAGGGAGGTCCTGGGATTGGTCACAGAGTCTGAGGTTGTCGTCCCCTTCGAAATTCGCCAGACGGTCGGGTAAGTCCAAACACAAGAAGATAAAGTAGTCGAAACGTAATTCGACTTCTCTGCGTCAGTCAGCCGGTGAGACACAGGAACGTCCACATTCTAGGCCTCATTCTGCAGTTCAAGCCAGCTCCTGGGTCGACTCCACGCTTCCCGGAGTTCCCTGGAGCCAGTGTGACTCTTGTCCAACTAAAAGAATTCTGTGATGCAATGTGTGCCATATTTGGGCAGGCTGACTCCTCCAATGGGCCCTTGGGCCTCATAGGGTTGGCAGGGGCCCCGGTGCCAGTGGGGCCCCCAAGGATCCACTAGCATTTCCAGTTTGCTGTGCTCCCTTTGCAAAAGATCTGCAGCAGTGGTTAATAAACCGCAATTGGGTCAGGGTCAGAACCTTCTCCCTTTCCCAGCCAGATCTCCCAGTAGTGACAGATGCATCACTCCTCGGATGGAGCGACCATTTGGGAGAGGTGAAGATCAGAGGACTGTGGTGGAAACCGGACTCCACATCAACTTCCTAGTGCTTCGAGCGATCCGACTGGCGTTAAAATCCTTTCCACCCTCAATTAGGGGAAGGCTTGTTCAGATGTTCACAGACAAGACAACCGCCATGTGGTATTGCAACAAACTGGGCAGGGTGGGGTCGTGGGCCCTTTGTAAAGAGGCTCTGCACCTCTGGACATGGCTGGAACATCAGGGCATACGCCAGGTGGTTCAACACCTTGCAGGTTCTCTAAACTTCAGGGCGGACAAACTCAGTTAAAGATGCCTAGCAGATCACAAAGTGCGTCTCCATCCAGAGGTTTCAGCAGTGGGGAGAGCCTTGGTTAGATCTGCTCACCGCTGCAGAGAATGGTAATGTCAACAGTTTTGCATGCTGGAGTTGCCAAGGCAGCTGTCACTCGGAGATGCTTTTCGTCTCGAGTGTAGCTCAGGCCTCCTGTATGCCTTTCTGCCATGCCACTCCTGCTAAGAGTTCTCAAGAAGCGCAAGAACAGCCAGTCCCAAATTGTCCTGGTAGCATTCGATTGAGCACAGATCCTGAGCATGGCAATCGATTCTCCTATCAGGCTGCCCCTTCGGGAGGATCTGCTGTTGCAGCAACAGAGGAGGGTTCTCCACCTGATCCTGTCCAGTCTCTGCCTTCTTGAGTGGAGATTGAGCAGCAACAGTTGACAGCCTGTGACCTTCCTCCTGAAGTCTGCAATATCATCTTGGCAGCCAGGCGTTCCTCCATCAAGACGGTATATGCCTGACATTGGAAACAATTTGTAGTCTGGTGTTCTGCAAAGAAGGTTGATCCCCTTTCTGCCCCATTCAGGTTTTTCTCTTCATTCCGTCTCTTGCCAAACACGCTCTGCTCTGGGTAGTCCTAAAGGTTTCTTTTCCTGCTATCTCTGCGTTTCTCAGGTTACCTGATCAATCCTGTTTTCAAATCTTCTATTGTATAAGGTTCTTGAAAGGTTTAGTTCATCTTTTTCCCTCTTCTCCTTTTATCATGCCTCAGTGGAACTTGAACCTGGTTCTCGCATTCTTGATGTGTGCTCCCTTTGACCCACTTCACAATTGTTCCCTGCGCTTACTCAACATCAAAACAGCTTTCCTCGTGGTTATAACATCTGCCCAATGAGTTGGTGAGCTACAGGCCTATCTATCTATTCATCCTGACAAAAGTGGTGTTTCGCACACGGTCTTCCTTTCTTCCAGATGTGGTCATGCCCTTTCATGTATGTCAGTCCATCACTTTGCCTACTTTCTGCGCTCCATGTCACCCTTCCAAGGATGAGGAGAATCTCCATTGTCTGGACAACAAACAAGTGTTTTCGTTCTCCCTTGACCACACATGGAAATTCAGGGTGGATGATCAACTCTTTGTGGGGTTTGTTGGAGCTAAAAATGGTCTTGCTATGCAGAGAAGGACCATCTCCAGATTGATCATGCTCTGCATTGAAATCTGCTACACATTAGCCAGAAAACAACCCCCCCATAGGCTTGCAAACTCATTCTGCAAAGACCCAGAGCTGTGACTATTGCATTAGCACGCGGAGTTCCAGTCCTGGATATCTGCCAGGCAGCAACATGGGCCTTCCTGCACACAGTTACTAAGCATTACTGCCTGGACAGTCAAGTCCATAGGAAGGGCATTTTGCCTTTTCGGTCCTAAAGGACTTTCTTGTCTGCAATTAGTCCACAGGACCCACCTCCGGGGATGGTATTTCTTGAGAATCTATTCTAAGGTAAGGAATTTGCAGCTAGAAGTCTCTTATCAGATGAACAAGTTACTGACCTAAGATACGCTTTATCCGGTAGAGTCAATATCTAGCTGTAGATTCCTTACCCGCCCACCCATCCTCCCAGCTCTTTGAATGGATTTCTAGGGACAGGGCTATATCCCTTTCTTGGCCCTGCTTTTCCACACCAATGGTCAGTGTTCTTCATAGCTCCACACTTCTTGTGTGGAAAGTCATGAAAAGAAATGGACGTCAGCACGCCTTGGTGGCGCCTATGTAAGTGCTGCAGATGGTACTTCTGGCGCGGACGATGCCAATGATGCACACGGAGCCAATCGACACCGCCTACTGGTGCGCAGTGTTACTGCTTGCAAAAAATCTTCCAGATCCAGTCTGAGGCCTGAGATAACTCCAAGGTAAGTAATCTATAGCTAGATATAGCCTTTACCAGATGAGGCATTACCAAAGGTAAGTAATTTGTGCTACTCGCCCTTCAGAGCCCTATAGTACACCATCTTAATCCATTTATTCTCCATTCAAATTACACACTAGAAGGAATTTGTCAGAAGAGTCTTTCATGTTCAAGACTCCATCCTATGAAACTGTCTGCTGACCCTCCTGAGACTAAAACATGATTTTCATAAAACAAATCCTTAAAAAACAGTTTTTTCAACCTGGTGCTTGTGTGACTAGTTAATCCTTGCGCCAGACACCTGACCAACTTTGCCCTACACATAAGATGCCTAAAACCGACCATTGTCTTCAACATCTCAGACCCACTGAACATTGTTGATACATTCAAGGCTTTTTATCATACCCAAGTCTTAGGATAATGGATTCTTCATCAGTTGGTATCATTGCAATTCCGATTTACTATTCTTTCACCAGTAAGGCTTTGCTCTAGCTCTTCATTCCTGTGCCATTCCTAAAGGGCTCTGTGGCTCCTGCATAGTGGTAAGGAATGCTTTACAAAATTCCATAATAAAATAATATCTAATCAGCACTGTACCTTTTAAGAAGAAACTAAATGAAACTTGTCTACATAGATGTATGTAGATACAGTACAGATAGACAGACACAGAAAAGCAGAAGGTGCTAGTTCCTTCAGTGACTGAGATATGACCGCCAAATGTTATTATATCTCTCCTGTGCTAAGCACTGGATATTGTGTAACATTAGCCTTTGACCAATGTTATCTTTTGGGCCTGAAGAGTTGGGGATCTCTGAATGTACTTTGTTCGCTGGCCTTATAGGGAGGTTTTCTTCCTTAGGGAATTTATGGTTCAGCAAGGAATACAGATGCAAGAATTGTGAACCCAAATCTGATACAAGTCCACCCTTGGTTACCACACTGCACAGCTCACTGGGCTGAAGCATCAGCTGCTCAGTTTCTAGGTAGTATAATAAAAGGTATGTTAAAAATAATGTATGTAAAAAACCACCACACGCACAGCAAATACCTCATCCCATTGAAGAAAGAGCTGCTCTTCTGAAGATTGGCTGAATAAATCAGTGATGACTCATTGCCCTGTCGCCATTGTCTGGTTAGGCGCGGAGTTCAAAGTTGCTAGGGTTTTAGACCAAATTAGCATCCAGCTGGTGGTGATGTTTATAAAGATAGAGATGTATGAGCGGTCAGCACCCAATATAGAGATCCTGTAGTGCAACAACTTTAAGAGCCTCAGTCTCTGGATTTTCAGGTTGCAGTCAATATTTTCCAGAGGCTAGGGGCACCTGCTGTAGCCAGTGACTTCTTCATTCCCTCTTGGATCTGAACTTTTTGGGGTTTTGATTGCAAGTGTTAAATATGCATTTTTTCTAAGAAATAAATGAGCTAGGATGCTGGTTCAAATATTTCTACAGTCTGGACACTTTCTTTGCCCAACAGAGCAGGATCTGATGCTGATAATTTGAAGGTAGACTTCCTCCTTCTTCTTTTGTGTCTTATGAGAAGGGATAGAGGCACTCAAAAGGCACGTGAGGAGTAAACGGACAGAGCAGCTTCACTAACTCTTTCCATGCTAAGTGAGAATGCAGATCCAGACCCAGATGACGTCTCCAGGCCAGCTGTACTAATAAATCTCTGGGCTCCTGCACTTATTTTTTAAGTTCAGACACTCCTCCAGTTCTAGAGAATTACTTCCTCCACTTGTGGTTGTGTTTTCACAGGCTCTGCAGCCACGAGCCATAGGATTGGTCCCAGATGTTAGTATGTTAAAATATTGTACATAGAAATATTGTCTAGCAAAAATATTGTTTCATATTGTTTACAAAGATATTGTCCCGTTGGATGTCCATTTTTTATTAACCCCTTTGCTGCCAGGCCTTTTCCCCCTCCTGTGCCAAGCCTTTTTTTTGGCTATTTGGGGCAGTTCGCGCTTAGGCCCTCATAACTTTTTGTTCACATAAGCTACCCACGCCAAATTTGCGTCCTTTTTTCCAACATCCTAGGGATTCTATAGGTACCCAGACTTTGTGGGTTCCCCCGAAGGAGGCCAAGAAATTAGCCAAAATACAGTGAAAATTTCGTTTTTTTTTTCAAAAAAATGGGAAAAAGGGGCTGCAGAAGAAGGCTTGTGTTTTTTTCCCTGAAAATGGCATCAACAAAGAGTTTGCGGTGCTAAAATCACCAGCTTCCCAGCTTTCAGGAACAGGCAGACTTGAATCAGAAAACCCAATTTTTCAACACAATTGTGCCATTTTACTGGGACATACCCCATTTTTACGTTTTTTTGTGTGCTTTCAGCCTCCTTCCAGTCAGTGACAGAAATGGGCATGAAAACAATGCTGGATCCCAGAAACCGAAACATTTCTGAAACGTAGACAAAATTCTGAATTCAGCAAGGGGTAATTTGTGTAGATCCTACAAGGGTTTCCTACAGAAAATAACAACTGGAAAAAATAAAATTGAAATTGAGGTGAAAATATCTGCAGTTTTTCTCTACTTTTTACTCTGTAACTTTTTCCTGCAATGTCAGATTTTTTAAAGCAATATACCGTTACGTCTGCTGAACTCTTCTGGTTGCGGGGATATATAGGGCTTGTATGTTCATCAAGAACTCTAGGTACCCAGAGCCAATAAATGACCTGCACCCTGCCTTGGGTTTTCATTCTATACCGGGCATACAGCAATTCATGTGCTGAAATATAAAGAGTAAGAAATAGCTATCAAGAAAACCTTTGTATTTCCAAAATGGGCACAAGATAAGGTGTTGAGGAGCAGTGGTTATTTGCACATCTCTGAATTCTGGGGTGCCCATACTAGCATGTGAATTACAGGGCATTTCTCAAATAGACGTCTTTTTTTACACACTCTCTTATATTTGGAAGGAAACAATGTAGAGAAAGACAAGGGGCAATAACACTTGCTTTGCTATTATATGTTCCGCCAAGTCTCCCGATAAAAATGATACCTCACTTGTGTGGGTAGGCCTAGCGCCCGCGACAGGAAACACCCCAAAACACAACGCGGACACATCCCATTTTTTGACAGAAAACAGAGATGTTTTTTGTAAAGTGCCTACCTGTAGATTTTGGCCTCTAGCTCAGCCGGCACCTAGGGAAACCTACCAAACCTGTGCATTTTTTTAAACTAGAGACCTAGGGGAATCCAAGATGGGGTGACTTCTGGGGCTCTGACCAGGTTCTGTTAAGCGGAATCCTTTGCAAACCTCAAAATTTGGCTAAAAAAACAAATTTTCCTCACATTTCGGTGACAGAAAGTTCTGGAATCTGAGAGGAGCCACAAATCTCCTTCCACCCAGCGTTCCCCCAGGTCTCCCGATGAAAATGGTACCTCACTTGTGTGGGTAGGCCTAGCGCCTACGACAGGAAACGCCCCAAAACACAACGTGGACACATCCCATTTTTTGACAGAAAACAGAGATGTTTTTTGTAAAGTGCCTACCTGTAGATTTTGGCCTCTAGCTCAGCCGGCACCTAGGGAAACCTACCAAACCTGTGCATTTTTTAAAACTAGAGACCTAGGGGAATCCAAGATGGGGTGACTTCTGGGGCTCTGACCAGGTTCTGTTACGCAGAATCCTTTGCAAACCTCAAAATTTGGCTGAAAAAACAAATTTTCCTCACATTTCGGTGACAGAAAGTTCTGGAATCTGAGAGGAGCCACAAATCTCCTTCCACCCAGCGTTCCCCCAGGTCTCCCGATGAAAATGGTACCTCACTTGTGTGGGTAGGCCTAGCGCCCACGACAGGAAACGCCCCAAAACACAACGTGGACACATCCCATTTTTTGACAGAAAACAGAGATGTTTTTTGTTAAGTGCCTACCTGTAGATTTTGGCCTCTAGCTCAGCCGGCACCTAGGGAAACCTACCAAACCTGTGCATTTTTTAAAACTAGAGACCTAGGGGAATCCAAGATGGGGTGACTTCTGGGGCGCTGACCAGGTTCTGTTACGGAGAATCCTTTGCAAACTTCAAAATGTGGCTAAAAAACACATTTTCCTCACATTTCGGTGACAGAAAGTTCTGGAATCTGAGAGGAGCCACACATTTCCTTCCACCCAGCGTTCCCCCAAGTCTCCCGATAAAAATGATACCTCACTTGTGTGGGTAGGCCTAGCGCCTGTGACAGGAAATGCCCCCAAAACACAACGTGGACACATCCCATTTTTTGACAGAAAACAGAGGTATTTTTTATTGCAAAGTGCCTACCTGTGGATTTTGGCCTCTAGCTCAGCCGGCCCCAGGGGGGGGCAAAAATGGCCTAAATTAATTTTATTCCCCCCCCCCCACCCCCCCCAGGGGAGCGACCCTTGCCTACGGGGCAATAGCAATAGGCCGATCTGCCCGAAATGGCCTAAAATATATAAGCTTCCAGCGCGATGGGGGAGGCTCTGTGACAATCAGCGCGCGCTGACGTCACAGGGGGGGTGTCATGGGTGGAAGGGGAAGGGCTTCCCCTTCCATCCCTGACTTGGGGGGGACCCTACAGAGGGAGCGCAAGCGCTCCCTCTGGGCTGTGCGCCCAGGACGTAATGGTTACTTCCTGGGCACAGCAGCACTGTGACGCAGGACGTAACCATTACGTCCACGGCACAGAAGGGGCTAACTAATGGGTCAATATGTTTGTAGCCAATATTTAGAATGTAATAATTAGGTCTAAAGATATTTTGATCACAATTTTTCATTACTGTACCTACCAGGTGATTTGGGTTTTGCACTTGGACCAGAGCCCTGCATTTTTCCAGTTCCCTTAAGAACCAGTAACAATCCAAGAAATAGCTGATGGGCTGGTTTCAGTAAGTCAGGGATCTGTCTACTGTGAACAAACAAAATGGGATTCTGACCTATTGTAGGAAGTTGGCTCTGAATATACTATCTCAATGTTAGAGATGGTGTGCACAGAGTCCAACTGTTCTCCTTAGAGGTTGATAGTGGCAAAATTAGATAATGCTAATGCTCTATTTTGTGGTAGTGTGGTCGAGCAGTAGGCTTATCAGAGAGTAGTGTTAACCATTTGTTGTACACACACAGGCAATAAATGAGAACACACACTCAAAGACTTAACTTCAGGCCAATAGATTTTTTTTTAAAGTGGACACAGTGCAAAAAATCAACAGTTCCTGGGGGAGGTAAGTACAGGTTAGTTTATCAGTTAAGTAAAGCACTTACAACTTCAGTCTTTGGGCCATAGGCAGCCCACCGTTGGGGGTTCAAGTCAACCCCAAACACCCAGCACAAGCAACACAAGGCCGGTCAGGTGCAGAGGTCAAAGTAGGGCCCAAATAACATAGGCGCCGATGGAGACCAGGGGTGCTCCGGTTCCGGTCTGCTAGCAGGTAAGTACCTGCGTCCTCGGGGAGCAGACCAGGGGTTTTTTGTAGAGTATTGGGGGGGTTCACAAACAGGCACACAAAATACACCCTCAGCGGCACAGGGGTGGCTGGATGCAGTGTGCAAAGTAGGTTTCGGGTTTTAGAAAGGAATCAATGGAGGGATCCAGGTGTCACTCTGGCAATGCAAGCGGGGCACAGGGGGGCTTCTCAGGCCAGCCACTGACTGGGCAATGATGAGGGCCGCCTGCTGGTCACTCCTGCACCAGTAGTTGGTTTCTCTCTGGCCTGGGGGCTGCGGTGCAGTGTTTCTTCCAGCCATCATGTTCTTTGTTACCAGGCAGTCGCAGTCGGGGGGAGCCTCTGGATTCTCTCTGCAGGCGTTGCTTTGGGGGTGCAGGGAGGTAATCTCAGGGTGTCTACGTCAATAGAGTCGCCTGGGGGTCCTCGCGGCAGTGTTGTTTCTTCTGGACACGAGCCAGGGGCATCGGGTGCAGAGTGTTGGGGACTTACGGTTCCAGAGTGAGGCTGGAGTCCCTTTAAAGTTGGTTTCTTCTTGGTTGTTTAGACAGAGCCGCTGTCCTTGGGAGTTTCTTGGTCCTTTGGGTTGCAGGGCAGTCCTCTGAGTCGGCAGAGGTCTCTGGTCCCGCTGGATGCATCGCTGTTGCAGGTTCTTTTTGAGTCTGGAGACAGGCCGGTAGGGCTGGGGCCAAGTCAGTTGTCATCTCTGTCTTCTCTGCGGGGCTTTCAGGTCAGCAGTCCTTCTTCTTGTTTCAGGTAGTCAGGAATCTGCTTTCCTGGGTTCAGGGTCACCCCTAAATACTCAGTTTAGGGGTGTGTTTAGGGCTGGAGGGCAGTAGACAATGGCTACTGTCCTTGAGGGTGGCTACAACCTCCTTGTGCCTCCTCCCTGTGGGGAGGGGGGCATATCCCTAATCCTATTGGGGAAAATGCTCCAAAGCAAGATCGAGGATTTTCAAAAGCAGGGGTCACCTCAGCGCAGGACACCTTAGGGGCTGTCCTGGCTGGAGGATGACTCCTCCTTGTTTTTCTCATTATCTCCTCCGGACTTGCTCCAAAAGTTGGGGCTGTGCCTGGGGGGCAGGCATCTCCACTAGCTGGAGTGCCCTGGGGCGCTGTAATACCAGGCTTGAGCCTTTGAGGCTCACCACCAGGTGTTACAGTTCCTGCAGGGGGAGGTGTGAAGCACCTCCACCCAGTACAGGCTTTGTTCCTGGTCACAGAGTTCACAAAGGCACTCACCCCATGTCGTCAGAAACCCGCCTGGATGTGGCAGGCTGGCAGAAACTGGTCAGCCTAGCACTAGTAGTTGGGCTGGTATACATGGGGCATCTCTAGGATGTCCTATGTGTGCATTTCTCAATAAATCCCACACTTGCATCATAGTAGATTTATTGTGCTGAGAAGTTTGATATCAAACCTCCCAGTATTCAGTGTAGCCATTATGGAACTGTGGAGTTCGTGTTTGGCAAACTCCCAGACCGTATACTCTTTATGGCTAACCTGCACTTACAATGTCTAAGAATTGACTTAGACACTGTAGGGGCATAGTGCTCATGCAGCTATGCCCTCACCTGTGGTATAGTGCACCCTGCCTTAGGGCTGTAAGGCCTGCTAGAGGGGTGACTTAACTACGCCACAGGCAGTGGGTTGTGAGCATGGCACTCTGAGGAGAGTGCCATGTCGACTTAGTCTTTTTCTCCCCACCAGCACACACAAGCTGTGAGGAAGTGTGCATGTGCTGAGTGATAGGTCCCCAGGGTGGCATAGTACATTCTGCAGCCCTTAGAGACCTTCCCTGGCCACAGGGCCCTTGGTACCAGGACTACCATTTACAAGGGATTTATCTGTGTGCCAGGGCTGTGCCAATTGTGGAGACAAAGGTACAGTTTAGGGAAAGAACACTGGTGCTGGGACCTGGTTAGCAGTGTCCCAGCACACCTTCAATCATGACTAGCATCAACAAAAGGCAAAATGTTAGGGGGTAACTGTGCCAACAGTGGCATTTTCCTACACCTACCTATGCCTGCCGTTTGCAGTAGTTTTCCGGAAGGGAATATGAAGTGGAATATGTTGACATAGCCAGGCTTCACAAAGAAAATCCACATCTCATGCACCAAGTGGACCCTACCAGTCACCAAAGCACACACATCCAAAGCAAGTGTCATGTGCTGGATTAGTATAAGCCATACTAACTACACTGATTGCCAGCATTTAGGTACTTTTTGAGTGATACAGTTGAATAAGTGGCAATCGGAATGAGAAACCATAAATCAAGGAAGCATAGTGATTATTCCAATAAATGTGCATGTAAATATAAGCTAATGCAGAAATATAGCACATTTGCAAAAAAAGCAAGAGGAAAAAATAGTTTCTTTATTGCATCCATTTGTTAGTTGGTTAATTGCTTCTGGACAAAATGCACCAAGTTAAATCTTGGCACAGTTGCAGCACCGAATGGCAGGGCAAGTGACACAACTCATTGTGTGCATGCTTGTGTCGAGTCTCAGACAAATATGCAAACAAATACACAAGAAACCCATTTATGTAGGAATAAGATGGTAATTGTCCTTTTGAAAGCCCTTCTCTTGGAGAACCTTCCAGCCATAAGCTGTTTTTTTCCATGTATCGCAAGACTGCACAAAAACTTGTGTGCTGTCCTCTTCCTCAAGTCTTATCTCAGGTTGGCAGTAACCGCCCTTCAAAGGACTACAGTAATTCTGTAGAAGCAGACATTTTTTGGCTTTGTGCTTTTTGAGAACATCAGCATTAATCTTATGTGCATCCAGTGTCCAGAAAACATTTGCTAATTTGTGTTTTTCTTACAAGTGTATATTGGAGTGAACTTAGGCTAACTACCTCAATCTTTCTCTTGCAGTCATTAGAAGAAGTATGTGATCTGTTGCATGCTGCACCATTCCAGAATATATTGCCTAGGATTCACGTAAAGGGTAAGTGTGCAACACCTGCTAACCTGCATAAACCCTTGCCCCCGTGCCCTTGACATTGTGATCATATCACTCTGATCATTCATAAATGTATGGATAAATGCCAGTCTGATGGGACCTACTTTCTCCATGTGATATTACTAATACTTTTTACAGCTGTATCTTTCCTGCAAGGGCTCAATATAAAAGTAACTACAAATGTCATAGAAAGGAAATATCTGATGAACTGTCAATATAATTGATATAACAAAACTTAAGAGACAGGTTTAGAAAAGAAAAGTATTTGACCTTGTGTCAAATACCGTCATCCTGAAATACTATCTCAAACCATTTTAAAAATGATGTGCATCAATTAATATGAATTCTATATTATTATAAATATGTATAAAACACATTCTGATGGATACTTCTAATCACAGATTCCTCACTTTAAGAATATCACGAAGACTGGATCCACTGACTAATTCAATCAATCTTCCTGCCTGCAAGTAGGTAGTGATGTGTAACTCTGCCTTGATTCCATACCTGCCCAGAAGTGACAGAGCAGAGCTGTATATAATCACCATCCCGCGCAGTGATGTCAGTACCTTTCTTTCTGCACCCTTCAAGGTGAATCTGGAGCTCTTTCAACTCCTCCCAAAAACTTTCTCAGGGTACTAGAGAATAATGTCCCCACAGAAAACAACAGGATTCAAGTTGTGCCAAGACTGCAGGAAGCTGTCATCAGTTGCAGACCTGAACTGTGTCTGTGGTGTTTGGGCTCTGGCTGTAAATCTGTAAGTTGTGTAAAAAGTGTGCCCTCATGCACTTGGCTATTCGAGACAGGGAAGCAGAACTATATTGCCCAACATAAGAGGTTGTGGTTTAAACATATGTCCGCCTTCAATTCAGTGGTACAACCATGGTCTACGTCACAAGGGCACTTCCTGCTTGAAGCTTCCTGTTAAGTCTAGACTTAAGCATAAAATGGGCAAGTGGGACAACACCATCCTTCTAATCGAAGTATAGTGAAAAGGCTTGAGGACATAAAAAAAAAATTGCAGTTCTCCGATGTCTTCTAAATCTAAATCGATCCCTCAGTTGGTCCCAGCACACTTGAATTCCTTGTCATCAACCCCACAGCAAATAAAGAACTCAAGAGAGGCCATGCTGCTGATTTCTGGTGTGGTTTTGGCCCCCTCAGGTGGACTTTCCGGCCCCACAGAGCAGTCTTGATCTATATTTGAACTTGCCCTAGTAATCCGCCCCTGATGCCATCTACTCCCCCAGGACCCACTACCAGGTCTTTATTGACTCTGGTACTGACTTTTACTCCAGGAACAATGCCCATGCTGGTTCCTCCCATACGGAGTCGGCTGGTGCCAATCCATGATCCAACAACATTCTCTGACCCCCAACTGACATCTTCCCCTGCTCCAGACCTATTTTGTTCTATGAAATCACAAGAATAACCAATGGTTATACAACCAGATAACAACCCAAGACCTATGCCTGAACACCGGTACCAGCAGAGAATTGACACTCCTTTTGGCTGTGTTTCAGACCCAATTTAAGAGACACCCAGTGTCCCTTAAGACACTGATAATATTTAACAAGGAGGCCATTTTGTTTTCCCCTCATTATAATGATGATGCATTGTATTTAAACTTAAAAGGATGCCAGTTTTCTTCGAAGTTGGGAGACAGGCCGGTAGGGCTGGGGCCAAAGAAGTTGTCGTCTCCGTCTTCTCTGCAGGGCTTCAGGTCCTTCTTCTTGTTAAGGTTGCAGGAATCTAGTTTCCTAGGTTCTGGGGAGCCCCTAAATACTGAATTTAGGGGTGTGTTTAGGTCTGGGAGGGCAGTAGCCAATGGCTACTGTCCTTGAGGGTGGCTACACCCTCTTTTTGCCTCCTCCCTGTGGGGAGGGGGGCACATCCCTAATCCTATTGGGGGAATCCTCCAAACTCAAGACGGCAGGGGTCACCTCAGCTCAGGACACCTTAGGGGCTGTCCTGACTGGTGGGTGACTCCTCCTTGTTTTTCTCATTATCTCCTCCTGCCTTGCCGCCAAAAGTGGGGGCAGTGGCCGGAGGGGCGGGCATCTCCACTAGCTGGGATGCCCTGGGGCACTGTAATGAGCCTTTGAGGCTCACCGCCAGGTGTTACAGTTCCTGCAGGGGGAGGTGAGAAGCACCTCCACCCAGTACAGGCTTTGTTCCTGGCCACAGAGTTCACAAAGGCACTCTCCCCATGTGGCCAGCAACATGTCTGGTGTGTGGCAGGCTGGCAGGAACTGGTCAGGCTACACTGGAAGTCGGGTATGTTTTCAGGGGGCATCTCCACCTGAGGGGGCCAAAACCACACCAGACAAAGGGTCCACAACAATACCCCGCCCTGCTTGTTGCAGTACCACATGACAGTGGTGTTGTCTGTGAACACCTGCACTACCTTCCCTTTGAGAGAGGGAAGAAATGCTTTAAATGCTAGTCTGATCGCCTGGAACTCCAACAGGTTGATGTGGAGCCCGGACTCTGCTGGAGACCAGATTACTCTGATCTCTGCCTCTCTCAGATGGCCGCCCCATTCCAGGAGTGACACATCTGTCACTACTGTCAGATCTGTTTGGGGAAGGTAGTGTGTAAGGAAATGCATCCTTGGCATCGTTACCCCCTGACTTTTTGCCTTTGCTGAAGCTAAGTTATGATTTGAAAGTGTGCTGGGACCCTGCTAACCAGGCCCTAGCACCAGTGTTCTTTCCCTAACCTGTACTTTTGTCTCTACAATTGGCACAACCCTGGCACTCAGGTAGGTCCCTTGTAACTGGTACCCCTGGTATCAAGGGCCCTGATGCCAGGGAAGGTCTCTTAAGGGCTGCAGCATGTCTTATGCCACCCTAGGGACCCCTCACTCAACACATACACACTGCCTCTCAGCTTGTGTGTGCTGGTGGGGAGAAAATGACTAAGTCGACATGGCACTCCACTCAGAGTGCTATGCCAACCTCACACTGCCTGTGGCATAGGTAAGTCACCCGTCTAGCAGGCCTTACAGCCCTAAGGCAGGGTGCACTATACCACAGGTGAGGGCATGGCTGCATGAGCAATATGCCCCTACAGTGTCTAAGTCTATTCTTAGACATTGTAAGTACAATGTGGCTATATTAAGTATATGGTCTGGGAGTTTGTCAATACGAACTCCACAGTTCAATAATGGCTACACTAAATATTGGGAAGTTTGGTATCAAACTTCTCAGAATAATAAACCCACACTGATGCCAGTGTTGGATTTATTAGAAAATGCACACAGAGGGCATCCTAGAGATGTCCCCTGTATTTTACCCAGTCCTTCAGTGCAGGACTGACTTGTCTGTGCCAGCCTGCCACTGAGCGACAAGTTTCTGACCCCCTTGGGTGAGAGCCTTTGTGCTCTCTGAGGCCAGAAACAAAGCCTGCACTGGCTTCACGCCTCCCCCTTACAGGAACTGTAACACCTAGCTGTGAGCCTCAAAGGCTCAGGCTTTGTGTTACAATGCCCCGGGGCACTCCAGTTAGTGGAGATGCCCAGCCGCCGGACAGAGCCCCCACTTTTGGTGGCAAGTTTAGAGGGATAATTAGGAAGAAGAAGAAGTCACGACCTCAGCAAGGACAACCCCTAAGGTGTCCAGAGCTGAAGTGACCCCTTCCTTGCAGAATCCTCCATCTTGGTTTGGAGGACAGGAATGTGCTACCATCCCCAAAGGGAGTGAGCACAAGGAGGGCGTAGCCACCCTCAGGGACAGTAGCCATAGGCTACTGCCCTCTGACCCCTAAAAACGTCCCTAAATCTTGTATTTAAGGGCTTCCTGAACAAAGCTAGTCAGATTCCTGACAACCTCACAAGAAGAAGGACAGCTTAACTGAAACCCCAGCAGAGAAGGAAAGGAGACAACTGATTTGGCCCCAGCACTACCGGCCTGTCTCGTGCTTCAAAGAACCTGCAGAAGAAAGGCGACGCGTCCTGCAGGTCCAGTGACCTCTGAAAACCACCCAGAGGACTGCCTGCATCACAGAGGATCAAGAACTCCTGTGAATGTGAACAGCAGCTCTGTCCAAAGAAGAAAATAAACCTCTTCTAAAGGACTCCTACCTCTCTCCAGAAGCGTTAGTGCTAACCACTCTGCACCCGACGCCCATGGCCCGAGTCCAAGTGGCCCAACCGACCAGAAAGGATCCCCAGGCAACGGCGACCAAGTGCTCACCCTGGGTTGACCTCTTCTTCTCCCCCCCCCCCTTCCTCCCCTCTGAAACAACGACACCTGCAGAGGGAATCCCGAGGACGGTCAAAGGTCCCACTGCACCCGCAGCCCCCAGGCCTTGGAGAAATCGACACCCAGTGCAGCGACGATCAGCAGGCGGCCCTCTTCCCTGTGCGAACAGTGGTCTGCCCGAGAGACACCCCCGGACCTCATCTGCAGTGCTGGAGTGACCCCTGGGGTCCCCTCATAGAGTGTCATTGGAAACCCAACGCCCGGTTTGCACCCGGCACCAGTGCCGCTGAGGGTGTTGGATTGGTGCCTACTTGGGGCCCCTCCAGTGCTCCTCTAATTCCCCCTGGTCTGCCTTCCGAGCCGCGGGTACATACCTTCTGGCTGACCGAATTCCGAGCACCCCCTGTCACCATAGGAGTCCACGTTAAAATTGCTCAACTTTGACTTCTGCACCCGACCGGCCCCGTGTTGCTGGTGGTGGGTGTTTGGGGTTTACTTGAATCCCCAGCGGTTGACTACCTATAACCCAGACACTGGAACTGGACACTGGAACTGTAAGTCATGCACTTACCTCTAAAACTGTACTTTATTTTCTTCCCCCAGGAACTGTTCTGAAAATGCACAGTGTCCACTTTTAAAATAGATATTCTTTGTTTTCTTAAAAACTGTTTACTTGACTAAAGTAAAACAAAGTTACATTGATGTCTATGCTAAGCACTTACATGCAACAGTATTTACTTTTCAACTGAGTCTTGTGGTTCTAGTAATAAAGTAACAAAAATATATTTTTCTATATAAAAACCTATTGGTCTGGAGTTAAGTCATTGAGTGTGTGTTTCTTCTTTTGCTTGTGTGTGTACAACAAATGCTTAACACTACCCTCTGAAAAGCCTAACTGCTCAATCACACTACCACAAATAGAGCGTTAGTATTATCCATTATTGCCTCTGTCAAGCCTTTTGGGGAAGGCTACAATTAATTGAGTTTGTCCACTGTTGGGTGTGTACAGAATGGCTATTGTATATACTCTCCCTCTGATACTACCCTTTGTTACTAAATATCTGCCATCTTTGTCCTGTTTCCTGCCACGCAACTGGAAGTGAGTGGAATTGTGGAACATCAAGGCTCCCCCACACTGTTTATTGGTTGCTGAGGCCGTGCAGACATGTGGCTAGTGTTTGTGGTTCAGCCAGTATCCCTCCCCACCTTCTGAGATGGGTTAACTGTAAGGCTATTATATCAAAATGATGGTCCCCAAAGTATTTCCAAAGTTGTGACCTTTTGTTGGGGGAGTTCAGTCCCTAAACATTCCACGACAGGAATTCAAGCATCTTGCTTTTCTAACAGCTTGCGCTAAAGTGAGCATTGCCCCTCTTAGTGGGTACTTGATGGCTCACCTCTTCCCTTCTCAGCCCAGGGTCACAGAGTTCCATCTATGCCTGCTCATTCCAGCTTTGAACAAAAAATTTGAAAAGAGCATAAGAACACCATAATAACTGTTAACGCGTAGACATGTTGTTGCTTCATGTCTAACCATCTTATGGTCGTCGTGGTGGGGAGTGAGTACCCATCCACCCTAGTTCCTCACAGAGACTGGCTATTGAAACATTATGAGTGTCATCTGTTGTCCTATTAATGTCTTGTGGTTTGCAAAGCCTGACATTTACTAAAGGCCAGGAAGTCTCCCAGGCCTCTTTCAGAATATGTTTCCTATGTTTCACACCTCGTGTCAGAGTAGATTTGCTGCTCTCAAGTGGTCAGTTGCTGGGCTGGGCAAGTCTCATGTCGTCCGTTCCTACTTATCACGCTGGCTGTGGGCCTTTGTTCCTGTGGCTCCTTTTCCCCTTTCTCTGTTCCTTCCAAGAGTCTGTGGAGGTGGCTGTCTCCCCCCTCCTTTTTGGTACATCCAAATGTCCCTCTGTTTCTTTAGTGCTCCTCCCCTGTAGGCGCAGAACGGTCACAGCTTCCTCGATGTCCGTAAAGTGGTGGTGTTTGTTCTTGAGATCAAAGGGGTATGTCCATCTGTACCTAATATTTTTAGCTCTCCTGGCTTCTGTGACTGCTCGAAAGTGCAGCCTACGGGCTAACGTTGCTGGTGCCACATGTTGATACAGTGCTCATTCTGCTCCTGGAAGGAGATGGTGTCTCGTTTTCTCGCCTTCTGGAGGATCAGTTCCTTCACCTTAAAGGAGCTCACCTTCACAAGCATGTCTCTGGGTCTCCTACCTTCACTAGCGGTGTGGGCCCCCACCCTATGCACTTGCTCCAGCTGGACGTCTGGGTATTAGTTGCCTAGAATAGTAGAGAAGAGGCCCACCACAAATGCTTTGAGATCTTGGCCTTCGTTGCTTTCTTCCAGTCCCCTCTCTCGGATGTTGTCTCTACGTGAGCAGTTTTCCAAATCTTTGCACTTGAGGAGATTTAGATGCAATTGTGTCTTCAGTGAGGTGAGACCGTTTTCTAAAGGAGCTATTTGTTGTTCCATCTCTTGGACCTTCGCCTCAAGGTCCAGTGTAAGGATCCCCACTAAGTCCACTTCGGACTGTAGAGAAGTCAGACTGGTATTCATTTCCAGTTTGACTGATTCAAGTGTGGTATTGACATCTGCTGTTAGTTCTTCACAAAGTTCCGATTTAAAGTCGTAGAACGATGTCAGGAAGTCTTCTTTGGTTAGTGCCATGTTTCCTGCCTGTGACTGCATGTGTCCGTTCGACCTGTGCACGGCAGGTCCAAAGTAGTTAGGGACCCTTCTGGATTGCAGCTTTCTTCTTGACATAAATGCTGCTTCCAACTCAGCACCCCACCCTCGCCGTCACATTTGGTAGGGGCAGTTGTCCCCGCGGTGCCAGGCTGTTCTCTCCTATTTGCCTCCGTGTGTCACGCCTGGTGGGCCCGGGTCGTCATGCACTACAATCACTTGTCAGACTTCGGTATTAGCAGGGTTCTCATCTCAGTTGCGCTCCTTGCCGCTCTATCACTGCTGCATGGCCTTTAGAGCTTGTCTGTTGTGAGGGGTTGTGCCGTGCTTCGGTCAGGCACTCGAGTCTCCTCTAGCTTCACCGTGTGCGTCAGTTGGTGGGCGCCATGTTAGGGTCAGGCAGTCTGGTAAGCAGGACTCTATCCTCTCTCCTGGGGTCGCCGCTAAGTTCTAGGCTGCACTGTTATTCAGTCGAATCGGGTTGCTCACCTTCCTTCCCCCTCAGCACTCACTTGGTGCATTGTTGGTCACAGTTCTACGCCCGCTTACTGCATCTGCGTCTGGCTCTAGGCCTGCCCCGGTCATTCTCAGTCGACAGCTTCCCTGGTCCTATCCTCTAGGCGTCCTGCTCCTGGATCGGGGCCCAAGCAGGCCTGAGGATCCGTACAACTTTCCCCTGTGTCATACCTTGACCAGTGCATGGGGTCACTCCGAAGACGGTGGGGGACGGCTTATTGTTTTGCGCCCGCCGCCATGTTGTTTCTTTGTGCTCCGGCGCTGGGGTCCCTGCACTCCCTTCACCTTCCTAGGTGCACTTCAGGTGTCTGGCTCGCATCATGACACCTCACATGGAGTCTCTGCAAGGAATTAGAGCGAAGCCTACGCAGATCATGCCCGGTCGACTATGTTGGTTGGCCAGCATAGCACATTTTAATGCAGAGTATGACCCATCTGGAGATGGTCCTTTTAGAAAGCTGGCCCTGTATATACTATATAAAAATTAGATATAGTGTGCATAGTTCCAGGGATTACCCAGAGGCTTGACAGAGGCTGAAATAGATAATACTAATGTTCTATTTGTGGTAGTGTGGTCAAGCAGTTAGGCTTATCAACCTGGTTATGTCTGCCCTATCATTGTAGAGTTTCAGGCGGTTAACATGGATCACCCTCTTGGGAGTCCTGCTAGTGCCCAGGTCCACTAAGTAAGTGACCTAACTCTTTTTCTCTAGGACTGGGTAAGGGCCACTCCATCTGTCCTGAAGTGCCCTGTGAGCCACAGGCTCCAGAACCCAGGCTTTCTGTCCTGGCTGGAATTCAACCATTGCAGCCTTTTGGTCATACCACAACTTCTGAAGTTGTTGGCTAGCCTCAAGGTTTTTGGATGCCTTTTCCATGTACTCAGCCATCCTGGAGCAGAGGCCAACCAGATAGTCCACCACATCTTGTTTAGGCTCATGGAGAGGTCTCTCCCAGCCTTCCTTAACAAGTGCCAGTGGTCCCCTTACAGGATGGCCAAACAGAAGTTCAAAAGGGGAAAACCCTACTCCCTTCTGAGGCACCTCTCTGTAGGCGAAAAGCAAGCATGACAGGAGGACATCCTATCTCCTTTTGAGTTTTTCAGTGAGCCCCATGATTTGGGCTCCTTCAATGTCTTGTTGAATCTCTCAACAAGTCCATTGGTTTGTGGATGATCTGGTATGGTGAATTTATATGTCACTCCACACTCATTCCACATGTTTTTTAGGAAAGCTGACATGAAGTGTGTACCTCTGTCAGAAACCACCTCCTTATGGAAACCCTCTCTGGTAAAAAATACCAATTAGGGCATTGGCTACTGCAGGGGCAGTAGTGGACCTAAGGGGAATTGCTTCAGGGTATCTGGTAGCATGATCCACTACTACCAGTATGTATTGATTCTCTGAGGCTGTGGGTGGTTCAAGTGGACCCACCATGTCCACACCAACCCTCTCAAAGGGTACCCCCACCACTGGAAGTGGAATGAGGGGGGACTTGTGATGGCCATCTGTCTTACAACTGGCTTGACTGGTGACACAGGAGCTACAAAACTCCCTTACTTTCTGGGACATGTTGGGCCAATAAAAAATGGTTCACAAGTCTGCTTCATGTTTTGGTTTATCCCAAATGCCCAGCTAGAGGGATGTCATGGGCCAATGTGAGGATAAGCTCTCAACTCCTGAGGCACTGCCACTCTCCTAGTGGCACTAAGCTTGGGACCACTGGCCTCAGTGTTAAGGAGTCCATCCTCCCAATAGACCCTGTGGGAGCCACAGTCATCTCCTTTCTCCTGTTCTGCAACTTGCTGTCTCAGGCCTTGAAGAGTGGGACAAGTGTTTTGTCCCTGGCACAGTGTTTTGTCCCTGGCACAGTTCGGTCCAAGAGCTCTACCTGATAAGGTTCCACCCCCATGGACTCAGTTCCCTCAGGGGATAAGACATCTTGCTGAGAAGAGAGGTCTTGCTTCTTTTGCTGTTCAGAGGCTGGTCTCCCAGTCATCCTACCTTTTCTCTTGGAAGGTTGGGACATTATTCCAGGCTCCAACACTTGTTTTTTTTCAACCTGTGCTCTGCTCTGTGCTCTGGTTTTCACACACATCAGTTCAGGGATTCCCAGCATGGCTGCATGGGTTTTGAGCTCTACATCAGCACATGCTGAGGATTCCAGATCATTCCCTAGCAAACATTCCACTAGGATTGCAGAAGAGACCACTACCTGTTTCAGGCTAGTAACCTCTCCCCATTCTAAAGTCACCATAGCCATGGGATGGACTTTAGTCACATTGTCAGCATTGGTAACTGAATAAGTCTGTCCTGCCAAATACTGTCCTGGGGAAACCAGTTTCTCTGTCACCATGGTGACACTGGCACCTGTATTCCTTAGGGCTTCTACCTTTGCCACATTGATTAAGAGTGGCTGCCTGTATTTTTTGCATGTTAGTCAGCCAGGCAGCTTGTGTGGCTATATCCACCTCACCCTCAGAGACTAAAGTAGCTTCAGTGAGAACTCTGATTTGCTCTGGACGCACTGTTGATCCCACCTGGAGACTGGCTATTCCAGTACTAACTGGAGTAGAGCTAGTGGGACCTTTCTTAGGACAGGCCATGTCTCCAGTTTGGTGTCCATACAGTGTACAGTTGTGACACCAGGCCTTCTTGGGATCAAAGTTTTTACCCTTGTACCCATTTGTGGACTGTGAAGAGGCTCGGGCCCACCCTCCTGAGCAGGTTTTGGGGCCCTTGAAGACTCTTTGCTTTTGTCCTTAGGTGTCTTACTACTCTTCCCTTGGGGAGGCTTTGTGACCCCTTTCTTTTGGTCACCCCCTGTGGAAGTCTTGGTCACCCCAGTCTTGACCCAATGGTCTGCCTTCTTTCCCAATTCTTGGGGAGAAATTGGACCTAGGTCTACCAGATTTTGATTCAACTTATCATTGAAGCAGTTACTTAACAGGTCTCCCTTCATAAACAAATTATAAAGCCCATTCTAGTCATGCACTCCACTGCCAGTTATCCAACCATCTAGTTTTTCACTGAGTAGTCAACAAAATCTACCCAGGTTTTGTGACCCCCCCCCCCCCCGAGCCTAATTCTCAGTGGAGAATCTCAAGCCCTCAATCAGGGTATTCTTCATGAGGTCATAGGATTTTGCATCTTTACCAGAGAGTGTGAGGAGTCTATCCCTACACTTACCAGTGAACAGTACCCAAAGGAGAGCTCCCCAGTGATGTCTGTTTAACTTTCTGGTTGCACAAGCCCTCTCAAAAGCTGTGAACCATTTCTTGATATCATCACCTTCTTCGTATTCTCTCCAAGACTATTTATGTTGCTGCCATCATTAATTGGTGCTAAGCCCATTTCTGCTCTCTCCCTTTCGCTAGGAGTTGTTGCTCTAAAGCTTACCCTTTGGCCATCCTTGCTAAAAGAATGCCCTCTTCATTGAGGCTGCCCTCAATTTTCCAAGTGGACTCCCCTGTGGAAGATCCAGATCCAGTGATTTGTATCCATGGAGAAAGGGTTCTAGGGACCCTGGCCTCCCTAGTTAGGTGAGGAGGGGAGAGTTCATCCTTCTCATCTCTAACATCCTCCTGTCTGAGTGTAGTTTTTCCTCCTCAGCAGGGTGTTCCCTGGTGTACTCTGCCAAGAGCTCCTGGAGCTTGAACTTGGTAGGGTTGGAAACAGTAATCTTTTTCAGCTTACAAAGGGACCTTAACTCTGTCATCCCTAGATGGAGGTAAGGGATGAGGTTGCGTTCCACCACCATATCCTCTGAGCTGCTTATTATGTTAATACAAGTTGGGATTACTTTTTAGAAACTAAAAACTATCTCTAATAACTAGGGACCAGATGTATGAAAAAGGCCTTTTGCGAATCTGAAATAGCGATTTTTAAGAAATTGCTATTTCTGATTCGCAAAATGCAATGTATCACATTCTGTAATAGCGATTTCTTAAAAATCGCAAATGCTATTACCGAATCGCAAATTGCAATACCGGCCCCCATTCGCACCTATGTGCCTGTAGGCCCATATTTGCAAATTCTTTGCTTTCCAAAATTGCGAATTCCTAACTGGAATTTGCAATTTTTGGAAATGCAAAGTGCTGGGGGCCTTAGGCCCCCTCTGCTGCACCCCAAAATATTTTTTTACAACATGTAAGGTGCACACATGCCAAAAGGGCATGTGTGCTTTACATGTAAATTATAAAAATGCATTTTAAATGCATTTTTAAAATTTGCACATGGTTACCACCAAGTTCAAATTAGTGGTAAATAGCGATTCCTTAATGCCCAATTCGCATTAAGGAATTGCTTGTTACATGTGCTTTAGAAATTGCAAATAAGGATTCCTTATTTGCGATTTCTTATTTAGAGAGTAGCAATTTGCGACTCTCTAAACAGGGTCGCAATTTTAAGGAATCGCTATTTTAGCGATTCCTTAAAATTGCATTCAGAATGCATTTGATACATTCTGAATTGGCTTCTTGCATTCGCAAACGGGCATTCGCACCGTTTGTGAATGCAAAAAGCTTTGATACATCTGGCCCTAAATCCTAACTTAGAAATAACTTTTAAACTTAGATGCTAAGGGTAGGTAACCAAGGCCCTATCAGGACTTTTAAAAATGTGGAAAAAATAGTCAAATTCAAAAATCAGTTTTCTAAAGGCAATTTTGGAATTTAGGGCCATATGTACAAAAGCTTTTTCCCATAGACACAGAATGGGTAAAATCCTTTCGTACATCTGGCCCTTCGTCCTGTGATCAGGTATTGGCTGAGTAATCCAGCAAATGCAAAGTCGTAGACCCCACTACTGATCCACCAATGTAGGAAGCTGGCTCTGTATATTCTATATCAAAATGAGATATAGTGTGCACAGAGTCTAGGGATTCCCCAGAGGTTAAAATAGATACTAATGCTCTATTTGTGGTAGTGTGGTCAAGCAGTTAGGCTTATCAGAGGGTAGTGTTAAGCATTTGTTGTAAACACACAATCAATAGAAGAAACACACACTCAATGACTTAACTCCAGACCAATATGATTTTATATAGAAAAATATGTTTTGTTAATTTATTTCTAGAACCAAGATTCAGTTAGCAAGTAAGTACATAAAATAAAAGGTACTTTGCATATATATATGATCAGGACTTTGAATAGAATCAACAATGTATACAGTTCTATTTAAAATGGAAAAAAGCTATTTTAAAAGTGGACACTGCTTTTCTCAACAGTTCCTGGGGGAAGAAAAGCTAGTACAGTTTTGCAGGTAAGTAGATGACTTACAGTTCTTATCTCCGGGGTTTAGGTAGTCTGTCGCTGGGGGTTCAAGTTAACCGCAAACACCCACCACCAGCAACACGGGGCCAGTCGGGTGCAGAGGTCCAAGAGGAACCAAATTTACATGGGCTGCTATTGAGACAGAGGGTACTCGGAATTCGGTCAGCCAGCAGGTTAGTACCAGTGGTTTCGGAGGGCAGACCAGGGAGGTTCAAGAGAGCACTGGAGGGGCCCCAAGTAGGCACCAAACATGCACTCTCAGCGGCACTCGGGCGACCGGGTGCAGGGTTCAAACAGGGCGTCTGGTTTTCAATTCAACTCTATGAAGGGGCCTTCAGGGTTCACTCTGAGACTGCAGACGAGGTCCTGGGGGACTTCTCGGGCAAACCACCGACTAGGCAGGAAGGAGGGCCGCCTTCTGGTCGATGCTGCACCGGGCGTCGTTTTCTCCAAGGCCTGGGGACTGCAGGTGCAGTGGTTCGTCAGGCATCTGTTATCTTCATCTAGAGCTAGCGTTCAGGGGGGTCCTCGGGATTCCCTCTTCCGGTGTCGAAGTGGAGGGGTCAACCCAGGGTGGGCTCTCACAATCGCCTGGGGACCCTTTTTTGCTGGGTGGACCACCTGGACACGGGCTGTGGGCGTCGGGTGCACAAGGGTCAGGACTTGCGCATCATGAGTGAGGTGGGAGTCTTTAGTTGTAGGTTTCTTTAGACAGAGCCACTATCCTTGGGAGTTCTTGGTCCTTTTTGGTGCAGGGCAGTCCTCTGGAGTTTGCAGAGGTTGCTGGGCCCGCTGGACGCGTCGCTGGTCATTTTGCAGGTTCTCTGAAGCGGGAGACAGGCCGGTAGGGCTGGGGCCAAAGTAGATGTAATTTTCCTTCTTCTCTGCTGGGGGTTTCAGCTTAGCAGTCCTTCTTATAGGTTGCCAGGAATCTGATGAGCTGGGTTCCGGAAGGCCCTTAAATCCTAAATTTGGGGACGTTTTAGGAGTCAGAGGGCAGTAGCCACTGGCTACTGTCCCTAAGGGTAGCTACAGCCTCCTTGGGCCTACTCCCTTTGGGGAGGGGGCACATTCCTATCGCTATTGGTCCCTGTCCTTCAAACCAAGATAGAGGATTCTGCATGGGGGGGTCACCTCAGCTCTGGACACCTTAGAGGTGGTGCTGGCTGGGGTGGTCACTCTTCCTTGTTTTTTCTAATTTTCCCGCCAGGCTTGCCACCAAAAGTGGGGCTTTGTCCGGGGCCAGGCATCTCCACTAGCTGGAGTACCCTGGGGCACTGTAACCCAAGGCTTGAGCCTTTGAGGCTCACCACCAGGTGTAACAGTTCCTGCAGAGGGACGTCTGAAGCACCTTCACCCAGGACAGGCTTTGTTTCTGACCATTGAGTGCACAAAGGCACTTACCCAATGTGGTCAGAAACTCGACTGAAAGCGGCAGGTTGGCACAGACCGGTCAGTCCTACACCAGCAGTTAGGCTAACATAAAGGGGGCATCTCTAAGATGCCCTCTGTGTGCATTTTTCAATAAATCCCACACTGGCATCAGTGTGGGTTTATTGTGCTGAGAAGCTTGATACCAAACTTCCCAGTTTTCAGTGAAGCCATTATGGAGCTGTGGAGTTCGTAGTGACAATCTCCCAGACCATATACTCAATATTGCTACACTGCACTTACAATGTCAAAGAATAGACTTGACACTGTAGGGGCATATTGCTCATGCAGCTATGCCCTCACCTGTGGTATAGTGCACCCTACCCTAGGGGTGTAAGGCCTGCTAGAGGGGTGACTTACCTACGCCACAGGCAGTGGTTTGTGGGCATGACACCCTGAGAGGGGTGCCATGTCGACTTTGTCTTTCTCTTCCCCAAAAGCACACACAAGCTGCAAGGCAGTGTGCATGTGCTGAGTGAGGGGTACCCTAGAGTGGCATAATACATGCTGCAGCCCTTAGAAACCTTCCCTGGCCACAAGGCCCTTGGTACCATGGGTACCTTTTACAAGTGATTTAACTGTGTGCCAGGGCTGTGTCAATTGTGGAAACAAAGGTACAGTTTTAGGGAAAGAACACTGGTGTAGGGGCCTGGTTAGTAGGGTCCCAGCTCACTTTCAATCAAAGTTGGCATCAACATTAGACAAAAAGTGTGGTGGGTGGTAACCATGCGAACATTGGCACTTTCCTACACCTTCCTATCCATGTTGAAGGGCTACGCTGAAGGAGATATCCTCCTGCTAGGTGATTTCAATTTGATTTGGGACAGCTTCCAGGACACAACTTACCCCCAAAGAGCCCAAACAAGCATCTTTGCCAGGTCCGTTAAGGCGGCCTTCAACAGGCTGGGTCTTTTTGAAGCGTGGTAAATGCTCCACCCCACAGTAAAAGACTACATCTTTTTCTCCCACTCGCATAGATCATATTCGAGGATCGATTATGTATTCGTAAGCCAACCCCTACGACAATCGCTCAGATCAGCGACAATACGCACAGTCATCCTCTCTGACCATGCCCCGCTGGGGATTGGAATTGATTGGCCCACAACACGTTCTAGAGTCAGTAGATGGTATTTCCCTAATATTCTAACCTCAGACCAAATATTTCTAGACGAACTATGGAAAGCAATCAGGGAATACTTTCAGCATAATAACCCCACCAACACTTCAAACCTCACAACCTAGGATGCATTCAAAGCAGTCATACGGGGGGAAATGCATCTCTTTAGCTTCCTCTCTGCACCAACTAAAGGCGAAGGAACGACAAGACTTGGATAACGAATGGACCGTAGAGGAGCAGGCTCACAAACTTTCCCCTACTTGACTCTCACAGAAAAAGGTGACCTCATTAAAAGGTAAACTGCAATCCATATACACAAATAGAGCAGAAATCTGATTGCTGCGCCTCAAGAAAACCTCCTATAAAAAGGGGAACAAAATAGGCCCGATGCTAGCATGACAATTACGCACCAAACAGGCAAGAGAATATATTGACGAAATATGGGACGAGTCCGGTGAACATCATGCAGAGGAGGAAAAAGCCTGAGTCTTTCGGGACTTCTACACCGACTCTATACGTCAAAGCAACCAGAAACCCCTGCTCAACATGCCCACGTACAACACTCGAGCCTCCCACAGATACCCCAAGTAACTAATGATACCTTAATAGCTCCTTTTACAAGGGAGGGGGTACAGGCAGCCATTGACTCCCTACCTCTAACCAAGTCACCAGGTCCAGATGGGTTTAACGCCCAATTCTACAGAACATTTGGTGCGGAGTTGACACCATATCTCACTGAGCTATTCAACCAGGTCAGGACAGGAAATGCCGTGTCCCCCACCGTGAACAAAGCTCTAATCACACTTATTCCTAAAATTGGAAAGGACCCCCAATCGTGACCGGCCTATTGCCCTCCTAAATCTTGATGCGAAACAGTACTGTAAAATTCTGGTGAAAACATTAGAAGATGTCATGCCCGATTTTGATACATCTCGATCAGTCGGGATTTATTAAAGGTCGCCAAACGCACTATAACCTACGACGAGTAGTCCACTTGATGGAAAAGGCAACTAAGAAAAAGATACCTGCTATGTTGTTGGCACTAGATGCCGAAAAGTCTTTTGACCGAGTAGAGTGGTCTTTATTGGTGGCTACCTTACGGCAATTTGGATTGAGTGACCAATTTATAGATTTGATAATGAGCAACTATACTTGCCCTCGCTCGTAAGTTATGGTGAATGGGATGGCTTCAGCATTTTTTGACCTGACAAGGGGAACGAGGCAGGACTGCCCCCTCTCCCCCTTGCGATTTGCTCTGTGTGGAGCCCTTGGCGGGCAGAATCCGGGCGCAACCAAAAATTCAGGTTATTCAATTTGTTCATGACCAGCACAAAATCTCTGTTTGAGGATGATATTCTCCTCTTTGTCACTGACACCCGAACAACTCTGCCTGCAATCCAAGACGAACTTGCGGTATATGAACGAGTAGCGGGATTCAAGGTCAATATGTAGAAATCATATATGCTCAATGTGACGATACCCACAACCGAGATGGGTGAGATAGCCGCCAAAGCACCCTTCCTATGGGCCAAGAAAGAAATCACCTACTTAGGCATTAAAATTACCCCTAAAGTCACCGATTTATTTAAAGCAATCACTCCCCCCTCCTCAGAAGCTTGCGGACAGACTTTAAGCAATGGTCTCGCCTCTTCCTCACCTGGTTGGGACGTATTAACGTCATGAAGATGACGTTGCTTCCCCGGATATTATGTCTATTCCAGGGCTTACCTATCGTTGTCCCCAAAGACTTCTTTACGCAAGCGCGTACAATGATTACTAGGTTCATATGGCAGGGAGGCAGGGTCAAACTATTGAATAAACTACTCACAAGACCAACGGAAGCAGGGGGTTTGGCTCTTCCGGACTTTCAACTCTACTATAAAGTGACACAACTTCACATCATCGCCGAATGGTCCCTTAGGGCATCGGACAAACTATGGCTCCATATGGACCGTGCTGTGGCAGGGCGGTCCATATGGGATATACTCTGGAAACCTAGTAATGACCAGCCGAGGAATGCCAACCTGAGCATGCCCACAGCCACTACACTCAAAGTGTGGGACACAGTCACGAAGACCTATGGAGTGAGGGCCTTCCCCTCCCCATATACCCCATTCACTATAATGTGGCCTTCCCCTCGGCCTTGACACCAGGACCATTTGACAAGTGGCAGGAGGGAGGGTGTCTGCGGATCTCAGAACTATACCACCGGGACAACATTCTAACGTTTGAGAATTGCTGCAGAGACTTTCAGTTGCCCCCGTCGGAACACTTTCATCAATCACAATTAAAGCATTAGGTAACACACGCTCATATACCATTGGCGGCCACCAGGGAACTGCTCCTGATCAAACAATTTGTACGACTGGTTGAGGTGGTGAGGGGAAGTATCTCCACTCTGTATAAATTACTGATGTCTGCACATCGCGTCTACACTCCCCACTACATCACATTTTGGGAACAGGTCCTGGACTCCACAATGGAGGAGAGGCAGTGAAATGTTCTTTTCCAAGATATCACTAAATACAACCACTCCTTGGGGGTAAGAGAAGCACATTATAAATTACTCTACAACTGATACCCGTACGCAGAAAAACATAAAGGCCCTCATTACGACCTTGGTGGGCGGCTGAAGCTGCCCGCCAATGCGGCCGCGCTCCCACCGCGGCCATTATGAGATCCCTGCTGGGCGGGCGGGCGGAAACCTGGTTTCCGCCCGCCAGCCCAGTGGGGATCTCGGCCGCAACACAGGAGCCGGCTCCAAATGGAGCCGGCGGTGTTGCGGCCGTGCAGCGGGTGCAGTTGCACCCGTCACACTTTTCACTGTCTGCTATGCAGACGGTGAAAAGTTGCACAGGGGCCCTGTCAAGGGGCCCCGCAACTCCCCGTGCCGCCAGCCTTTTCCTGGCGGTTCAGATCGCCAGGAAAAGGCTGGCGGTAGGGGGACTTGTAATCCCCTGGGCAGCGCTGCCCTGGCGGATTAAATCCGCCCTGTCAAGGGGCCCCGCAACTCCCCGTGCCGCCAGCCTTTTCCTGGCGGTTCAGATCGCCAGGAAAAGGCTGGCGGTAGGGGGACTCGTAATCCCCTGGGCAGCGCTGCTAGCAGCGCTGCCCTGGCGGATTAAATCCGCCAGGACTAACGTGGCGGTAAACCGCCGGTCCCGGCGGTGCGACCGCAGCGCTTCTGCCATGGTCGTGATACCTTGGGAAACACCGCCAACCTGTTGGCGGCGCTTCCGTCAGAACAGCCCTAGCGGTCTTGGACTACCAGGGTTGTAATGACCCCCAAAATGTTTTTCCCCTCATACGTCCGATGGGTGTTGGAGAGGCTGTGGCCTCTGGGGGACTTTCGGCATATATGGTGGGACTGCCCAACTATCTGACCCTACTGGGAAGAAATCTTGTCACAAATCAAGGAGATTTTGGGCTAACCTATCCCCCACACTCCAGCACACGTCCTTTTAGGTGTGCAGGACCTGGCCCTGAAGCACCAAACAATGGGGGACTGCTCCAATATGTGGCTGGCTCTGGCTGCTGCCAAGATGACTTTGGCATCATATTGGAAGAAACCAGAAACCCCACCCATAGCACTGTGGCATACTAGACTGTGGCAGTTCCTCTTCATGGAGCGGTTGGTGTTGGTGGACAAATTGACAGACTCGAAAAGAGGTTTTGAATATTTATGGAGCCCCCTGGTGTAGTTCCTATCAAGGGGTCTTCCACTGGTGTCCTGCTGCCCGCGTCTTAGAGCATTGCATCTATTCCATGTATAAAGGGGCACCTTCCCCAGGAGGGGGAGCGTTATATTACTGCCAGCCCTCTTGAAATGAAGCAGTAAGACTCCACTATCCATAATTCCAATGTCTCACTTGTTATGCTAGCCAAGTTTGGTTATATTTTGTTGCTGTTATGTTTTCATGAACCAGTAAGGTGGTACCTACAGACAATATATGTACTGTTGATGATGACCTGATTTGTAGCTTACTACTGGAAATGATAATTCATGAAGCTTTTAAATGATATTTGTATCTGTACCTCTAAAACTTTAACAAAGAAAGTTTAACAAAAAATGTGCTATGCTCTAGCAAAGAAGCAACCCCCTGAGGGTTTACGTGCTCATTCTACCAGAGCTAAAGCTGCAACCACTGCGATAGCACGCAGAGTTCCAGTCCTGTACATCTGTCAGGCGGCAGGCACCATGGGCATCTCTGTACACATTTCCCAAACACTACTGCCTGGAAAGTCAGGTCTGTAGGGATGGTCGCTTTGCCCATTCGGTTCTGCAGGACTTTCTGGTGTGATCTTAGTTCGCAGACCCACCTTCAGGGATGGTATTGCTTGGCTATCTATTCTAAGGTAAGGAATCTAGATGTCTCTATCAGATGGACATGTTACTTACCTTTGGTAACGGCTTATCTGGTAGAGACAAAATCTAGTGACAGGTTCCTTACTGACCCACCACTCTGTGAACAGATTTCTAGGGACAGGGACTCCATTTTCAGGGCCCTAATTTTGACAAACGAGTGCTGAGTGTTCTTTATGGCTCTGCGCTCTGGTGTGGAAAATCATGAATAGAAACTGATATCAGTGTGCTGGGGTAGCGCTTAAGTAGGACCCATGATGTCTTATTTGGCGTGGACTACGCCAACAAAGGACGCAGAGCCAATCAACGCCACCTAACAGTGCTCAGGGGTGCTGCTCAAGAAAAATGTCCGGATCCTGACTGACGCCTGGGGAAATTCTAAAGTAAAGTATCTGCAACTATATGTTGTCTCTACCAGAGAAGGTGTTACCGAAGGTAAGTAACTTGTCTGTAAAGAGTCAAGTTTGGGACCTTGCAATCAAGAAACATATTAGTGATATATCAAGAGTCAAGTTGGGGAACATCAGAGCAAATGTTTGTGGTATTGTATTATTTTATCTATGAATCAGCTTAATCAATGGAACCTTACAGCGTGCACAAGAAAAACAGATGATTTTAACTGTTACATTTAGGCACAACATCCCTGGCAACCAAACTGGTACGTGGGTTTTGACTCATGCAAGTATTTCTTGCTGTTTGTGTCGTAATGATCGATACAAATGAAGAGAACGTTGGTTTTCTGTATTCATTCTTGTTAATTCCTTGAGAATGTTTTGCACTACACTGGGTGTTAGATATAAAGGAAATGTAGATCCCCAGGTACAATCTCACTTCCAAGCCCATAATACAGTGGCTGTTGCGTGTTTCTAACATTTTATTTTGGTCGTCATACAAACTATTTGCTATGTTTGCTCCCACTCTTTAAAGTGTTGCAAAACGGAGTGAACAGAAGAACAATATGAAACAGATCTTGAATGTGCCAAGCTGTAGGAAATCAGAATATATTTGCTTTGAAAAGGTGTCTTACAGATGGTGCGTTCTGTAAACTACGTTCTGGTTCTTTCTAGTTAACCACTAATTTATGATAATTCTCAAAACAGCCCTTGCTGCAAAGACCATTTTGGCAAGTACTTTATCTGTTTTTGATTCTGGTTTTTGTGACCTATTATACAGCTTTCATGAGCATGCGCCTTTTGTGTGTTTAAAGAAACAGTACCTGCTAAATACCATTGTGTAGGTCATGTGTCCTTTTCACCTTGTTACTATTTGTAAAGAACAGTTGTTCTCAAGCCAGGATAAAATACCCAACATTATAACGGTGAGGGAATGATATTTTGAAACACGATACTATATTCTTAAAACCTACGTTCGTGTTGTGGTGAGACATTTGTGCAATGTGCATGAACGGTGTCTACCAAACATAGATCTTTCTTAGAAAAGTATCTTAATATGGTATTTTTGTGTCCCAAATGCACCACCTTCATAATTACTATATTCAAAATAGTGGGATTTTTCAGTGCTTGTCTGGTTCCCACACAATGGGCCCAATTGTGTTTACTCTGGAGTGAACAAGTGCTTCAAGTGAAATGTCTCCAAATACTCCTCCCTTCTTCATTCACTCATGTCACTTCAGATGCACTGACACGAGGCGATCATTGTTGGCAGATTTTCCCAGTGGATTATGCATCATTTCTTTACAAAATGCGTGTTGACCTGAGGAGAGCTGACCTTAGGCTGTAGCAGGGCCAACACAAACCACCCAAATACCATACAATAACAAGCAGTGTGGTGTTGCTTCCCCTAACAGCTCACTCGAATAAATCTATTATCACACACTGCACGACCATTTACAGATTAGGAGCCATTTTTGAGCTTCACTAGCTTCAAACCTATAACATCCTAGTCTAAGTATGGTACCTTAATCCCAATACGTACGACCCTATAGAGATTTGATCTATGCTTTTTTTTATAAAGGATTGAGCACTGAGCTATCTTATACTTTAAGGGCTCAAGGTACTCTAGGGAGACTATGAGGGTCAGATTAGTACGCTTTTTGGGAAAATGTTGTTGAAAACGCAGCCTAGCAGTTAGAAGAGAAACATGCCCATGAGAGGTTTTGTATAGGGATCTATACGCTTCGAATCAGTATTATAAAATGCTAATATATCTGTTCATTGTTCTGCCAAAGGTGATTTAGAGACACCTGAGTAAGTAGAACTATTTTTAACACCTATTAGTAACATGAATCCTTCAGAGACTTTAAAATTTTTGTAATGAGTCAGAGCATGTGCTGATATTTCGCCTCAGTTGGTGACTTTTTCTGCTTGTACGCTGAGAGTCAGATTTAAATCTTGACGTTTTTATATTCATAATGTATTCGTCCAAGTTGAATGCCTAGGCAACCAGATTACTTTTGTATTTCTCAACTGTGTTGTGGAGAAAAATTTCTAAAATGAGTTTAGGGCGATCAGTATTCTATCAAGTGATGCATTCAAGGAATATTTTGTTCCAGGAGCTTGGCAGGATGCTGCAAACCTAGTTTGTGAAACACTCATTTTAACAGCAGTGAACTTGTACAATTTCCTTTGCTTGTATCCTGTTTTTTTTTATCAGTGGTCGTTTCAGTAGACTCCTAATACTTGTAATAATTACAACAGAGTGGAAATTTCCAAATTAAGGGTGTTCAGAAAACCAGCACAAATTGCATCTAAGACCGACATTGGAGTGCAGCTTATAATGTAAAGAGTTGAATATTCACATACATGTATGTGTATTTATCTATATTTTTGTGTGCTAATGTCATTCAGGTTTACATCCAATTTTGTTCATTCAGGTTTACATCCCATTTTGTTTTGATTGTCATTTCAGAAGGTGAAAGGCTTGATGCTAAAATGAAACGACTAGAATCAAAATATGCTCCACTCCATCTTGTTCCTCTGATTGAAAGATTGGGAACACCCCAGGTAAAGTCCAACAGTGAAAATGTAAAACCTCCAATATTGTTGCAGTGAAGTCTATTTACAAATCATTTGCAGATTCACAATTAAAACATTATAATGAACGTAATATTTGTTTTAGTAATGATGTCTCTTTGCATTAGATATGCTTAGAACAGGTGGCATTGCCAAAGCAGCCGAAATGGCAGTTCCAAGCTGTGTGTGCTCGCACCCACCACTCTGAAATCCATCCATTCTTGTGCTGATAAGACAATCAGCTGTTGCAAATAGAGGCTTTTATTCCCAATTGGCCCTTAAGGGCTACACACATAGGTCCTGGACATGGCCATGCCGCTCATCTACCCCTATGGGCCATGGTCTGAAGCCTGAAAGTGAGCCACGAGAGGCCTGTGGACTTCAATGGCAGTGAAACACAAACTCTCTGGAACAGGCAAGCCTTCAGTAGAAGGACAGGTGGCTTTCCCAAAAAGAAGTTGGTAAGCAGCAGTGAAAGTACTGAGGGGGGCAGTGCTTGACCCCCTTACCACCACACCAAGTCATGAAAGGGTGATAGCTCCCAGACATGAAAGAAATATGTAAGTCAAAGCCATTATTCAGATCAGAATTCAGCTGCTCGAGAGAGTAACCACCACAAACGACTACGATCTTGCAATCGAGATGAAAGACTGGCTCTTCTCAACAAAATTGCTTTACATCTGATTTAAGGTTAAGTCCTGACCAAACATGAATTTTACATTGAGGAGGAGCAAGGTAACTGAAGAACCCCGATTCCTTGGGGTTGCAATGTGAAGGTCTTTCTTGACTGCTCATCCTCTCCCCCTTGGGAACTGAGTGGTGGCAAGCTGCATGGGATGAACCGGTCAGAAGGGCATCACTGGAGTGGGAGCAAAAATAGGGCTCCAGGTTCCCACCATTTAAAAATGGACCCTGCATGAAGAAACCTGTATCATGTGACATAGACTCTGGGACTCAGAGTTGGGACAGAGATTGGGCCTTGGACTGCCTCTCTCCCTTTCATGGATGGCATATGAAGCCAGCATGGGCCTTGTCAACTCTAGAAGAGACTCCTGAGAAGTTCCTAGAACAATTTAAATCATTTTATGAGGTTCAGCGCAAACCCTGAGCAATAAACCTTTAGTATTTGTTGTTCTGTTCAACAAACTTTCCAGTCCAGTCTGGATTGGTGGACGAGAGAAAAGATTTTAGACCAAGACTAAGAACAGCTCCTGATGCAGCCCAGCAAAGGTCTTTGTTTGGACTGAAACCCAGAGCTCAGAGAAGGTGAGCAAGAAGGAGTGGATTATCAAAACGTAGCTGAGGACTCATATGATGGGCACCAACCTTGGCAATCAATGGTCTCTTAGAATCATGAGCCGAGGTGCACTACGCCCCTGGCCTCTCTCAGGCTCAGCACTCAGATTAAGCTTGCCTGAGAAGCTGAGATCAGCTGTTCGCATCCAAGACCAGTTAGCGGGGTCTGGAGGACTCTGAACTTTGTTTTCAAAGCCATATGTATATTCCCTGATGGGGAGCTGGACGCAGTGGAGGCAATGGCCCAGTGCTGTAAAATTGCTGCATTTATTTGTTCCTTCTTTGTTGCCAGTTGCCTGCTTCTCTCTTCCCTGATTTTACTAGGTAATCACCCCTATCTATACAGGTGCAAGGCCGATTCATTTACTTTTATTCAATTATTTTAAGAGTCTTTGATGGGTTCTGTAGGGAAGTTTTGGGAATTTTACATGGGTGTAAGTCTGTCACCTCCACTCTTTGCTATTAGTTGCAGGGTTTCCTAATCACACCTAAAAGTCCAATGTCAGATGCTTCAAAGTAGAAGTGTAGCAAGGAGGGAGGATTTGGTTTATCGTATTTGCTTACTGTTACTTAAACACCAGATGACAGTGCATTGACGTTCTGGGATTGTTGATCCGTTACGGCTTCGCTTCTGTGGCCATACTTTCCAGAGTTCTCCATAGATCAAGCACCAGGTAACTGCCACTGCCCATCCTCCACAAGTGGTTGTCGGATGAAATGTAGTGGTCTGATTGACCATATAAAGAGAGGGGTGATGTCGAAGGCAACAGAACATTATAAACCTGATATTCCTCTGTTACAAGAGACCCATTTACTGAGGGTAATTTCTCTTCCGGACTAGAGATGGCTTCACTAATACTCTCCATGCAGGTTTCACCGGCTGCTCCTGCAGCGACGTTTTCTTACTTAGAAAGAACCCACCATTCTGTATCCAACAAGTGTGGTGGGACACACACAAAAGATATTTCATGGAATCAGGATCCTGCATGGATGAAGTACTCGCCCCACCTCCTGTTCCGTCTGCATTCCTTTCCTCTTAGCACAGTACTATTAGAGGTTCCTTCACCAGGGTGACTGCCAGCCACCAAGATGGTTTTGAAAGTCTTCCTGCTTCCCTTCATGCTGTCAAATGGGATGAGAGATTTACAGCAGAGAACCCTGCTTTAGGTTGAGAAGTGACTACCATAGGGTTCCGGATTTAAGGGTTTCAACAGATGGGATTTGATGGGTATCACTAAACTAAAAAAGTGTACTCACTTAGTATCACCTCCGGACTTTTTCTGATATGCAGCAAGACTTTGAGCCACACAGTATTCAATTTATATTCATAGCTGTAGCATGAGTTATGCGCTTAGCTAAAATACTGTAATGAGCTTGTCAGCTTTAACATCTTGGAAGAACAAACCGACCACTAGAGCATTAGTGGACAAAATGAAGTACAAACTCCATCTCACATTAGACAACATGGTCAGCATGTACAAATGTTTTTAGCAGTTGCAAATCGCAAATTGGGCCGTTTGCGACCGCTAAATAGCCTTTTGCCATGTACCCACCCTATTTTGCTATTCAGTAACCAATTATCTAATCTTAAAATATGGTTTGCGAGTCAGTATTGGGATGCTGCATGTTAAGGGCGTCCCTTCCTAATAGCGAGTCGCAGGATCATGTATGAATGTTTTGCGACCAGAATGGAGTCGCAAAACATTCATCTTTTACTGACTCTTTGAAAGAGGTGGTAACCCATTCGCAAATGGGAAGGGGTCCACAAGGGAACCCTTCCCCTTTGTGAATGTGGCTACCAACGTTTTTTAAGAGCAGACAGTAGTCCCGCGGACCACTGCCAACACTTCAAAAATGAAAAGAGCACTTTTAATTTTGAAATGCATCCCGTTTTCCTTTAAGGAACAAAGTGCTTTATTTAAAAAGCAATCACAGACATGGTGGTCTGCCGACCTCAGCAGGCCACCATCCCTGTAAGTGCAGGCCATTCCAAATGTATCTCAAATTGTGACCTGCCTCCTGGATATTGATGAGGCAGGTCCCTTGTGGCCCATTTGGAAATCGCAAACAGTGTCTTAGACACTGTTGTACATTGCATTTTGTGAGTTCTTAATTGCAAGCCACCAACCATTGCAATTAGGAACTCACAAAATGTTGCGATTGTACATGTGGCCTTAACTTCCCAGATTCTTTCTCAACTGTTCAGAAGGCTTGGGAAGCAGATGTAGGTGTTGTGACAGACTTGAGAAGTGGTCACCGCCTAATCGAGTTCAAATATTTACTAAGGATCTACCTAAACAAGGGAAGATTATGGAAAATGAGATTGAAATCACCCCCACCCCCTTTGCTTCAGTTACAAAGCGCAAAATGGCACTCTTTTCCCCGCCCTTGTGGGGGAAGGGCTTTTGAGCCTCTCTCTAGAGTTGTCAGCTGACCAATAATGCCTTTCCCTAAGCTGGCCCTGCAACACATGATAGATGACCTTGATGTCATTCGATACATATAAGTCCTATTGCACCTCGAGCTTGTCATCGCACAGGGAGCTATTGCCTAACTTTAGAGAGCTAGCAACCCCTGATCGGGCCAGCAGATCATGAACAGATGCCTCACCTTGGTGCAACCTATTCACGAGGCCAGAGGCTGTCTCCAAAAATATCAAAAAATATGGAAACCCTGTCCAAGAGCATTTCCAACAGGACTGGATTGCTGGAATATGGGGGTAAGCTCTGGTTTATGATTTTGTCACTGCCGGACGCAAGTCCACTGTGCATTTTGACAGTAGGATTTCTCCTAATGTTGTTAATACAATGATTTGTGTTTCTCTTTGTTTGTTATTGAATAAATGCCTATAAATGTTTTAGAAAACAAACATGCTTACTGCAAACGTGGCTTTAAAGACGCTGTATAAAGTTGTGGTTTATAAGTCTTTTCTCCAGATTACTTTATAGCCATAGTATTGATTAAACATTACATTATTGTTGGCAAAAAAAGTGTAAATATGTTTATAATGGCTTGGATCTTAAGGTCAGGATCTGGCTTTATATTTCTTGATAATTCCTGTAAATTAGTTTACCGTACAATAAGCCCGGGCTACCTGCAGATGCACTCGTTTTCGTTACTTGAATATTAAAAAAAAAAAATTCTTACACTCTTCATTGATGTTAGCAATGTTACTAAAAAAACATTTGTCTGTATTGGCATTTCACCTCGCAACCTATTGTTTTCCTTTTACATAGCAAATTGCAATAGCAAGAGAAGGGGATTTGCTGACGAAGGAACGCCTTTGCTGTGGTTTGTCCATGTTTGAAGTCATTCTGACCAGGGTTCGGAGTTTCTTGGATGATCCGATTTGGCAAGGACCTCTACCCAGTAACGGTGTGATGCATGTGGATGAGTGTGTGGAATTTCACCGTCTTTGGAGCGCCATGCAGTTTGTCTACTGTATTCCTGTTGGAGCCCACGAGTTTACTGTGGAGTAAGTATTCCTGTTCTCAGATTAGCGTGTACATTTTGGAAAGATTGATAAAACCAACGCATTGTAAAATGTTTTCATCAATAGTCACCTAACAGATCGAGGTCCAAAGAGACCACGCTATCAGCATCATAATCCCTCATGCTAAGCATGTAAACAGTTTCATTACACCTTGTCTGTTTCTTCACCACCACAGTGACTCTGTGAGGTATCTCTTTTATCAAGAAAAGCAAAACTTATTTGCATATATGAGTTTGTACTCAGCAATACATTTGAAAGATAGCACTTTTCACAAGGCCTTTTGTAAGCTTTCACCCTAATGAGTAGAAACATTGAATGAGGTAGTACAAACAAGGAGCAGGAGATTGGTAAAAATTAAAATACACAGAATTTGTGGCAGTCACCCCAACATTCCTCCTTTAGCAGTGTAACACCAATTCCATGCAGTAATCCTGCAGAATTCTTAACTGATGTTCCAGCAGAAAGTCCCCAAGACTTAAATCTTTAAAAAAACGTTTGGTCACTCTTAATTTCCATTTATAAAAACAAAGTATCAGATCGCACAACTAGAAGGTAAACTATGATACTGAATAATGTGCAGCAGGTAGTCATAAGTATTTGTTTCAGAAGTTCAAATTAAGCTTATTACCTTGAACAAACGGATGTTGTATAAAATGTATTGACAACGCTTGTAGTGAAGTGTCCCTTGGGTTGACAGCAGCAGGGAGCACTTGACATTGTTCTCATTCCTAGCAGGACGAGACACCAGTATTTAGCCTTACACGTTTCTATTCTGAGACTCATCTTATCCGCCCAGTCAAGCAGTGTCCTTAGACACTAGGTTTGTGCATCCTGGCTATAAAGTATTCTTTCGAATTGACTACAAAGCAAGTGTGCAGATCAAAGGACTTTCCCCTTACAAGCAATACTGTAACAATTTAACGAACCTAGATTTTAAAAAGGCACATCTAACCAGGTTAGGATAAAAATAAGCACACACCTTCTGAGTCCTACTACGAGTCATTATTTATGGCTTGTATTAGGATGAACTGAATATAAAGGGGGACCCCATGTAGGGTCTGTACATGGGTGGCAGACGAGTTCAAGCTATATGGAAACATATGTTGTTTGCTCTTTTAATCCAGCCAAGTACAAACCACTTAGTTTGACTATAGGATTGTATGATTGATTTTGAGAATATAAAAATCTGAATGTTAAGTGGAAGTAATTGGTGACCTGCCAGGAGGTGAAGGGGTACACTTGTTCTGTAATCTGTTAACAATAGAATGAGACTCTTTCAGATGTCTGGTGGTCAGTATACTTAAGTACAAATAAATAGTCTTTCAGTATCAACTCGGGGCTACACTGCCTCTTTTACTGAATTGTCATGTGTAAATCTATCTGACTACTGATTATTTTGCTTATGTAGCAGAAAGGGTCACATGAGATTCTACCGCCTTTTTTCAAACAGGGGACTTGAACACAGGCTAGAGCTTCAAACTTGCATATGGTGCAATTTCAGCAGGTCCACTACTCGATGGCAGTCCATCACATCACCAGAGAACAAAGTAGTAGTTAAATGCCCCACAGCTGGGCAGAAAACATAGACTGGTGAGATCAATGACATAGAGGTTGCTTTCTGGTAAGGGTGTGTGAGCTCTGCAGGTTGTTGGAGCAGAGAACACAGCTTCAGGAGAGAAGGGATGAGATGTGAAAGATGGTAGTTGGTTAGGTGGCTGGAGACCAGTTATGGTTTGTTTTACATCTGGGACAGGGAGGAGAAGGCATATTATGTACGGTTCCACATTACTCTTCTGCTCCTGCATAGCAGTCGAAAGAATGGTTAGATGATTTTAAGGATCAGACATAACCAAACTTGTAGATGGGTAATAAGTGAATAACTGGGATGTTTTTAACTGAGGGGTTCTTGGTGACATCTTGGACAACTCAAGCTTCTCTGTCATCTATTTTGCGTCACTCAGAACACCTTTGTGATAAACATCTCCGTTATTCACTGTTACCCGTCTGTAATTCCCTATGTAAAAGCATCATTATAGAGCATTAGAGGAATTATGGTTAAGCTGTTGGATGTTGTTTTATTATTTAAGGGGGTTCCGTTCTTTGATAATATTATAGTTCTTTTTCAATCTGTACTTAATAGCGTAATGATCTTTAAAAATGCTAGCAAAAAGGTGATATAAAAATGATTGACAACCTAGTTTGACTTCTAAGGGGACATAATCCTGATATATTGAAAGATTCAATATGTACCGCATGGGAAACACTTGTTTAATTGGGTGTGCTTTTAAAAAAAAAAGATTAACTTGTGTAGCACCAGTTGATTTATTAAGAATTGTGCTACGCAATGTTCAAAATCGATATTAGGATTTTTTTTCATTGTCATATACATTGAAGTGTGCTTATTTCCTATGTATATTGTCTATTTTCCATCTTTGAACGACCTTTCTAGTTTTCAAAAAATGTTCTTGCTTTTTTTGTGTCTTCCGCAGGCAGTGTTTTGGAGATGGGCTCCACTGGGCCGGATGCATGATCATTGTGCTATTGGGGCAGCATCGCCGCTTTGATGTTCTTGATTTCTCTTACCACTTACTGAAAGTGCAGAAACATGATGGCAAAGATGAAGTCATTAAAAGCGTGGTAGGTTAAACATTGAGAACTTTGACTTTGGTTAAAAAAAATGTACGTTGCCTTGGTTTATTGATGGGCAATTCAGACAAGGAGTCAGCAGGTGTCCTCCATTCCTCACTGTTTGCCTACATCAAAAATAACAAAAAGTGGTGGGTCGAATGCCCAAATCTTTGAATCTATCTTGGTCACTGGTAACTACTTTGGACCGCATTCCTTAGCCAATCAGACTGAGCCTTGCCCCAAAAGGAACGGCCAATCCCAAGCGATTTTGCCATGTTACCTCTTGGTAGGTTCCAGTGTGAGATAGGTTGAGGATACCACTGTGGCCAGAGATCAAGGTATAAGAATCCTTCATGGTTTTTCCTCTAGGACCAAACTGGGTCTCCAGTCGATTCATGAGAGGTTGCAGCACTTCTGGTAAAGTAATTTGCTGTTGGTTAAATAGGTCACTTTGCTGGTGTGGTTAAAAGAAGATGAGAACCATTGCTGGATTCAGGAGTACAGGCATTTAGAAAACAGGTATGTTGGGTGTTCAGAAAATAATCTTTAGAAATATCCAAGCTGTATGCCAGAAACTAACTCAGCTAGACACACCTAGCTAACTTAATTTCAGGATTATGTTGCATTCAAGGAGAAACGTTCACTGGAGAGATGATAAATGCCAGTGTTTCAGAAAAGGGCTAGTGCATATTATTTCAGAGAGTAATGTTTTCAATAAAACATTTTGGTGTCATTGTTGCAATGATTGTTTAACTGTTAATGGTCTAGAACATATCTGTAATTAGCCAACATATCTTTGGGTTTTTTACATTTGCTGCCAATGCAGTGTGCATTAAAATACAAAAGAACATGCAATATATAGGGAGATAAAATCAGGAAGAATACAGTACTAAAATAGGAGACGTCATCATCTGTGTGTACTAGTTTCCTTGAAGCTTATCTTTCCTATATGTATAGGTCACTCCTGGATGAACCACCAGAATAATTATTGTCTTATTGTCTCCACCATCCTTCCCAGGAGCTGAATACACACCATTCTCCTCTTCAGAAAACTCTCTACACCAACTACACACACTTGTGTGACATAGATTCAAAATCCTACCATTGTGCTTCTCTACAGCATTCCTGAATAAATTAGCTACACCAAAAAGCTTTCTGAATTTGAACCAGTTTGATTTGCACACATGGGCCTGTAGTCTGACCCAACCTCTAAACTTAGCACACTCATTTCTTTCATACCAGTACATTTTCCTTCTGTAGTGGAGTATCCTCTCTCTCTGTTCATCTCTCATACACACTTTCTCTCTCTCTCTCCCCTCTATCCCCTCTCCCCTCTATCCTCTCTCCCGTCTGTCCTCTCTCCCCTCTATCCTCTCTCCTCTCTCTCTTCATCCACCCAGGAGAAATCATCACATCTAGCTCTCTATCCCTGAATTAGCTTTCCATGTTTTGAAAGGGAAGAGAGGCTGTAAGCTACCAACCTTGTCCGGCAACTCCTTCTTCCATGACCGATCATTCACTCTTGCCAGCGGATGCTCTCTTTAATTAAACCTCCCCCCCCCACTCTGTTTCCAGATAACTAAACACACACTTCTTTTAGGGAATCCACCACCTGCCTCTAGCAGGGCTGTATTCCATTATTAGTTAATATTGATCTCTGGAATATTCCTCCCAAACATTTGACTACACCTTTTAAACTTTTGTCCTACACATGACACTTGATGACACCTCGAGAATGAATCCTCTAGTTAAGAGATAGAGAAATTCATGTTCCCCTGCCAATAGTCCTAGAACATCAACAGCAACTTTTCCCATGGTTTGTTGGTGAATGTCCAACATTTCACGGGGGTTTCCAGGTTTTTCTTATCTAATCACTATTGTGAAACACTTCACAATTCTAGACAAACCTCTCTACTTCTAGATTTCTGCTCAGTTACCGGAAGTCTTGTTTTACAACACCCAAATGCCAGTTTTGAGCAATCTCGAATAAGTTAGTATGCAAATGAACTTGGTCTCACTTAAAAGTAAACCATCCTTTTCTGTTACCCCATGGTATGACCCAGTTAGTTTTATAATCATCACTTATCTTTTCTTTCTCTTCCCAATTATCTTCAATCCTAACACTCTGCCAGAATTGTATTATTGTTTAACTCCTCTTTCTGATGCCCACTTCTAACTGCAGATTCCTTACTTTAGAATACTCCCCAGCCACCAGAGTGGATCTAATAATGTTTTCCAGCAATGTTCCTGACACACCACTAGAAGTAACAGAGTGGCAGAGCTGCATATAAGCACCACCCTGTGCACTGACTTCAGTTCCTGTCTTCGAGCCTTCCGACATGGATCCAAAAGCTCCACTCCCGAATTCGCACGTTTACCAACAACTCCTAAAAACAAAGTCCAGTGTGCTAGAGAAATTATGTCCCCTCCCAAAGCTACAGGTTTCAGTTCTTGCCATGACTGTAGAAAACAGATGTTGTTCATAGACCCGCACAAGATATGTGTCCGTTGTTTGGGTCAAGACACAACTCAAAGTCTTACTTTAAGTGTGCTATCATGCACCTAAAGACGATCTGGGTCTGAGAAACTAAGCAGTACATTGCAGAACATAAGAAAGTTGCATAAGGGCTTGTTCTTGTTCCCAGCAATGTTCCCACAAGAGGTCAACCTTGAGGTTAAAGTCCTCTAGTATATCGAAATAGAAATCCAAGCAAAAACATAAAAAAGAGAAGCAGAACACAACTACAAGCTGCCACTCAGTACCCAAGGGGAGGGAATCACAATGTTAGTCTGTTCCCCTAGACGTCCCAAGTTGTAGAGAAGATTCTCCCACTGATACCAGTGTGCCCAGAGTTTCCAGGGCCATCGGCGAGGGCTGGCCAATCAAGGCCTTCAAAGAGGGCACGCTGCACATTTTCAGCGCACTTCTGGCTCCCTAGGGTCTCCCATTGTGTTCCTGCACGTAGGAACCACCCCAGTGCCGTCCTACCCTGTAGCACCTATTGCGGGTCCTGGACTGACTCTGGTCTACTCCAGTTCCAGGACCTGTGCTGAGCTTTTCTCCTTCAAAGCCAGTACCAATGCCACTGGTCCTAGAAGAGTATTGTGTGCTGATTCCAATGTCTGACCCCAAACTGACTTGAGCTCAACCTCGACCAGTGACGGACTGTTAAAATTACTAAACCACAACTGGTCATCATACAGCCTGATTGTACCAGTGCCTCTACCAAGGTGGACACACCGGCAGAGGCTCCATTATTGTTGTGGCTCTGACTGTAAACAAGGTACTCCACCAAAGGGAGATGATGATTGTGGAAAGGCAGTGGTGAATTCCCCTCATTATAACAAGGACAATTTTTATATGGACTTACAAGAGGCCAATGAGTTGGATACCACCCCTGATAAATGTTTGAATTTTTCACTCTGACCTCGGAAATGAAAGACAGTGCATCATTTGCAGTAATGGTCCAATGGGCAGCTGAGGTCACTTGCAGCAGCCTTCAGTCAGGACAAAGACTAATATTCTTACAGACGTTTTGCAGCCTGGCCAGCCACACTTGAACTCTTGCTTCCTTTTACTGAGGCCCTTACTAATATACTGTATTGTATATTTTCTCACTAAACACCCTACCCCAGAAAGCCTAGTTGTTCAGTCTTCAACTAGTAAGATGAAACCTAACATATTGCCCACAACTTCTCTGGATAGGGAGTCCAAGAGGATTGATGCATTTGGAAAGCAAATATTCTTCTCAGCCAGCCTTGCATTGAGCTTGCTCAGTGCACTCTCTTTGTTTGGTCGCCACATGCATACCCTTTTGGACAAAGCCAGTGCAACTTTTTCATGTCCCAGAACACCTTAGAGCCTCTCTGGTTAAAACAATTCATGATGGTCAAGAAATGGCCAAATCCACTAAACATTTTGAACTCCTGATTGCACGGAGAGGGTGGCTGGCAGCAGTGTTGAGCTCCGCTTCCATGTCCACAGGATTTTCTTGAGTTTCTTTCATAGGTATGCCCTTTGGTGGTTCACACCTTTGTGGTGAAAAAGCTGATTCTGCCCTAGGGCATTTTCAGGACAGTAAATGGGATGATATATAGTCAGTGATTGTTGACCAAACCACTGCAGCAGTCACCCTGGTCCTTTCAAAGCCAGGGACGTGGGTCTGGCCTGCAATGCCAAGCCAGCAATGATACAGTCCTCCCAGTCCCTATGTCCTGCAGCAAAGCCATCATGCCGTTTTAGATTGCCCCTTATCAGCGCACATCCATCCTGTGGCAAGCAGAATTCTGTATTTTCTAACAGGTGACAAAGCATGAAATCTGACAGATGGGTCATACAAATCAGTCAGCATGGCTATGCCCTATCCTTTCTTTTGTCTATGCCAAACATTCCCCCCACATCCAACCAATTCAACCTCTGCATTCCTTCCTGCAGAAGGACACATTTAAAATGCTCATGCTAGCCCAGTACTTGGCTGCTGTAGACGTGGTTGACTGGATGGTGTACTCAGTTCTGCATGACGTATAATTTCTTATACCTGCCATGCAGTCCCACAGATATCACCTGTGGTTCAAGGTCGTTCAGGAGCATTTCTAGTTCACTGTAGTCTTCTTCGTCCTCACTGGCTAAACGTGGGTGTTAAGAATGTGATCACAGTGGACGTGCCACATCTTCGGAGCTTGGAAGTGCTTGTTTTCCTCTACCTCGAAAAAAAGCTGTTGAAAGCGGCCTCACCACAGTCAATCATAGACCTCCTCCAGATGAACCTCTTGTCATTGTTGGAGCTCATGATCAGCTAGCCGAAATTGCACCTGGCTCCTTTGCAGAAGCTGCCATCCATTGTAACTATCCTAAATACAATGCAGTTGAAAGCGTTCCCTCTGCTGCAACAAGTCCAGGACATTCCCAATATTTCAGCCTCAGTCCTGGACCTTGGTGAGAACAACTCTGAGGCTTCTTGGCCTCCTGGATCTTCCTGGTTGACTATGTCAAGTGACCTGTATGGGCTCTGCAATGGAATCTGAAGTTCCAGTGAGCCTAGCAACAAAGAAATCTGTTGGATGCCATCAAAATTATGGAAGAGGTGACTCATGATTTGCAGTGGTGGGTGCTTGAATGCCATAGGCCCTGACGCTCCCCTCTCCATTCCCCACCCAGTGCTGATGGTGGTGATGGATGCTTCACTTCTGAGTTGGGGAGGTGGAAGTCAGATGGCTCTGGTCTCCGACAGAAGCCTGGCTCCATATCAGTCTGTTGGATTTACAGTCCATTTATCTAGCTTTGAAGGCCTTCCGAGCATCCATCAAGGGAAGACTGATGTAGGTTCTCATCGGAAAAAAAACACTGCCATGTGGTACAGCAAAAAGCTGGGGAGAGTGGGACGGTGGGTCCTGTGCTAGGAGGCTATGTACCTCTGGAGGTGGTTGGAGCCTCAGTGTGTATCCCTTATCGCAAATCACCTGGTGCAGTCTTTGAATACCAGAGCAGACAATCTAAGTAGGCGGTGGCTGGCAGATCACAAATGGTATCTACATTCTGAGGTGGTGCAGGGCATCTTCCATCAGTATTGGGAACCTTGGCTAGATATTTACACCATTGTTGAGAACATGCAGTTTCAAAATGTTTAGTGCGCCTAGAGCTTCTGCAAGAATGCTCAGTAAGAGAGGCATTCATGCTGGAATGGAAAGTGGGACTTTTGTAAGATGTCCCATCTCTGCTTCTCCTTCCCTGAATTCTGAACCAAAATCACACAACAAGGCCCTAGTCATGTTAGTAGTTGCGGATTGAGCCAGGAGGGTGACATACCCAGAACTTCTGGGTGTGAGAATCTGTCCTCCAATAAAGTTTCCAGTTCAACAGGATTCTCTGTCTCAGGAGCAGAGAAGAGTCCTGCACCCGAATCTGTGCAATCTACACTTCTATATGCATGAAGATTGAACAGAGGCATTGGACTGCGTTTGATCGGCCGTCAAAAGTGATGGGTGTCACCCTTGCTTCCAGATGCCCTTACACTAAGCCAATTAATGCAGGGCGCTGGAGAAGGTTTGTGGCCAGGTGTAATAGCTGCAAAATTGACCTTTCACAAGCCAAGCTGCCAGGTGTTCTTTTATTTGTTTTGTCTTTAGCCCACCAATTCTTTGGAGCGGACACTATTAAAAGTTATTTGATGGCCCTTTTGGCATTTTTACAGTTGCTGGATCAACCATGCTTTTTAGCTCACCTGTAGAGATGAGGTAAGTAAAAGGTTTCACAATTGTTTCCTCCCAAACTGTTTATGATGCATAGCTGCTCACTGTGTCTCTTGACTTTGAAGGCTAACAGCCTCACTGCAATTACTTCACCGCGTGAGTGAGCTTCAGGCACTTTTGGTGCTACCACCCAACATCACATTTATTCCCAGACCAATTGGTGTAAAGAACTTTGGTGGCGTTCTTGCCTAAAGTTGTGACTCGTTTCCACATTAGACAGTCTATCACCCCGTCTGTGTTCATTGCCCCCACCTGTCAAACCAAGAGCGGCTTCATCGACTGGACCTCAAAAGGACTTTAAGCTTTTATATATTTTATTTATTTTCACAGTAGAAATACAAAACATTATAAGCCATCAGCATGTCTGTATACTTCAAATTAGGAGAAACGAAGATGACATTAAGACAATTCCCAACTCCCTCCCCTGCTCCCATTGTCCGCTGTTCTAAGACATGTCCCAGTCTTTATTGTTGTTAGGATATCACAAACACTTTGAGTCCTGCGATCCCCTCCAATGCCGTAGGCCGTGCACTTGGTCCCTCAAGTAGGAGAACTGCGGTACCAAGGAGGCACCTTCTCCTATTTATTCTCCTGTTTCCAGTTCACTCAATACCAGCTCGGTCCACAGCCAACTCCATATTCTGTTTTCCAGTAGTTTAACACATTCTAAAATTAGCACACCAAGTCCACGCATGTCATCTCTACAGCACTCAGACCAATCCCCGGGTATCCCGCAATTCAGCCAGCATTGCCGTCTGTGCAGCCAGATCATCTTCTGCTTTCTCATCCCTCCTCACATGTTTCAGTCAAACTTCCTCTGCCACAGCTTATTCCAACATATCCCGGAAACCGTCTGAATACCGTGAGTTAGTAGCCTCCAACCATTATATTGTAATGTGGCTTTTGCAAGTAGGAGACCCAGTAAGAGAAATGTCCTACTCATTTTCTTGATGTCCGAGGTCGGTATCAGGCCTAGCAGTACACTGTGGGGTGTGAGCTGCAGGTCTCACTCCGTGTCCCTATTGAGACACCCCACTACATTCGACCAGTACGGTGGAAAAAAGCGCAATGCCACAACACATGGATTATGTCTGCTGCAGGGCTCCCACACCTGTTGCACCTATCCAGCAGGTGCTTGTACATATAATACAAGGTTTTTGGTGAGAGATACGTCTGGTGTATAAAATTGTATTGAAATAATTTAAACAACGCATTAGAGCTAACACTTTATACACCAGCATAAACTTTTTCCCATTACCAGGCATATAGAAGTTCCCCCAGGGCATCCTCTCACACACCACATACGTTTGGTGTTATTTTAGGCAAGTCTTCTCGTAGTGTCCAGTGCATATGTGAGATCAGTCTGCGCCCTCCTGTAAAGGACAGGAGTGATATTAGCATCTGTGAGTCTGGTGAGCAAGGCAAAATCTTCCAGGCTCTCACGGGCAGTTTTGAGTATTGTAAATATTACACTGTTTCGAGTGCAAAGGCGAATGCATCTTCCCGGGTTAAAAAATTGCCCCTCCACCCCCCCAAAGTATAAATCTCCCTACACATCACAGCCTCCATCTTTCCATTTCTGCGTGACATCACTTCTGCAATTTGTTCAAACGGTTTTAGATCCTAGATCGGCATGAGCCTCACATAAGGGGCACATCGCAACACCCTCTTGACTGTTGTTTCCCATATTCGACACGCCTGTCATACTGTATAGGGCATATGCGGTGGCAGCACCCACCACTAATGAGCCGAGCAGGAGCGGGCGGTCCCTGTGAGATCATTTCAGCAGCTGTTTTTCCTAGTTATCTTCTGGGTCCAGAAGTAAGTGTGCTATCATCAAGTAAAGTTCTATATGGGGGACCTTAAGTGATCTCCGCTCCCTGAGCAAAGGTAAGCCAATTTGTTCCCTCATACATACTTCAGAAGTATTGGGGACTGAGTATTCCGGGTTCCGCAGATACACGTATAGGGATATCACCTGGATATTATCACCCACTTCAATTCACTATGGTTTCAGCGCATATCCCACCAGCACCGCCATTGGCTTCAAGACCCGTGCAAATAGGAGAGCCGATAGGGGGCAGCCCTGACACATACCCCTTGATAGTGGGAATATACTGGAGACCAGGCCACCCATGCATACCCCGGGTCAGTATATGGTAGTTTGATCCAGGCTTTATAACATGGGCCAAGATCCACTTTACTCAGAACACACCAGGGGTATTCCCAGTCTACAGAACTGTCCGCTTGTTCTATGTCCAAAAAAAACAGGGCACAGTCCCTCCTGTTGTGTGGCATGATAGACATATGACAAGCTTCTAAGATTATGCATAGTATCCCTGTGCAAATCCGGAGTACGAGGTGGCATACAGTTGCTCTTCCATCTCTTCCAGAGACTAGGGATACAGTCTCCCCAAACATGTGTTTCTTGCAAAAAGGCAATGGAAACATGATAGTGCTTTATAAAGGCATACGCTCTCCAGTGCTTCTCCAGTTGGCCCAGACCTCTGACATTCCAGGTCATTAATTTGAACACTTCAGTCACCATCTTTATGCAGTATCAAATCAAACAGCCACACAATCCTCTGGCACAAGCTAGTTCACTCATCTCACAGAGCACCATATTGATAGGTTCTAGATAGATAGGTTTGGTACAAGAGCAGCGGTTGATTCCCCAAACTTGAAAAATTCTCAAAACATAACTTCCCTCCGACTCTCCTCACCCGTTGGGCAGTATTGCAAACTTGTTCCTTCCAAAACTAGGCACGATGTAAACTGGCATCTCCTGCCCCATACCCATGTTTGTGAATAACTTTATTCGATACTCGTAGCCCAGGAACTTCAAGCTGTGCTAGTGGCTGGAGCACAGCATGTGGTGTGGGGCTAAGCACTACCTGGGTACCGGAACCCCTCTCATTCTCTAGAGCTCTTGTCAGACCATTATTACTATTAATATATCATATACAATCAGTCCTCAGCATTCTATATAGTATCAACCTCAGTCTGTAGGAGTATGATTACGAGGATGATCAAAAACGAAGAACATATATTGTCCATCTACCCCCCTAAAATGAATGTGAATCATTGATCCCAGCGACTTCCCCTGGCTGTGAGAACCCTTCTTCATCAGCGCCCTCCTCTTGCAGCAGAACAGTACTCATAGTTCCATGTGTGTCCTTTACAAGGGACCAACGATGGTACTGTAATTTTCTGTTCCTGGGTCACTCCTGCATCACTGAAAAGAGTCTCGGGAGCCCACCTTCGGTCATAAGGATGCCACCAGGAAACCCACAATTCTGCCTGCTGCGGCCAGGGTATCACGATCCATCTTTTGTCTTGTCCCTTTTTTCGATTGGGCCGGATGTCTCATTGTAGTTGTGACAACCACATCTTTTTATGTGGATTCTTGGCCATACCCCCAGGTAATGCTTGCAGCCAGTCACCTGCTTCCTCCGATGTGAAGAAGAAAAGCACTTTCCCCTCATGGATCACCCACAATTTGGCAGGCAACATCAAACTGTATCTCAAATTAAGGGTCTCATTCGCTTCTTGCCCTCTAAAAAAAAGACTTCCTTTGGTCCTGCACTGTCCAGGTGTAGTCAGGGAAGATTGAGATTGGCTGGCCCTCAAATTGAGGTGGGCCATGCACATGTACATGTTGTAATATGGCATCCCAGTCTCTAAAGGTGAAGCGGCATGCTATGAGAGCATGTGGCGGTGCACTTGGCCGAGATGGGGGAACCAGGGCCCGATGAGCCGCTCTATCATAAAGAATTTGAAGAATCTTTAGGAGTGCAGGGTGCCGGTGATGCAGCCTTCCATAAACAATTCAGCAGATTGTCCCGTTGCCCTCTCTGGGAATCCTAGAAGTCGTAGATGGTTTCTCTGGGATCTCCTTTCGGAGTCTTCTATATGTTCCTCCATCTGTTTATGTAAGGATGAGATGGTATCCTGCAATGCAGTCACATCCGTCTGCAATTCCCCCACGTTGCCCTCTGTGACCCGGTCTACCACTTACCGGAGGTCCATTCAAAGGAGATTAGCATCTATGGCCACCAAGACAGTCTTGGTAGCTAGTTCTGCACTGGAGCCATTGATGGCCGCTGTCAAGTCTGATAGCAAGGGGGTCTGGCCTGACGCATCTTTGGGAGTTGACGCAGATTCTTTAAACACTACATCAGTGGGTGGGTTGCCCGTTGGCACAGCCTGGGTGTAAATAATGATTTTGTTGGACTGGCCTGGTCAGGCCATTTTGTCTTTCACCATGATTTTCGAGCTGGGACCAGGAGGCTCCCCCTCACCACCATACTTGTCCTACGGACTCCCCTTCACCAATCTGTGGCCCAGGAGGCCAGGAATCCTGGATTTTACTTACACTCCCAGAATAATGTGTTGGGGTACCACAAGCACCTCCAGCCAGTGCCCATGGAGCAGCCCCAGGCAGTGCTTTAGTCACTCATCCAACATGATGGGTACTCCTATCAGATAATTTGCCGCTCCCCTATCCAGTAGTCAAGAATCCAACAGGCGGCTCTAGGCTCTGGCATAATGGCATAGTGGCTAAGCCCCCCTATCCCACTGCACACCCAATTGGGTATAAGGTATTGGGACCCCCAGAGGGGGGGAGGATATAGCCTGGGAGGGCGAGGTACCTTATTTTAGGGTTGATAGTTTGATCCCTATGCAGCAGTCCAATCCACCCAGTGAGATTTTTGGTTGTCCGGGGCCATCGTCTTGATAGACCCCCAGGCACTCGCTCCCAGAAACCACAAGTCAGGGAGCCCTTGTCCCTCACAGGCATTGCTATGCAGGGAATAGGTCAAACATTCAAGTGTTCTGCCCCAACGCATTCCGCCTGTCCGCCACTTGTTGGTCTGTCTCTACTGTAGAGCTGTATCCTCTCACGCATCCCAGGCAGTTTTCAATTCAGCACACACATTGCCCGGGTCAAGGAATTCCCCTAGAGGGCAGCGCCACACTTTCTTGGCACTGCCGGCGCAGGCCCCATCCCCTAGGAGGCCCACTCTCAACACAGCAGGCCCAGGTCGGTCGTCGTCTGAGCTAGTCCTCTGCAGCTTGCTAGCGGCCCGTAATAAGCACACTCCGCAGCATGGCTGAGCTCTCAGATGTCGCCCAGGTCCCTGTCTCGACTGTGGATCTGCACACCAATCTGGAACCAGGAAATTCTCCGCTGCCCAGTCAGCACTGTGCAGGGCAGCTGGCACAGTTCTCAAGAGTCCCCAGCTGCACCTCGGCAAACACAATCTGGACCTGGATGTCCTTGGCGCTTCCCCAGTAAAAACGGGTTGGGAGACGATAGCTTTGTATCAGGGCTGAGGAGTCAGGATTTCATTGATGGCCAGGAGGAGCATCGTGAGAGGCGACTAGTTGGCCATCTTGGTTGGCCACGCCCCCGGACTTCAAGCTTTTACATTGATTGTACCAAGGAGCACTCTGTGGACAATCAGCTTTTTCTGAGGTTCTCTGGTGTGACAAAAAGGAAGGCACAAATGGAGTCTTTAGGGGTGGATAGTCCCCTGTATTAACATCTGCTATGCACTAGCCAAGAAGCAGTTGCTGGAACGGAGAGCCCATTCCATCAGGGATAAGGTTGCTATCCCTGCTTTGACATGTGGCGGGCCTGTCCTGCACATCTGCCAGGCTGCAATGTGGCGACAATACCTACAATCACAAAGCAGTACTGTACTGACAGCCAATTCCAGCTGGTAGACTATTTTACCTGCTCAGTCCTGCAAAGCTTATTTGTGTGAATCCCCTCTACAGAATCTCCACCTAGAGTGGTCTTGTTTTTTGTAATCTATTCGAAGGTGAAGAGTCCGTGGTTAGAAGCATCCATCAGAAGAACAAGTTTCCTACCTTGAGTAAAACTGATTCTGGTGAATGCTCTGTCTAACACAGATTCTTCAGTGTCCTCACATCTCCATGTTCTTCTGTGGAGTAGTCTCTTTTTAACATCTAAAGAGTTCCAAAGTTGGAAATCTGCACACTGGAAGTAACAATTGCTCATGCTTCGCTTCTGAGATTGTGGAAAAAGATGAGCAAGAAACAGACATCAGCGTCCAGAGGTGGTGCTTATACGCTGCTCCACTCCCATCACTTCCTAGGTGGTATTGAGAAAGCATGGAGCTGCCTATTGCCACTTAGCAGCGTGCAGGAGCATTGCTGAAGTTCCAGTCTGGTGCGTAGGGAGTAATCTAAGGTGAGGAAGGAATCTACGGTAAGATCGAGTATCCACCCGAAAGTGTATTACAGAAGGTAACTATGTTGTCCTTTCACTCCTTTTCAGATCTAACTCCACACAAGCTCTTTCCATTACACATTCCTCGTCCTCTCCCTTATCTTTATCGTCTTCCTTTTCCGTAATCAACTTTCATAAGCAATCTTCTACCATGTTACAATCTTCTGTAAAGTGTTTCCTCTCGCCCTCACCCTCATGTGTACTCTTGGAGATTTACTACCCACTCTCTAATCCTTGCAGAGACTACAGCTAGGCCATTGCACACAAAAGATTTCTAACAAGTAATTGTCGTCAGTTTTGACTCCAAAAACATATCATTAGTTTCCAGTAATGGAATAATTAAATTCAGATCACGTTCATGATCTAAAGGCAAAAGCTAACACTTTCGCTCTGTCTTCCGACTTTTGCCACAGAACAGCACCTAAAAACTTTGAATTAGCATCCGTGACCACAAATGCTTTTCTGCCTCGTTGAAAAATCTGCATATTTTGTGCCTTCGAAAACGCATTCTTCAGCAATTCAAATTTAACATTGTACTTGCTACACCAATTAAATTCTACATTTATTTTTAGTAATGCTTCCATTGTTCTTGTTTTGTCTGACAAGATTTTAAACTACTGTACAATTGAGCTCTTCTTAAAAATGACCACCTTCTGGTTACTATGTCAATCATTTTAACTGCTTCTTCTTATAGTTCACTTTCTATGTCACACCCACAGACTTTAACCTATGCACAAGACGATATGACGCGCCTCTTCTTCTTTACTAGCTGCAGAATATTTTAGAGACTTGCACTAGGCGTTTAATCTTTTTGTGTCCGTTACTGCTATACCAGATAATTATAATCTCTATCAGGCCAGACCTGAAAGTTAAGGATATGTAAAATTGGAGCTATACAACTTTCTTTCGCGTGTAATATGGTGCTTTACTCATTTTCATTGTATCTGAACACTTTAAAATCTAACTCAACATGTGCTCGGTTATCCTTCTGTACTCTGTGTATCTCTTAATTTACGCTTTAGTCCCTGATCAGATGGTCCACAGGATCTGAGTCCAAGCACTGACAACTCGAAACACAAACCTCCCTTTAATGTAACTGCTCTGTGCCCTCACTTTGTCAAGATGGCTGTTAGACATCTACGTTATGATCACATCTGTTTTTTTTCTGGTTACGCTTCCATACAGTGCTGGCCCCTTAACTCTTGAAAATAACACCTATCTCAGCGTCATTCTTTTCCTATGTGACTGCCTCTGCACCAATTGCACGCTCCCAAGATGGCACACAACTTCAGCACACTGATGTCGCTGGTCGTTCCGCATCCGAATGAGGCCTTTGTACTACATTGTCAGCACCCTTGACTTTTTCCAGGAGAGAGCCATTGAATTTTACTCTTAGTGGTAAGATACTCGCTCTACAATGAGGTAAACTCTGCAATCCACCTCCCCTTGCAAGAATCATCTGACCACACCACTTCAGTCATTAAGAGCACGTCAGTTTCTAACTCACTTTACTGGGTGAGTTGAGGTGTAATCTTTTATCTTGTGCAAAGCATGAATTATCAGAAAAACAACATAAACGATTAGTTTTTTTAAGCGCTTAATAGAAAGCACAGCTCAGCCACCACACCCAGCTAACACTGTCCTCCATGAAATCCCCCAGCTACCACTGCAGAATTGAACACTTAAAAGCACATTCTGGAGATACCACACGCCCAAAGAAAGAGAAAATGTCAACGAAATAGCGTAACTAGCATATAGCTAATGACAGTTGTGGAAAATTCAATTCACCGGTCCATGCATCACCATCTAGTGCAACGACTGTAGACATTGAGACCAATTCAAAAATAATTTTGCTCACAGTGGGTTACTGCTATGTTTGAAGCAAATTTCAGACTTTTCTGGATTTCTAAAGGAACTATGGGAGTAGTCGAGGGCATTTAAGACTGTGGTAGATATAATTGAGTATTCAAATTTATAACTATTTTTGCATGTGGCGTTGCATTAATTACTCACGTGGAAATTGAACATATGTGTGCATTTCCACATTTAATTTCCCTCCTGTACACTCCTACTTGAGAACCCTCTTTTCCCAACACCTTCCTTAATTTCGGGGTGCCCCTTGCCATTCTCACTGTGGAAAGGTCCTTCACTGCACGTTGTCAATTTCACAGTTCCGTGTGTATGAACAAGTGTGTTTTGCGCTTCTAAGTATTCGTTTTGCAGAAACACTCAAGAATTATTCCCTTGAGAGGCGCTGGGATTTTCGAGCTTGTGCACTTGTTAGTAGTTACCCATGACAATGAAGATCGTTCAAAGACTTCAGTCTTCTGCAGGGAGGAAACCAACGTTACTCAGAGTGGAATGGTCACCTGCATGTGTCCTATTTCGCTAAAATGCATTCACGCTTTTATACAGACTTTCGTTGTTTCATTTTCCCCATATGTTCTCACCCATCTGTTATTCAGGTAAATTAGCCAAGATTAACTGTTGCCATTTTCAAATAGCTCATGTACCCTCAGACGTCATTGTACAATAATAGGTCTGTGTTAGAATTCAGTACTAAAATATTGTCGCATATCTCCTGAGCATCTGAGTTTATTTTTCAGCCCCTGAAGAAAATGGTGGAGAGAATTCGCAAGTTTCAGATACTAAACGATGAGATCTTCACCATCTTGGACAAGTACCTGAAATCTGGTGATGGAGAAGGCACCCCTGTGGAACATGTCCGTTGTTTCCAGCCACCTATCCACCAGTCGTTGGCAAGCAACTAGTATGTTGTTCAGTGCTATATTTTTTAAATGCCAGTATGCTTTGTGGCTTCAAGACTTTAAAATATACTGTAATTACCTGGACCACATTATTTTTGTACGTTGCTAATCCTTTTTGAAAGTGGATGCTCTGTTTTTTATTTAGAAGCATTAATATTGACAGACTGGAAAACTTTTCAATTTTGTGGAACTCTTAGAGGCAAAGCAACTGGGACATAAGCTCAATAGAAAAAACTATCCATAAAAAATGATCTGCATAGGTGGCCTTTTAAGCTGAAAAAAGCACTTGCCACAAAAAAGCTCGGTCGTGTTGTAAAATGCTAGAGACGAAGAGGAATATTTATTAAAACTTATTTGCAATCTTGTTATGGCTTTAATATTTAACTAGTAACAACAATAATGGCTTTAATTCTTCCTGTCTAATCACTGAGACCACAGAACTCTGTACCAGCATTTTAACCACGCATCCTTGAGATCTTCTATAGGCATTTGTAAAATTCACACCTATTTTTCTAATCCAAATAGTTTTATACTTTTGGTATTTAAAGCCTGGTAAACAGAACATGGTGTATAGCCATATATATTTTGTTTAATTGCACAAATACTTTTGATAAAGTGTTTGTTTTATTCCTGGTCGACTGACAGCTCTAATCACTTATTTGTCCATACAAATCACACTGCACACTACTATATAAGGTCACCAGGGCACAAAATAATTTTATAAGCTTTTGCTTCCAACTCATTTGTAATAAGGGAATATATGCTATTAATTAATTGCTTTATTTCAGTACATTTATAAATTAAGTTTTTCTATCTTGTTAATATCTTCCTTTTTCTGTTAACAAACCTTCTGATTTTAAATTCTGTATCTGCAAATTATTTTCAATAAATACAACCAAAAATTTGAGTCGTATCTAGTGTCTGCATTTGTGTGTTGGGAGTATGTGGTGAATCCTGCTGCTACTATATAACTAGTCGGTCAGCATTGCTCTTTTAATTTTACTTTGGCCTGACGTTCTTCAATTGAGAGTGCCATTTGTGCACACAGATGCATCATTTCCCATAAGAAGGAGATGTGTGTGATTCATATTTTTTCATTGCAATCTTGTTAGAAGAAAGTATGTGTTAACAAGACATATGGTGCACTACGTTGGGCATTGTTTTCATTGCCCTTGTAAATGTTGTGGGCTTTTAATGATGATAGAAGTCAGTCTTTGGGACCTTAGTCCACCTGTTGCATATTGCTGGTGCCCTTGGATAGGTACTTTTTTGTAAAGACTGATGTCCCTTCCAGAACAAATATTGTTACTTTAGCCTCTTGGTACATATTCATATAACATTCCTGGATCTGTTATAATCATGAGAATATAACCCACCTATTTCCCCAGACCAGTTTCTGCAGCGAAGAGGACCCAAGAAGCAAGGCTTATGCTCTAGGTGTACCAGGTGCCCCCATCACCATCTCTGGAGTTGTTGTCCCAAAAGTGGTTTGGTGACCTACAGTGATGTGAAAAGGAAAATAAACCCTCTTACGATTCTATAGTTCGAATAGTTAAGACGAATCTACCCTTGATCTTTTCCTCACCCAGTTCCTAAGATTAGATAAATCTAACCTCGTGTTGACAACACATACTCATTTCACTGTGTCATCGTTTATTATTTAAAAAAACATTTAGCATTAGGTAAGTATGTGAAGAAGTTCGTTCGCCCTGTGATTCAGGCCCCACCACAGCAGCTAATTGGGGCTGATTTCTGGACTTTGACTTGACCATAACAAAATCACTTATGTTCGATGGCATATGTTGCTGCAGATACACATGTTTGGCACAGTCCGCTGCCTGGTGTTGGGCTCGGAGTATTACAAGTTGTTTTTCTTCGAAGAAGTCTTTTTGGTCACGGGACCGAAGGACTCCTCCCTCTTTGGCTCCATTGCGCATGGGCGTCGACTCCATCTTAGATTGTTTTTTTCCGCTGTCGGGTTCGGACGTATTCCTTTTCGCTCCGTGTTTCGGTTCGGAAAGTTAGTCAGAATCTCGGAAGAAAGCGTCGGTATTGTTCCGTTCGGTATCGGGATAGTTAGGTACATCGACACCGATCATCGGAAGACTTTGGGGCAGTTTCGATCCCCCATCGGGGCCTGGTCGGCCCGACCGCGTGCGACATCGAAGCCGATGGAACGGACCCCGTTTCGTTTCTGCCCAAAATGTCACAGTAAGTATCCTTATACAGATCAGCACTTGGTCTGTAACTTGTGCTTGTCCCCCGAGCACAAGGAGGATACCTGTGAAGCCTGTCGAGCCTTCCGGTCCAGAAAAACACTCCGGGACCGAAGAGCCAGGCGTCACCAAATGGCGTCCACGTCGACAAAACAACGTTTCGACGACGAAGAGGAAACATTCTCGGTTCCGGAATCAGAATCCGGAGACTCCGACGTCGAACAACAGCAACAAACTGTGAGTAAGACGTCGAAAAGTAAATCCATCGACAAACCAAAAGCCCAGGGGACGCCACTGCCAACAGGCCATGGCTCGACCCATAAATCAGGCGACCCGTCGAAGGGGCCGAAAAAGGGCACGCCCATAGCGAAGACACCCGACTCCGGTCGAGGGACCGCCATGGAGCAACCTCGGAGCCGAGAAAGCGGCTCCGAGAGACAAAAACAAGATACCGGCACCGAAAGACATCGGCACCGAGAATCCGTGCCGAAAGGAACAAAAATACTGTCGGTGCCGAAACCGAAAAAACATTCTCTCTCGGCGCCGAAAAATACCACACCTTCATCCTACTCAGAGGAACAAGGACTAAGTGGTCAAATGCACAAATTTGGACAAGAGCTCCAAAGTGTAGAATCGGACTACACACAAAAGAGACTGTGCATCCAGCAAGATACAGGGAAGATATCAACCCTTCCCCCAATCATGAGGAAAAGAAAGATCGGACTTCCAAAGGATGACACACAACCACAAGCCAAAGTGGTTAAAAAAGTCACGCCTCCGCCCTCTCCTCCACAGGCATCGCCGGCACAAACACCGCCACAAATGCACTCACCAGCGCAAACTACCATAAGTCATGACGATCAGGATCAAGACGCTTGGGACCTGTATGACACCCCAGTGCCGGACAATGATCCCGAGTCATACCCCACAAAGCCGTCACCGCCAGAGGACAGTACCTCATACTCGCAACTGGTGGCTAGGGCTGCAGACTTCCACAATGTCCAACTGCATTCCGATCCTATAGAGGATGATTTCTTATTTAACACCCTCTCGGCTACACATAGCCAATATCAATGTCTCCCAATGCTACCAGGGATGTTACGGCACGCAAAACAAATTTTTGAGGAGCCCGTAAAATCAAGAGCCATCACCCCAAGGGTGGATAAGAAATACAAACCACCACCCACAGACCCAGTGTTTATTACTTCACAGTTACCACCCGACTCTGTGGTAGTAGGGGCAGCTCGCAAAAGAGCAAATTCACATACATCTGGCGACGCCCCACCTCCGGACAAAGAAAGCAGAAAATTTGACGCGGCAGGGAAAAGAGTGGCGTCACAGGCAGCCAACCAGTGGCGCATCGCAAATTCACAAGCGCTGCTGGCCAGATATGACCGCGCACACTGGGACGAGATGCAACTTCTCGTAGACCATCTTCCCCAGGAATACCAAAAAAGGGCGCAGCAAATAGTGGAAGAGGGACAAACGATCTCAAACAATCAAATCCGCTCTTCACTAGACGCAGCCGATACTGCAGCAAGAACAGTCAACACTGCTGTCACCATAAGGAGACACGCTTGGCTACGCACTTCAGGCTTCAAACCTGAAATCCAGCAGGCTGTCCTTAATATGCCCTTCAACGAGAAACAACTGTTTGGCTCGGAAGTGGATACAGCCATTGAAAAACTTAAAAAGGACACAGACACGGCCAAAGCCATGGGCGCACTCTACTCCCCGCAGAGCAGAGGCACTTTCAGAAAAACTCCATTTAGAGGGGGGTTTCGTGGCCAACCCACAGACACCACCAGCCAACAATCAAAAACCACACCATATCAGGGTTCCTTCCAAAGGGGTGGTTTCAGGGGATATCGGGGGGGTCAATTCCCAAGGAGTAGGGGAAGATTCCAGACTCCAAAAACACCTCCACCTAAACAGTGACTTTCAAGTCACGCAACCCCTTCACTCAACACCAGTGGGGGGAAGACTAAGCCAATTCTACCAAGCTTGGCAACAGATTACAACAGACAATTGGGTATTAGCAATAATCCAACATGGCTATTGCATAGAATTCCACAACTTCCCACCAACCATCCCCCCCAAAACACGCAAAATGTCACAACATCATTTAGAACTTTTAGGACTAGAAGTTCAAGCACTACTGCAAAAGGATGCAATAGAATTAGTACCAGTACAACAAAAAAACACAGGAGTTTACTCCCTGTACTTTCTAATTCCAAAAAGAGACGAAACATTAAGACCAATATTAGATCTCAGGACACTAAATACCTACATCATATCGGACCATTTTCACATGGTCACACTACAAGACATCATTCCACTGCTCAAAAAGCAAGATTACATGACCACATTAGACCTAAAGGATGCGTACTTTCATATACCAATACACCCTTCTCACAGAAAGTACCTACGGTTCGTATTCAAAGGAATACATTACCAGTTCAAGGTGTTGCCATTCGGAATAACAACTGCACCAAGAGTGTTCACAAAATGTCTAGCAGTAGTAGCAGCACACATCAGGAGACAACAGATACATGTGTTCCCTTACCTAGACGACTGGCTAATCAAAACCAACACAGTAAAAAAATGCGCAAACGACACCACCTTTGTCATACAAACCCTTCACAAACTGGGGTTTTCCATCAACTACACAAAATCACACCTAGAACCGTGTCAAACACAACAATATCTAGGAGCAACCATCAACACATCAAAAGGAATTGCCACTCCAAGTCCACAAAGAGTGCAAGCATTCCACAAGCTAATAAGTGCTATGTTTCCAAACCAAAAGATACAAGCAAAACTTGTGCTAAAACTTCTAGGCATGATGTCATCATGCATAGCCATTGTCCCAAACGCAAGACTACACATGCGACCCTTACAACAGTGTCTAGCATCACAATGGTCACAGGCACAGGGTCAACTTCAAAATCTGGTGTTGGTAGACCGCCAAACATACCTCTCGCTTCTATGGTGGAACAGCAAAAATTTAAACAAAGGGCGGACATTTCAGGACCCAGTGCCTCAATACGTTATAACAACAGATGCTTCCATGACAGGGTGGGGAGCACACCTCAATCACCACAGCATTCAAGGACAATGGGATATACACGAAACAAAACTTCATATCAATTACCTAGAACTGTTGGCAGTATTTCTAGCGTTAAAAGCCTTCCAACCCATAATAACACACAAATACATTCTTGTCAAAACAGACAACATGACAACAATGTATTATCTAAACAAACAAGGAGGAACACACTCAACACAATTGTGCCTCCTAACACAAAAAATTTGGCAGTGGGCGATTCACAACAACATTCGCCTAATAGCACAATTTATTCCAGGAATACAAAACCAACTAGCAGACAACCTTTCGCGAGACCACCAACAAGTCCACGAATGGGAAATTCACCCCCAAGTTCTGAACAAGTACTTTCAAATTTGGGGAACACCCCAGATAGATTTGTTCGCAACAAGAGAAAACTCAAAATGCCAAAACTTCGCATCCAGGTACCCACACCGCGAATCACAAGGCAATGCTCTATGGATGAATTGGTCAGGGATATTTGCGTACGCTTTTCCCCCTCTCCCTCTCCTTCCATATCTAGTAAACAAGTTGAGTCAAAACCAACTCAAACTCATACTGATAGCACCCACATGGGCAAGACAACCCTGGTATACAACTCTACTAGACCTTTCACTAGTACCGCATGTCAAACTACCCAACAGGCCAGATCTGTTAACACAACACAAACAACAGATCAGACATCCAAACCCAGCATCATTGAATCTGGCAATTTGGCTCCTGAAATCCTAGAATTTGGACACTTGGACCTCACACAAGAATGCATGGAGGTCATAAAACAAGCTAGAAAACCTTCCACTAGACACTGCTATGCATCTAAGTGGAAAAGATTTGTTTACTACTGCCATGCCAATCAAATACAACCAGTACATGCCTCTACTAAAGACATAGTAGGATACTTACTACATTTGCAAAAAGCGAATCTCGCTTTTTCATCTATAAAAATACACCTCGCAGCTATATCTGCTTACCTACAAACTACTCATTCATCGTCTCTATTTTGAATACCAGTTATTAAAGCATTCATGGAAGGGCTAAAAAGAATTATACCACCAAGAACACCACCAGTTCCTTCATGGAACCTTAACATCGTCTTAACAAGACTCATGGGTCCCCCTTTCGAACCCATGCATTCCTGTGAAATGCAATATCTAACCTGGAAGGTCGCATTTCTCATTGCAATTACATCCCTCAGAAGAGTAAGTGAAATACAGGCATTTACCATACAAGAACCATTTATTCAAATACACAACAATAAAATAGTTCTAAGAACAAATCCTAAATTTCTGCCAAAAGTAATCTCACCATTCCATTTAAATCAAACAGTAGAATTGCCAGTGTTCTTCCCACAACCAAATTCTGTGGCTGAAAGGGCACTACATACATTGGACATCAAAAGAGCACTAATGTATTACATTGACAGAACAAAGCTAATCAGGAAAACAAAACAACTGTTCATAGCTTTTCAAAAACCACACATAGGAAATCCAATCTCTAAACAAGGCATTGCTAGATGGATAGTCAGGTGCATTCAAACATGCTATCTTAAAGCCAAAAGAGAATTGCCTATTACACCAAAGGCACACTCAACCAGAAAGAAAGGTGCTACAATGGCCTTTCTAGGAAACATTCCTATGAGCGAAATATGTAAGGCTGCAACCTGGTCTACGCCTCATACGTTTACTAAACACTACTGTGTAGACGTACTAAATGCACAACAAGCTACAGTGGGCCAAGCTGTACTAAGAACATTATTCCAAACTACTTCAACTCCTACAGGCTAAACCACCGCTTTTAGGGGAGGTAACTGCTTTACAGTCTATGCCAAACATGTGTATCTGCAGCAACATATGCCATCGAACTGAAAATGTCACTTACCCAGTGTACATCTGTTCGTGGCATTAGTCGCTGCAGATTCACATGTACCCTCCCACCTCCCCGGGAAGCCTGTAGCCGTTTAGAAGTAGATCATAAACCTTAAACATCTGAACATTTGTAAATAATTTTTAGAAACTCTTATCATACATACATATTCACTCCATTGCATGGGCACTATTTATACCAAACAACTCCATCCTCACCCTCTGCGGGGAAAACAATCTAAGATGGAGTCGACGCCCATGCGCAATGGAGCCAAAGAGGGAGGAGTCCTTCGGTCCCGTGACCAAAAAGACTTCTTCGAAGAAAAACAACTTGTAATACTCCGAGCCCAACACCAGGCAGCGGACTGTGCCAAACATGTGAATCTGCAGCGACTAATGCCACGAACAGATGTACACTGGGTAAGTGACATTTTCATTTTCAGCCATTCAGTTGCATATTTACTGGTGTTTTCTGGATCATTGTTCTATTGCATGATTCACTTCAGGCTAAACTTTAGATGGTCTCACGTTTTGTTCTATTGTGTACGGGTATGCAGGTAATTTTGTATTGGCTGATTGTGAGGCATCAGGCAGGTGTGAAAGCAAAGTAGGCCCAAGACGTGAAACACCCCAACCACCATGATTGACAGTTGTGAGTTTCGGTTTCCGACAAACATGTCTTTATGCATTGATCTCATCCAGCTCCACTTTTGGTTTCATCTCTCCAAAATATGTAGTTCTAGAGGGTGCTGTTTTCGAATTTGCAAACCTAAGCCATGGAGCAGTGCTCTTTTTGGAGCGAGGGGGCTTTCTCCTGGCTACTATTTCACAAAAGTCGTACTTATTCAGTCTTTTCCAAATGGGGAAAAATCATAACTCTTAAGTTTACTAAGCCCTGTTAACCCATGGATGTAGGTCCGGGGGGGGGCAGAATGTTTAGCTGTTACATATAAAAATATACCAGTGCATTGAGGCCGCCGTTTACTGCTTTATGTGACATGTAGTAGTTCTAAGTTCACATTTGAAAGCGTGTGCTGTTAAGTATGTAGCATTGGTACCAGCATTTACCAGCGATGGCAGGGACAGTGGGTGGTGCCAGCTGCATTAGCCTTTTGAGAAATATCTTCAAGTCTGGCACTTTTATTAATACAAATTAAGCAGTGATAACAGCAATTCTTTCTCAGAATCCAGTGTGTATTTTGACCTAGGCATGACGTGATATCACAATTTGAACACTGTATACCAAACTGTCAAAAAAGTTTCTAGTCGTATACGCAGGTGGAACACTAATGATGCTCAAGTAATCTGAGGCAATTTGGTTAGCAGCACCTGATTCTAAATACCGTCTTAATGGATATGAAAGCAGTAAGGATGCACATACGTAATTACACAAAGATTCTAAATGTTGGCTGATTTTTTTTGTTCAATAGACTGATGGACTGATCGTTGTGTGTTTTAGCTGTCAATTGTATTCTACATTTAGGACTTGGTGGGTACTAGAAGAGGAGGGCTGGTATATATAAAACTAGTGGTGGTTACTACTAGGTAGTTAGGACCATGTTGCCATAGAAAAGCGTTTTTTGACTTGCCTAAATCATTGCTACCGTTTGACGAATCTTCACAAAATTTTCCACAAAAAAGTGCCCCAGTGATTCTTGTTGCACACAGAAAATTTCGGGATGATCCATCAAGCGGGGGTGGGGGGGCGAGAGAAAAGGGGGTCAAAAAGTTGCATTTCACATGTTAATTCCCATAGGACCTTTAGACACAACTACAACCCGAACCACTGGACGGAATTACACCGAATTTGGCAGAAAGGTAGCTTTCGGAACACAGAATATGCTTTCGCTTATTTGGTGTAAATCCGTTCAGTAGTTTTTGAGATATTTAAGAGAAAATAAAGTTGTATATCTAGGGCCACGGATCCATCGCAATGTCTTCACCAATAATAACAAGCTCGTGCAGGGAAATGTACAGCTCTGATTGGCTGCCCACACTTCAACCAGGAAGTGTTGGCTGCTATCTTGAGAATCTGCTTCAGCCGACTGCCACCAAGATACGCAAAAAAAAAAGGAAAAGGGGCCAGGGTAGAGTCACCCTAACACCTTAGCTCTGGTGTTGGACCATGGCAAAAAAGCACTCTTTTAAAAAAAAAACTTTACTTTGAATTGACGTTGCCGCAAATTCGCAGTAAAAATACAAAAAAAAACAAGTGCAGTCTTCAGCACTTGTTTGATTAAAGCCCCTGCGTGGGCCAGGTCCCGGGGGCATGTTTAAAATAATGGAGGGAGGTCATGGGCCCCCTCCTGGGCTTATTCCGCTGTCTTCATCTGTCTTCCCTGCATGCAAATATGTGTATAGGGAAGACAGATTAAAACATTCCTCCCGCAAGCAGGGAGCTGCTGTTAAAAGCAGCTCCATGCTTGGGGAGCAATGCCCGCTCCTAAAGGACGTGGGGAGCCGGTTAGGACCAAGAGGGGTTTGAGGCTCCCTTTGCGGTACTGTCACTCTCTCTCTCTATTCCATCCCATAATGGGATAGAAGAGAGAGAGAGAGAGACTGTCATTGCAATGGTCTCTCCATGCAATTACTTCAAAGAATAAGACTAGGAAGATGTTTGGGATGAATGTTATAGTCACCTTTTGGATGCAGAGCGGAACAGGGTCACTTCTGGCCTAATGGTCACAGTCTTGTGCTATCACTCAGTAGGCTGAAGGATCAAATTCTAGTATCGTTTGGCAGTGTGTTTGTTTATTTACTAGTGTTTTTACTGTTAAACCTTCCTAGTGATAGAACATTCACATTTCTTTACAATTACATGCATGGATTTGACTGTCATAGGTATGTCTGGAAGCACCACAGTAAGCAGTCACCTGTGGCCTAAAGGTTTAGGTCACAGACCCTCACACTGAAAGTTGAGGGTTCTACTCCAGATGGCCCATGGTCATTTTCCTTCTTTAATTTCTTTTAAACTTCAAAGGTATAAAGTTCATACTGAAAGGTGATCTCACTCTTTTTGATTGACAAATAAATTTTTCTTTTCAATTTGTCCAGAAATATCTCATTTTAAGTATAGATTTCATCAAAGCCTAAAAACTCTCTATCACTCTCCCTCTTGCTCTCTCTCTCTTTCAATCTTTCTCCCACTCACACACCCACTCAGACCCTTACTCACCCACACGCCCACTCAGACACTCATGCACCCACTCACAGAACCACTCAGATCCTCATGCACCCACTCACAGCCGCACTCAGACCCTCTCGCTCCCACTCACAAACCCACTGACACCCTCACACATCCACTCACAGACCCACTGAAACCCTCACGCACCCACTCTCAGACCCACACAGACACACCCACTCACAGACCCACAAAGACACTGATGCACCCACTCACACACTCTGTCACACCTATTCTCACACCCAGAGAGACAGACCGCGGCCAACTCATGCTGTGCACGTCCAAAGATCATGCGCAGTGTGGATTAGGGGGGTTGGCCGCAGCATCTGGCTGCAGGTCAGGCTTTGCAGCCAGCCCCAGCCATGCACGGCCAAAGGCCTTTGCACAGTGTGGGGTTGGGTTGTTATAGGGGTTGGCTGCAGACCCTGCAGCCAGTCGCCGCCCTGCACGGCCAATGGCCATGCGAGGCAGAGGAGAGATTAACGTATGGTAATGAAAATTACTTTATGTAAAAAAAAAAAACATAGAAATTCACTTAAAAAAACAAAGGTTACAGGGACGTTATAGTTAGTCTCACATTTTAAATGTACAAAACCATAGAAATTTTCCTGTTATAGTTTGAGCTATCTCAAGTAAGTACAACTCGTGCCCTAAGGTAACTATAACTTTCACCCTCACCATGCACTGCTAATTACCCCACAAATTACGGCACTCATGACACCTTTGATAACATTATTAATAATGTCACTGTAATATCTGCAGTAAAATTATTGATCATATAACTGTGCATGGCGAAGACGCGAGTTACAGTTACTTGAGATAACTATAAGAGGTGAAATTCTATGGTTTTGTATGTTTAAAATGTGATTGTAACTATAATGTCCCTGCAGCCTTTGGTTTTTTAAGTTTTTTTTTTTTTATATATATATATGTTCGATGGCATGTGTAGCTGCAGATACACATGCTGTGCACATCCCGCCATCTGGTGTTGGGCTCGGAGTGTTAAAAATTGTTTTTGTTCGAAGAAGTCTTTTCGAGTCACAAGACCGAGGGACTCCTCCCATTTCGACTCCATTGCGCATGGGCGTCGACTCCATCTTAGATTGTTTTTTTTCCGCCATCGGGTTCGGACGTGTTCCTTTTCGCTCCATGTTTCGGGTCGGAAAGTTAGTTAGAATCTCAGAAAAAACGTCGGTATTGTTTGCGTTCGGTATCGGGTTAGTTACAACAGATCGACACCGAATTTTGAAGAGCTCCGGTGGCCCTTCGGGGTTTTTTCGATCCCCCGTCGGGGCCTGGTCGGCACGGCCACGTGTGACTTCAAGGCTGATGGAACGGACCCCATTCCGCTTCTGTCCAAAATGCCATAACAAGTATCCGTATACGGATCAGCATCTGGTCTGTAACTTGTGCTTGTCCCCAGAGCACAAGGAAGATACTTGTGAGGCCTGTCGAGCGTTTCGGTTGAGAGAGCGTTTCGAGGAGGAAGAGGAAGCTTTCTCTATCAACGAGTCGGACTCGGAAGAGCTCAAGGCCGAAGAAATGCCGAAAACCGTGAGTAAGACGTCGAAACATAAGACTCGCGAGAAGTCAACAAAAGCCCAGGGGACGCCACCGCCAACAGGCCATGGCTTAACCCAAAAAATAGGTGACCGATCCAAGGCACCGAAAAAGGGCACGCGGGTGTCGAAGTCATCCGACTCCGGTCGAGATACAGCCACACAGCAATCTCGGACCCGAGACAGCGGCTCAGAGAAATTTCGGCACTGTGACAGCGGCACCGAACAAATTCGGCACCGAGACACCACCACGCCAAAAATTACAAAGGTTTCTTCGGAGCCTAAAAAGACGTCCGAAAAAGTTTCGGTTCCGAAACATCCAGCCTCGGAGCCGAAAACAGGTTCCTATACAGAGGAACAAGGATTGTCCTCCCAAATGCAAAAACATAGATTCGGAGAGGAACTTCAAGCAGTAGAGCCAGACTATACTCAAAGGAGGCTCCACATTCAACAAGACACAGGGGAGATAACCACTCTTCCCCCAATTAAAAGAAAAAGAAAACTTGCCTTTCAAGAAAAGGACAAGGAGCCACAGGCAAAGGTGGCAAGGAAAACAACTCCACCACCGTCTCCACCACCATCAGTGCACACATCACCAGTAGCAAATCCTCCACTGATGCACTCCCCGACTCATACTACCATGAGTCAAGATGATCCCGATGCATGGGACCTTTACGATGCTCCAGTATCGGACAACAGCCCAGACTCGTACCCTGCCAGGCCGTCCCCACCTGAGGACAGTACATCTTACACACAGGTGAACGCAAGGGCAGCTGCTTTCCATAACGTCACCTTGCATTCCGAACCAATTGAGGATGACTTTTTGTTTAACACGCTATCCTCCACTCATAGCCAATACCAAAGACTACCTATTCTCCCAGGAATGCTAAAACATTCAAAACAAATCTTTCAGGATCCTGTTAAAGGCCGAGCCATAACTCCAAGGGTGGAGAAAAAGTACACGCCACTGCCAACAGATCCAGTTTATATTACAAAACAGTTAACACCAGACTCAGTAGTTATCGGGGCCGCTCGTAAGAGAGCAAACTCTCATACCTCGGGGGACGCACCACCTCCAGACAAAGAGAGTCGCAAATTTGATGCTGCGGGCAAAGGGGTTGCAGCACAAGCAGCAAACCAATGGCGCATTGCCAATTCACAAGCACTTTTGGCAAGATATGATAGAGCTCACTGGGATGAGATGCAACATTTGATAGAACACTTACCCAAGGAGTTCCAAAAAAGAGCACAACAAGTGGTGGAAGAAGGACAAAGTATCTCTAATAATCAGATACGGTCTTCAATGGATGCAGCAGATACGGCTGCAAGGACAGTAAATACTGCAATAACAATAAGAAGGCACGCATGGCTGCGCACGTCAGGGTTCAAGCCGGAAATTCAACAAGCCGTGCTAAATATGCCATTTAATGAACAGCAGTTGTTTGGGCCGGAAGTCGACACTGCTATTGATAAACTCAAGAAAGACACTGATACAGCAAAAGCCATGGGCGCACTCTACTCCCCGCAGAGCAGAGGCACATTTCACAAAACACCTTTTAGGGGAGGGTTTCGAGGACAACCTACAGAAACCACAACATCACAAACAAGGCCCACTTACCAAAGCCAATATCAGCGGGGAAGTTTTCGGGGGCAATATAGAGGGGGACAATTCCAAAAAAATAGAGGAAAATTCCAAAGCCCCAAAACTCCTCAAAATAAGCAGTGACTTGCAAGTCACACATCCCCATCACATAACACCTGTGGGGGGAAGACTAAGCCAATTTTACAAACATTGGGAGGAGATAACAACAGATACTTGGGTACTAGCAATTATCCAGCATGGTTATTGCATAGAATTTCTCGAATTCCCTCCAACAGTCCCACCAAAAACACACAGTATGTCAAAACAACATATAAATCTTCTAGGATTAGAAGTTCAAGCATTGCTCCAAAAAGAGGCAATAGAATTAGTACCAAAAACAAGAACTAAACACAGGAGTTTACTCACTGTACTTTCTGATACCCAAAAAAGACAAAAGTCTAAGACCTATACTAGATCTCAGAATATTAAATACATACATCAAATCAGACCACTTTCACATGGTTACATTACAAGAAGTAATCCCACTGCTCAAACAACAAGACTACATGACAACACTGGATCTAAAGGATGCATATTTCCATATACCAATACATCCTTCCCACAGAAAGTACCTAAGGTTTGTATTCCAAGGGATACATTACCAATTCAAAGTGTTGCCATTCGGAATAACAACTGCGCCAAGAGTTTTTACAAAATGTCTAGCAGTAGTAGCTGCACATATCCGAAGGCAGCAAATACATGTGTTCCCGTACCTAGACGATTGGTTAATCAAAACCAACACGCAAATACAATGTTCACAACACACAAATTATGTCATAGAAACCCTACACAAACTAGGTTTCTCAATTAATTACTCAAAGTCACACCTTTTGCCGTGTCAAACACAGCAATACCTAGGGGCAACAATCAACACAGTAAAAGGAATTGCCACTCCAAGTCCACAAAGAGTCCAAACATTTCACAATGTAATACAAGCCATGTATCCAAACCAAAAGATACAGGTCAAATTGGTAATGAAACTGCTAGGCATGATGTCTTCATGCATAGCCATTGTCCCAAACGCAAGGCTGCACATGCGGCCCTTACAACAGTGCCTAGCATCACAATGGTCACAAGCACAGGGTCAACTTCTAGATCTGGTGTTGATAGACCGCCAAACATACATCTCGCTTCAATGGTGGAACAGTATAAATTTAAACCAAGGGCGGCCTTTTCAAGACCCAGTGCCACAATACTTAATAACGACAGATGCATCCATGACAGGGTGGGGAGCACACCTCAATCAGCACAGCATCCAAGGACAATGGGACATTCAGCAAAGACAGTTTCATATAAATCACTTAGAACTGTTAGCGGTGTTTCTAGCGCTGAAAGCATTTCAACCCATAATAACCCCCAAATACACTCTTGTCAAGACAGACAACATGACAACAATGTATTACCTAAACAAACAGGGAGGAACACACTCGACACAGTTGTGTCTCCTGACACAAAAAATATGGCATTGGGCGATTCACAACCACATTCGCCTAATAGCACAATTTATTCCAGGGATTCAGAATCAGTTAGCAGACAATCTCTCTCGGGATCACCAACAGATCCACGAATGGGAAATTCACCCCCAAATACTGAACACTTACTTCCGAATTTGGGGAACGCCACAAATAGATCTATTTGCAACAAAAGAAAACTCAAAATGCCAAAACTTCGCATCCAGGTACCCACAACATCAGTCTCAGGGCAATGCAATATGGATGAACTGGTCAGGGATATTTGCGTACGCTTTTCCCCCTCTCCCACTTCTTCCATATCTAGTAAACAAGTTGAGTCAAAACAAACTCAAACTCATACTAATAGCACCAACATGGGCAAGGCAACCTTGGTACACAACACTACTAGACCTTTCAGTAGTACCTCATGTCAAACTACCAAACAGACCAGATCTGTTAACACAACACAAACAACAGATCAGACATCCAAATCCAGCATCGCTGAATCTAGCAATTTGGCTCCTGAAATCCAAGAATTCGGGCACTTAGACCTCACACAGGAATGTATGGAGGTCATAAAACAAGCTAGAAAACCTACCACTAGACACTGCTATGCAAATAAGTGGAAAAGATTTGTTTATTACTGCCATAATAATCAAATTCAACCTTTACACGCATCTGCAAAAGATATAGTAGGATACTTACTACATTTGAAAAAATCTAAACTAGCTTTCTCTTCCATTAAAATACATCTCACTGCAATTTCAGCTTACCTGCAAATTACGCACTCAACTTCATTATTTAGGATACCAGTCATAAAAGCGTTTATGGAAGGCCTAAAGAGAATTATACCACCAAGAACACCACCAGTTCCTTCATGGAACCTCAACATTGTCTTAACACGACTCATGGGTCCACCTTTTGAGCCCATGCACTCTTGTGAAATGCAATACTTAACGTGGAAAGTTGCATTTTTAATTGCCATCACATCTCTAAGAAGAGTGAGTCAAATTCAAGCATTTACCATTCAAGAACCATTTATTCAAATACACAAAAATAAAGTTGTTCTACGGACAAATCCTAAATTTTTACCAAAAGTAATCTCACCGTTCCACTTGAATCAAACGGTAGAATTACCAGTGTTCTTCCCACAGCCAGATTCTGTAGCTGAAAAAGCACTACATACATTAGACATCAAAAGAGCACTAATATACTACATTGACAGAACAAAACTAATTCGAAAGACAAAACAACTATTTATTGCCTTTCAAAAACCTCATACAGGAAATCCAATTTCAAAACAAGGCATTGCTAGATGGATAGTTAAGTGCATTCAAACCTGCTATCTTAAAGCTAAAAGAGAACTGCCTATTACACCAAAGGCACACTCAACCAGAAAGAAAGGTGCTACCATGGCCTTTCTAGGAAATATTCCAATGAACGAAATATGTAAGGCAGCAACATGGTCTACGCCTCATACATTTACCAAGCACTACTGTGTAGATGTGTTAACTGCACAACAGGCAACAGTAGGTCAAGCTGTACTAAGAACATTATTTCAAACTACTTCAACTCCTACAGGCTGAACCACCGCTTTTGGGGAGATAACTGCTTACTAGTCTATGCACAGCATGTGTATCTGCAGCTACACATGCCATTGAACGGAAAATGTCACTTACCCAGTGTACATCTGTTCGTGGCATTAGTCGCTGCAGATTCACATGCGCCCACCCTCCTCCCCGGGAGCCTGTAGCCGTTTAGAAGTAGATCTTAAACATTTGTACATTTGTAAATATATTACTTTAAACTTCATTATGTACATACGCATTCACTCCATTGCATGGGCACTATTACTAGCATACACAACTCCTACCTCACCCTCTGCGGGGAAAACAATCTAAGATGGAGTCGACGCCCATGCGCAATGGAGTCGAAATGGGAGGAGTCCCTCGGTCTCGTGACTCGAAAAGACTTCTTCGAACAAAAACAACTTGTAACACTCCGAGCCCAACACCAGATGGCGGGATGTGCACAGCATGTGAATCTGCAGCGACTAATGCCACGAACAGATGTACACTGGGTAAGTGACATTTTCCATATATATATATATATATATATATGTTCGATGGCATGTGTAGCTGCAGATACACATGCTGTGCACAGTCCGCCGTCTGGTGTTGGGCTCGGAGTGTTACAAGTTGTTTTTCTTCGAAGAAGTCTTTTCGAGTCACGAGACCGAGGGACTCCTCCCACTTCGATTCCATTGCGCATGGGCGTCGACTCCATCTTAGATTGTTTTTTTTCCGCCATCGGGTTCGGACGTGTTCCTTTTCGCTCCGTGTTTCGGGTCGGAAAGTTAGTTAGAATCTCGGAAAAAAACGTCGGTATTGTTTGCGTTCGGTATCGGGTTAGTTAGAACAAATCGACACCAAATTTCGAAGAGCTCCGGTGGCCCTTTGGGGTTTTTTCAATCCCCAGTCGGGGCCTTTTCGGCCCGGCCACGTGCGACTTCAAGGCTCATGGAACAGACCCCATTCCGCTTCTGCCCAAAATGCCATCACAAGTATCCGTATACGGATCACCATCTGGTCTGTAACTTGTGCTTGTCCCCCGAGCACAAGGAGGATACTTGTGAAGCCTGTCGAGCGTTTCGGTCGAGGAAGACGCTGAGAGACCGAAGAGCCAGGAGACTACAATTGGCGTCCACGCCGACAGGTCAAGATCGTTTCGAGGAGGAAGAAGAAGCTTTCTCCGTCCGCGAGTCGGATTCGGAAGAACTCGACGCCGAAGAAACAACCAAAACCGTGAGTAAGACGTTGAAAATCAAGACTCACGAAAAGTCTACAAAAACCCAGGGGACGCCACCGCCAACAGGCCATGGCTTAACCCGAAAAATAGGTGACCCATCCAAGGCACCGAAAAAGGGCATGCTGGTGTCGAAGTCATCCGACTCCGGTCGAGATACCGCCACACAGCAACCTCGGAGCCGAGACAGCGGCTCCGAGAAACTTCGGCACAGAGACAGCGGCACCGAAGAATTTCGGCACCGAGACACCACGCCGAAAACAAAGAAGGTTTCTTCGGAGCCTAAAAAGACTTCCGAAAAGGTTTTGGTTCCGAAACAGCCAGCCTCGGAGCCGAAAACTAGTTCCTATGCAGAGGAACAAGGATTAACCTCCCAATGACATAGATTTGGAGAGGAGCTTCAAGCTGTAGAGCCTGACTACACACAAAGAAGGCTTCATATTCATGAGGACACAGGGAAGATAACCACTCTTCCCCCAATCAAAATAAAAAGGAAACTTGCCTTTCAACAAAAGGACAAGCAACCACAGGCAAAGGTGGCAAGGAAAACAACCCCACCACCGTCTCCACCACCATCAATACATGCATCACCAGCAACAACTCCACCACTGATGCACTCACCAGCTCATACCACAATGAGTCAGGATGATCCCGATGCATGGGACCTCTACGATGCTCCAGTGTCTGACAATAGCCCAGACTCTTATCCTACAAAACCGCCACCACCTGAGGACAGTACATCCTATACACAGGTGGTCGCAAGGGCAGCCGAGTTTCACAATGTCTCCTTACATTCGGAACCAATTGAGGATGACTTTCTCTTTAACACCCTATCCTCCACCCATAGCCAGTATCAATGCCTTCCCATGCTCCCAGGAATGCTAAGACATTCAAAACAAATTTTGCAGGATCCAGTTAAAGGCAGAGCCATAACTCCAAGGGTGGAGAAAAAATATAAGCCACTGCCCACAGATCCAATATATATTACAACAGAACTAACACCAGACTCAGTAGTTGTGGGGGCAGCTCGTAAGAGAGCCAACTCTCATACCTCAGGCGACGCACCACCTCCAGACAAGGAGAGCCGCAAATTTGATGCTGCGGGAAAAAGGGTTGCAGCACAAGCAGCAAATCAGTGGCGTATTGCCAATTCACAAGCACTTTTGGCAAGATACGACAGGGCTCATTGGGATGAAATGCAACATTTCATCGAACACTTACCCAAGGAGTTCCAAAAAAGAGCGCAACAGGTGAGGGAAGAGGGACAAAGTATCTCAAATAATCAGATACGGTCTTCCATGGATGCAGCAGATACAGCTGCAAGGACAATAAACACTGTAGACACAATACGAAGGCACGCATGGCTGCGCACTTCTGGGTTCAAACCGGAAATCCAGCAGGCTGTGCTCAATATGCCGTTTAATGAACAGCAATTGTTTGGGCCGGAGGTCGACACTGCCATCGAAAAACTCAAAAAGGACACCGATACAGCCAAAGCCATGGGCGCACTCTACTCCCCGCAGAGCAGAGGCACATTTCGGAAAACACCTTTTAGGGGAGGGTTTCGAGGTCAACCCACAGAAACCACAACCTCACAAACAAGGCCTACCTACCAGGGTCAATATCAGAGGGGAGGTTTTCGGGGGAAATTTAGAGGGGGCCAATTCCCAAAAAATAGAGGAAAATTCCAAGGCCCCAAAACCCCTCAAAATAAGCAGTGACTCACAAGTCACACAACCCCATCACATAACACCTGTGGGGGGAAGACTAAGCCAATTTTACAAACTTTGGGAGGAAATTACAACAGACACTTGGGTCTTAGCAATTATCCAGCATGGTTATTGCATAGAATTTCGCCAATTCCCTCCAAACGTCCCACCGAAAACACACAATATGTCAAAACAACATATAGATCTTCTAGGACTAGAAGTTCAAGCATTGCTACAAATGGACGCAATAGAATTAGTACCAATTCAACAAAAAAACACAGGAGTTTACTCACTGTACTTTCTAATACCCAAAAAGGACAAAACTCTGAGACCAATACTAGATCTCAGAACACTAAATACCTACATAAAATCAGACCACTTTCACATGGTCACATTACAAGACGTAATCCCACTGCTCAAACAGCAAGACTACATGACAACATTAGATCTAAAAGATGCGTATTTCCATATACCAATACATCCTTCACACAGGAAATACCTAAGGTTCGTATTCCAAGGAATACATTACCAATTCAAAGTATTGCCATTCGGAATAACAACTGCGCCAAGAGTTTTTACAAAATGCCTGGCAGTAGTAGCTGCACATATCAGAAGGCAGCAAATACATGTGTTCCCGTACTTAGACGACTGGTTTCACAGCACACAAAATATGTCGTACAAACCCTTCACAGGCTAGGTTTCTCCATCAACTACGCAAAGTCACACCTTTTGCCGTGTCAAACGCAGCAATACTTAGGAGCGACAATCAACACAACAAAAGGGATTGCCACTCCAAGTCCACAACGGGTTCAAACATTTCACAAAGTAATACAGGCCATGTATCCAACACAAAAGATACAAGTCAGAATGGTAATGAAACTACTAGGCATGATGTCTTCATGCATAGCCATTGTCCCAAACGCAAGATTGCACATGCGACCCTTACAACAGTGCCTAGCCTCACAATGGTCACAAGCACAGGGTCAACTTCTATATCTGGTGTTGATAGACCGCCAAACATACATCTCGCTTCTATGGTGGAACAGTACAAATTTAAACCAAGGGCGGCCTTTCCAAGACCCAGTGCCACAATACGTCATAACAACCGATGCTTCCATGACCGGGTGGGGAGCACACCTCAATCAACACAGCATCCAAGGACAATGGGACATACATCAGAGACAGTTTCACATAAATCACTTGGAAATGTTAGCAGTATTTCTAGCGCTGAAAGCATTTCAACCCATAATAACCCAAAAATACATTCTTGTCAAAACAGACAACATGACAACAATGTATTATCTAAACAAACAAGGAGGGACACACTCAACACAGTTGTGCCTCCTAACACAGAAAATATGGCATTGGGCGATTCACAACCACATTCGCCTAATAGCACAATTTATTCCAGGGATTCAGAACCAGTTGGCAGACAATCTCTCTCGAGATCACCAACAAACCCACGAATGGGAAATTCACCCCCAAATACTAAACAATTACTTTCAAATTTGGGGAACGCCTCAAATAGATCTATTTGCAACAAAGGAAAACTCAAAATGCCAAAACTTCGCATCCAGGTACCCACAAGATCAATCCCAAGGCAATGCTCTATGGATGAACTGGTCAGGGATCTTTGCATACGCTTTTCCCCCTCTCCCTCTCATTCCATATGTAGTAAACAGGTTGAGTCAAAACAAACTGAAACTCATACTAATAGCACCAACATGGGCGAGGCAACCTTGGTACACGACACTACTAGACCTGTCAGTAGTACCTCATGTCAAACTACCCAACAAACCAGATCTGTTAACACAAACAACAGATCAAACATCCAAATCCAGCATCTTTGAATCTAGCAATTTGGCTCCTGAAATCCTAGAATTCGGACACTTGCACCTCACACAAGAATGTATGGAGATCATAAAACAAGCTAGGAAACCTACCACTAGACACTGCTACGCAAACAAGTGGAAAAGATTCGTGTATTACTGCCAGAATAATCAAATTCAGCCATTACACGCATCTCCAAAGGATATAGTAGGATATTTACTACATTTGCAAAAATCTAATCTAGCTTTCTCTTCCATAAAAATACATCTCACCGCAATATCAGCTTACCTACAAATTACTCATTCAACTTCACTATTTAGAATACCAGTCATTAAAGCGTTTATGGAAGGCTTAAAAAGAATCATACCACCAAGAACACCACCTGTTCCTTCATGGAACCTCAACATTGTCTTAACAAGACTCATGGGTCCACCTTTTGAGCCCATGCATTCTTGTGAAATGCAATACTTAACGTGGAAAGTTGCATTTTTGATTGCCATCACATCTCTAAGAAGAGTGAGCGAGATTCAAGCATTTACCATACAAGAACGATTTATTCAGATACATAAAAATAAAGTAGTTCTAAGAACAAATCCTAAAATTTTACCAAAGGTTATCTCACCGTTCCACTTAAATCAAACAGTAGAATTACTAGTGTTCATCCCACAACCAGATTCTGTAGCTGAAAGAGCACTACATACATTAGACATCAAAAGAGCACTAATGTACTACATTGACAGAACGAAACTAATTAGAAAAACAAAACAACTATTTATTGCCTTTCAAGGCAGCAACATGGTCTACGCCTCATACATTTACCAAGCACTACTGTGTAGATGTGTTAACTGCACAACAAGCCACAGTAGGTCAGGCTGTACTAAGAACATTATTTCAAACTACTTCAACTCCTACAGGCTGAACCACCGCTTTTGGGGAGATAACTGCTTACTAGTCGGTGCACAGCATGTGTATCTGCAGCTACACATGCCATCGAACTGAAAATGTCACTTACCCAGTGTACATCTGTTCTTGGCATGAGTCGCTGCAGATTCACATGCGCCCACCAGCCTCCCCAGGAGCCTGTAGCCGTTTAGAAGTAGATCTTCAACATTTGTACATTTGTAAATATATTACTTTAACCTTTATTATGTACATACGTATTCATTCCATTGCATGGGCACTATTACTAACATACACAACTCCTACCTCACCCTCTGCGGGGAAAACAATCTAAGATGGAGTCGACGCCCATGCGCAATGGAATCGAAGTGGGAGGAGTCCCTCGGTCTCATGACTCGAAAAGACTTCTTCGAACAAAAACAACTTGTAACACTCCGAGCCCAACACCAGACGGCGGACTGTGCACAGCATGTGAATCTGCAGCGACTCATGCCACGAACAGATGTACACTGGGTAAGTGACATTTTCCATATATATCAATAGGATCTCAAGACGATGTACTTCATTTTTCTCATCAGATTGGTGTTTGTGCATCCAGGAAGATTAGTATAGGAATCCATTACGCTAAGAGTTTTTGCATTATATGTGATTGTTCCTCTTCACTCGAGCATGATGATCATAAAGCTACTGTTGACAAGGGAGAATGGACGTGGGCCTACATAGAACCTCTATAAAAAATAAGAGAGTACACACTTGATTGTCGCATAATAGCTAAACCAAGCACTTAGCAATGCAGTGTAACTGGTGATACATACAAAGATAAAAAACAAATCAGTCCAATATGTGACACAAAACAATCACCATCATGATGCTTTCAACACACTGCAGCCCTTCCTCTGCTTCCTTCAGTACCCTTTGGGACTGGCATGCACCCGAATCATGGGGCTGTAAAAAAAACAATGTCTATAAAAGCTGACAATTTAAAAACTTATATAGAGCTCCTGTGAAAGTGTCCCTCGGCACACCTGGCTCTGCTGAAGTGTCACCAAGAGCCCCTGAATCAGCACCCCAATGAAGAGTTAATTGCAACATAAAACATCATCATTCTATTTGAAAAAGCACACATTCTAATGGCTACTTCTAACTGCAGATTTCTCACCTTTAAAATCTTCCCAAGTCCCAGACTGGATCTGGAAATTTCTCCCCAGTGCTCCATTGTGCTTTTAGGTGGTGCTTTGCAGCTTCACGTGGGCTTCGTTCTTCCCTGGAGTGGACAGAGCAGAACTGCATATAAGAGCCACACCTTCATGTCAACATCCGTTCCTTTCTTTCCCCACCTTCAAATGTCGACCAGGACTACTGTTAACCTTTTGGGTCTCAGCGTACCAGACAGCACAGCTGTCTGGGTTACTAAAGACATCTTGGGGACTTTAAGAAAGTTGACCTAGGAATTCATTCCACTCGTTAATTACCATTGCCTTTGTGATTTGTAACTCACACTTTTTAGGTCAAGCATAAGCATACGACCTCTTGTATACTTTTAAGTACACTATTACTGTGGGCTTAAAGCCATTTCATTTGTTCATGTCTGTGTCATGGCTTGCTAGTGGTCAGTCATGCCTATTTGTCTCTCCTCTTTCTCTGTGGGAGCAGGGACCAGCTACTGTATAATTTTGCTTTGTCGTGTTCATCCGTTCTTTGTGGGACACTTCTTTCTTTTCTTCGTTTCCTGCTCGTATTCAGCAAAGCTTCTCAGCTTAGCTTTGCTGTGAACAAGACTTTTATCTTTACCACATTTGTTCTCTGCAGTGATTGGAGGGAGAGTGGAAGCCTGCTTGTTTATTTAATTACTTGTTTAAACTTTACAAAGCTAAAGTAGCCCAAAGTTGAATTGACGGTAATAAAGGTTTTACATGAGTACCAGCTACATTACACAAGGACATAAACATTTTTGGGAGGCACTGGGAGGATTCTTTCGTACTCGCAGGTGGTAAACAGCTTGGGCCTGAAAATGTGTAAGGTGCTATGACCTCTAGGGTTTACATATTTGGGTACACTGCAATACTTGCTGCCATTCTGTTTTCCTGTTGTTATGCCCTCTAGAGGCTGGCTATATGGTTACATGACTGTGTGTCTTACAAATGCTATTTTTGTTATGGTGTCCTCTGGTTACATGACCATATTTCTTACAAATGTTATTTTTTATAGTTGTGCCCTCTAGGGGCTGTTCTGAGCATTACAGTCAATATAGTACAATATTCGCTGCACTTGGAAACTCACCCCATAAATCTTTGCGGAGCATTCCTTTTACAAAACATTTTTTCCTATAACGCACCGCAGGACGTGCTCTTTCTGTCTAAGTCATCTCTGGGTCCTCTTACAAGGTTGGGGGAATGGGGGTAAAATAATAATATAAAAAATATAATAATGGCAATATTTACATTTGTTGCTGCAGATAGAGGAAGAAGGCAAATGGAAGTGCTTTAGTTATATGCAGGGCCACTGGAATTATGTGGCAGAGAGCATATTATGCGCAGGGATGACCAATTTATGTGGCAAGAAAAGTCAAGTTATGCATTTACAATGCAAATAGCTGTTATTCAGGCAAATGCTAGACCTATTGCATTGCAAATGCTTGTTAGCTGTCCATGTGCTGGCTTTATTTGCTTTAGGTTCTCCAGGTTCAGTATGTCCCTCCCTTTGCCGAAAGCGTGTTTTCTGCATTCTTCCACAAACTCATTTTGTGTTACCAGGCCTTTAAATCTTGGTCTTATCTCATCACATTTGCTGTGCATTCAAAGACCAAGGTCAAAAGACAGACTCTGTCTTCCAGGGTGCTTCCTTTCTTTCTCTGACTTCAAAGTGAGAGGATTTATGTGACAATCTTGTTAGGTACTGGGGGGTAGGAAAGAGGTTTCTTCATAGCACACGACAATGTTTAAATGAACTGTGTATGTATTTCAGAATATATCAGAATAATGAATGCACAAATGAAGCACTTTTTTTTTTTTTTACTTCTAAAGTGTGTTGGAAGCAAAAACTTTAATATGTTTAAAACAAATCATTGAACTAGGTGATGCAATTTCCAAACATTTTTGTCTGTGCACTTTATAGTTGTATGTCTAACAGAGTCACTGCCCACGTCTTGTTCCTCAACAGTGTTCTCAAATACACTGGCATTTTTAGCTGTTAGTGATGCCACCTTCTTCTTTTTAATCTGTGGCTTTTGCTGAGGAGTCTTTTCTTTTTTAATGTTGGACTGAGAAGAGTCTTTTTTTTCTTTCACGTATTCAGGACGTCGATCTTGACGGCCCCCTCTCTCGCTACATCTATCCGGTGCGTCCTGAAAGGAACGAGAGGGACGTGAATCAGTATATCTGTCTGGAGTTTTAATATTCTCCCTATTTCTAAGATTATATCTCCTTTCGGAGTTCTCCGGGTGTGGAGAATCTGCTCTCTTATTTCTTCTTTATTTAAAGTCTCTTTGTTTGTCCCAGCGCTTCTTTGTGCCCTCTTGTGCCTGCTTCGTACCCTCCTTATGTGCAGTACCTTGTAATTCCAACTTCTTTGGTTTGGCTCCCAAACTATCCCGTCCTATACTAGTATAGGTATCGGAGATAATTTTCGGTAGCTGTCTCTCTTGTTCCTGGTATGGAGTTTCCCAGAGAGACTTGCAAATTGCCAGTGCGACGGCTTCCCCTTTAATGTTACTCATTATTATTGAGGATACGGCGTCAAAGTTACGCATTAATTTCATCCCCAAATCTAGGGCAGGTGCTGCCCCATGCTCATTTTGTATTTGTTTTAACACTTCCTGTAAATTGGCAAGTGTCGGGGTACCATGTGTGGTAGTGTATATAGCAGTGAAGACTGTACCCCATGTGGCGCAGTCATCCACTGAGGGAACCATCCCAAAAGGCAAGCACATAGTGATTAGTCTATGTTTTTCCTGTGGTCCCGTATGGGGAAACACGGCTTCCAGCTGATTAGTTTTCTGGGCAATCCAGAACTTACCCATAATAGTATGTACTGTTTGCGGATTAATCCCAGTAGCCAATTGATAACCACCAGATGCTGGCGGTGCTGGACGCACTGGTGTTGTGTTCAATGTCCGCATTACGAACAACTAATCGTCTATATAATGTCACTAACTAATTATATAAATCTCACAGATCTGGTAGCGGCATATTCTGTATGCCTGGGTGAGGTGTGTATGTGGCAAACATAGGCCACGTAGGTCCGTCGTTACTTAAAGGACCTAACCTCACTCTTTGTAATATATGTGGTAGGGCGCCTTCAAACCAGTTCTGATGCTCTTGGTATGTGAGCGATATTTCATGATACTGGTATGCTCGGTACCGCTGAGGTACGTTCGCAATTTCATATGTATGGAAAGTATGTGTTGTTTGGTCCCAGCAGTAAAATGTTTCTGTTTGGTATGCTTCATTAGCTTCTATTATAAGAGTAACTTCCCCACCCTCATCTGTAAGGCCATGCATTAATAAATGTTGTGTTAGTGCTTGTCTAGCATTTTCAGGAATGTCAATGGCGTTAGCCATTTTCGTTTAGAAAGACGGAACACCAATACATGGGGAGTAAAGTCCTTTTATGAGTTGGAGCTCGAACAACCTACAGCGTAATCGGGTGTTACCTTTTCAGCTGAGGAGGATTGACCCAAAGACCACGGACGTCTCCGTATAATGGTACTTAGGGTACCTGTTGTCTGTGAGCACTCTTTGCTTTGCCTTACCCCTCAAAAGACTGAAAAGACTCCCATCTGCTGAACTGCAAAGAAGCATTAAGCTTTTACACTGATCACAACAAAGGCCATTGGGTGCATGATCAACTTTTTGTGGGTTTCTCTGGTGCAACGAAAAGAAAGATGTTGCAGAAAAGGACTCTATTGAGGTAGATAGACCTCTGAACTTAGATCTGCTACACTTTGGCCAAATAGCAGTTTCTGGAAGGACTGAGGGCACTTCCACAAGGGCCAGGGCTGTCACAACTGCATTGGTATGTGGAGTGCTTGTCCTTGACCTCTGGCAAGCTGTGACAAGGGTGTCAGTGCGTGCGTTCATGAAGCACTCTGCCTTGACAGCCAGGTCCGACAGGAAGGCATTATGCTTGTTTAGTCCTACAGCACGATTTGGTCTGAGCCCACTCCACAGACCATCCACCTTTGGAAGGTACTTATTTGGTTATCTATTCCAATGGTGAGGAATATGCAGTTAGAAGAACAAGTTACTTACCTTTGTAAAGCTCACTCTGGTGGCTACTCTTTTATCTCTCACTGCACCCACCTCCCCATTCTGTAGACTGGTCTCTTTTTTTAACATCTGAAATGGTCCCAAGATACAGATAGGCACAGTGGTACCGACAATTGCTTGATTCTATGTTTTGGAGGGCGTAGAAGAACTCAAGCAAGAAACTGACGTCAATGTGCAGGGGTGGCACTTATATGAAACTAAATGAAATCACTTCTAAGGTGGAATGAAGCCAACTCATAGCCACATGGCACTATCTAGCGACATGCAGCAGCACTGCTGAGAATATTTACCGACCCAGTCTAGCACCTGTGGATATCTTTAAAGTAAGGAATCTGTGGCTAGGAAGAGTATCCACCAACAAGAGCGTTACCAACAGTAAGTAAGATGTTCTTTATTGCCTAAGTAATGTTTTTCATCAGAGATGCAAAACCGTCCATACCCCAGTTTTCCTTTTAACTGTGCTTGCACTTGAAGCAATAGAATGTAGGGGTGTAGTGTCAACCTAGTCTGAAAAGCTATGGGACAGGTGAACAAATGTGAAACTAGCCACCCCTTAATTTAGCTACTGGAATCCTCTCTGAGTTTCTGGAACTCTTGAATCTATGTAGAGTCTGAGGAATCCAAGTTATGAGAAGCAACACAAATAGGAACTTATCACGACGGTTAAGAAAAGAATATGCCCTAAAGACTTTAACTACTCTGAAATATGAGGCACATTTGGAACACTATAGCTTCTATTTAAGCTAGAGATCTTTGAGAGAAAGTCCCAGTTTTGGAAAACCACTCATTATTCGATACTTGATTTCTCATTTGTGGGGAGCATGATAAAGTCTCTTGCTATTGTTCTTCCCTACGAATGGTCCTAACAAGGAGCTGCAGGTAGATAAAGAAAATTAGACTGAACATCCCTTGCTTGGCTATGTAACTCAAAGCAGCAATATTACCCGTCAGGACGTGAACAATTTTCCTTAGAAAAGAAGGAACGAGTTGACACCTAAACAAAGCTTTCAGCTCCAGGTAAATGAAGTGGAGCCTCTTGTGCTGTGAAATCCAAAGGCAACGTTCCAGATAAGAAGACCCCACCCACCTTTGCACTGTGAGTGAAGTAATTTGTGAAACCCAGACTGACGCAGAGAACCTCTGAGAGAGATGTAGATTTTGGTCCTCATTTTGAGTTTGGCGGTCGGGAAAGGCCATCTGCCAAACTACCAACAGGGTGGCCACCACCGTAGTGGTTACCACCCCACCGGACCTATTAGGTGTTTCCTGCTAGGCCAGTGGTCGGAGGTTTCCACCCGCCGGCCTAGAGGGACACAGGTGGCAGCATTGTCTCCGGCTCGTAATCGAGCAGGTGGCAATGCTGTTGCCTGCAGGGTGCACCAGCACCCTTGCAATGTTCACTGTCTGCACAGCAAACAGTGAACATTGCGAGGCTGCTGGAAAGGGGGGGCCCTGCACTGCCCATTCCAGTTGCATGGGTAGTGCAGGGACTCCCCTGGGCCCCCCTGCACCTGTTTTCCAACAGCTTTTCAAAAGGCTTGCGGAGAAGGGCGTCGTAATCAGCTAGGCGGCACAGCATCAGTGCTGCCCTGGCGGATTACGACCTCCAGCTGCCGTCAACGAGTTGGGATCACCAATCCCAGCGGAGACGGCGGAACCCTGGCGGTCTGACTGTCAGGGTCTTAATGTGGCAGTCGGACCGGCGCAGCAGTCCTGACCCACACCGTGAGGCTGGCGTTCTTAAGACTGCCAGCCTCGTAATGAGGCCCTTAGTGTCTAAGTTGCTGATATATGAACCCAGAGACCTGGGTTCTAACTGGGTCATCAACACTTTAAACCACATTCCATATTCCCAACACACCAGTCCTGCTTCTCTACTCTCTTTGTCATTGGACCCCTCTCATCACATCTTTGTTCAAGACACTCTTCCTACAATAGGAAAGGGTGAGTTCAGTACTTCATAAATGCAAGAGGCTATACGGCGTAGACAACCATGGAACCACTTTGCTGGTGTCACTGTGTACACAACAAAATGCTGTATTGTCTAATTCAATTCTAGGTATCATTTGTTCTGGAGGAAATGTTAGATCTAAGTAGGTGTCTATCGGTGCCTTTGCCCAGGTGTGGAAGAGCTATTTCTTATGGCGAGCCCCAGACTGTGGAGAGAGTTGCATACTAGATAGAGCCTTGAGTAGGAGCAGCCCTGCACAGCCAGTTTCCATCTAGGGGAGAAGCTTCTACTTTCATAGATGTTATGCCGCTGCTGAGAGACCCTTCTTGGGGATGAGTTCAGGGAAGTATTCGGATTGGCTTCTCCTTGTAGCAAATATTTCTTTGTGGAAGGATGAAAATACACACCATTGCTGATGCCGACTGGAATGACAGATGTCTCACTGGAAAGGACAGACACAAGAACCTTCAAGAGGTATTGGACTGATGTAGATAATGTAACGCCATGGGAGACTGGACTTGGCTCTGGCAGCCAAACTATGGGCAAGTCACCCCTGGAACTGGATGTACTAGGGACCTCATTACTAGCGGTCGGGATAATTGCGGTAAGTGCGGTAAATGCTGATGCTGCATATACCACAACTACGAGTTTTTTCCTAAATATTGGCAGGTCTGTATGATAATACCGGAACAATGATGTATACCAGTGGTTCCCAACCTGTGGTCCGGGGACCCCTGGGGGTCCGCGAAGCCTCTTCAGGGGGTCCGCGACTGCTTAGAAAATTAAATATTATTAACAGATTAGGTCCCCAGCTTTCAGTAATCAGTAAGTGGGGGGGTCCCCGGATTCCAATAATGATTCAGTGGGGGTCCCTGGGTTCCAGTAATGATAAAGAGGGGGTCCACAGATGGCAAAAGGTTGGGAACCACTGATGTATACTATGATGCTGCAATGCATGTTGTATTCGCTGGAAAAATAATAAACTTAAAAATATATATATATATATATTGGAAGGTCAAGCCTGACGATATTTGTTAGAGGAAAATGACCTGTGATTATTCCCAAAAAGACTCATAACTGGCTGGTGTTTATCAAACCATAAATGTCAATGCAGTGAAGTCGGATTTTACCGGGTGTGATGAATATCACACAAACTACAGTGCTACTCGCAATTAGTACCTACGACCCCCCGGACAGACCAGGGGCTGCTAACAGACTCCAGGAAGTGTGCGTATGCACTTTATAAATCACCCATTAATGCAGACACTACAGGGCTGGTAACGTGCTGGAGGGGGTGATACATTTTTCCACGCTCTGCAGTTGTGTCCACTCACCACTAATGGGCAGAGGGAGTCATTGTTTGAGGTAACCGAGTAGTTGGGTACACAGGGAGAATGGTCCAACTTCCGGCTGGCGGTGAGGGGGCCGCTAGTGGATCTGGTGGCTCACAGCCACACAACTGTAGCAGTTTCCGTTCAGAATAGACAAATGATCATATGTTGGAGAAAAGGATGGGTGATCTGTATGTTGAAAAGTTGTGTTTTGGAGTGATAAAATGACGAAGCTGCATGTGACAGAAGTGTGAAACGCCCGCTGGCTGTACTTGTTGAGGAATTTGGAAGCAAATGTACACAAGGAAGGTGGCGCAGAGGAGAGAAGGATTGGGAATGGCTTAATGTAATCAGTGAGGATACACGTGGAGGGTTTATATGGGAAAGAATTAGCACTGGAGGGTAGGAGCAGAACCTTAGCAGAGTAATCTAGGTGAGAGAACCAAGGCCAGATGTAAAAAGTAATTTGAGCCTGCAAATTCTCTGATTCGCAAAATCACGTAGTTTGCAACTGCAAAAGTTTTTTTTCTTCCAGCTGTGTAGAAAAGCCTTTTTATGAGTCGAGAAAGTCTTTCCAACTCCAAAAGTGCCTTTTGTGACCCTTAACAGGAGTTACACCCGGTAGGATGGTGTGAAACAAGCATACCCCTCCTAAATGAGAGTTCACAAGTTGTGTATCAATGGTTTGTGACAAAAATTGCGAGCACAAAGCATTGGTCAGTTACAGACCTATAGAGCTGGGGTGGTAACTGAATTGCAGAGGGGAAACTGTTGCCATGTGACAGCCTATCTTTTGGGAAATGTGTTGTCTGCCTCAGCGGGGGAGTCAGGCGGGAGACAGTGGGCATGAGCTGCTTTTAAAGAAAAAAGGTTTCTTGTTTGGAAGAATAAATGCAGAGATGCTGATACACCTGCATTGCTGCATTTGCAGGCAATCACAGGTGGTTGTGAATTGCAACTTGCTTATTATTCATTAGGCAGGTTGTTTAGTGAACCACTGTGTAGGAACTGGGGTTTGGTTTCAGTAGTCGCCCCACTTTTTGCCTGGTGTTTTATACAACTTTGACTGAAGTGCACTGGTTCCTGCTAACCAGGTCCCCAGTGCAAGTGTTCCTCCCCCAAAACAAGACACCTGGTCACCCTTGTGTGCCATGTCCCTTAACACTTCCTGTAATATTTGTAAGTACCCCTACAAGAGGCCTTACAGCCCTAAGGTAGAGTGCATTATATTACAGCTAAGGACATATATGCATGAACAAATATGCCCCTACTATGTCTTTTGTTGATTCTTAGACATAGTAAGTGAATAAGAAGGCCATTTTAAATACATTTGCTGAACACTGGTCAAGACGAGTTCCCCAGCTACATGATGGCTTCACTGAAGCTAGGACTGTTTTGTATCAAACATCCGTATTAATAAACCCTCATTGATACATGTACCCAGGGGGCACCTTAGAGGTGCCCCCTGAAAACCTACTAACTGCTAGTGGGCTAGCAGACTAGTTCCAGCCAGCCTGTGAACAACAGATGAGTTTCTGACCCCCAAGGGCGAGAACCTTTGCTCTCTGGAGGTCAGGAACAAAGCTGCTCTGGCAGGGGTGTTACACACCCATCCTAACAGGATGACCTACAAATCTGCATTCCAACCGGGAGGCTTCCAAGGAGCCCACTGCCTTTGATATGCAGATCTGGCATCCTTCAGAAGGAAGATTCTGACCTCCCTGGTCCTGGGCCCCTTTGCCACCTGGACAAGTGGGAAATTAGCTCTGCAGGTGGAGTGTTGCATTTGCAGGCTGGACTCACCTCTAGGGCGACCAGCCTGAAATGAACACAGCCTTAGGAATTTCTCATATTGAATGAAGTGGTCATCTAGGGGGCGTAGTGACCCCAAGGTTAAGTAGCCCATTGGCTTTTACCCTTCACTCCGCTTAACGCCCCGTAAATTGAGTATTTAGGTGACCCCCTGGTACCAGAAAAACAGATCTTTGCTGGACACAAAAGGAGTCGACAAGAAGTCTTTTGACCAGAGAACTGAGGAGAACGACTGACTTGGCACCAACCCTGCCAGCTGCATCCAACCCTTGTGGAGCAACTGACCTGTCTTGCCGCTGCAGCCTCCAAGAAACCGTGAGAGCTGCCAGTGCTTCTCAAATTGCCAAGAACTCTCTTGGAGCAGAAGAGCTGCTTTCCTGCATCTGCAGACAACCAAAGAAAAACTGTGAGGGCCCGGGACATCACCTGTGCACCTGAGCCACCTAGCCCGAGCTGAAGTGGGCCAACAGTGTCAGCATAGTTTCCAGGCCCTCCAGAGACGAAGCCCACCTTGAGTTCACCCACTGTGGACTTCCCAATGACACCTGCCCACTTTGTCTACAGGACCCCCTCAACCACGGCCGCCTCCTCTGGTGATGGAAACCTGACAGTCCACTGCACCTCTGCACTCAGTTGCCCCAGACAGAGAAGAGGACCGCTGGTGTTCCTGTGTTCCCCCAGGCCTGTGAGACCTGAGTCCACTTGTTGGTTCGGGCGAATTAGACCCCCAGTCCACACCTGCTGCCAGTTTCTGTGGCCCCCCCCTACCACAACTACGCCCGGTAATGGTAACCCGGTGGCCCAAAATAGCTCTGCATCTGGCCACCCTGAAACAAGGAGAACAGGACCACTGGTGTCCTTACATCCCTGAGCATAGCAAGACTTGAACATCCTGGGGAGTTCACCCAGACTGGACTCTCAGTCCACCCCTGCAACATCTTTGTGACGGGACCGATTCCCTTTGACTAACATAGGGCATCCGACCGTGAACTGCACCACTGCACCCGGCCGCCCCTGGTGCCCTATTGGTGTGGCATAGGCCCCCGCCCTGTACTCACCTCAAGTCCAGAAGATTGGACCTATAAATTGCTGTGAAGAACCTGTTTGCTATGTATGTTTTCTCTCCCATAGAATAACATTGCAGCTACAGACAAATGTGCTGTCTGCTTTTGAAAACTCTAAAAATCTATATCTCAAAAAGTACTCACATGATTTGGGTGATTTTGGTATCTAAATTTATATAAAAGTATACGTTATTCTTATAAATTTGGTTTCGGATTTCTTTATTGAGTGTGTTTCTCACTTACTGCTTATGTGTGTGTGTTACATGCTTAGCAATACCCTCTGGTATGCCTAACCGCTCGCTCACACTACCACAAAAGACAGCATTTGGGGTGTCATTTGTGGCTCTATAATTCCTTTGGGGGTTTGCCTGGACTCTTTGCACAGTGTGCCTCTTCTTTTTGGTCCACTATATAAAGAGCCATCTTCCTACACCCTGCAAAAGAACTTTGTGTTGCAACATATCGGTACACAGTCCACATCGCAAGTTGTATTTACAAACCACTCTGTACGCAAGTTGCATTTCCCTACTTTGCAGCTGGGAATAGTTAATCGGGCCCCAAAGTTGTCTCACAGAAATAATATGGTTGTTATTTGCTATAAACACCGCAAGGGCACAGACCGAAGAATGACTAAGAAGTTTAGGTTATTTTCCTTCAATGTCCAATGTATAATTCCAAAAAGGAATGGAATATTCTGGCATATGTCAAAATACGAAGGCCTGGATTTGCTAAGGCCTAGCTTCGCATTTGCGTCATGCAAGGCGCAATGCAAGCCCTTAAGTCAGATTTACTAAGTCACTCAAAGCCACCTTGCATGGTTCTGCGTGGCTTAGTAAATCTGGAATAACACAAAGCAGTGCAAGTCACTGCTGTTGTTACTATGCGTTGGAAAGACGTTCTGTGTGTGTTCCCATGCATCCACCCATGGTTTCTGGCACATTTCTAGATTTACCAAGACTAGTGAATCTATGAATGCGTCAAAATCCTTAGGCTTCCCAGGTGAGGCGTAACTTGTAGAAGTATCTTTATTGTTTCTTGTTATTTCCTCTTTTTACTTGTGCTGCATCCTGCCTGTCAAAGGAAAATGCCCCTGAGGATTGTTTTTATGCCCCTTCCTGCACAAAAACAACCTGCCTGTGCTGGCACTTGGCAGCCACAAGTGCACCAGCACAGAGAGCAGAAATGTGCCATATGTAAGTCAATATGGCTCATTTCTGCTCTCTCCATTTGATGCAGCAAGTTGCATCGCTGTGTTGCACCAAATCTTTGTAAATCTGGGCCCCGGGTAATAAATTGATTGGAGAGGCACCCTAGTTACTGGACAAGTATCATGCATGAGTAGCTGTGATCTGGTGCATCAAAATACATTACTCATTACTGACTTCATGGTCCAGCAGAGTGACAGCATTAATGCAGAAACTTTCGTACAGAGTCCATGAACCAATGTGTCGAGGTGCTGATGTCAGGCTGGGGTCTTTCACTGCAGAGGAAGAAGTTGGATTTATAATAGTGAAGGACACACACCAGGGCATTCGAATAGTACTCACCAATGTGCTCGACCCGCCTTTGTTGCACGTGCATTTTATAATTCATGGAAAATGGCAGGGAAGTGACCTACTGTCATAACAGGCAGAATTGCCTTGAGATGGCATTGCTGATTAAGGAGTATTTAGCATTTGTTTAAATCATTTCAAAGATACATGGAGGAAAGTTCACTCATATAAAAAGATCTTACATAATCGAGAATGTATTTCCTTGGTCCACCGTAGAATAATCTACTTTATACCCAAGGGTGTTCTCTGGTCGTGGCAGATTCATGTTGGAATGACATTTCACTCCCTGATGCGCTCATTACTGTGCAAACAATTAAAACTGAGCTTTCAGAGAGGACACGGCGTGGGAAACATTAAGGGCCATATTTATACTTTTCGACGCACAACTGCGCCAACGCAGTTGTGCGTCAAAAAATCTAACGCCGGCTAACGCCATTCTGAAGCGCCATGCGGGCGCCGTATTTATTCAATGACGTTAGCCGGCGGCGCTGCCTGGTGTGCGTCAAAAAAAATTACGTACACCAGGCAGCGCCGGCGTAGGGGAATATGGAGCTTGGGCGCCAAAAAATGGGGCAAGTCAGGCTGAGGCAAAATTATCGCCTCAACTCGATTTGCGCCATTTTTTTCGACTCCCAACCCCCATTGAAATGACTCCTGTCTTAGCAAAGACAGGAGTCATGCCCCCTTGCCATGCCCAGGGGACTTCTGTCCCCTGGGCATGGTCATTGGGCATAGTGGCATGTAGGGGGGCACAAATCAGGCCCCCCTATGCCACAAAAAAAAAAAAAAAAATACTTACCTGAACTTACCTTATGTTCCCTGGGATGGGTCCCTCCATCCTTAGGCGTCCTCCTGGGGTGGGCAAGGGTGACAGGGGGGGTCCCTGGGGGCCTGGGAGGGCACCTCTGGGCTCCTTCCGAGCCCACAGGTCCCTTAACGCCTGCCCTGACCAGGCGCTAAAAAACGACTCAAAAGCGGCTGGATGTCATTTTTTTTGACCCGCCCACTCCCGGGCGACATTTTTGCCCGGGAGTGTAAATACGGCGCACATACCTCGGAGTCACTTTTTTAGACGGGAACGCCTACCTTGCATATCATTAACACAAACTAGGTGTCCACGCTAAAAAATGACGCAAACTCCATGGACTTTGGCGCTAGATGCGTCTAACGCCAAAGTATAAATATGGAGTTAGTTTTGCGTCGGAATTGCGTCAAAAAAAACGGCGCAAACAGAGTATAAATATGCCCCTAAAGGTGCTTGTAAGAGTACATCATCCCATGAAGGTAAAAATATACTACACTGGCACTGGCCATGGAGGAACTAATGCTGCAAACCATAGAGTCTGAATGTGTCAGACAAGGACATTATGAATGTCAAAGAGCAAAAGAAATATTTATCATTAGAAAAACGAGGCTAATTACAGAAAAGAGATGCAATTCAAGCCAATATTTTAAATCTAAAAACACATATTAGGTTTAAATAAATAAAAACAGATATTAACAGAATTTGCTTACATTAATAACGTAGACATCTTTGACCCAATGCATGTGATTTATTATAAATATGGGTCTTAAAAATCTCCAACAATAAACAAATATAGCTATTAGTTGGAGAATGGTTCACCACAAAACATGATTGTTGAAAATCGGGAAGGAGCCACTAGCCTGTTGAAAAGCTGGATTGCCATAAAGCTTTGCTCATTATATTTAACAAGGAAACCTGCACTACATTTCACTGATCGCTGGTCAAGAGGCTCCTTTGTGTCAAACAGACTGGGATAAAATGCGGTTGCCAGAACCGAAACAGGAGCTCAGTCTGGATCTGGAGGCACCACTTTTAGAGGAGGAGATTCTGGCTGCTATAAAGCATTTAGGCCCATATTTAAGAAAAATTATGCACAACTGTGCTTGCGCAGTTGTGCGTAATCTTTCTTAACGCCATCCGTGCACCATATTTTAAAAAATGGCGCACAATGGTGCTAAAGAATGGCTACCGTCTCAAAAAAATACGCTAGCTGGTGAAGCATAGCGTTAAGGGAAATCGCGCAAGTGGGTAAAAATTGACGGTAGGATGATTAGCGGCAAAATATCTGCTGCTAGTCAGCCTAGCATCATTTTTTGACGTGCAAGCAGCCAAAAAATGACTCCTGTCTAAGTATAGACAGGAGTCATTCCCACTACCCCAATGCCCACCACAGGGGACCAGTGTCCCCAGGGCAAGCCCAACATACCCAGCGCCAGGCAGGAGGCACCATGTAAGGGGCCCCCAGTGGCACACCACACTTACCCACACACAATTACTTGGGATGGGCTCCCCCCTCCTGTAGTGTCCTAGTGGTGTAGGTGGTGGTGATGCCGGGGTTTGGGGTGGGCATCTTTGTGCCCATTCCATGGTGTTTCCCCATGGAAATAGGCCTGCACATTAACGCCTGGTCTGACCAGGCGTTAAATAATGGCGCTAAGCGATCTTAGCGCCATTATTTAGGTCCGCCTCCTAGGTACGAGTTGTTTCAGCGTTGGTAGGTAAATATGGCACTGGGGGGGCTAGCGTCTTTTTTAGGAGGTGGGTTGGTTGTTGCTTCCTAAAAATGGCACTAACTCCAATATTTTGACGCTAGACGGGTCTAGCATCAAAATATAAATATGGAGTTAAGTTAGCGCCGCTTTAGCATCAAAATAAATGACGCTTAGGGGACGCTAACATTCCATAAATATGGGCCTTACTTTCCGGGCGCAAAGTTTGCCCAGACTGATTGGTGGTGAAATTTTCTATGCATTTTTACTGAAAGGGCAATGCAAACAGGAAAGTCGTAAATGCTGGACAACTTCTGCCCACTGTGCAGCAGGCCAGATGTATAGTATTACTGAAGCCTAAAAAGAATCCCGAATGTAGATTAATTTAAACAAGGAGATCATTGCTAAAATTCTAGCTCGCAGGATAATTCTTCTTGTGAACAAACTGGGGCATCCAGATCAAGGTGTTTTTATTCTCACATACTTTCACCATCTGAACCTGGAATTCTAATATAATTTTTAAACTACAGAAGGGTTTGCATACACAAAAGTATAATTTGATTCTGTCAGTGGTTAATTTGTAAATGAAAACGTGCCGGTGTCCAAAACTCTCATCTGAAATGAAGCCTGCTGCATTTATATGTGCGAGGACAGAATACTGAGGAAGCTTAATCCTAAAGCCATCTCGTGCCTCTTTAATCCATTTACAACCACTCCCTGTCCCTTCAGCTCACTAATGTAGCTTTCTGCTTTCTCCGTGTTTGATGCTTTTCCATCTTTCCTTGCTCTGTCTTATCCATATGTGACGTTTGCTCACAGCAATTGCCTGATGTAGAAAAATAAGTGCCGGGCCCCCCATCGGCTCAAATTAAGCACCGGCTTCTGTTCATGTAAAATGGTCATAACAGGGTCACCGCTGGGTAGCTTTGAACAATGGCGGTACTTTATTCAGGTGTTCCTCTTCGAGTTAACTCGTGATACTCTAACCAATGAATAGCCAATGTATTTCGACTGGAATCTGTGAGGCTTCAATAGGTTGATTGTAGGAACCGAGCAATATCTTCAGAACAAGAAATGGAGAAATGAGAACTAAATTTTACATGTTGATTAATCATTTTAGATTTTGGTAAATATGGATTGACGAAATGTACATAATGTGCATTAAAAAAAAAAAAAAAACAACAAGGAAACAATGAGCACCATGCTATGGCTCCCTCAGTGCTAAGCTGAGGACTGTGAACAGCCCTGGTGACCTTAAATTAAGTTACTGGGTTTTTCAGACTCCAGGCAACAATGTGACAAGTACATTACAGTTAAGTGGAGTGGAAGACCGTACAGTATTGTCACTTCACGTGTTCTTTGTCGAGGCTCCTGTGTAGCGGTGGTAAGACACTGCAGCCAATGATCCACGCAAAAAAGTAACCGTGGGTTCCTTTAGATCAGTTGTTCCCAACCTGTGGTCCAGGGTCCCCTGGCGGTCCGCGACTGCTTAGAAAATTAAACTTAGTGAGGGGTCCCTGGATTCCAATAATAATTAAGTGGGGGTCCCCGGGTTCCAATAATGATTAAGTGGGGGTCCCCAGTTTCCAGTATTGTTAAAGTGGGGGTCCACAGAAATCAAAAGGTTGGGAACCACTGCTTGAGATGCTTAAGCACACTAGGGTAGCAAGAAGTACTTTGACCAGATATACCCAAGCAGGTGGGCAGGCGGTCCAAACTGAGCTGATCTATGTGGCAGCAGTGTGACCATAAGTGATCTACGGAATCTTTTTTTTTTTTAATGTAAATCTTCATGCAGTAATGGAACGCTATTGATACACCCCCTTTGATGCTGTCGCTTTTTTGCATTCTGGACAGGTACAGGTGCCAAAGAGACCCAGTTAGACTGCACAATACTAGACTGAATCTGAATCCCCAGGCTTTTGGAGGTGCCCCTGGCTCCAATGTCGGGCTCTGGGATACTGAACGTGCACCTCCGGTATTAAGCAGAGGTCAGTGCAAACTATGACAAGAAGCAGGGACTCAGTTACCAAAAAGTCACGGAGCACAATGGACAGGGAAAGGGCAGGGATGCACAGTATCTAACATTAGATGGTGCATTCCTGTCCTTGCCTAATGCCGGCGCACTTTAGGCTGCCCAGTGCCAGCACAGGCACTCTTGCACCAGGGTCCAAGGGTGCCCGTGTTGTGAGCAGGAATGTTTTTATGTGTAACCCGCGGAGTTAGAAGGGGACCCCTCGGGTTCTACGCCAGCGGCTTCAGCCTGGACTCGAGGGGGTACCTATGGATCTGTTCCTGGATCGAAACAAGAGTTGGTCATACCACTGCAACCTTCCCTGGCGCCAGTTCCCACGTTAACGCCCCTGACGCAGCCTGTACCCCCAGATGGCCTCGACCCCATACTCATTGCACTGGCCCATACTCTTTGCTGACACAGAGCTGGACCTGCGTTGCACAAATTCAACAGGGATCTTGCCCCCATGTCAGATCTTGAACCTTATTCTTATGGGTTGGGGTACTGTGAGGAATGGGAGGGTGTGGCTGGACCCTTTAGAATACCAGCTACAAGACCCCTTGGAATGGCGTACAGACCTGGGTGAAGCCAGTGGTCTGGATACTTCCCCTGAGTCTGGCATGCTTTCTCCCACTAGTATGGCTACGGAGAAGGGAGTGTCCTATTCAATGGTTGTGCGAAGAGTGGCCAAGGTCCTGGGCCTCGAATTGCCTTCAGTGGCAGTCAGAACTAACCTCCTGACAGGGGTGCTTCAGCTTGGGGCTTCATCCTCTAAATCCCTATTGCCCTTCAATTAAACCCTTATGTCCTGATGAGTACCTGGTCCAAACCCAGCACAGGGGCTCCTGCGAACCGGACTATTGCCCGCCGCCATTGACCTGCTCCAACAGACCCAGTGTTCCTGATGCAACAGCTCTTCCCTGAGAGCTTGGTTATACAAGTCTCTACATCCCAGGGCGCATTCCCTTCCGCACCCGCGGATAAGGAATCCAAGAGGCTGAACCAACTTGGGAAGATGATGTTTCCTTACTCTAGCCTGGCACTGCAGTCTCTGAACACTGCATGCCTTTTGGACCGTACTCCCACACGCTGTGGGATACAGTTGCCCAAGTGCTGCCACAGGTCTCGAAGGAGGCCCCGGCTGTATTCTCTCAAGCTGTTGCTGATGGGAGAAATGCAGCAAAGTTCACAATCAGGTGTGGACTGGGCACAACTGGCTCACTGGGCAGAGTGGTGCATTGACAGTGGCCCTGAAGCGCCATGCCTGGTTGAGAACGTCTGGCTTTTCGGGGGATGTCCAAGCCACTCTTCTGGACATGCTGTTTGATGGCACCCATGTCTACTGAGACAAAGCAGACTCAACACTTAAGCGCTTCAAGAATTCCCATGCTACGGCCAGGTGATTGAGCCTCGCAGCGGCTCCTCGTCCATCTCCAGACTGATTTTTGCCCCTTTTGTGGCTATGGATGGGGCATCCCACCACAACTTCTCCCCTCTAGCCAGTGTGCCGCATATGCTGACCAGCCTCTGCCTAGATGGGTACATGGGATCCACCATCCTTGTGGATCAGGGAGCCAGTGGTCCAGCCAGTCTGCTGCCGCCCCCACCCCCCTCCACTTGCCTCCAAACCTTCCCAGTCTGACGATTGCCCACCAGGGCCATTCGGAGGCATGCTTCAACATCACCTGCTCCGCTGGCAGTCCATCACATCAGACAGGTGAGTTTTGCAGACAGTCCCAAGGAGCTACTCGCTCCCCCTAGAGACTACCCCTCCATCAATGCCACTATCCTACAATCGGATGACAGAGGATCACTTGGCACTTCTCCGCAAGGAGGAAGGTAGTGCAGGTGTACATGGACAACACCACTGCCACGTGGTACTGCAACAAGCAGGGTGGGTGGAGTTGTGGACTGTTTGCCAACAGGCCCTCACCTCTGGAAATAGCTGGAACAACAGAACATATACCTGGTGGTTTGGCTGGAACAACAGAGCATATACCTGGTGGTTCAATATCTGGCAGGCTCTCTGAACGTCAGGGCAGACGAACTCAGTAGACAATGTTTAGTCAATCACAAATGGGTTCTCAATTTGGAGGTGGCGCAAGGTCTCTTTTTTAACAGAGGGAAGAGCCTTGGTTAGATCGGTTTGTCTCCACAGAGAATGTGCAATGTCAGCAGTATTGTGCGTTAGAGTTTCCCAGACGGCACTCGCTAGGCAACGCTTTTCGTCTAGAGTGGCGCTCAGGCCTCCTGTACGCCTTTTCGCCCATACCACTTCTGTCCAGAGTTCTCAAGAAGATCAAGAATGACCAGGTCCTTATGGCTCTGGACTGGGCACGCAGTTTTTGGTGTCCCAAGTTATTGAGCATGGCCATTGATCCTCCGATGCGACTGTCCCTTTGGGAGGATCTTCTGGTGCAGCAGCAGGGGAGTGTTCTCCACCGGAACCTGTCCAGTCTTTGCCTTCTTGCATGGAGATTAAGCAGCAGCAGCATTTGACTTTCCGCATGAAGTCTGTTATGTTATCTTGTCAGCCTACGCCTGTTGTTGGAAAAGATTTGTGGCATGGTGCACAGACAAGTCTGTGGACCCTCTCTCTCTCTCTGGCGTTCTTTTATTTATACTTTCGTGGGACCATCAGGCCTCTGCTTTGGGCACTTCCAATGGTTATTTGTCTGCAATCTGTGCTTTCTTAAGGCTGCCTTATCAACCTTCTTTGTTTATATATCCTATTGTAAATAGGTTACTTAAAGACCTTACTCATGTTTCCTCCTTCCCCATTCATTATGCCCCAATGGGACTTGACTTTGGTTCTGACATTCCTGAGGTGTGCTCCTTTTGAGCCTCTCTGCAATTGTCCTCTAAGGCTTCTCACTTTGAAAACAGCCACTAGATGGCCACTACATCTGCCCGGAGGGTGAGCGAGCTGCAGGCATTGCCATCTAAGGCTTCCTACCTTTTAATTCATCCTGACAAAGTGGTGCTTTGCAAACGGGCCTCCTTTCTTCCGATAGTGGTTACGCTTTCCATGTAGGCCAATCCACCACCTTACCTACTTTTTACACCCCCGCATCCTTCTAAGGAAGAGGGGAGGCTCCACTGCCTGGACCCAAGAAGAGCGTTGGCGTTCGTACCAAAGATTTCCGGGTGGATGATCAACTCTTTGTTGGTAATGTCCATCAGAAGAAAGGTTGGGTAGTGCAGAAGAGAACCATCTCCAGGTGGGTCATACTCTGCATTAAAATGCGCTATGAATTGGCTAAGAAGCAACCCCCTGAGGGCTTGCATGCTCATTCTATCAGAGCTAATACTGCAATCTCTGCATTAGCACACAGTTCTGGTCCTGGATATCTGTCAGGCGGCAATGTGGGCATCTCTGCACGTTTACCAAACACTACTGCCTGGACACTCAGGTCTGTAGGGCTGGTCAGTTTTTCTGTTGTGTCCTGCAGGACTTTCTGGTGTGATTTTAGTTTGCAGGCCCACCTCCAGGGATGGTATCGCTTTGGTATCTATTCTAAGGTAAGGAATCTGCAACTAGATGTCTATCAGATGGGCAAATTACTTATCGCATTATCTGGTAGAGACAATATCTAGTTGCAAATTCCTTACCGACCCACCCTGCTCTGTGAACTGGTTTCTAGGTATAGGGACTTCACTTTCGGGGCCCTAGTTTTGACGCACCAGTGGACAGTGTTTTTCATGACTCTGCGCTTCTGGCGTGGAAAGTTGTGAAAAGAAACTGACATCAGCGCGCCACGGTGGCACCTATATAGGACCATCAGTGTCATATACGGCATGGATGTCGACGGACGTGGAGCTGATTGACCCCCATCTAACGGCGCGCAGGGGTACTTCTTGAGAAAAATCTCTGGATCCAGACTGACACCTGGGGGAAATTCTAAGGTAAGGAATCTGCAACTAGATATTGTCTCTACCAGATAAAGTGTTATCAAAGGTAAGGAACTTGTCCACCACTGCACTCCACCTTGCACCACTTAACTCTACACCACTTCACTCTACACCCAACGCCATCACACTATATGCCACTGCAGTTAATGCTATGGTACTCTACCCTACACCAATGCACTCTACACCACTTTACTCAAAACCAATGCACTCTATGCCACTGTACGCTATGCCAATATACTCTGCAGCACTTCACTCTATGCCACTATGGTCTACTCTCCACCAGTGAACTCTACACCACTCCACTCTGCAGCACTGCACTCTAGTCTGCACCATTCTATGCCAATGCACTCTACATCACTACTCTACTCTGCATCAGTCTACTCTGCATCAGTCCACTCTACACCACTCCACTCTAATCTACTCTGCACCACTGCATCCTACAACACTGCACTCTGTGCCACTGCACTTTACACAATCTACTCTACCTTGCACCACTCCACTTGACTCTACTTTTAAACAATCGACTTTACACCACTGCACTCTTCCACCCTACTCCAGTCTGTGCCACTCCACTATATGCCACTGCAATCTATGATGTGCCACTCCACACTACTGCACACTCCATAAATGGGCTCTTCACCACTTTACTCAAAAACAATGCACTCTAGGGCAGTCTACTCTGCACCACTGTACTTTACACCACTCTACCAAGTGCATCACTCTATTATACACCTCTGCACTCTGACACTATTCTGTAACACTGCACTCTCTTCCTCTAAGCCACTCTACTCTGCAACACTGCACTCTATGCCACTGCACTCTACTGTAAGCTAATGAACTCTACACCATTACACTCTGCTTTGTATCACTCCACTCTAATCTATACTGCACTATTGCACTCTTTGCCGCTGAACTCGATCCTGCACCACTCCACTATGAAACCATCTACTCTGTCGCTCCACGCCACTGCAATCTAAGCTGCACAACTCTATGCCACTTCACTCTACACCACTGCACTTTATACCAATCTGCTCTGCACCACTGCCATCTATGCCACTGCGCTCCTCTGCAATACTCTACATCACTGCACTCTACATCACTCTATTGTACACAGCACTCTACTGCTCTGTGTTACTCTACTGTGCAACACTGAACTCTACGACACTGAACTCCATGCTATTGCATCCTACACCAATGCACTCTTCGCCACTACACACTACACCACTGCACGCCAATCCACTCTGCCATACTAATCTACTCTTCACCACTGCACCACTGCACTTTACCCTACATCACTCCACGCTGCTTCTCTTACTCTGAAACAATCTACTCCACTGTACACTATGCTACTCCACACTAAGTCATTGCAATCTATGCTGTGCCACTCAATGCCACTGCACCGTACCCCACTTTACTCAAAACTATGCACTATATGATACTGAACTCTACTCTGCAACACTCTAAGCCACTTCACTTTAGCCCACTCTACACTCTACTCCATTAAACTCTGCTCGCCTCCACTGTGACACTTTACTCTAGGTCACTCTAAGAGACACCACTCCACTCTATGCCGCTGTACGACACTTTACGCCCCTCCACTCTACAACCCTCTATTCCACTTTATGCCACTCTATGATGCAGTATGCAACTCCCTTTATACCACTCCATGCCACTCTACAACTCTGTCACTCTCCGACAATCTAGCTGCCTCTACGCCACTCTACTCCTCTCCACGTAACTCCCTCAATGCCTCTTCATGTTACTATATTCCGCTCTATGCCTCTCCACACTACACCACTCAAATTTACGACACTCTACTCTATGCCTTTCCGCTTCACAACAATCAGACACTCCAAGCCAGTCCACCCCATGCCACTCCACAACAATCTACGCCACTCTGCTTTATGCCACTAACATTAAGGCATACTGAACAATATCCACGCTGGTGTATAGCATGGCTAAAACACATTGGCAAAGCTAATAGCTCTTGCATAGGCAAGACCTATTGGCTTTGCAAATGCGTGTTACGTTATGGTATGCTAGTCCATGGTGAAGCATATTCCTAAGACCACTAGAAAGGCAGATGTGGCAAGAACCAGCTGGATGCACCTTATTTCCTTGTTGTTCTACGGAGTGCTTTTCTTGCGCTGAATGCTCGGCAAGTCTTCCCGTCTGTGTTATTTAGGATTGTGTTTTGACATCCTTCATGTAAACTGGGAGCAACTCCATCGCTCAAAACGAGATGCAACAGTTCTATTGTATAGTGCTTCCTTTCCTTCAACGCCTAGTTAGGGGTAGTAAGCGCCATATAAATGCACTTTTGGATGACTGTCGCTAATAGTTAGGCTCTGAGCAGCAAAGGCAAACAGGGAACTAGCTGGAGCTGGTGATCAGTCTGCCTTTCTGCTGTGCACGAATTCGGACAGCTCCCCCACCCCACGATACTCTGCCCCAGTTCATTTCTCCCAGCCAGTGTCTTGTTTGAACAATTCCCGCACCTGTGCCATAATTTGGCTCCTCCCCTTCTATGTGTTCCTTTCGTCTACCCATCTCTGCCCAATTATGTAATGCAACATACCCAGAAGCCTGTGTTCTGTCCCTTCACCCACTGTTTTTGTCCCCAGTTCTCACCCCTCCCAGCGTCCCTTTATACACTCCTCCTTACACAGTCAGTCACATACATGTAAGCAATGCTTAATTTGAGCCGGTGGTTTCCGGTAAAGGGCACCGACATTTATTTTGCTGCCGCAAGCATTTACTGCAAGCACAAGCCTCATATGGAAATGATGGAGGAAGAGAGAGACGAAAAAGCGTCACAAAGGGAGAAAGTTGCAAGAGTGAGCTTAAGGGGCAGGGAGTGGCTGTAAATGGATTAAACAGGCCCAAGATGGCTTCAGGATTACGCTGTCTCAGTATTCTGCACTTGCTAATTTAATTGCAGCAGCCACGTCATAAGTGTCCTTCACTCAGACAGTGCAATGGTCTAAACCAAATTTGGCGCCACCTTCACTGGTCCGCTTTAATTGTCTATGTATTGAAAACATGGGAGTAGGAAGAAGCCAAGGGCCTCTGAGCCTTCGAAAAAAGTGTTTAAACACACTTTGGTCTCACTTTGTAGGGAAACTGCTGCAGAAAGCTCAAGCTCTCCCCTGAAGGTCAGTAACGTGCATGAGTCCAGCCCACACTTACTAAAAGCCAGCTGCTGCACTAACTGTACATGCTGTGTGAGGACTTGTACACTGATGCAGTGTTGTAAATGTGGTGTATGCAGGGAACCTTGCTGCTGCTTTGCATTGCTGATTCAGGGAAGGTTGCACTCCTGCTGGCCATGTTATACCGGTGTTCAATGTTAATGAAGCTTGCCTACAAATCTTTCAGTATACAAAACAAGCATTTGCAATGCAACAGGTCTCGCATTGGCTTAAGTTAGGACTACTGGCATTGTAAATTCATAAGTGGACTTTTCTTGCCACATAAATTGGTCAACCCTGCCTCATAATTTCGTATTTTCCTGCCACATAATGCCAGTGGCTCTTCATATAACTAAAGCACTTCAATGTACCTTCTTCCTCAATCTGCAGCAAAACATGAAAATTGCGGCAAAGACCATACCCACACAGACTTTCTTCTTGCTGACCTTTAGTCACCAATAAATCATCTTGCAGCGGAGGGGAATGTCTTAAGGGCCCGGCCTGCAAACTTCGCTCTCTTTTAATGTTTACAAAATACTTGCATAATTCAGTTAAGAGTAATTTCCCTATTTATGACTGCTACGCTCGATATTTTGTGTATGCGTTTAACACATTGTCCAAATAAATTTAAAAAAACGGATTAAAGGCAGCATGAGCAGAGGCACTGATAATAGAAACGGGTTGCCGGAGGGAGCAAGAATAAGAGAAATCTCGGAAAGTGGCAAAGAAAGAATCGGTGAGGGGATGGGGGGGTCAAATGGACATAAAGGAAACGAGGGGTAAAACAGTGAACAACGCAGCAGACAAATACAAGGTACCATGAAATGAGAAACTTGGGGAAAAAGGATTGGTAATGTCGGACATGAGAAGCAGAGGGATGTGGAGAGTGACCACAGGAGGGTGGTCAGGGGGATGAATGGGCCGCAGTGAGGCCCTGAGAGACAAAAGATTAGTACAAAGCAGTTTATATAGCACCAGGATCAAAAGACTGCTTCATAACTTCCATGGGATGCATTGCACGTCTTTTTTGGCAGTTGAAATAGTGGGAAATAAACATTACACATTTACTTTTCAGTAGTTTAAGTACCGCAAACTTTGAAAATGTATAAAAGAGCGCTTTATAACTATACAAAATACATTAGTATCGCAGTCGGTGTGGGTAAAAAGGAGCGCTTCCCAACTGATACAGACTATATTAGTAATGTAGTCTTTAAGAGTAATGAAGCGCTCTTTTTTCCCTATACCTGTGCACGGCTCGCGATAAAAATAAAAGGTGTAATCATCACACGTTTATTTTTCAGCAGTTTAAAAACCTCGAATCTTGCCTACGTACAAAAAGCACTTCACATCTAATGCAGGTGGCATTAAATGTTTATTTTACAGAATCTCGCCCACCTGTAGAGACCTCGTTCAATTAGGCAGAAGCAGATGGTGATGCCCAGGAGCCTTGAAACTCTCTGTAATGCAGTTACATTGCATTAAACCTGGATTTGTCCCATCACTAACATGGATAAACGAAGCAACTAGGGTCACCGCCATAATCCTGCACAAACATGCTCACAGGACACAATATCCCTTGAAGAAGGCTCTGAAGATTGGAAGCAAATGAGCGTGTGTTCAATAGAGACACTTTTCATATGTCACATGTGTAAAACTGAACACACACGAAAGTGAAATTTTATGTGAAACAGCACGGACATAATAAAAAGAACAAGTAATTAAATAAAGAATGGAGGTAGGCGAACCGTGCAGAACGAAAGAAAGGCGAGGCCGCCATATGTAAACATAAAGTGTGGCATGCTGCGCTGTAACAATTAAAGGAACTGGAATGGCTTATGTGCTCCACAGAAACCTGGTACAACAGGGAAAAGGGGTGGCACAATGACTAGAGCTGCAGACTTTGAAAGTGAGAACCCAGGTTTGAATCACAGCATTGGTTCAACATAACTTAATCTCACCATGTCTACACAAAATGAATATGTCCTTGAGTAATCTAGTTTGTACTTATGTAAAGCCTCCAATACCTTCAGGTCGAGTTTGGGCTACTTAGCAAACAACAAATTAAATAAACAAGTGGGCCTCTTCCCTCGCTGAGAGCAAGAATGCACTACAAATGAAAAGGGAAGCTTCCCTGAACACAAGCAGGAAACGAAGAAACAAAAAGTCCCCTAAAGAACAGATAAGCAGGACAAAGCATAACTATACAGTAGTTAGTCCCTGCTCCCAAAGAGAAAAAGGAGGGCCAAACAGGCATGACTGACCACTAGCAAGGAAAGATTTTTAAATGACACTGACACAAGTAAATGAAATGGCTTTAAGCCCACTGCAGAAGTATACAAAAGTCCATACCCGCGACGTAAAAAATACAATTAGTAGCAGATTTTTCTTTCAAAAACTTACTTGCTTTGAAAGATTTAAAAAATCTTTCAAAGATAATGTCATATGCGAAGGGAGCGGAGGAAATGGCACTCAAAAGTTTAACAGTAACTACTTTTCTCTCTAGATCTTCATCGGAAGGTGCTAAAAAGGGTATTTATGTAACATAAAGAGATGCTAAGAAATAATATTAGCAGTCACCTTCCCTTTATATAATATTTAGAAACAGCCCAAGAACCAGTGATATGCACAGGGGTTCTACTTCAATAATATAACCTTATAGCCCTATTGTTTAAACTGTTCTAAGTGAGATGCCGCTCTGGAATGGAAAAGATCAACCTACAAGCAGACTATTGCAATGTCCACATTTGTCGAGCACTGTGGCAGCGTATACTACCCGAGAAACTACCAACATCGTCTATATCCATCAGATTCTTCCCATAGCATCACATCTGGAAATTACAGGGCAAAGTTATTTTACTAGAATTGTCCCAAGTCTTACCCAACTCCTCTGCACTTTGTTTTTGGAGAACAAGGATGTAGGACATAGGCTGGTGTGGCACCTCCTAACTAGTGCACCTGTCTTTACCACTCAAAGATGTAAATCCCACTCTGCAAAACCTTCATATGCCCCAAGGCCAAATTTTTATTAAAAATATGTAGCTAGATTTTCTAAACTTTACTGCTGCCATAATTCCATACAGTTAAAACAGCATGTGACATGTTTCTGTGTTGTTTAAATCCAGCAAAGATCTAGGGCATTTATCAGGACAACAGACAAGCTCATACACTCACATACTCTATAGGCCATGGAAGTAGGTGTGCGAGGGTGCTCCCGCACCCTGAAGATTACTATGCTGGAGTTCAGAAGGTGAATAAGCAAAGAAGATGTCTTTAACTTGTGTTTTTAACTTGTGACGTTTATTGTGGCTTCAAAGGCAGAGGTGAAATGTCAAGCGTATTCCTATAACAGGTGACTGGTGTTAACTTTTCTTTTTCTGGCTCCAAGGTAAGAAGATTTTGTAAAGTGGACAATCTGACAAATGTTGCTGGGGGACAGGGAGTATGAAAGTAAAGGCTGTAGGATCTCAGATTTTAGTAACACACAACTAAATGTAAATACTGTAAATGAAGTGTACATACATTTCAAAACATACCAGCAGTTTGGAAAGCACAAACCAAGCAACATTTTAGTAATTCTGAAGTCTGATGGAAACAAAGGATCTGATTTAGATATTGGCAGTCGGGTTACTCCATCACAACAGTGACGGATATCCCATCCGACAAAATCTAAATCCCACAGGACATAATGGCTTTTAGATTTCGGTGGACGGTATATCCGGCATCTTTGTGAGTGAGTAACATGTCTGCCAATATCTAAATCAGGCCCAAAGATTTTAATGGGATCAAACAAATCAAGACACTCTACCTAGTGATGTAGAAATTAATATTTGCTGATACTCTATTTCCACGCATTATCGTTTGTGCACTATATAGTTTTAATCAGTAAAACTGCATGTCAGGGGGATTTTTGTGGCTATTTTAATGGAAAATGTGCTGTTTGTAAATTACATTGTGCTTTCACACTATGTTTAGAAATATATTTCTAACAGTATACTCCAAAATGCACCACCAGCTACATACCACGCCCTCACTGTTCTCCTGTTGAATGGGCATGGCTCATTTGCTACACTTGTTCTTTGTGTGGCACATGTTTTTTTCTCAATACTTGTGATGTAGCACTGATGACAGCACTGCCATTCTTTAAAATTGTTCAGGCGCCACTGACGTGCTGCCAAATGGAATCACTTACTCCCTTCCCACTTTCACCTACCCGAAGGAGGACCATTGCCACCATCACAGCACATTTGTTACTTGTCCCCCTTTCATGATTCCCGACGTCACATACCAACTCCGGTTGCCTCAGCTGCCCCTATTCGACGGCTAGAGGCCCCTGGCAGTACCCTACGCCTATGCCTTGTCTGACACACAGCACTAACAAGTCCAAAATGTCAGTTTCTCGCAATGTACGACCGTGTTTGGCAGGAGGGGTTCGTTGGGCGAACTTTTGATACCATTATTGGTTGCTTGTTTTAAGTTTTCTTTCACCTTTTCAAAAAGCCAATAAAAAGATTTAAACACAAATGGAATCAATCAAGGAGGTTGTTAGCCTCGACAAGTACCGTACCCTGAGGCTCATCCTATATTGAGCCAAAGTCTCCTAAAATTAATGAAAATATAAACTGATAAAATTGTGCTGGAGGCTAAAGTATAGAATTACATACGATGAGATTAAGGGACTCAGACAAGTTAATTCATTATTGTACCACTGCAGAAATTCATTATTTATTTCTTAAATACAAACAAAGTTCTCAGCAGTTCATGAACTGCTTTAAATGAAACATTCAAATAAAAAATGTGTATTTACAAACCTCACACGAAATAGTATGAGCGAAAGTAATTTAGTTGCCATAGGTCATTTTTTGATGCCTAAAGAAAAATAATCAAACTTGAACGTCATTTCTAAACTTGGTCCAGATTTAAATTAAAATTAAACTGTCTCTACAAGTTGCAAAAAAGATACAACTACTTCATTCAGAAAGATTCGGAGGCTGATAATTCCGCAGTTTTTATATGCTGCAGAGCTACACATATTTTTTAAAATGTTGTCAAGCTTCCGTTTCTTCTAAGAGAGAAATGCTCGCCAGATGGCAGTTCACTTTGTGTTTGACTTTCTTCATCGTGATTAAAGCGTTCATAGACATTGGATGACACGCTGCCATTTGCTACATGGTCATCCTTCCGGAAGGACACGGGCAAGTTCGAGAGTGTAAGATTAATATCTTTGAAGGCATGCAATAAAAATATCCCTACAATGATTGTGAGGAAGCCGCTGAAGGTGCCAATGAGGTCATCAGCCGACATGTGTTGCCATTCTTTGAAGAGAATGGCTGAACACGTTAAAACAGACGTGGTGAAGAACACATAGTAGATTGGAGTCACCAGAGAGGTGTTGAAAATGTCCAGAGCTCGATTCAGATAGTTTATCTGTGTGCTCACGCAGATAATAAGGCTAAGGAGGAGGATCCAGGACAATGGATGGCTGAGAACTGGTTTTCCTGCAAGGAGTCCCTTGATAGCAATTCCCAAGCCTTTGACGCAGGAAACGGACAGCGCTCCAATGACTGAGCAGATTGTTATGTACACCAGAATGTTGGTCTGTCCATGGCGGGGTCCAACAACAAAAATCAACATCAGCGATACAATGACAACACCAGTTGCAAATACCACAAAACCTGAAAAAGAAAACAAAAATGTCATGTTTGTTGCCAGGCACATTTCAATCACTGAAGACAAGTATTTGCAACTTGAAAAGGTTTGCCTTATAACTAAAAGTGCGTCTTCAGTTACTGGTGAGCTTACGCACTTGATAAGTCAACATACATGCACTAGGTCACTCACTGTTACACTCAGATCTATTCATCCTTCCAGAGATGTAATCTTGCATTCACCCACTTAAAATAAAACACACACAGACTCAAAAGACACATGAATATATTAAACCTAAATTAACAGAGTAAAAGTGCAAAAAGGAAAGCAGGAGGTTGCCTCAATATGGCAGGCATACGTTTTAAACAAATAATAACATATATGTTTTGAAGTAGTATTGAACATAATTGATCACTGTTCTCAAATCCCAACATGGCCACATAGTTAGTCGCCCTGGTGTGGTAAACAAAGATATACCATTCCAAGATGGTAGCTCACAAAACACTCCATCAGGAGGCCAACTTGAAATTGTATTGTACATAGTGTGCTAGTGTTGAACCAATCACAGATGGCTAACTTTATGCTTTTAAAAATGGCAGCCACGGTGGAAGAGTTCAACAGCAATTCACTATGGACAAACCCATTCAAGATGGCTGCCTGATTTAGAAGCAGTGGCAATGTGCAGTGCACTGCAGATGAAATGAGCATTACCTGAAAAGTTGCAGGATGTCTAAAAAAACGTGATAAGAAAAAGAGCAGGACAGAAAGGAAAGGGAACTATAACATGAGAAAATGGAAAACTAAAAGACTGGCCTACAAGTCCTGGCACTGAAGCACACTAATTTTCATGAAGATGTGCATACCCAATGAGGCACAATGCTATCACTCACAGGTCAATGGAGCCAATAGATGAGGTGGGCTACCTACTGCCCCATGCTGTATGCCGTCATGGGCAAAAGGAGGATGGGTATGATACTCAAACAGGATGTATAGGCATGCAATGTTCATGAACTGTTTTGATTACAAAGGCTTCCCCGATAACTAAACCTGTCAGCCCATGCTAAAAGAGACAATTAAGAATTATCAGAAAAAAATCAGCTCCCCCAGGGTTAGTCAGATGGGTAACTGTTAGAAATGTCCCTTTCTGCAGGGTTATCCCCCAATTTTCTGCCTTCCTCCTCCCATTTTTCTGACCTTTTTGTTGGCTTTAAGACTCTGTGCACTTTACCACTGCTAATCAGTGCTAAAATGCATGTGCTTTCTCCCCTAAAACATGGTATGTTTGACTTACACCTGTTCGGAATACTTAATTTACCTGTAAGACCCTTATAAAGTGGTATACAATACACCCAGAACATGTACATTAAATGCTACTAGTGGGCCTGCGGCGCAGATTGCGCCACTCACAAAAACAGCCTTTCAAACCTGTCTCAGGCCTGCCACTGCATCGCCTACGTCCGGTGTTTACTGCCACATTGACTTGGCATTTCAAACTACTTGCTAGGGCCTAAACTCCACTTTTAGTACATCTGTCACCCCTGGGGGTAGGTCCTAGGTAGGCCTATGGGAAGGGTGATGTGTATGTAAAAGGAAGGACATTTACCTTTATGTTTTACATGTCCTAGTAGTGACAAACAGCCTATTTCATTTTTCACTACTGTGAGGGCTGCTCCTCTCATAGGTTAGCATTGGTGAATGCTCATATTTCTTTAAGTGGTCATTTCTGATCTGGAAGAAGTAGTGTGGGCATGTTTGGTATGTCTGGAATGGTAATGAGCAATCCTGCTTACTGGTTTTGTTGCATTTTACATTACAATTTTAGAAATGCCACTCTTAAAAAGTGGGCATTTTCTGTGCTTTGCAGCCCAACTCCAATCCACATCTAGGGCAGAGTGCCAGGTACACTTTGTGCATAGTTTCCAGACAGCCACATGACAGGAGTGGTTGGGTGTGACAGGAGAGGCATCTGCGTACTGATAGTCTTCCTGGGCTGGGAGAAGTCATTCACACCTTACATGTCAATAGGCTTGGTTTTGCCCTCACACAATGGGCTGACTTACCCCCTACTGATGTCTGGATCCAGGATTGGGTTAAAATGGGTTGTGTTACACTTTAAAGGGTTCCTTTGAAGTCACCCCTTGAAGAAAGACATGTTTGAGTATAAGTACAAGGGCTCTGATCCCATGTTTTTAAAGCACTTTTGAAATTGATACTAAACCTCTGCCAGAAGGACTGCTGCGCTGCTTAAAGGACTCATCTGGACTGTTTTCCTGTTTGTTGCCCTGCTGCCTGATTGCTGTGCTACTTAAAGGACTCAAATGGACTGCTTTTCTGCTTGTTGTCCTACTGTCTGCTGCTCCCTGACTCTCGTTCTAGAGATGGCACATTGTCAGAAGATTGCTGTGTCACCAGGAGGAACCGCCATTGCGCGAGCTGCCCTATGTGATGGCCTGCTGTCTGCTATCTTTATTCATGCCCAAGTGCTCCCCATAAACAGTGTGTGGCAAGCGCTTTATTTTTCATCTTCATTCCCCCTTTGGCTACAAATGAGCCTCAGTGAGCGCTTCTCGTCACCCCCAGGGCGAGTAGAGCACTTTATCCACTGGTATAGTGGGCTAAGGTAGGAGCTGTGCTTGAGCATTCCTTCTTCACCTCCTTCTTTCTTTGTTACATTGCCCGCTCAATCAGCTGATTGTACCCTGAGCTGATTTCCTTCACATGCAGTGAAAGCAGGCTGGAAATTCATAGTGGCTTATTACTGCATGTGATCAAACACAGGTGGTGGCTTACAACACCCGAAGCAGTGCAGAAAAAAAGAGCAGAAAATTCTAATGGCAGGTGGTCATCTGCAACTTCCATTCCTGTTGGCAGCTGGACAGCAAGAACACATTTTTTTCCAAAGCTTCAATCTTAAAGTCTGAACTTGCTGGTATATTTTGGGTTGGACTACAGAATTTTTGACTGGAAAGCTGTAAATACACCTAAAAGTCTAGCATTTCAAATTGAAAACTGAAAAATATACACACGTGAAAACACCTTTCATTGTACTGTTTGTGCCTAGGTACAACAATAAAAAAAATAATGCCAAAAGAAGGTATTAAAATAACAGGCAAACCTCCGGCTGTGGCAGCTAGGTTGGTTACAACGCCTGTAACAATGTGTTTGTATTCAAATATCTTTATCATGCTATGGCTTCCTTTGATGCCTCTTTATTTTCTGTAAGACCAACACATTCATTTTGTGTCTTACCTGGGTCAACAAGTTTGCGGGACATCTCATTCAAAGTTTCCATTTCTTCTTCTTGCGGAGCATGGATTACCATCACAGTTGATCCCAATATACTTAGCAAGCATCCGATCTTGCCATGAAGATTTAGCTTTTCACTTAAAAAGTAGGATGACAGAATTGCACTGCAAGAAGAAAAGTTGTTCTTTAGATTGCCAACTCTCAATATTGCAAGCCAACCAAGTATGCAGGTTGATGGCTCAACAGTGGTAAAATCAGTCCAGAATAATATTAAGCGCACTACTGACAGCAGAAAAGCATTCAGAGGAATAGTTCCACATCATGGCATCTAGGCTGCATTCAGACTAAAAGAATAATTACACAGTGTAGATATCCTACATTTTTTATTGCACGGTGTAAACCACAGCAATAATCATTGTCCTTACTGATTTCAAATGTTTGCTGAGCTAGTGCCATAACATTCTTTCCAAAATATGATTTTTAAGATTTTACAAATATTCTCAGGCAATGGAAATAGAAAAGGCTGTGCATGGATTCCAGTATTTGTTCACTTTGGATAAATTACAAGGTGTGGTACGTCTCTCTACGGTTGCTTCAGGACACTTATATATGTGGCCCAAGTTTATCATGATTTGGTACAATATAGTGTGTGCTGTGTTTCTTAAAGAGGAAAGCAACCCAAAGGTAAGAAGTTTTTCCTCCAAAAATCTGTAAGACAGCACATCTCACTTTAGTAAGAGAGAGACAAGGCTACTCATCTTTAGTAATAAAATCATATTATGATTTAACACACAGCACTTAAGACAGAAAAGTGTTTAAACTGTTATCTGAGAAAAGGTTATGTCCAAGTTCACCCCCTGAAAACTCGATGTTGACGTGAAATAAGATAATCATGCGTGGGATCAAGCAGTACTTCTAATTATGTTCCAGAATGACAGAGTATGAAAAATTAACTGTAAAGGCTATTTCAAATTTTCAGGCTATTTCAAAGCTTACTATTCAACTAAACTGCCTTCAGACCTGGCTGATTTCGCTCTGGTGAATACAGTTTGTGTTTTAATTGTCTAAACTGCAGACCCTTGGAAATATAAATGTTAATTTTGCAGGGATAACTGCTGCAGGTTTAATGGTCTCCTTTGTACATTTGTAGTCAAAAGTCTTTTTTCGGTTATGGCATAGTGGGAATGTTCCAAGAAGAGACAGAGCTCAGCTGTCAATTTGCACTGCTACACGATTTTGTTCAAACCTTCAACCAGCTCTGTATTGAATAATACTATTATTGCTACAAGCCGATCGAGATACACTTCTAAGCAATACTGTACCAAGGCTATAAACTACAGCTTCTGTGCATGGTTAAACATGATTTATTTACCTGTAACTCCAGGCCTCCAGTGTTGGTATCTTTAATAGATTCACATGTCTGAATCATTCCCAGGCTGAAGGGGAATGATTCAACCATACAAACCGATAAAAGATCCAGTACTGCAGAAATGTAAATCTACACCCCAATCATTAAGTCGCATATTGTTTTAAGGTGAATTATCATTTTTCAAAAAAATACCACAAGTCAAATTACCTGCACTTAAGTAACTTAGGGCCATATGTACGAACACTTTTTCCCATAGACACAGAATAAGTAAAATCCTTTGCTACATCTGGCCCTTAGATACTATTCTGATCCCACATGTCTTATTAGGGAGTTTCATTTAAATGATCAAAGGTATTTTAACTTAGTAAACATGCTGCTGCAGCAAATCATTAATTAAAAGTTAAAGAAACACTATCAACCTAAAAGAAGGCCACTAAGGGATACCGCTCTCCGCGGTTCCAACCTGTGCAGTATATGAACGCTTTCAATGCTTTCGGAATGGCAAAAGTTGATCAATGTTTCTCAGGCCACGCGGTAGAAAGTTCCAGAAAGATCATGCATTGCTCCAGGAGGCTCTGCCATCACGCTTATTTCTGATGCTTCAGGGCGAAATGAGAAGATCCTGGGGCCGGAACCAGTTAGTATGGTAGGATACTCAATATCAGATATGACATTTCAGGAAAAGATTATCAATTTAGCACACTTTGGCCTACTTTTAAAACAGAGGATCTTTACTGGAGCCCATGGAAGCAAGGTTAAAAAAACTATACCTAATGTGTTTCAAGGGTAGTATATGGTGGCTCCATTGCCTTAGGTTGCTCCCGAGACTCAAAGCAACCTGATTTGATATTATGGAGCCTTTAGCGGGATAGCCACTTAATGAACGATTTGTCATGGTGTTAGTGATTATAGCTCTTTGTGGGCAGTGGTGAAGAGCACAAGGATGGTCACTACAGCATCAGTTACTACATTTCTCAAAGAGGAATTTTGTACAGGAGGGGTACTACAGACCGGTGGCACTGCTACAGTTTTACAATGCATGTTAAACAAAATGGAAGTTATTGTAAAGTGTGGCCCTAGTGTACAATAGGTAGTATTCTCCTCAGGCCAAAGGGATAAAGGAGTGTATGAACTGGACAATAGAAACTTGTGTGGAGAAGATGTTAGTGGAACGAGTCCTGCAGCTAATATAGCTGTAGGAGCATTGTCATTTGTGACCTTAAGAGAATGGTTACCATAGTCTCCAACATAGTTGAGGTGTGGACTGAGGGGTGTAGAGAAGTGAGAGAAAGGACAATAAAATACTAAGCCATGCAAGGGAGAAAATATGATGAACAAAAGATGAGTCAGTGGAAAGTGGTCCTAGGGTGTGCTTCAAGAAATTTTGTATACAAGAAAAAAAAAAAAACTTAGCATAGTTAACCCATGAAGACAGTGTATGTGATGAAAACTATAGTGCTTTTGGTGAATGGTAAGGTGTAGCATGTCTAGGAAGAGTAGAGTGGATGTGAACTGAGAATATATTTTATATCTGCTTGTATTATTAACACATGCAAAATAATTTTATACCTCCTGAGGTACTACCAAAGCTGTTGCATTATTGCACATTAGCACCCATTTTATTTCAGTGTTGCACATTTAACCTAACTATATGAATAAGTCTAACCTTGTTTTGAGATTGGCATAGTTGAGCAAAAACTACAGATTCAGTAAGCTATCCACCGTACCCCAAAGTATCTTCTTCTAAAGGTATTCTTGCCTCCTTCCAACGAGAAGCACTAGGCACCTGTTTGATAGTGCCTATCTTGAGTACTAATTAATAATTCGTTCTTTCCTACACTTACTGAATTGAAGAAAATACACACAATTTAGAATTATGGGCTCCAACGGCTCAGATGGTGAAGCTCTAGTGAATCGCACTTCAAATATTTTTGTGCTAGCTATATTTTGGCAGTAAACGTGTTCAGTTTCTAAAAGCTTTCACAAGTATCTCTTTTCTTTCAGAGAGTGGAGGAAATTTCTGAAAGTGCGAATAGATCAAATCTGAGGGATTTCTGAGGAAGCTACAGAGATTTGCATACCTGCCTGCAACAAAAAAAAGACTGACATGGTCCCTCTCTTCCCCATGCTGCCCTGCCCGCCCCTAAAGTGCTGCACGGTTCTGTGAAGGAGGAATGCGTGCAGTGATGCCTATTCTTTCTACCTTACTAAACCTTTACACCAAGTTTCTCCAACGGGTAGCTTGTGAGCTACTGATAGGTCTCCAGCTGTCTTTATGGAGCTCTCCTGTGTGCAGCTCAGCCTCCTAAATGAGAAGGTTTTTGCTTGGCTGTATTAATATATGTGTACCAAAATTGAAAAGTGTGTATTCAATATGAAAACGTGTATTTTTAGAATTCATAAGCTGATGTTTGGGAAACAACGTCTGAATGTCCAAAATATATTTAAAGCTGATATTTGAAAGATAAATCGGTGCGTTAAGGAGATTTATTGCGAATATTATTTTGTTGGCAGGGGCATTGCAGCTATGACTTATGTATTACCCAAATAAATATTCTATGCTGATCACTCCTTGTAATCTCGCATATGGTGGCTTCTAATGTAATCTTGTCTAAGGTGGACTCTAGTACAGCTCTAATAGTATTAGTAGCTCTGGATGATTTTCATTTAACATAAGTAACTCTTATTAAAGAAAAGTTTGGAGACCACTGATCTAAATTTTAAAAGAGGCAAAACAAGAGGATTTGCCATTGCTTGTATATAAGTATTTTGCATTATTACTTTGTTTTATTGAAGGCAAGTATTTGTAAAAAAAAATATATATATATATATAATTTGCTGAAATTTTGGTCTGCGTAGACTGGGGCGGAATTCCTTATGTATTCATGGTCCATGGTGGTTTGTTATGTATTTGGTTATATCTGCTGGTAATGATTCTGGTGATTCCGCCAAATTGTTTCAGATTATTTCTGTCCCCTCCATGATTTGTACATCATTATCTTTGATTTTGGTTGTTTATCAACTATGGATGATAGTCCACTTTGCAGCCCAACAGGTTTAAAAATATTGCAATAAGTACAAGAATCTTTACAATTTTCTGCTGTTTTGTCAGGATCCAGAATTCACACATTTGTAGAGACAGTGTCAGGCTAGCACAGCACTATATATTTCCTTCAACATGTACACATTTTCTGGTTGCGACGATTGCTACACTTTCATGTCTCCAACCTCTAGCTAGACTTGAAAAAGCAGCATGTGGCTGCATAACACATTAGCTATGTTCCATAATTTATTTTTTTGTCCTGGGCTTATATTGTTCAGTACAACTGGCAATATATGAAGAAAATAAAATTTCAGAATTAATGTAAAAGTTAACTGAATCAATGTCAAACGAGCCTCTATACTCTAGCTTTCATATTTTGTTGTCCACCAAAGCTTAAGTGTTCATTTGGAAAGAATGAAGCACTGCACCCACATCCTTTCAACTACCCAGAAACAATGTATCATTTGGATAGAATATCTTTCTTCTGCTCTTGTTTTCTGGTATTCCTAGGTTACCGGAGGAACAACTAAACAGATTTTTGCTTCCGTGGCTAATTTTCCCAAAAAACAGTCAATAAATAAGTACAACCCAACCAAAGTGGAAGAGGGTGCCAACCAAGGTTAAAAATTAGTTCAGGTTTCAAAGGGAAGTTCTTAAATATTCTCCTCATCCTAACTAACAAGATTACTGGAGGTCTGGTATTAAAGCGTTCCAGGGCAATGGGCAAAGACAGTTGAACTGGGACCAATAAGAGCTGTTCCTGGTCCCGGTCGATGACGTATAACACGGTTCTTGTTGCGAGTGCCCACAACAACTAAGTTGCTCACAAATGCTTACCTTCACGGGTCCAAATTCTGGATCAGCATGGTGATGATAAGCATTTTAGGGTGGAAGGACCACCTGTGGGACCAGAAGTATACACTAGAAGAAAAGACTCCATCAATTCCCACAGGGATTCGAAATTTAGGGTTGGTGACTAACTGCAAGTTTAAACATGGCTATCTGGGACAGTTATGGCACGAGTGCTGGCTGCTCTAAAGGTTTCAGAATCAGGGCCACTGGCTGAAACCAGCTGATTCTACGACAAGATCTAAAGGAGGAGAAAAACCTCTAAAGCCTCGAGGGCTGCATTTAGGCTGAGGACTGCTGCGCTTGACTTTGAGGCAGGTCAGGTATGATGCACAGTTCTGTACACTTGCAACCCTGGAATTTGTCTGTGCAGATCTTTGGGTTTTTCCTTAGGGTGATTCTTGCCAGAAGGTTTGTAAGATATTCGTGGCAGCTAGGAGGATCAGTTCTGCAAGATGTCCTCCAAGCATGTTTTAATAGGTTGGCCCTGGATCCTCTGAGCAAGGGATCAGCTCCCCTTTTTCTTGGAAAGTTCAGCTTCCTTTTCTTGCAACTCGGGACTCAGAAGCAGGGACAGTCCCAGAAAGGAAGGCTTGTTGCTAGCCCTTAGGGAAAAGAAGCAGCCAAAAGGACACCATTCCAGGTAAAGTAACTTTTAGTGCTGGTGCCAACAGAGCCTTCTTCTCAAAGCCAACAAGATGGGAAAACACTAACCCCAAGGGGCCAGTATTTTTAAATAAAGGAGTGATCACTTGCAGCAAGCCTTAGCTAATTAAAAGGTAAGATTCATTAAAAGTTTTAACACCCTTCTATTTTGGTATGAGTGCATCCTTTAGGCTTTACACATTCCTGGGCAACTGGGCTCATAGCGAAAAGAGAAGCTGGTTCCAAGTAGTCAAGGTGGTTTGGGGATAGACTTTTTTGGCTAAGGTCATTTTGTTAATAAGCTATGCCAAACACAACAAGGCAAAGTTGAGTGGTGCATTTTAGATCCAGTGGAGGAAAAACGGGGTTGGAAGAGAAGCAAGTGTGTTTCCTACCAACCTCCCAATCAGCTAAGTTTCGTGGCAGGGGCACCCAGGACAAAGAATATTCTAGCTGTCACTTCAACAGAGAATGAAGGTAACCTGTACTGAAAGTACTATTTCGTGCAGACTCACAATGTGTGCTCTATGGCAACAATTATCATGCACATGATTCGCTTGTCGTCCTTCACTTCCAACACACGTAATGCCACACACACCACATGCTAATTGTGTAAGACAGTATTAACTGTACTTTGAAAGTGTTGGTAGGCTATCTCCCCACCAGGGTTGCAGTACAAAGGCTTGCCCCCCCCCCGACTTACCAAATGTTTGTTACAACTAGTTGTCATCCCATAGCCTGGTATGAAGGAGGAGTAGCTACCATCTACGATAGGTAGAAAGACAGAAGGTCGGCCAGGAAATAAAATAGCAGGTTGTACAGCTTTTCCAAGCCATCCTATATCTTGTGTACCTACATGCAACATTTCAGATACCCTTATTAATCAATACCTAGAAAGGTATACTTTAGACTAGAGTTACAACATATAATTCTAGACCCATTTTAGATAGCAGGAACACATGCCAGGCGTGCATCTATAACACATTGATGCTGCAAAATCACTGTCATCTCTTTGATATAACAACTGCCGGTACTACAAGAGTGCACAATGTGATTTACAATCACTAATTACTTTTTGTATAATGTTTAATACCACTGATTCTAAGCATTGTAAATGACTGCTGGGTTCACAGCTAAGTTTGAATGTTCTCAACTTACTGAGTTCAGGAGGACAAATGAATTAATTGTCCATATTAAGATCCTACCTTCTGACCTGCTAATTACACTAGATTTTGGAAAGGAGTGCATTAACTCAATGAATATTTTAAGCATTACAACATGCCACTACAAACCCTTAAACAATGGCATGTTTGCATCTACATTACATTTTGTGCATTGAAGAGAGGCCCACAAACTGAAGTGTGTATTGCATTTATTTTTCATAAAACATTTTTATTGGTTTTATCAATAAACAACTTAAGGGAATACAGACATGGTTGTATCTTCCCACAAGAAAACATTCAGCAGTACTATTTATTTATTATCATAATCAATGACAATTGCAAAGGTGCTATGTTTCCGCATTTATCACACCATTACAGTTTCTTCATTTCAAGCTTCTATGATTACACAGTTCACTGTTTATTCTCCAGGGTCTGGGTTCACATGGAGTCAATATAAATCCCCTTATACACTCCAATGCATCCATACTTTATACTATTTCTGAAGGCACTCTAGCAAGTTAAACCAGTTTTTCAAGGCTCCTACATTGATCCAGTCCTTTCTTCATCACCCCAGCATTAGGTAGTCTGTGTCTGTCCAGAGCTGAGGTATGGCCCCATACAGGGAGTGCAGAATTATTAGGCAAATGAGTATTTTGACCACATCATCCTCTTTATGCATGTTGTCTTACTCCAAGCTGTATAGGCTCGAAAGCCTACTACCAATTAAGCATATTAGGTGATGTGCATCTCTGTAATGAGAAGGGGTGTGGTCTAATGACATCAACACCCTATATCAGGTGTGCATAATTATTAGGCAACTTCCTTTCCTTTGGCAAAATGGGTCAAAAGAAGGACTTGACAAGCTCAGAAAAGTAAAAAATAGTGAGATATCTTGCAGAGGGATGCAGCACTCTTAAAATTGCAAAGCTTCTGAAGCGTGATCATCGAACAATCAAGCGTTTCATTCAAAATAGTCAACAGGGTCGCAAGAAGCGTGTGGAAAAACCAAGGCGCAAAATAACTGCCCATGAACTGAGAAAAGTCAAGCGTGCAGCTGCCACGATGCAACTTGCCACCAGTTTGGCCATATTTCAGAGCTGCAACATCACTGGAGTGCCCAAAAGCACAAGGTGTGCAATACTCAGAGACATGGCCAAGGTAAGAAAGGCTGAAAGACGACCACCACTGAACAAGACACACAAGCTGAAACGTCAAGACTGGGCCAAGAAATATCTCAAGACTGATTTTTCTAAGGTTTTATGGACTGATGAAATGAGAGTGAGTCTTGATGGGCCAGATGGATGGGCCCGTGGCTGGATTGGTAAAGGGCAGAGAGCTCCAGTCCGACTCAGACGCCAGCAAGGTGGAGGTGGAGTACTGGTTTGGGCTGGTATCATCAAAGATGAGCTTGTGGGGCCTTTTCAGGTTGAGGATGGAGTCAAGCTCAACTCCCAGTCCTACTTCCAGTTCCTGGAAGACACCTTCTTCAAGCAGTGGTACAGGAAGAAGTCTGCATCCTTCAAGAAAAACATGATTTTCATGCAGGACAATGCTCCATCACACGCGTCCAAGTACTCCACAGCGTGGCTGGCAAGAAAGGGTATAAAAGAAGGAAATCTAATGACATGGCCTCCTTGTTCACCTGATCTGAACCCCATTGAGAACCTGTGGTCCATCATCAAATGTGAGATTTACAAGGAGGGAAAACAGTACACCTCTCTGAACAGTGTCTGGGAGGCTGTGGTTGCTGCTGCACGCAATGTTGATGGTGAACAGATCAAAACACTGACAGAATCCATGGATGGCAGGCTTTTGAGTGTCCTTGCAAAGAAAGGTGGCTATATTGGTCACTGATTTGTTTTTGTTTTGTTTTTGAATGTCAGAAATGTATATTTGTGAATGTTGAGATGTTATATTGGTTTCACTGGTAATGATAAATAATTGAAATGGGTATATATATTTTTTTGTTAAGTTGCCTAATAATTATGCACAGTGATAGTCACCTGCACACACAGATATCCCCCTAACATAGCTAAAACTAAAAACAAACTAAAACTACTTCCAAAAATATTCAGTTTTGATATTAATGAGTTTTTTGGGTTCATTGAGAACATGGTTGTTGTTCAATAATAAAATTAATCCTCAAAAATACAACTTGCCTAATAATTCTGCACTCCCTGTAGATAACACGGAGCCCCAACCATCGCAAAGCTAGTTTATATCTATTGGAATCTCATTCTGAATTTACATGAAGTATGGTCAACTCTTGGTCCCCAAGTAGTGTCCACTAAGAACGGCACTCCCAGAAAGGACTGAGCCTTTTACATACCCATATTGTGTGCAGGAGTTCCCAGACTTGTTTGGCACATCTCAAGCATAGCAGCAAGGATATTACCCCACAATTCCACAACCAATCCCATGTGAAGTACTTTAATTGACCCAATTTGTATCGCAAGACAATTGCTGAATTTCTAGAAGACATTAGCGATTCACTCAGGTCCTCATCAGAGAGTGGAATGAGGTCCCACTCCCATGCCTGATGCCTATGGTGAAGCAAATTTCTTCAGTTGTTTAAAAAGAATGCATTAATATAACTGTGCATTTATGTTAAAATAACTTGGATATTTTGAATGTAATTTGTAGTAAGCAATCATACTTAGGCAATATAAGCGTACATAAGGAATAATAATGTACTGATTTAACTTAGCATAACTGTAAATGCTATATTAACCGTAAATTACACACTAACATTGAAAGGCCTGTTTTACACATTGAGCTGTTGTTTTGCACAAGATGTTTTTCTCTTCTGCTACAAATGCTGTAACATTACGGAAGCCTTGAATAGGTATTTCTTTTGCATTAGGCAACTGATAGTGAGGTTCTCATCTGGAGGAGAGGAGAGAACAGGAAGAATGATTCATGGGAAGAACTGTGTGAACCGCAAAATATGGATGAAGTATATTTTCAAGCACCTATATCTGTGGCCCACTATGAAGATGTGAGAAGCTGGGAAGTTTACCTATTCCCCAGTGATTACTGGATGTTGTGAATGAAGAATGTGATACTTGATTTAATTTATTGTTTTTCTATTAGTATGTGTTCCTAGAGTAGGTAGGGCTTCTCTCGCTTGCCTTTTCTGGAGATCCATCTCTGGGTTTCTGGAGACCATATATTTCTTCATGGGAGATTACTTTGAACCTGTTCCCTGTTTCATTACATGTCTGCTGATTTATAGGTGAGAATACTTTACAGCTGGACCCTTTCTTTAATTGAACTGCAAAGGTTTTATGCATATGAATTTTTTTCTGATCAGAACTCTTTATTGGGTTTCTGAAGCAACACCCTATTCTATTCCATTCTAATTTAATTTAATTTAGATTAGGGAAATTCCTTTATGGAATACTCCTGTTGTATTATTTCAATTTTAACTGTCATACTTATCAATACTGTATTCTTCTTTATATTGAAATATTGAGTCTTGGATTATATTCCTTTCTGATGCTTAAAAGACTAATATTTATTGAATAAACAATGAAAACTTAAGAATTGATAGCTAAAACCCTTTAACTCACACAAATTCTCTTTATTGACCTTATTAAAGTCTTTATTGATTTTATCGCTTATATGGACTTTGATGTAGATGCTCCATTACAGTATTGCAAAAGAATCTGGTGTATTAATGGCCAAGGAACTTGGATCTGCATTATATTATCTTTCAACTCACCCATCACATTTCGGTCCAAAAGGGGCTAAAATCTGAAATCACTGGAAGCCAGACTTGTAAGGGGTAATTGCATGACGCACCTGAAGGTGGTGAAAAATTAAGATCGACCTACTACGGCAAATCAGTGAATGATTTAAGTACCCCCAAACAACGTCTCATTTTCCAGGCAGGATAGCCCTACGGTGTCCCATTGTTTGAATTCCGATAGCTCACTTAAAATTAAGCTTTTGGGCCGGCCTATTCTGGGTATGTCAGAAATAGCAGAACATTGTCCACATAGGCAGCCATTCCTGTCTGCAATCCATTTGTCCACTCAAAGATTTGCATCTGAGCATCTGTTTTTATTTACTTCGCTAGTGCTTTGATCGCTAATGCAAAGAGCTCTGGGACAACGGGCAACTCACCCGTTTCTTTGCATTTAAAACAGATCTGATGTCTCAGTCCCTACTCTAAACTTTGCTGATAAGTCTGTATATAGACGTTTTGACTATCTGATAAACATACTATGTAATGTACTGCAATCTTACCATTTAAATCTCAAATGGTTGGATGTTTATAATGAATTTGTGGCTTGAATTTCTACTGTGTGCTTTGAGGGAAACATTGTGAGCAAATTAAATACTATGTTGCGAACATTTCTTCTATAAACCAGCACGCATCTTACCTTACAAGAACGCTAAGAGCTCCAAGTGGTGTTACTAATGTAGCTGGTGCAAAAGCATAGGCAGCAAAGTTAGCAACTTCGCCTGCTCCCACTGGAAAAAAAGCACAAAAGGAAAAAAGTTAATTTCTTACAAACCCGGTTTGACCCACAAGTCTGTCTCAGGATATATATGAGAAAACAACTGTTATTCTTAGCAAACCTGCACTGTGCTTAAGATTCATGTTTTGTAAGCAGCCTACATGAACACTTACAAAAGAAGAATCATTTTGTACCACAATATTAACTAAGTGTTTTGTAAATGTTGTTCTTTCTTTTCAATTTAGGCTTGCACTTCTAGAGCACATTTTGATGGTAGGCGCTAAAGCATTTCTGACATTCCTTCTGGAATGTCTTGTATACCTCTCTGTTTCCTTCTACTGCAGAGCAGAGAGACAGAAATTGAGTCGCCTGCCTACACTTTCACTCCCAACCCAGCATCTCAGAATCTATGTAGCTGTAGAGGTAGAGGTAGGCGGTGGCTTGCTGCAATTTGATTGTACATGTGGCACCTCTCAAACTTCACAAGTGCTTTTGTATTTTGGTCTTGAATAAAATAAGCATTTGTCTCTTGTACATTTATGCAACATTGTGTGCTTGTTGCATCTCTACTTACATTCAAGACTTCAACACCTTTAACACATGAAAATATGGAAGCAGATGTTCAAACTGGCACTGCACAATACAATTCCCCCTCCTTCTGTACCTCACCTCTCCACACACACACCTTCTTACCACGTCTGCTATTTTTGTCTTCTTTTGTAAAGAAATTTTTATTTTTCACACTGCAAAATCAATTTGTTCTTGTAATAGGACATTCTTCTATAAATAAAATATATTTTAGAAAAGTTAACAGGTCATGAGCTGCTTACTTTCCAGAAAAGCAACACACAGTCCCTCACATAATGCCAGTGGTAGCACACCAACTCTTCTCAGCCCAGAACAATGATGGATGAATGGGCAGAAAACACACTAGGTTTTTCTCTAACATGAAAACAAAAGGTTCTTTCCAAAACAATATTTGGAAATTGGTAGGATCCTTAGGGGTCTACGTATTAATATTTTGCCAGCCATAGAGGATATAGATGCAGAACAAGCTGACAAATGGGGAACAAAACTGACTGCAACTTCAAATGATTTAATGATGACGGTAATCGAACAGGATGAAACTTAAATGGGTCTACTTAGGGAAGAAATTGAGGAAACTAAAACTGATACTGCTGAACTTAAACTTGAGGATGGTAGCGGAAAGAATTATGAAATTCTGGAAGGCATTTTGGAGAAGTATCAGAAGGAGATTAAGGAAAAGGAAAGAATTAGGTTCTTATGTGATGAGAGGGATTACAATTCTGGGCAAATGTACTCATATGCACAAAAGTTTGATTCTGGTTACAAAAGGGGACCTCCAGTTAAAACTCCCTCATTGGAAAGTGTTTCACTTTCTGAATCTTCAGGTTTAAATTCAAGGAGTTCAAATACTGATAATACCACTGGCCCAGCTAGTAGATCTAATATTTTTTTAGACAAACCGAAGAAAATGAGACTAGCAGAACATTATTGGAATCAAGAAAGGGAGTTACAACAAGAAAGAATTCAAAGAGAAGAATCAGGGGCGGGCAGAAGCGCACAAGGAGGCAGTCAACAAAATACAGGAGTTCAGACAAGGTCAATGAGCAAAGGAAGGGACATTCCTTAATTGGGAATCTGTCATCTAGGCAGCTCACTTTAGAAATAATTAATGTCTTAAAAAAAAGGCATTTTGTTTCTCCGGTACACACTATTTCGACAATTTCCAAATCAAAATGGATATATATAAATTTGTGAGATTTCTGAAACTATAAAACCTATTCTTGGAATAAACCCACCAGACATCACATACTTGAATTGGAACCTCATCTCTCTACACTTACAATACAAGACTCTGAAACTGAGGACATAGAGGACTTAGCAAAAGATTTGTTGATTGAGGAGCAGAATTTACAGAAAACTGTATTGGCAAGGAAATCTACCTTTGTTCCCATTCTTCCAAAAGAGAATCTGATCGATACCTTTTATGATCTAACTGTGAAAGATTTTTGTTTAATGCATAATGTATCATATAACACAAACTTCACTAGTAAAAAGATTTTGGCAATGAAATGTTTAAAACAAGATTGTAATGTAATTATATGTGAAGCAGGTAAAGGGGGGGGTGTAGTGCTTATGGATTTTGAGAATTATGAACAAGAAGCTCTGAGACAACTAAATGTTGTTATGGATTATGAGAGATATACACATGAGGATTACACTACAGCTGTCCATCAATGTCATAGTATGTTGGATAGTTGGTTCCAAGAAGGTTTTTTTTATGTACAAGACTATCAATATTTAGTTGTCAGTGATCCTATAATTCCTATTATTCCTTCCAAGATACATAAAGAAGGTACCAATCTGCCATGCAGACGTATTAGATCTGGTATTGGATCATCTACAGAGAAAATGTCTGAGTACATAGATATCCATTTATCACCTACGGTCAATGTACTTCCATTGTTTCTTCGAGATACTAAGGACTTGTTGGGCAAGTTATCTGGTATTCCGTGGGAGGACACTTACCAGTTAGTGTCTACGGATGTCAAGAGCCTAAATTCTATAATTTCTCATACGCATGGACTGTAAGCACAACAATATTTCTTGTCATTTAAATGTGCGAGTCACTTTAAACATGTTCAAATGATTTTGGATATGACCCCATTTGTTCTACAGAATATTTTTTTCCTGTTCCAAAAGGCACTATTTTCATCAATTACGAGGCACAGCAATGGGTGGTAGGTTTGCTTCCTCTTATGCCAGTCCATTTATGGGTTGGTACGAGAGGGGGCATGCCTGGAATAAGACTGCAAGATGGACATTACAATGTACTGGCACAGTATTGTTATATTGATGATATTTTTTGTATATGTGATAGTTTGGAGGAAGAATTACTAGATTGCCATGCTTTTCTCAATAACATTTCTCTAAATGTTGAGCTGTCAATCGAATAAGATAGGCACACTATCACATTTTAAGATCTTCAGTTATATGTGAAGGATAATTTCTTAGATAGCTGTACGTTCCATAAACCTACTGCTAGAATAGTATACTGTACTATAGCTCAGGGCACCTTTTTAGCTAAAAGAATAACATTCCTTATGGTGAGCTACTCAGACACAAACGTAAATGGAGCGATTCAGAAGAGTTTGAGACATAAACATTAGAATGCATCAAGAGAGCTGAGATGAGAGGTTATCCAATCAAAAACCCTTGCGTCTGCATTAGATAGAGTTCAAAAGGTTTCACATACTTCATTACTTGCCCATGCTGCTGTCTTTCTATAAGTGACCAACGGGTGACTAGGAAGTATGCAATTCATATTGTTGTCTAACCTCAAAACATCCCAGTGTTTCACTAGTATTTTGTAGATCATTAGGGTTAACTTTCTAATGTTTTTTTGTCTTGTATTTTGTGAATCCTTCTGTCTTCTCTATGATATCCTTTACTTATTTTTTGTATCAGTGATTTCATCAGGACTGTTTAAATGTGTGTTTTTGTATTGATGCTCAGAACATTGACCCAACACAACTCATTCATGTTAGTTTTTTGAAAATCTTGTATAAGAACGGATATTGGATCTGATCTTGCTTTAGCTTGCAAGAATGTGAATGTTTTTGATGTACGATTTGATGCGGTCCTTATATATTTTTGTGCTGTTTTGCTGTGCAGCCAACCTAGTCCAGTGGTTTGAGCCAGTGATCTTATGTCTTAGCCCAATGGGTGTTTGAGCCTGTTCTTTTTTGAGAAGGACCATATATTGTTTGTCCACAATTGTGCTCACTTATTTATTGTTTCACTTTCATGTTTTGTTACTGATTTGAGTTGGTGGATTTGTAAATGCTTACAGACAGTCCACGAGCTTGTTGTTTTACCAGTCAGTGCAATGGGTTTCTTTTGTCATTCCATTGGTACAGCATCACTGTATGAGACAAGTGTTTTCCTCTTTAGCACACTGGATTTTTGAGTCCGCTTTTCTTGAGGGGTACATTTTTGTTCTAAATTATTCATTTCCCGTACGTAGGATGAATTATTATTTTTTTGCATTTGTTGGCAGTGATTCAAGTGATATTAATGCAATTTGGGGTCATTCCCATTCATACCACTGTGTTGGGGTTTGCATATTTCCTTTTGTTTTGGTCTGCATAGGAGGTCCGCACCAGATTTTCAGTTTTACTTCAGACAGGTAACTTTTACATTTTTGCTATTGAATCATGAGTTGCCTTCTAAGGTGTTAATTTAGGGACAATTAATGATTGTGCCACGGTATTTAAACAGGTCTTGTTATTCATTGTTGAGAGTTTAATCTGCTCTACTGGGAGGTTCATGTGAGTACTCAAGTTTTCTGCAACTTTGATATTTAGCCTTTCTCCTTGACTGGTCTATTAGTTAAGGTTTTTAAGACTTGCAGTCTGATTTTACTTTTCTGGTATTTTTATCTTCCTAATTTGGTCCACAGCATCAAGACATTACACTGATGATATTCGTATTTTGTAAGTAATGAGGGGTTACTGGATTATGTTAGTTTTATCGCTTCTTTTTATTTTTTAGAACAGTAATGCAGCAACTTGCTGATATGTCAGTATGATGTATGTTGGGGCTGGTGTGAAAGCATTATGTTTCCTTGATGCTGTGGGGCACCTTATTGGACAAACTTCTATTTGGAATTTCATACTTGGTTGATTGTTGTTTGGAGCATGTTTGAACATCTTTTAATTGCTAATTCAATCTACTCATTCAGAATCACTACAGTGCAGGTCTGTTAAAACAGTTCACTGTGATGCGTGGTTTAACGTTTTCCAACAGAGAATTGAGATAAGATGTCAGTGCTTGGTACTGTTTGTTTTTAGTCTTTTAAACCTTGGTTGGTGAAGATAAACCATAACTTTATGAAAAGGCGGTCTAGGAGGATATAGTGATTCTATGTAAATTTGTCTGTTTGTCTTTCTTCTACCTAGTCCACTGTCTGTTGTTCCTTGTCATGCTATTACTGTCCACACGTGTATCGTTCTGCATTTTCCCGGGTTTTGGTTCATGATGTTTTCTGAAACATAGTTCAATGTAGTATCTATAGGCAATTTATGTTTCTTCTTTGTTTGTTTTCCTTCTTTTTTTCTTTATTATATTTAGCCCTGATGAAGTGGATATTCCACAAAACAAATGTTGACTACTTCAGTGCTAGGATTGCTACTTCAATGGGATAGTTGCACAATTTAATTTGTGTAGATATTTGATTCTTCAAAGACTTTTTCAAATGAATGTAAATTATGGAAAAGTTTGACCATTGTGTATATCATGAAATAATGTGAATGCTGATTCAAAACAATACTTATGAGTTGATGTATTATTAAATCTCATAATTGTGTACATTTGTATCAACAAAAATACAGAAACATTTAACCAGTAATTCATCTTTGTGGTTGATTCTGTTCTACAAATTTTACTTATTCATTGAGCTTTACTCCCCACAACCCCCTACGGATTACATATAAAATGTTTGTCAGCTGGATAAACTAACTTTTGTGGGTGAGAGCGCAGGGCCATTTCTCGGTTTATCTACCTCTTGTTTATTATTTCGTCCTAAAGATGCTACGATCCAGGGAAGGTTCTAGGATTTTTGGGGCCCTGAGCAGAAAGGGAATGTGTGAGGCTCCTCTAATATGGATAACATGTAACATCACAGGAAATGGCATAATAAGTGAAATTGATTGACTATTAGTCCTCTGGCATCGTTGAAGTGACTTTGCTTGAAGCAACTTTCTTTGCGCTGATATCATCAAAACAATAAAAACATAAATAACCATAATGCAATAAGCACATATTATAAAGTGCAATTAATTGAAAAGACATAATTTGAGGTCAAAGTGATAATGGAACCCCTCCTCCCCAGGTAGAAAGGTTATTTTAAGATTATACAGATCTATCCTACTAAACGCCTCTGATCCCTGCAGGCGTGCAGGAAGCCTGGGAGGAGGACTTAAGTGGCAGGGAGATGGGATGGAAGCTCTGATATTATAGCCATCCCCTCTAACTTACATTAGTCCAAATCAATTATTTTCTTAGGATTTACCACAGTATAAGCCTGCTTTGGAGAATGAGTAGGACAAATTACCCTGAATGTACAGGGTGTTCTGCCATATTATCATCCACGGTGAAAGTGTCCATTATTCACCATATCTCCATTCCCTCCCTTGTCTTTCCTCCCTGTTTTATGTGTGCACAAGCCCCCTCATGCGCTTGATATTGGTTGGAGCTCCTTTCTGAGGAATAAACAGACTTAAAGTTTCTCTTACAAATTTGCCCGTGCAGAAGACATCAGTAAACTTCCACTTCTACTAGGTATATTTTAGCTTTTGCACCTGGTCTTCCTTTCTGTCCAACGAGCCATCTACATTTTCAGCCACTTTATATAACCTGCTTCCTGCTCTCTTTCAAGGCTTCCAAGGCCTATTCCACATGGAAAATACTTCTCAGTGATTCTGACCTCAAACACAGGCCTTTTATTTATTACTCATACCTGCATTCACCCACATCACCCTTCCAAAATGTGTCATACACAGGTACTTGGGCGGAAAGGATAAAAAGAAGATTTTAGAGGTTTTTTTTTCTTCTTGAAATGTATGCAAGTATGGGTTTTTGTTACCGGAAACCTAGTTAAATGGCAAAAGAGAGCTGAATTACGGCGAGAGCCTAAGATACAATTTGTAATCATCACAACAGTGAGGAAAAGTATTTATTGGAGGTGGCAAAGAGACAAAAATGTGTTGTTTTACACAGAAAGAAAACTTAATGCTGCCCTGTAATTGCTACCAACAATTACATTATGCACTTAAATGACAAAATATATATCTTTTAACCATTAAACTGTTTACAAAGTGTGTACAACAGACACAGAAAAGCATCACTAATTGGATGATGAAGATTCTACTCAATTTTTTAAACTTTCTTAGGCTGAGACATTTTTAATAGGAGGATTATACTTTGTTTAAAGTCCTAATATCGTTTTTTTATTAACTATGTATCAGAGACTCAGGGTGTGATATCTGAATGCATTGTTTAAAAAAAAAAAATCTGAGTATCAACAAGTCTCTGAAATAACTTTTGCTCTTACACCTTACCCATCTGTGGCTAAAAATAAAGTGAAACTACCTGGCATCTTAACAGTAATCAAGCTTCAGAAAATGTTCACATGTTGGAAGGCTATTGGATATTCCACATTGTTTCACTGGTGGAACTAAATAGGTTAATTTCACAGAGTTCAAAGTAAAATCGCAGACAAAACAAAACACAAGCATTCATGAAGTATGTATAGACGCCACTATAGGATTTCCTAAACAAGACTGCTCCATCAACTACAGAAGGAGAGGAAAATCAATGTATCGAGAAAGGAGTTTAGAGACCATCCAGATGCAAAACAGGAGCTCCGGTCATCTTTTCTAATGCTGGACTTAGTCCAGGATGCATTACAACGTATAATCAACCTGCGTAATATGGCAATGCAAGTTTTTAGTGGTTGCCAGTCATCGTCTCTGGTTACTAGATTTTGTTAAACAGCAATCTTATAGCCTACCCCATAATCTATTAGAACTAAGTTGAATTTTTACGGAGATGATTCACTGTATTAGTGTTTCCAACATTCAGTGACTTGGACTCACATTATGGCTAGTATAGGGAAAATGCTAACTGTGGTATTTTTGTGATACATATTTGTAGAACTATTTTTTTCAGGAGTATGCGTTGACAAATGTTTTTGTTCTGCAAAAGCTTCTGTTAATGCGCTGATTATTTACTAGTGAACTCTGTTTACAATGATGTCTACTCCTCCTTGCATTTGCCACAGTCAAAACTTCATGAGGGTGAGTCTTGTATCTGAATGTTTCATATCTGAAAAACAGGAAGCATCCTAGCTCCTATGCTACCCTTCCAAAATAAAAAATTAAAAAGAATCACAGCGCCCTCTGTCTTTAGATCAGATACAAACGTACCTGCCACTCACCTAAAATTCTTTTTAAAGTGAAAAAGGGAAGGGTTTTCACAGACAGTGATGAGTAAGACGGGATAGACTATCAGTAAGTAGTCTGAAAAACAGCACTTTATACCTCTCAGTTGACAAGGTCCTCACTTCATAAGCGATTACCCAAGCAATGAGCAGTCTTTAACTATCACCTCCAGACCTCATGTTAAACAGTGAGACACTGGGAGTTTTCTTGAAACATAAGGCAATTACTTTTTAATTAAAGTTGCTTGTTATGGAATAAAATTAAATTCTATGTGAATTTTCAACCTCGAGTTCCAGTTTTTAATAAACATGGGAATTTGCCTAGGAAGCAGTTTTGCAAACAACCACAGGAATAACCTGCCACATATCTGTCCAAGAAGCCACCTTTTATTTTAGAATACCCCAACACATAAAAGGCAATTTGACTTGAGATCACTTATGAGCACTCAACATATAGCCAGCTGGTTCAACTGGTTTTGTGCTGTAGGTGAAAAGCTTCCCATGTGGACAGCAGAACAGAAAGTCACAAAGAAACAAATTTCCTAAGAAGTATAATGATCTTTATAAATCTGTAAGAGGAGTGGCACATTCAGATTGTGCGGTTCCTTCTTCTGGGGTTGAGTGACTGAAAAAGGGTGGGCAACACAAAATCTGTAATAAGGTGGGAGTCTTGTCATGGACAGAAACCACTCTGTCTGGGAAGAACTACAGATATTGTTTAAAATAAAGCAGAGCCCCCAAACAATATCTGCAATTCATCCAGCAGACCTGAAAGTTACAAAAAAAACTATAGTCTCTTCTCTGAAAGTGAAATGGGGACAGATTTTTTGTAGATGTTTTGTAGGTGAAGCAGAGGCAAAGGCCGCGCTGGAAAAAGGAAAAGCTTAAAAATAACAGATGAAACCCACACCAAAAACAAGAAGCTTAGATAAAATGCTAAGCATTTCTCGCCAACAGTTTGCTGACGATACACAAAAAAATTCTGTGGGAGCCATCTAGTTTGACATCAAGCACCTGAAGCAATGCTTAGACACCAAGGAGAATTGGATGGCTTATTGTTGCCAGACATTGAATTAGAGTTCCTTCTGAATCAGGGTGAAGCCTTTAAACGCCAGCTTAAATCATGGATTTAGAGGATGAGTCCAAAACACTGACCATCTCTGCTAAAGACCTGGGTGAAAGCAATGGGCTTTATTCTTGAACCAGGGTTTAAATTAGATTTTCATATGAAGTCCCAGGTAGAGTTAGCTATTCCTCTGAAGGAAGGTTTGCCATTTTCTTACGGTAGTGGACTCTAACAATTGTTACATCTGTGCCAAAATTCACACCAAAATTTTTTCAAGAACTAAAGACAAGTTCCTTGTGCTGCCGCCCAGCATGTTCCTGGAATGTAACGCACAATGAACACCGCATATCTGCTCCTTTAAGAACAGTCTAATATCTCCCTGCTCTAGGTCACCCAGAGGGGTGCTCTGAATCATTGCCTGGAGCATTAGGCATGTAAGCTGGTCTGATCATCAAACACACGTCATAACTACTGAAAAGGGGCATGGACAATTAAACAGCCCTTTCCAAAATGCAGGAGTGACCAAAGAACATTTCTCAAGATTCCCAATGTAAAATGGAGTTGAGTCTTTTCCAGTGAAATAAGTACCTTTTTTTAACACATATGAGAGATAGTCACAAGAGGAGGATGTGTTCCAACAAAGCAAATTGGTTGTTCTGCATTTCTTGCTTGGCTCTTTTCTCCTTCTTGGTGTCAAAAGACGTTTGTAGTCTTGCTGATTTTTCATTTCTAATCATTATCTACTTTAACATTGCCAGGGAGATTTTCTCCCTTTTATGAGTTTTTCCTCCTCATGGAGACCCTATTAAGTAGACACTTGACACCTTTCATGTATACTGTTCTGTCCAGGGTTGCACAGTAGCTACTAGGAGAATAGGAAACTGGACTTCTTTGCAGATGTCCCCACACTTTTTACCCCTTCAGAACTACTGAATGCTGGATTTCGACTCTGATTAGCAGGCTTTAGTGCACTTTCAGATTTCAGTGCCAGGGCTCTTTCGTTTCAAACAAGGTATGTCTATCTGTAGCACAACTGGCAAAGGAATTTAGCACCCCTGTAGGTCCCTAGCAAATGGAGCAAATGGTACCTCTGGTACCTAGGGCATGGGTACTAAAGAGGGTGCCCTAAGGGCTGCAGCATATCTAATGCCACCCTAAGGGTCCCACACACAAATTGCACACAGCCTTCCATTGCAGACTGCGTGTCAAGGTGCAATCCCTGCGTAAAAACACGACAAGGCACTCAGTGTGTGCTGCGCCAAAGTCACTGCATGTATTACATGTAAACCAACCCTACAGCAGGTCTTAAGAGCCTTGCATTATAATACATGGGAGAGTGTGTCTGCATGAGCAGATATGCCCCTGTGATGTCTAGTTCTATTCCACCTGAAACCTACTAGTCCTCTAGTGTGCTGGCTGACTTCTATCAACCAGACTGCCACCACAGAACAGTTTGTGACCTCTGGAGGTGAGAGTCCCTACTCTCAGAGGTCAGAAACAATACCTGCTCTGGCAGGAGGTGTTATCACCTCCTGCCAACAGGATGGCTAGTAAATCTGCATACCAATGCCAGGCACTTTAAAGTCCCTACTGCCTTTAATATTGGACATCCAGCCCTGGGACAGGAAGCCCCCTGCCATGAGGCCCATTTAGCACCAGGACAGATGGGAAATTTGATATTCAGGAGGCGTATTGCACATGCAGGCTGGACACACCCCTAGGATGGGCAGCCTGAAGTGAACACGAAAGAATTCCAATATCTTGTGTGTGGTGGAATTAGGAACTTTTTAACAGGAAGTGGACATCGAGGGGTGTAGAGATCCCAAGAGTAAGTAGCACATTGGCTACTACCCATCACTCCCCTAAATGTCCCTAAATTGAGTATTTAGGGGAGCCCCTGGCACCAGGAAAACAGATCAAGTCAAGACTTCTCGACTACTGGGAACCGAGGAAGAAAGAAGAAGGACCAAGAGAGTGAGAACTGAAGACCTGCACCAAAGACTGGTGCAAAGCCAAGCCAGGCTGCTTGCACTTCGACAATTACTGGACCAACTTTGCAAAGAGCTCGACATCCTCCCCAAAACCCTCACACGACTATCCCGCACCTCAAAAACCGGAAAAGATCTCCCATGGCACAGAGGAGCTGCTTCCCTGCATCTACAAAAAAATGCAAATGATGGATGGAATGTAGAACCAATCACACATTCACCCACAGTCACAGATCTGGGTTTAATCCATCAATTATTTTGCTCACATTGCCACCCCAGTTTGGACCCAGCCATATGCAAATCAGTCTTGATCCCGTTCCCCATGGGAACAGTCCAGCCTGAACTGCCAGTCCAGGTCCTCCCTGGACCGGAATTAAGCATCCTGGGACTGGTTTCAGGGTATCACCCTTCATCAGTCAGACTAGCTTGAATCGAGTGGCATAGTCAGCCCGGGACCCATGTCTGGGTACCCCCAGCGCACTTAGGGTGACAAAAGCAAACAAACACAAATGAATTTATTTTTGCAACTATCCCTACATCTGCACAGTTTGCAAAGTCTGGTACTCTGTCATGTTGGCCATCGGGCCTATACCTAGGGTACCGGACCCCTTGCAGCAACCAAGGCTTGTTTGTGGTCCAATGCGGACTGCAACAGCACCAAAGCAGACCTACCGTCGAAGGACATCAGGATCTACAAGGCCAGTCAGGAGAGGAGCCTCAATGCCGGGTTTTCCCTCTTCACCAGACACAGAGTGAGTCTCTGACCACTGCGACCCGATGCCTCAAAGCACCACTGCACTGAGCGCCACAGCCAGAATCCGAGGAAGGCGACAGTACCAACGGACTCTTGAGAACTCCTGAAGTTGAGCCCTCCCTGGGGTTCGGCCAGGCTGCTCCCCCATCCTCTTTCTCCAGGAATTAAGAACCACAAAGATCTTCAACAGGGCGACCCTGCTGGACAAAGCACCACTGCACATGAGCCCCAAGGCCAGAGTTCAAGTGGGCCGACAGCGTGCCCAAAACTCTCAAGACCTGAGCCCCACTTTGGGTTCAGCCAGACTGTTCACCAAGTCCCCACTTGCAGCTTCTTTTCCACCAGGACTGTTTCCCATTGAAGTGAATGGGAAACCCAACGCTGTGACGCACCTCTGCACCCAGACACCCCAGTGCCTCCCAAAGTGAACTCTTGGTGTTGTCTTGGACCTTTCCCCATTCTCACCTTATCCCCCGAAGACTGGGCCTGTAAGTTGTTGCAGAGTGCCCAATTGCAGTATATATTTGTTCCTCAATGGATAAAATTACAGCTTAAAAAATACAATTAAGTGTATTTTTTAAGTCTTGAAAACTTGTTACTATGTTGAAAAGTACTTACTGGATTACTATGAATCTGTGTTATTTTTATAAATTGGTGTCGGATTTCTTCACCGGGTGTGTGTCTCACTTACTGGCTCCCTATGTGCAAGAAATACTTAAAACTGTCCTCTGACCAGCCTAATTGCTTGCTCACACTACAACAAAAGAGATCTTTTAGGGTTATTTTAAACCGTATCAGCCAATAAAGGTCACCCTGGAATATCTACATTGTGTCCCCTTGCACTGGTACACTACATAGATAGCCAGCTTCCTACAGTCTGCATTTTCTTGGGCTATCAAGAAGGGTAGCCAACAAATAAGTTACTTTCTATGACAATATTTCTCGTGGCTGCATAATCATCGCAGACAGTCTTCAACTTATGAATATTCTTTTTCAGGCTTCAGATAGGACCAGAAAAGTGTTTTCCCCTGCAATGACTCTCTAGAGCAGGTGTCTCCAACTAGTTGATCGTGCGTTACCAGTAGCTCTAAGACTCCTTCAGAGTACCTCACGGCCTGGAGCTCATTTGTAAATAATCACAGGGCCACATTGTGTTCCTTTTAAAGTTAAGGGAAGGTTCTGTTTATTTTACATTATTATGGCCATGCTTCAGATAGCAGGGCCTGATAAGGAGCAGTGATGAAGTCAAATTTATGACCCAGGGCACAGAAGTGAAGAACGGAAGCACTGAAGTATTTAACCCCTAAATAAAAGTCATTGTTGTTATTGAGACTTATATAGCGCCAGCTACCCGGAGGCCTCGTAGCGCTGATCAGTTTGAAAAGTTTAGAACATACTGGAGGAATTTCAAACTTCCCTGGAGAGGGGGAACTTAGAAGAATTTAGAATAGCCAGGTTTTAATGGCCTTCCTAAATTCAATCTCCTGATTCATCATGCAAATATTCGTGGGTAGGGAGTTCCAAAGTCTGGCTCCCTGGTACTTCAGGGATCTTCCTCCCCATGATGTTCTCTTTACTTTGGGTACCACTACCAGGGCTTTAGAGGCCGATCTCAAAACTCTTGTGGGTGTATATAGTGAAATTAATGATTTTAGATAATGAGGATCCTTTTTATATAGAGCTCTGTGGAAGAAGCAAAGAGCCTTAAACTTTATCCTTTTTGCCACTGGAAACCAGTGCAGTTCAATCAGAGCTTTTTTAGCTGATGTGGTCCTAGGCAGATTAAAGAGCAGACGTGCTGCAGCATTTTGTACCACCTGTAGTTTGTTAACCACATAACCTGGAGAGCCCAAAAAGAGGCTGTTTCCATAATCAAATCTGGATAAAATCAGGGCTTGTACGGCCAATCTTTTGGCCAATGGTGGAAGCAGACCAATAATCTTCCTTAGTAGCTTAAGAATCCCAAAACAGGTGGCTGACGTTCTCTTGGCTTGATGTTCCATGGTGAGTTTGGGATCCAACCAAACTCCCAAGGCTTTAATCTGAGCTTTTGGGGGGGGAAAGGGGGGGAGAGGGGTAAGTAATCTAAATGTATTACTGGTCCTATATTTTTAGCGCGGTTGGCCAGTTTTCCTAAAAACATAATTTCTTTCTTTTCTTCATTGAGTTGCAGCCTGCTTTCTGTCATCCAGGCAGCAATCGCTTGGAGACAGGCAGGCAAGGCCGAGTTGTCCACCTCCTTATTGGGGGAGAAGGTAACCACCAGCTGTGTGTCGTCCGCATATGACACCAGGGATATCCCAAAGGGTTCTGACTTCTGCTAGGGGGGACATGTAAATGTTGAACAGAGTGAGACTCAAAGATGAGCCCTGCGGAACTCCGCATAAAAGTTTCAACTGGGCTGAGAAAAAAGAACGATCCAGGACTTGAAAGGTTCTATTTTGTAAGAACGAGCTTAACCATTTAAGCGCCCTTCCTTTAATCCCACTATTTCCCATTCTTTGAATGAGTAGATCATGATTGACCGTATCAAATGCCGCGCTCAAATCTAGCATTATTATTACAGTTGCCTGACCTTGGTCCATTCGTTTTCTCGCTTCTTCCGTAACCGCAATCATGGCAGATTCAGTGCTGTGACCCGGTCTAAAGCCCATTTGAGTTATATGCAAAATCTTATGTTCTTCCAGAAAGCGCGATAGTTGTATATTTACGTGCTTATCAATACGTTTTGCCATCATGGGAAGGAGCGAGATAGGCCTGTAGTTTTTAAAGACCGCTCCATTTAGATTAGGCTTCTTTAGAAGGGGCTTGACCACTGCATGTTTCCAGGAGTCCGGAACCATCCCACTTTGTAGCGAGCTGTTTAAAAGCTCGGTTATTACCGGATTTAGCGCTACTCTTCCTTGCATAATAATATGGGGAGGTGCGGGATCAAGTGGAGAGCCTGATTTTAATTTACTGAGAAGCCCCAAAGCTCCTTCCTCAGAGATGGGAAGAAAACTCTGTAAAACATTGTCACCTTCCTTCTTCTCCATCGCATGCCCTGCGACTCCCCCTACTTCCCCTGAGACGTTTTCATACATGTCCTCAACCTTCTTTAAGAAGAAGGAGGCAAAATTGTTACTATGATCTTCTGAAGCTTCCATTGCTTCCGGGCATGCAGGAATATACAATAGCTCCTTGAGCACACCAAAAATTTCTTTAGGAGATCCTGCCGCCTTTTCAATTTTATCTCCATAAAAGGTCGCTTTTGCTAATCTGATCTCCTTCTGGTACAACCTAATTGAACCTCTGTACTCTTTTCCGTCCTCCTCCTTTAGTGATTTCCTCCATTTCCTTTCAATCTTCCTACAGTTCCTCTTTAATGTCATTAAGTGGTTATTGAACCAGGGAGCCTTTCCTCCCTTCTTTTGCCCAGAGAGGGGTGTATAGGGTAGCACTCTGTCCAGACTATCAGAGATCCACTCATTAAAAGAGGTAGGGTCTATCTGCCGGTCCCTCATAAAATATTTTTTATTTCTATTCAGTGAATTGACCCATTCTGTTGTCTTTAGTTTATTCCACTTCCTAATCTTACTGTTGGAGTGGCGGTGGTGTCCAAACCTATTAGTTATATTAGCCTTTAAGGTGATTAAAAAATGATCGGACCATGCTACAGGGGTAGGGGGTAGTGCAACCAACGATGAAAGATTACTAAACACCAGGTCTAAAGTATGCCCTTTCTCCTGTGTGGGGCCTCTGATCAATTTGTGTAATCCCAGAGCTTCCAGATCATTCACTAACCGCTTAGTTGCCATCAGTTCTAAATTATCAACTTGGATATTAAAATCTCCTAATAAAGTAAAATTGGGCCTATTGCAAATGAGACTTGCCATCCGCTCTGGTAATAGGTTCAGGAATTCATCATAAGTCCCCGGGGGGCGGTAGATTAGTACTCCTGTAAATGTAAATTTAGGATTGAAGGTAATGGAAAAAATCATTCCCTCACACCCTGCGAGGTCAAGGGGACTATAGTTAAAAAGAAAATCTTGTTTAAAAATAATTGCTATTCCCCCTACTTTCCCTTTATCTCTATTGGTTCTTGCTATCACATACCCTTTGGGTACTGCAAGAGCTAAATCCGGCCCTGAACCCTCATGGAGCCACGTTTCTGTCAAAAAGAGGGCATCTGGTGCCCCCTCGCTCAGCAAGAGATTTATGTCTAGTTTGTGTGCTGGCAGAGAGCGGCAATTTATTAGCTGAATCCTCACATTATATTTGGAGGGTTCTGCCTGATCTGAGTCAGGACCCATAGGCTTTTTCAGAGTCCAATCACATCTAGGGCAGGACCATGTCTCCCTCACATCGATGGGACAAATATAGAAGTCCTCTCCTACACTTTTCCTAAGGTCCTTTAGCGCACCTGACGAATAGGTAAAGGTATCTGGACTCACTATACTTAATTGATGCAGGGGGGGGGTGGCCCCTAGCCCTGTCCTGGCACGGACAGGCACAGACGGACTTGCCGTTGGCGCGCAGACGGCGCGCCCGCTGGGACCGGTTTTATTAAAGCTGGGAACCGGTCAACTAGACCGCCAACCCCCCAAGATGGCGGACCTCCGTGGGCCTCTACAGTGTGGTAAAAATGGCTGCCCCTTAAAAACTGAACTTCATTACAAATTCAACACAATTTAAAAAAGATGTTTAAAAACTTTGCAATAAAATGTGCTAATCGGCTGACCTTAAAAAACCAATGGTCAGGCCAGGAAAATGCAGTCTGACCAAAAGTGCAGTGCTCCTTCTCCTAAATAAATCGTAGTTTCCTCTTGTTCACATCAACTTTTCCACCTATTTCAATTTTTCCCCACACCTTAGTTCCCTCTTCCTCCCACTCTCCACTACCAGTTTACATGAATTCAACCACTTTAAAAACCTTCAAAATCAACTCAATATTGGAGGTGAGAACAAAATTATGTTTCTCAATGCTTATAAATTGGAGAAAACTAAAATGGAAAGTTACTTCCGATTAACTTTAATTTTAACTTTCTTAAAATGTTTTTCAAAGTGTTGCATTTACAAACAGCATGCCTCTTGCTTCCAGTGGTCAGTAGTAGCTCTCACTACAGAAAAGGTTGGAGACCTCTGCTCTAGGGTCACCAGACGGTCCTAAAGGCTCTGGCTGCTACTCCACTTCCACATATGAAGTCACCAGAGTATGTTAAGTGCCAACTGGTGGACTGACATCAGTTCCTGATTTTTTTTTTGTTCATCAAGGGTTGTAGAGCAGAACCAAGAGAGTCACAACAGCAACAAATACAGCACACAATACATTTTCATACCTTTGGATATTATTAATCACGGCAGTGGCTCATCGAAGAGAAAGGAGGGCATGGAGGTATCTGCAGAAGATTATGTATCCTCCAGAGGTATTGTTACTGAAAGTAACTTATTCTACTGATCGATACATCTTCCTGTACAATCCTCATTATATGAATGTGTTGCAAAGTAGTACCTCTCAGGGAGGTGGGACTGAGTATTGCTGGTGAACCAAGGAAAGCATGAATACAGCTTGGGCAAAGTCCCCATCACTGTGCACCTGATATGCGAGGAAACCATGCTTTGCAAAAAATGTCATGGATGACCATACAGTTGCCTGGCAGATGTTGGTAACCCAGACATCTCTGGAGAAAGCTGTGGATGCAGCGAGGGTCCTGGTGGAATGAGCATGAATGTCTTCTGGAGGGCTTTCTTAACCAGTGAATAGCAGATTTTGTTACTATTGATCCAATACGTCATGGTGTGGTTAATCACTGCCTTTTCCTTCAGCGAGGACACAGCGAGGCCCAGAAAGAGCTGATTATCTACTCTCATTCTCATCTGCTGAGTGCAGTCAATGCAGCAGGATACCGCATGACTGGGTCCAGTCTGTGCAGGGGTTTCTCCCTTTTATTTGGATGTGGAGAAGGGAAGTAAGTTTGAAGTGATAGACTGTGCCATATGGAAGGACAAACACAGCTAGGTAGGGTAAACTGGCAGCGGTAAAGAACCAACTTAACTGGATGAAAAACTGACAAGGGGACAAACTGACAGAGCCTTACGTTTTCGGACCCGCAACTTAAAGAAACTGCCAACCGGTTTTAAAAATTAGGAGTCAAACCATGCAACTTTGATATAGGTCGAACATAGACACCCCCAAGAAAATCAAATCAACTTTCAGATCCCAATAAGCCAAAGTTAACAGAGTGGAAATAAATAAATAAACTCAACTTTTCAGAAAATGCACCCTTAGTGGCGGTGGTGACATAAAAAAAGGAGACGTTAGTAAGGGAGGCACATGAAAGCAAACAGAGCGAAATAACCCTTAACTTTAGCAACTACCAGACACTCAGAAGAACTAATAAATTATAAATAGCCTTGTATCATGTTTTTTTGTTTATTTTGGCCCTAGACTTACACTATAATATAGAGTGTGCACAGAGGTCTAGGCCTGTACCTTGACAGAATGAGATTCTTGACCAGTCCTATGACCTGGATGAGCGTGCCCTCATTTAGTTTACAATGGACTACAGTCCCTATCATGGGTTTTACATGTAGGCTGGTGGTGGCTGCTGTGAATTAATAGTTGTGGCCAGACCATTTTATCTTTGACGCTGGAATGGAGGCCTACTGGCGTAAAATTCCCCTTCTACAAGTTAATGCAGATTCTAGCACTAATCTCCTAAATGTAAGTTGTGCGTGCCTGTGTATTTCGTCTGTGTGATACATGCACTAAGTGTGTGAGTGAACTAAAGCATAAAGGATTGTAGGTTCCATTATAGAAGTCCCTGAGCACAAAGAGGTGAAGCTGTTTCTACAGACAGTGGATGTATTTTGCTGACATTCCTGAAGATAGTGAGAGGAGACCTAGACACTGAGGTGAGGACAGAGGAGACAATGCTTATTCAGAAATTCAGTGAGGTGCTTTTATTGAAATGAGCTGCCCTTTAGTTTTCCTGCAGCATTACCATTTGTTAGATACCAGGGTGAAAGAGGGAACTGCTGTCTGTTGATCAGAGTGTGAGAGATCCTTTATGTAAGGACTGCTTTTGCCTTTTCCCTAATCACTGCTCAGTGCAACTCTTGATAAGCTCTGTACAGAAGCTTCACACCTCTTTGTGCCTCTGTTGTGAGTGCCCAAGGCTTGAGACTACCTTGCTGTGAGGAGCATCATTCTGCACAAAGACGGTGCTGGTACGAAGAACAGCCTGTAGAGGAACTTGTAATAACAACCATCCCAAACTGGTTCTGAAAAGGCAGGCAGAGGAGCCATATTCCCTTTCTACTTTTACTATATTAAATTGGGAACCACTGTTTTTTTTTTATGTTTCAGTTCCAAGTTCTCTTTGACCAAGGAAAGGAGTGTGCCTTAAAATACTCTGAGGGCTACAGTGCAACCAGAGCCGGTGTCTTTTTAAAACTCAGCTTCCCACAGGTAAAGGGGCATCACCTGGAGTCTTCCCTTGCTGAAGTACTGTATCCCCGATCTAAAGCAACAGGAAGCCAACCTGCCTGCGACTAAAGGAAAGAACTTGCCATCCGTGCACGAGGTGTGTCTGTCCAGGGGGCACCGGAGCAGTTAGACTTTAGTGTTGTGGGCCATCCAGGTCAGGAAAGACTGAAGCGTGTCCTGCAAGCCCTAGAGGTGTCAGAACAGTCTCTCCAGGAGTGAGGTCCTCAGCAGCAATCGCGGATCGATGTCAGACCTCGTCACCGTAAAAGAATACCGATCACAACAAATCATGCCATGTAAACCTAGAACTATGCCTGTTGTGGATACTGCTATCAAGATTGGACTTGTGGTAGACATCAAAAACTGCATCTAGAACTGTGCCCATAACAACGGAAATCCAGAGCTGTATCCATGGCGGACATCACCACCGGAATCATGGACTAAGCCTATGGTGGTTATTGCCACCACATTTCCAAAGCATGCCCTCAGCTACTATTGTGCTACTGTGATCCCAGGCTAAATCACAGCCCATATGCTGCTCATCACTTAGTGAAGCAGAAGCAGTTCCAATGCCTGCCTGGGGCTCGACTGACATTCAGTAGATGCATTCATTGAAGGTCTTTAGGCATAAGCTCTGGCTGCCCGATCCAGCTGCAGCGTGCCCAGACTGAGGACCACATCAGCAACTGACATACCTCCTCCCAACAACGGAAGTGATTAGAGACATGTATTGCAGATTTCCCATCCGCTGCTGAAAGTACACAGAGGTCAGTATTGTGGTGAAACTGTATGAAGATGTCTGTATTGATCTGACAGCAACTATTCTCAAACTGGGGTATCTGTACCTGGGCCTTGATGAATGTAGCAAAACCTCAAAAAAATGGAGGGATAAGGAGGTATTGTGGTCCAGTGTATGTCCTCCCAAGCGATACGTCAAAATATAAGATACACTGTTCCAAATATGAAAGGGAGAGAGAGGATACCGTAGCAGGGGTCCTAAATTTTAGGAGCAAAAAAACCTCACACATCCCGAAGGATGTCATGCTTCATCATCGGAGCTGCTCCTTGTCAGACCGGCACTGCAATGTCTGACGAGCACCACCCCGAATGGGGGGGCTCTTTGCCGGACATCTTTTTAAATGATGATGCCGTGACCCCAAGAGTGAGAAAGCATAGAAGGAGATCGAATGTAGTGATTAAAATTGGCTCTCAAAATCAGCACCGGGTAGCTAATTTATTGGACCAGATGAGAGGAAAAGGCCAAGGTTAAAAAGTAGTCATACGAGTGAAACAGAAATAATGATCAATCACTCTATATCAAAGAATCAAAACGAGGGCGGGGAACTTCCAAACCATCCCTATCAAGGGTCAACATGTTTCGCATCCTGGTGGTCCATACGGATCCAGTGATGTTTCGTCAGGACCAAAAAATGACTGAGTATCTCCTAGACGTAAAAGGGGTCTGGATAACTGTTCACCAGAAATTATCAGAAAAAGAGTATCCAATCACTTACATTAATATGAAAGATTGTTCCTAACTGTCGCCCATCCCAATTAGGGGAGCGCGCTTCCTAGGACCACACAGACCAGTGGTCGGGTGCAAAAATAATTTTCCAATGCTGCCGCCACCGTCGGTACACCTACCCGGGTCCGTGTTACCTAAAATCTAGGACCCCTGCTACGGTATCCTCTCTCTCCCTTTCATATTTGTAACAGTGTATCTTATATTTTGATGTAGCAACACCTCTTCATCCTAAAAGAGGACTTGTCTAGATTAAAAAAAAAAAAAAAAAGAAGGCACAGAAAGGTAGAGCAGGAACCCAAGGCGCAGTAGCCCAAGCACCACTGTTATTATTGTATCTGCTATTATTTGTGTGGTATTCTTTTGCAAGTGTGTGCATTAAAGTACTTTTCTTATCTAAGTAAAGCACTGGGCTGGTCATTCAAGTTTTGTGCTGCTGGGTGATGGTTGAGTTCTGAGTTTACACACCTCCAGACTGCCTCCCTCATAAGCCTGTGACTGCGAGCCTTTGCTACCATGAGAGTCAAGTGTTGAAGAGATTGGCTCTGCAAACTGCACCAATTACACAGTAGTATCTACCTGGGAGACACTTTAGAATGGAAGACACTGTTTCATTGGTGTCATTGATGCAAATAGGTTAAATATTGTTATTTACCCATCAGATTCCCTGTGAGACTACAATCATATTTGCTCTTTAATCGTATTAACTCCATGAAGCCATACGCTTCTGGGGTAAACTGAGCCACCTATGAGCACTCAATGTAATATGCCAATACAAAAAAAGTGTTAATACATTATGCATGATACATACTTGACAGGAGTCCGGCCCACCAAAGCCCTTCTTTGAGGTATGCATGGCCTCCTTGACCTAGGGTTGAAAGAGAAACTGTTAGGTGCTTGTCACTGAGATGCTCTTTTTCAAGCTAATCCCCAAGAAACAATGGAACGGTTGTATGTTACCACACAATGCCATCTGGCAACATGAACACAGCCTGCTTGAACCCCTGCTCCCCCAAACCTAGTCGAACTTCTAAGGCAGCTTCTACAGGCAACATGGCATCATCTAATCCGCTGAGTACTATACTATCTGTATTAAAGACTAGTAACTAAAGTAACAAAATAGGAAAGGAATGGGGAGAAATAAAAAGTAACAGCAACCATTCTATATGGTTGCTTGCCACTTAAAGTACCTGAATAAGCCACCCAGAAATGTCAATAAGAAATAAGCCAGGATGTATTGCTGATTGTTCTATTCATGTATTTGTTTTTTTCTTCAATTTTATTTTTTATTCAGAGAGTTCACTTGAATACAGCACATATCAAACAACAAAATTCAGAAAATCCATTTCCTGACTTGGTTAAATATGGCACTATCACAAAAGCCCACATACACACCCTCACGTTCCTGATTCAAGCTACCCTGATTACAAACATGCACAGAACAGATATATTTCATAATCTGGCCCACAGCTTCCTAAAAAATGTTTATACAAACCCGATCTAATGGCATAGCCACATTCTAGGCCCATTTTCGCTGGCCAATGTACAAAGGGAGGAGGAGCCTCGGACTTCCAATTTTGTAAGACTGGGGATCTGGCTATCAGTGTGACCAGAAATAGCGTCTTTTTACGCCACCTGCAGTCTCGGAAACCAGTATAATGGCTTGGGTCTCATGCGCAAAATCAATGCTAAACATACTAATACAGGGTTCATTAATAGAGGCCCAATAGCCAGCTATTTTTGGACAATCACAAATAATATGCCGCCAGTTTCCTGCGCTCTCTTTAAAACAATTAAAACATTTATCTTGTATCTGGGGGTTATCATTGTGTGAAAATTCAGGTTTCTGCACAGGAGTCACTTTGTGTAATATTGCATCTATCGGAGGAGTGCGCCTCTTATCACCAAAAAATTAAATATATTTGTCATGTACGAACCTCGGGTGAGATGGATACTCCCCCTTGTATTTGTGAGCTCTGTATTGAATCTCAGTGTCTCTTTAATTTCACTGACACAGGCCAAATTCTCTGGATCATAAATCATAATAAAGTCTGTGCTTAAGGCCCTGCCCATTACACCAATCTCAAAACAGATATGGCAACTAATTAAAAACACCAGAAGTGAGAAATTGATCTTGTATAATGTGGGATAACACCAATGTACCCTAATCCCCAGAATCTGCTGAACAATCTTTTCAGTTGTGCTCAGCAATACAATGGGGTGACAGCGAGAGCAGTGTGGATCACTGGTCTCACTTTTTTGTTCCTTCTCAGAGATCCCACGATAAATGCTTTCTCAGAAGGTCACAAACTGAATAATGGAAAATAAATTTGATATATTCATCACTGGATGAAATTTTAAAGTTTGATGTCTTTATTGGGCAATTGAAGACAATTGAGATGCATCTACTTTATAACATGAAAAGAAATGGGAAACATTTGGAATATTTGTTCTTACCAGCTCTCGTGGAGCCCTTCCTGGCCAGGCGCAGGAGCCCCTTCTTCTTCAAAATGAAGCTGCCGCCAATGAAGAGGCTGGAACTGATCGCCAATACCAGACCAATGTAGAAGTCATATTTCCCACGGCTCTCGTTCATTTCGTTAGCTGCTTATGTGTCTAGAACGGTCGCATTGATCGTGGATAAAGGTGGCTGGAGCTAGCAGAGGTAGTGGCTCAGTGTGCAATCCTAAGGAAATGAAAGACCATTAAGGTAACTCATAGCCACTCCACGCCAACTTGTAAAACACTGTTTTTTTTTTTTATACAAGTTCGATGTGAATTTTATGGTTCATAAAAGGTCTAAGAAGAGAGAAACAGAATCAGAAATTATCCATCCTTTTGTAATAATTTACATAAATACCGTTTGTATGGTAATATTAGTGTGTAAATTTACAGTGCAGCTTAAAAATGGACGGATGCAGGCTGGGTGCCTTGCTCTAATCTACCAACGTCATTTAAGTCCTGCTGCCGAGTACCTGCTAAACGGTATAGCTTTTACTTAGTATTTCGGATTTCAATCACATCAGTCGTGCAAATACATTAGAGCCACACTAGACCCATATGCTGCAGAGAAGGAATTTCTGCCACAGTTTGCTCTCTAGTAGGCAGGTGCAGACATTTCAATGCATTGCAAATATTCCCTTCAAATACATAATTACAACACAAAGAAAAGCAATATGCGGTCTTGCAAGCTCACAAAATACAGCTCTCGGTTATGCGAAAGAGTAAAAACAATTGATACTTTTTGGTCCAAATTAATTGATAATTGATGGACTGACAAAACTGGTAGCCTATTATGTGTACCATCCTATTGTTCTTGTGGCATAAAATGTCAGCAAAACATCAAAAAGGCATTATAAAATAATTGCATATGTCACCAGTTATGTATTTGTATATGACTTGTTTGAAAACATGTTATTTTTGGCTTTTTAATTTTGAAAAACATGTAATATACAAGAATGGCTAACATACCCATGACTTAAAACCAGTAAATCACTGGTGTGCCATAGTAATCCTGAATTAAGGTACAGGAAAACACTTCTGTGTGTGACAATGTAAACAGATCACAGTAATTTTACATTAGAACCGTTTGCATCTTTAAAGAAAACTGAAGCTACACTTAAATCTGCAGACCCACTAGCAGACAAAGCTCAAGGGTCAACACAGATTAAAAGCCACACATCAGACTTGATGAGGGAAAACAATAATTTTCCAAACTTTAAAGATGATTATCAAATGATCTTTGAAGTAAACATGACAAATTGCTAAACATTCACTCTAAAAAGAAACTGTTACTTTCAGTAACGATATTTCTGATCGATACTAGGTCCTCCTGCATAGTCCTTACTTTAGGATTACCCTCCAGGCACCAGAATGGATGTGGAAAACATTTGCAATAGCGTGCAATAGCCCTCAAGCGCCACCAGGTGGCAAAAGGACACCGCAACTGCAGCACCCTCAACTACAGCCACAGACAGGATGACACCTGACTGGCGAATGGCAATCAATGGTGGTTGCGCGAGTTCCTTGTATTTAAACCTGGCTCACTAAGGCAGGTGAAGAGAAACTGAGATAACTTTTGGAACAGCAATAATAACAGCAGCATATTTGGAAACATGAGTATATTATTAACAGCAAAATCCACTGCGAAGCAATACTCTCCTCCCTTCTGAGGGATGAGATGGGGTAGTGCTAACTAAAAAAGAAACAGCCTTGGAAAAGTATCAATGAGTCCCTGGGCTGGAGACAGTGATGTTTTGGGAAGGAGAGCAAGGAAGACCATGTGGCTGCTTGACAAACTTCAGCAACGGGACACCTCTGGTGACAACAGTAGAAACGCTGTCCCCTTTGTCCTCTTGCATGCTTGTTCCAATCGTAGTTATTACTACCAAAGAGTGCCAGTGAGGTCTGAGGCTTGGCACTCATTATTACTACCGAAGAGTGCCAGGGAGGGCTGAGGCTTGGCGATTCATTATTACTACCGAAGAGTGCCAGGGAGGGCTGAGGCTTGGCGATTCATTATTACTACCAAAGAGTGCCAGTAAGGTCTGAGGCTTGGCACTCATTATTACTACCGAAGAGTGCCAGGGAGGTCTGAGGCTTGGCGATTCATTATTACTACCGAAGAGTGCCAGGGAGGGCTGAGGCTTGGCGATTCATTATTACTACCGAAGAGTGCCAGTGAGGGCTGAGGCTTGGCGATTCATTATTACTACCGAAGAGTGCCAGTGAGGGCTGAGGCTTGGCGATTCATTATTACTACCAAAGAGTGCCAGTGAGGTCTGAGGCTTGGCACTCATTACTACTACCAAAGAGTGCCAGTGAGGTCTGAGGCTTGGCGATTCATTATTACTACCGAAGAGTGCCAGGGAGGGCTGAGGCTTGGCGATTCATTATTACTACCGAAGAGTGCCAGTGAGGGCTGAGGCTTGGCGATTCATTATTACTACCGAAGAGTGCCAAGTGAGGGCTGAGGCTTGGCGATTCATTATTACTACGAAGAGTGCCAAGTGAGGGCTGAGGCTTGGCGATTCATTATTACTACCAAAGAGTGCCAGTAAGGTCTGAGGCTTGGCACTCATTATTACTACCGAAGAGTGCCTGTGAGGTCTGAGGCTTGGCGATTCATTATTACTACCGAAGAGTGCCAGGGAGGGCTGAGGCTTGGCGATTCATTATTACTACCGAAGAGTGCCAGTGAGGGCTGAGGCTTGGCGATTCATTATTACTACCGAAGAGTGCCAAGTGAGGGATGAGGCTTGGCGATTCATTATTACTACCAAAGAGTGCCAGTAAGGTCTGAGGCTTGGCACTCATTATTACTACCGAAGAGTGCCTGTGAGGTCTGAGGCTTGGCGATTCATTATTACTACCGAAGAGTGCCAGTGAGGGCTGAGGCTTGGCGATTCATTATTACTACCAAAGAGTGCCAGTGAGGTCTGAGGCTTGGTGATTCATTATTACTACCATAGAGTGCCAGTGAGGTCTGAGGCTTGGCACTCATTATTACTACAAAGAGTACCAGTGAGGTCTGAGGCTTGGCACTCATTATTACTACCAAAGAGTGCCAGTGAGGTCTGAGACTTGGCGACTCATTATTACTACCGAAGAGTGCTTGTGAGGTCCGAGGTTTGGCGATTCATTATTACTACCGAAGAGTGCTTGTGAGGTCTGAGGCTTGGCACTCATTATTACTACCAAAGAGTGCTTGTGAGGTCTGAGGCTTGGCGATTCATTATTACTACCGAAGAGTGCCAGTGACGTCTGAGGCTTGGCGATTCATTATTACTACCAAAGAGTGCCAGTGACGTCTGAGACTTGGCGATTCATTATTACTACCGAAGAGTGCCAGTGACGTCTGAGGCTTAGGGAGTCATGCGCAGAGATTCATTTAGCGTTCCTCTTCCACAACAGCTGTGGGGTGTCGCCCAGATCTCTGCCAGATCTTACCTAATTGTGATTTCATTTCAGCTAAAAACTGATCATTTTTTATTTTATCATACAAATTATTGTTTATGATAATCTATTATTCTTGTAAGATGTCTTTTCTGATGCTTTCCCACTTGTTTACTGCACGAGTATATCTGTTGTCCGAGTTTTTTCTCCCATAGACATTATCTGGTCTCATTCCAGTACTCAGATTCCAGTCCACACCAATCTGCTCCAGACTTCAGCTTTTGCCTTGCATTTCTTCCAGACTACAGGTACTCCCTTGTATGCGCTAAACCCCTCTTCTTGAATTCCCTTGTCCCTGCAGAGAGCAAGCTCTCCCTTTCGGTATTTAAGTCCTGGTCTAAGCTCTAACTCCAGTTGGGAAAGCTGCTGCAAGGGTTTTCCCACGAAGAACCACCAGAAATGATGGTGCCGTAGGAGGAGCCACTTTGTTAGTGAAGCCAGATCCAGCGAGAGCTCAGTGAAGCGTTCCAGGGAGGGAACTGCTTTCTCCTTAAACAACTGATTGCCACCAAGGAGCAGGTTAAGTAATGGCACCTGGACATCTGCTGAAAAGCCAGTGGGAAACATCCAGGACTCTCGGCGTAGAGGTATGATTGAGCCCATGGACCACACCATCATGTCAGCAGAATCCAGACAGCATGCTGGGATCAGTTTGGAAGCATCGAATTTGTCAGAGAATGTCTATTTCATGTGGTCCGATAGGCTAACGCACCACCACAGCAACATGTGGTATTGGAGGTGCACACATCTAAGATGGTCGATGGAAAGACTTTTCTGCCAAAAGAGTCAAGCTTTTAAAGACTCACAGTCCCGAGGAGCGGTGCGGAATGTATTATTATTCAATTTAACTGAAGAAGCTTTTAACATCAAACTCTCTGGTGAAAACTGTGTAAGCAAGAAATTTGGATTGAAAGGCACAGTTCAAGGGTGCTGCACTATTTGGTTTTGGACTACCGGCCTGAGGAAGGCTACTTACAAGCAGTCAAAACTGCCTCCAAGTGTTCTTCGTTGAATGGCATCAACGGTTTCCAAGATGACTACTGGATTTTAGTCAAGAAGTTAGAGTTTTTTCAGCAGTCACCAAGGGAAATTCTAGCGTTTATGCTGCTTTCCGGGCCACAAGGTAAACGAACTAACATCCTCTGAAAGAGGGTCTGAGGGATAATTCATGTTCCCTTTTGTAGACATGTTAGGTCACTGGTGTGGCACCCAAATCTGCTCTAAGAGCAACGCCAGAACTTCCTTAGAAATGGCAGAAGAGTTTGGCAATCCTGCAGCAAATACTATGATAAACCCAAACATGCAGGATTGGGGCCACACCATTAGAAACTGACCCGAAGAGATGCAGACACCCCTGAGCAGTGTGATCAACCCTTCCAATGTAAATGCTGATCATCTGACCAATGTTGTTGTGAACTTAACTCCATCTTTTTCAGAGCCAGGTATGGCTCAAATTATGAGGGAGAGGCAGGCATCAGGCAGTGGGGCCACCGAGTCTCTGACAGTCTCAGGTGTGGGACAGTTTCCTCCAAGAAGAAGAGTTTTGTGTGTTTTCATCCAAGAACATCATTGGGGGGGGGCGAAGGGAGTCCCTTAACTGCCAAGAGACTTAGTTGAAAGGGACCAACTTTATACGCCCTTGCAAAAAATAACTTGGCCTCATGCTGCATGGTGGCCTTCCGTACAAGGAGGAGCAACTGGCAGAGGCAGACAGTAGATACTGCATACAGTACATGTATGTGACTGACAAGGACATCTTCCTGCAACATCAACAGCTTTTAATCTCAGAGACCTTTTGAGGTAAAATTTGACCTGGAAACTTTTAAATTCAAGGAGTAATTTTGTCAGTGAAGACTAACCCAAGCCAATGAGATGTAGAAAAATATAAGCTAATGGCCGCATACCAGTCTGCACCAAATACCCTGTCACATCATGAGCGGATGAAGCTATGAGGCGCAGAGGGGGGGCTGGGGGGGGGCGTTGATTTGAAGAGAAAAATGTCCAGATCCAATCTGGCACCTGAAGAACATTCTCAAGGTAAGGAATTCAGAGAAAGTAGTTATCTATCAGAAATGGGACTACGTGAAAAGGATCGAAAAACAAGCATACATTGTGAAAATACAAAAAGATTCTGCAGCACAAATAAATGGAGACGCTTAGCTTAGTCACAAATCCTTCCGACTTAGACAGTCCCAAAAATTTATCAAAATAAACAACTGTTTTTCTCATTTCAGGTGAAGGGTCAAACAGAGGCTGAACCTAGGGAAGCGCACTGCACCTGCACCACTGGCCTGTGGTTATGCGTTTAGTTATACAGAACTTTTAAATGTAAATATCCGAATGGTACCATCCACAATGTATTCAGCAATACCCTTGGTTCAAAGGTTACAGAAGCTGCAGCATTCTCTGAGAAAACTATTCCCTGCTTACCCTGGAATGGGTTGCTACACTGCATACGGATATTATGTGTGCAGTTCCAAAACAAAATTGCATTGCTGATCTTTGATATACCTCACCACTATAGACCTAGAAATGGGATTCCACATGTACATATTAACCCATTTACACACACTGCTCCAGAATGCATTGCTGATCACACCACTTCAGCAAAAACACAGAGGGCGTCATCACAAGTCAGTGAAGCAGAATTACAGTGTGGTATTCCACTCAAGCTAATTACAAGTGGGCCGGTTTTCCTTCCTTCACCTGGTTTTACAGGATGTGTGTTCCATGCAGTAATTTCATCGGGGGTGAGCAATTTTTTTTTTTGGGTGGGGGGGTAATTTCATATAATGTGGTAAATATATGCATTAAATCCCACGGAATTTGGAATTGTGTATGGTTTCACTTTCGTTAAATTCAGCCCCACACTGTAATTCCTTAACTTGTAAACTGCACGGTATTGACGTGGAGTTACCACATGGTAACAGTAAATCTGCAAGCAAGTGTATCAACCCCGTCGGCACCGTGCAACTGTTAAAAGTAGGGAAAGATAAATGGATCTGACAAGACTAGAAAGAACCTCAGCCCAAAGTTTATGAACCTATATTGTAAAATAAAAGCATCATCAGGGGATGTTTTCCAGTTTGACACACAAGCATGGGTAAGGAATAGATTGAAAATGCCAGTTAGCACCTGTTCAGTCACTGACTCTTTAGAACCCACACGTGGTTCGGTCTGAAAACTACTGCATCTCATCTATGGAACAACACCACTCCTGCAACAGACTCGCCCGGAGATGTTTCCCGATGCTTCTATCGTAACCAAAATTATCGAAATGCCCATTACAAGAATCTAACTCACACTAATGTTAAGTCTCTTGAAACTATAACTCCTTACGTTCGGATTAACGGCAATCTGAACCCACCCACATCTCGTCTTGATGTCATTAAAGAGGCCTTGAGTGAAGGTAAGACTCAAGTACACACTGAAAAATACCACCATCTACGTTATTTTAAGGAAAAAAGGGGCGAGGGTGAGACAGTCTAGATGCAGGAAGACTCGCTATATTATGTATTTTTCAGAAGGGAGCTATGGCGGTAGGTGAGGTTATCCTAGTAGGATGGCAATCATTTACTCGCTGGACGTTTTCTTTCTGTAGCCCAAGAACCAAGAAAAGCCTTTATCCAAACACAATGAAGAGGGACAGTTTCATCTTGTATGAAAATCAGTGGCACGTTCTTTGTCTTTGCATGAGCCACGGTGGAATGAGAAGGTGGCTTAGGGCCATATGTACGAACACTTTTTCCCATGGACACAGAATGGGTAAAAAAAACCTTTGCTACATCTGGCCCTTAATGTCAATGTACTGCACGCATTCATTGTTATGCAAAGAGCGAAACGTTTCTTTCTAGACAAATTTTGTGCAGTGAAATAAAAGTAAAGGCAGTCCTCTCTCCAACGACTGGCCCGAGTAAAAGAAACAGCTGCAGTGTGCATACATGTCATAGTTTCCACAGAGGCAGGGATTTGCTTATATTCTACAGATACAAATTGGTTTGAAATCCACCTTTAACTTGACGTAAATAAAAAAGGGAAGGATTCTCCCCTGGCATTGTAGAATTACCACAAATAAAGTCTGCCAGGAAACATACTTTCTGCGGCTAAATAACGCCTTTTTAGGTCTCCCCTGCAACAGCGCATGCTTGCGAGATATTTTATACAAAGGGCTTGCAGCGGCCACCCCAAACCTGCTTAACATTTGTTAGCTTCATGTTCACTCTCATTTGCTGCCTTCTAATTGGCTAGCTTCACTTCCTCGTCTTTTGGCTGGAGCATGAACCAAGTTTGCTTCCACATGATTGCTGCCCTTCCACTGATCGCACTGAGACTGAGGTACTACTTAATTTTTTTCTTCTTTCCCGTTGTCCTTGTTAAACCTCTTGCCATTTTAAGTTATGTCTTACTATGCCACACAGACTTCAAAGAAGCGCTTTTCTCCTTTGAAATTGATGTTTTTTTGTGACAACAGAAGTTATCTGCTTCCAAATGTATCTTCATTAACACATGGGTGCAAATGCTTTCAAAATGTGAGAAGGATTTTTTGCCAAATATCATTTTGATTTTTTTTCGCTCCCACGCAGAATAACTGATTTGCTCAGATTCACAGAAGTGTTGTGCCAGGACCTAACAAGCATTGGCATAGCCAGCAGGTTCTCGCCTTTCTGACTATTGGCGCTGCCTCTGTCTTTTGTTAATGCTGTAGAGAATGGGCACTTGTTACTTTGGCAATGATTTGTAGCTATGCTGTATAACAGCATGGCTACAAATAGTAATATAAAAGGACTATGATGCATCCAGCACCACTGCACTTTTATTTTTATTTATAAACTTTTAAATTAAGTTAAAGCAAACACGCAATACAATGTAATGATGCAGCATATAAACATCGTACATTTAGACATTACACAGTTGGTACTAATCTCCACATACATACTGTGCTATATTAATCCACTTATGCACTTTTTAAAATAAAAAAACATTTGCTCTGGCTGCATCATTGCACTTTTTAAAATTCATTTTAGACACACTACAATGCATCTGCGCTGCTGTGCAGCATGACAACAAAACACTGCAACAGCTAATACCTCCTTTGGCAAGACTTACCAGCTTTGCCAATGGTTGCTGTGAAATAGTACTTGAGGAAGGACTGAAGTAGGGCAGGGCTGGGCAAAGCTACTCATAGAAACGTTCTCTACTTTAAGGACAAGCTCGGAAGAAGGGAAAACACATTTTCATGCGCTATAACTGCACAAAAAAACATTCTCCTGATTCACGCCCTTTCAGGAATAAGCACAAAAACCTTACAGCTGCTAACAGGGAGGTGACTAATTAGCCTTCCTGGAAAAGCCTCTCCCCGAAAAGTAAACCTCAGCACTTCCAGAATCCCTAATTATTTCACATATTTAATGGGCCACTAATGGCTAGTGTGTGTACAATACTGTGTCCTAATCACTGCACCACAGAGTAAGCCGATTACTGTGGCTCAGAATGCACCCATCACTGTGCTACAGACAAGGTCCAGTTACACTACACAACACAACGCGGGTAACAGTACTACGCACCATAGCTGGTTGCTACACGAGCAAGCAAGGCAGACACTGACAATCTACAGCCAACTGTTCCATAGGTAAGCAAACAGTCGCATCACATGTTCCTCTGTGCGATAGAGTGGGCACACTGAAAAGCCTTCTGTCTGAAAGATGGGACTGGGGAGAGCACTCATATCGCCAATAGCCAAGCACCTGCAGAGGAGCGAACACAAACTCGACACTACCGGGATGAGGACATCCTCCTAGGCCTACACTACCAGCTGCGTTCCTTTGGCCACTTCATCTACCTTCCATAATATCTTCACCATGTCCACACAAGCCAAGAACACAGCGGTTCGCCTCGCCTCAACAACCTCAGCATGCCCAAGAAGAAATTTTGTCGACCAAAGTCGCAGTCATTAATTCCATTTTTGGAAGACCAATCCATAAATCAACATGGCAATGTATGCGGTAGTTATCAGCAACCTGGTGCGCCACCCCCGGAAGGAGCATTGGCCATGTCTTAAAGAAAGGCATTCCAAACATCCACTTGACAGGCTCCTAGAAGTCCGGACCATCGCATCATTAACCCTAAAACAAGCTCTGTGGCTGTGGTACACTGAAAAAGGTTTTATCAAGATTCGCTAACAAACTAAACAGTTACACCACCTCTCACAGAAACGGAACAAGTACAGAAATGTCAGCCGCAGGCACACGGTTTAAAAACCGCAACAGGAAAAACGTAAGCTTCTTTCAGATTGCTGGAGAAGATGTGAAAAGGGTCCAGGAAGAGCAGACACAATGGGTTTAAAAACAAAACCAACAAACTAGGGGAAAATTGCATTTACAGAACGAGTATGAAAGCATGAATTACCAACTCTACAGTCATGTAAAATAGGGATTTAGAACACAAATCTACTTTTAATGTTGCAGCAATCTCTGCCTTCTTGTACAAGATATGGTCACATACAACTTAAAGGTTACAGACCTTAGTAAAGAAAAAAAGGTTTCATTTCGTTAAAGGGAATGTACAATTGATACCCCCCAATTAGCATCTTGCTTCACACTCCAAAATATTTACCACTGACTTTTCTGCCACACAAAGCAATTCAATATTGTTTCCATTCCTTTTAGCGAATAGTCTCAAGCAGGGGTGGTAGACTGGCCCGCGCACATCAGACTCATCAGTTCCAGGCTATGCTTCGTGGTTTACCTGCAGGTTGTTCATGGAAGATCAGTCTATGAGGTGGATGCCGGCTGCGCTCCTGTCCTCGCAGTGGTAACATCTTTCACAGGGAACGCAGCCTTGCTCAGGACAAGGGTGGTGGGATGGACTCAGTGAAGCGGACCTGAAAACTAGTCTTCAGCAGTAGTGGCTGCAGACAGATTCTAGGCAGTGGCAGTTGCAGGCACCAGGCTAGATCCATCACAATGGCATTTTTTTTTTGGGGGGGGGGGGGGGGGGGGGGAGCTGGGGCAGTTGTGGCCTCCAGGCTGATAAAGGATTTCCTCATCATCAGTAGTAGCACTAGACTTGCGAACCTGCAGCAGGCTGCCGGATGAAACGTGAATGCACCCTTTGGAATAAAAGTGACACATCACACTCAAGAACTTCGCAGGTGTCTCTTGACGGCCCAAGCTGTGGGCTTGTTTTGTCCTAGGTGCTTCATCGCCTGACCCATGAATGTGACAATGGGAATGGTTGGAACAAGTCATCAGGTACTTACACCTTCCCCAGGGTTTCTTGCACCACTCCCATGGAGCCAGTTAGAGACTTCTCCATAAGGAAGAATCCGCAAGGGTAGGCGGGCAGGAATGTCTTGCTATCTTAGTGTCATGAAAGAAACTCTTTATCATATGCAGTGGAAGAGACACTGTACTTATTTCCAACGATTCACTGTGGTGATGATATTTAACATCCCTGGTGCATCTTGTCCTTTACGCAGGCGGGTAAGGCAGTTCCGAAGGGAGTTCACACCGATGACAGCACAGAGTGCATGGCTGTACTGGTTCACTGCTCAGCAAGATACAAAGGTTCTGTGGGTCACTTCCTGCAAACTGGCAAATCTCATGACAAGCACAGCTTAAAGCCAGAGTGTGAAGGCCAAAGGTCCCAGACCTGCAGGAAGAAGCGGGAGAGTAAAGCATGGCTAAAGTACTAGGGCTAGGTCCAGCGTAAGGAAAACTGCAGCCAGTAAGAGAATTATGGCCATGGTCATATCGTACGGCATAAAAAAAGAAACTGGTGAGGACAGTCATACATACAGAAATGAGCTGTATTTAAGGCATACATGCATGTGCTCATGGTATGCCACATAAAGCTCTGTATTAAAAACTTGGAGCAGCTTCCAGTCACAGTACTAGCTGGTGCAGATCTGTACAGGTGGAGCACTGAGAAGAAATACAAAAGGTTGTGTGTGGAATGCCTGAATTAATCCCAGGAGCTGGTAATTACTCTGGATCGCATCTCAGTCCGGTCCAATAATTACTCGTTGTCACCATTTTCAGATGTAATTACTGTTCGTTCTTGCCAAGTCTATGAAGAAGTCTGCCCAGATAAAGTCCTGAGCTTGCTGCACTATGGATCCAGGCTGCAACAAAGACAAAACTGGTCTGGGGTTCCGAGTCAGAAGAGATTTGGGCTAGCAGCAGATTTGTACTCAAACATCACCCGAAGAGTCCACTTATGTAAATAAATCTACCCAAGACGCTGCTTGCATTAAAAAAATAACTGAAAGGCACATTTTGTGTTAAAATGCCTCCTCGAAATAACAAAATGTTGTGAAAAGACTTACACCCTTGGTAATGATGTGTAAATTTTGTTACACAAAATTACGCCAATTATGCTGTGTAATGAAAGTTTTGCCCAGGCTTAAATTTAAGTTGAATTCACATAATTGATTTAACCCTTGGAGTCACTGGACTACTTGGTCTCCATGAGCTGCATAGTTCTAAGGCTGTTTTATTTGTCAAAAAAGTCAAATACAAGTCTAGAAATGCATTCTGTCCAATTACTTTGTCACTGTTTTTAACTATAACTGAGGGGAGATGAAACCCACACCTTTGGAAGAGGCTGTTTGCTACTATTCAAGTATGCTCAATGATCACACTAGATTTGAAACAAAAATGAGTCATAATGTTGGTAATACGTGGTAAAGATCTTTAAACAATTTATCGGAATCCACCAATCCAAATTGCGACACCGCTTGCTGACTCCTAGACTTACGCATGCCATCATTAATTTATGGTACATAAAATATTGCACAATGACTCTCCTGAGCCTTCAAGAGCCTTTGAGTAAGCCGCATGTGGGCGCGTGGTGGAACACAAAGGCTTTGAACACAGCAAATGTTTGCTTCCAAAGGTTGGCATATGCTTCGCATACCAAGGCTCCGGTTTGGAGTCACGCCCAGCTGCCCCTCGCCTCTGGCTTTGTGCATTCTCATGACTTTTGTTGGTTGTGAACGTTGTTTCGAGGGCAATCCGCAGGCCAGGCTTTCACCTGCCTTTGAAATGTTTACCAGTAGCCACCTCTTGAAATTCTTGCTCGACAGGTCCCATGCTATGTGCCGCGCACACACTGCACACCTTGATCAGAAACCTCAGTAGAAGGGAGAGGCTTCCTAGACCCTGCCGATGGCTGTGAAACTGAGCT